>NW_004955405.1:9392471-9423215 GCF_000276665.1 Chinchilla lanigera
GTACCGGAGAAAAACCAAAAAAAAAAAAAAAAAGAAAAGAATTAACATAGTAGGGATCACAGTATAGCAAAGACAAAGGGTGTGGTCTCCGCCTGGTACTTTAATCCAGAAGCAGACTAGAAAAAAGTGGGTCTGTCCCTGAGAAGCTTTTTCATTTTGGAACTGATTCAACTTAGTTTCAGGGAAAACAAAATGAATGAATAGAATTAGAAATGAACAAGGAGGACCACAAGGGTAGGGGGTGTAGCTCAGTGGTAGATCACCTGTCTGGTATCATGTAAGGCCTTGGGTTCAATCCCCAATACTTCCCCCTCCCCCAAAAAGAAAAAGACATTTAGAGGGCTGTTGCTCTGAATCTCTTTCAGAACATAATTAGCATAACTAACTCCTAATTCTTCCCATTTAATGGACATCACCTTCAACAACTGAAGAAATAATTTCAAATGTAAGTCCATTTAGGTCAATATACAACAGTGGGACTACAAAACCATTTACTATCCAATTACCAGATCTGAGGGCTCTAAAGAAACTGACAAAGCCCTGGTCCCTTTAACAGTTGTCTATGGATGTTATCATGAAAGCAAAGTTGGTTCTTGTGCCCGTTTCCTCATTAAGTAAACTAGACCACAGCTATAGGATCAAAACACAGAAGGATCAAAGCACCAAGGCTGAAGATGACACCTACTATATAAATGACAGAGCAGCATAATGTTCCCTTATCCACCACTGCACATAGCACTGCTGCCAATCCACCTCTTGACCCCAGCCTTTAATGTCCCCCAATTCAACATTCCAGTAGGTGTACAGGTTAATATTGGACTCAGCTTTCTGGGTGCTTTAATTTGCTCTATATGTACTCCACACTAAATGTGATTAATTGCAAAAAATAATCTCTTCAAGAAACCTGCATAACAAAATACAAGATTCCCTATTAACAAGAAAAGGGGATCAAGTTTAACAGGGCAAAATAGAAGATAAGGAGTCTGTCAAAACTTGTACAGATGGCACAAAACAGCTCTGACCTCACACTGCCTGTGCTGAAGGAGTCACTAGCAGAAACCCCTAGGTGTATAAGATGTAAATATCCAGAGTTAAGTGGGAAACAAGAATGTTTGTTTCTCATTTAGTCATCCTCTAAGCTCTCAGCAGATCTTTCATCCATAGCCACCTTCCAGTTTGTGCGTTTGTTTGTCCTTTTCTGTCCTTCATTTTAGCTATAGGAGGGACATGGAATTTTTCTTCTCTCTTTTTCATTTTTGTTTTCTTAATGTATCTTTCCTCACTTTCTTCAGAACTACTAGATGCTGAATCATCTGACTGGGAAGTGTGACTTTCTGCCCCTAAAAACAAAACTGTTTTTTTTTTTTTTTTGAGAGACTTTTTTTTTTCCTGGATTTTTTTTTTTTTTTGGTCCTTTTTTTTTTTTTTTTTTGAGAGACTTTTTTTTTTCCTGGATTTTTTTTTTTTTTTGGTCCTTTTTTTTTTTTTTTTTTGAGAGACTTTTTTTTTTCCTGGATTTTTCATGTGCTTATGTGGTTGCTTCCTTTTCCTGGTACTAGAAGCACTGGTATCTTCTGAGAACTCCCTTGAGGAAACTGTTGTTACATCTGTGGCTTCCTTCTTGGTTTTCTTCTGGTTTTTGTGTGACCTTTTTTCTGCTTCTTTTTGTGGGACTTCTCATGTTGGCAGGATTCATGGGTAGATGATTTTATCTGAGGAGATGTTTTCTTCCCATTGGTACTATCTTGCTGATCACTGTCTGTTTCCAATTCTTCAGGATATTACTCCTAATAACCACTGTGACCCCATCTGTCTGGCATGTTAACTTCATAATCATATAACTTCTTGTTCCAGGGTTTAGCCTTAAGAAAAGCATCTTCCAATGTCCCAGAAATTTCAGTCCTTGACCTACAATAGTCTTTCTGACTTTCTTCATCAAAACCATCACTACACATCTGACTTATTGTGAGCGTCTGTGTGCCAGATGACATTCCTAAGGAGAACGTTCCCCAGTGAAACCCAGGACATTCTTCAATCCTGTGCCACAGCCTTGCATGGCTTGAGTTCTTTATATATTCTAGGCATTGGCACATTGCCTGATGAGTAGCTGGCAAACCTTATTTCTCCATTCTGTATATTGTCTCTTCCCTCTGTTATTCCCTATATTGTGAAGGATTTCTTTTTTTGTCTTTTTGAGACAGGGTCTCACTATGCAGTTCAGGCTGGCCTTGAGCTCACTTTGTAGCCCAGGCTGGTCTTGAACTCACAACAATCCCCCTGCCTCAGCCTCCCAAGTGCTGGGATTACAGGCATGTGCCACTATGCCCAGCTTTGTGAAGATTTTTTTAAAAATTTAATATAATCTAATTTGTTGATTTTGATTGTATTTCTTGGCAATTGGGGTTCTGTTCAGTAGGTCCTTGCTTATACCTGTATCTTCAAAGGTTTTACCTGTTTTACTTCCCAGCCAATGAAGTGTTCCTGTTTTAACATTTAAATTTTTTACTTATTTTGATTTTAGTTTAGTACATGGTGAGATATGGTCTAGGTCAAATCATCTGCAGGTGAATAACCAGTTTTCCAAGCATAATTTATTAAAGAGCCTTTCTTTCTTCCAGTGTATTTTTTGGGCTTTTTGTCAAAGATTGGATAGCTTTTTGGAGACTGGGTTGTACAGGGTTAAGTTGCTGAACACAGGGACCACTGGCTGTGTTATAAAAGAGCATATACATAGTGCTCTGGAAGTCAAGATAAGCACAGCTGAGGCAGCCAAGTATATGGGCTGTTGACAACCCCTATTCTGCAGCAATAAAGCTGCCAATCTTAGAGACAAGCAGTTCTCTTAATTGGCAAAATTTACTACTTGGAGAAGTCTTTGAACTGATTCCCAAGGTCTTGCTCAGTTTTTGGGCTTGCCTCAGTAGCCATTCCTTTGTTTGAAAACCAAATAAATACAGGCCACCCAGAGTTCTTTGTCTCAGCCCCCAGGGAATCTTGAATTCTGTTAGAGGGTTTTGAGCCCTAAGGTCATTCCATTTGTCTCTTATTTAAGCTGTTCACTGTCCACTCATTTAGGAGATTGGGGCTAGGCCAAGACCCTGATAATAGCTGACTGTGCCTAGAGCTGTTTCTGCATCCTCTATTCTGTTCCTTTGATCCACATGTGTTTTTATACAAGTAGCTGCTATTTTTTTTTTTTAATCTCTACAGCTTTGTAACATAACTTTAAGGCCAGGATAATAATGCTTCCTGCTTTGCTCTTGTTGCCCATGATTGCTTTTGCTATTCTGGGTCTCTTTTGGTTCTTTATGAATTTTAGAATTGGTTTCTGTAGCCCTGTGAGGGATGCAGCCGTTTTTCTGATTAGGATTGCTTTAAATCTAACTATCAGCTTTCAAAGTATGGTCAGTTTTCTTTTGGTACTAGGAAACAAACTCACAAGCTTGTACTTGCCAGGCACGTACTGTGCCACTGAGCTATATCCTCAGCCCCAGGATGACCATTCTGACTATATTGATTCTGCCTATCCAGGAACAGGATATATCTTTTTATTTTCTGATGCCCTCTTCAATCTTCTTTTCCAGAGTACTGCAGTTTTCATTGCAGAGGTCTTTCATTTCCTTGGTTAGGTGAGTTCCTAAAGATTTATTTATTTTTTTGGTACCAGGAATCAAACTCAGGACCTTGTGCTTGCCAGGCAGATGCTGTACTGCTGAAGCATCTTCCTAGCCCGAAGATTTATTTTTTGAAACTAGGGTGAATGGTGTTTTCCTAATTTCTTTCTTAGTGAGTTCATTATTGATGTACTGGAATACTACTGATTTTTGTGTGCCGATTTTGTATTCTGCTACACTATTGAATTTAGTTATTAATTCTCAGAGCTTTTTGGTGGAATTTTTGGGATCTTCTATATAGAGAATCATCTAATTTGTAAATAAGGATAATTTGAGTTCTTCCTTTCATATGTATATCACTTTTATTTTTTCTCTTGTCTGAATTTGCCATGGCTAATGTTTCAGCTAACACTTTTTTATTTTCTCTTTTTTTTTTTTTTTTTCTTCTGGTACCAGGAATCAAACTCATGACCTTGTGCTTGCCAGGCAGGCACTGTGCCACTGAGCTAAATCCCCAGCCCCTTTTCTGTCTTTTGAGACAGGATCTCACTATGCAGTTTAGGCTGGTATTGAGTCACTTTGTAACCCAGGCTGGTCTCAGACTTGCAATGACCCTCCTGCCTCAGCCTCCCAAGTGTTAGGATTACAGGCATGTGCCACCATGCCTGGCTCTCAACTAACACTTAACAATAGACAAGAGGTCTGTAATAATAATGTGGACACAAAGACAAACAAAATATTGACATACAGTAAATACTAAATGCAACAACCATACAATCATTTACAAAAGATAAGAATTCAACTATAATAGTAGAGTCAAATAAATGTGTAAAGATTAGTAAAGCTTAATCATAATACTAGTGAAGATTGAAAAGTTTAGAAAGAGGAAATAAAAGAAGTAAAATTTGAAAAAGAAAGACAACTAAGATGAGAAGGAGGAGAGAAAAATGAGGTGAAGGATCCTAGTAAGGAGAAAGGGGGGGAAATAATTAGATAAAAGAAACAGAGAACAATGACTAGAATAAGAAGTAAAAAGAGAAAAATAAAAAAGGAAAAACAAGAAAGAAAGAAAAACCCCAAACTCCCAAAAACTGATGAAGAAAAAGAGAAATGAATGAAAAATATTCATGTTATTGAATGAGAGGTTTCTTTCTAGAATTTGCCTTATTGGAATCCACCAGATATGGGAGAGAGAGAGTACATGAATAGTAAGACCAATATTGATTCTCCACTCATATTTTGTGTGTGAAAGCTGGATCCTGTGCTGACTTTCTTCATGAATATATTTGGTCAATAGTGTCTACCCATGGACTGTAGCCACTCTAGCCACTCTGAGTGTCTGTGTCCCTCTGTGAACCTCAAGTCATGACTTTCTTCTTTACAGCAAGATGGTTTGTGAGGTACATCCTCTGCTTTGGGTCCCTTCTGTCCACACACTCCAGGTTGTGTCAACTGTACAAGCCAAGGCATATCCTTGATCACACTGGCAGATGGGGAAAGCAAGCAGACCACTGATCTCTGTGTTGGATGTAGATGGGGTGGTTGCAAATTCCAGCACAGTGAGGTAGAACCTCCTTGGGTTGAGGGACCTGGACCCACGGCAGGCGGCGACATGGTGAAAAGAAGACACCGGAGACCAGGCTGACGGCACAGATCCACTTTATTGCGGAAGTACCAGGCGTTTTATTGAGCAGGCTAGAGGCGTGGCAATGGAGGGAGGCTAGGGGCGTGGCTTGGAGGTGGTACTATTGGCGGGGGGGGGCAGTGAGGAAGTAGGAGGGCAGAGCGGGACAGCCTAGGTGGGGCAACTCACTTGGTTTGCCGAGGACATGACGAGTCTGAGTTTGTGCAGACTCGCTCCTCCACCACAGCCATCAACCAGACCTCTGGACCCCTTTTTCCCACAGCACAGCTCTTGAAATTTCTGGGTGAAGGATGGTGAAGGATGAAAAATTGAAGACAAGAGCCAGAATGCTGAAAGTGAGGTCAGGTGGAACCCACTCTCCTGGTGAGACAAAAGGAACTACCCAACTACTGCAGCACCATTTATTTATACACTGGGCAGGTTGATGTCAGGTGAAACTCCTCTGCCTAACAACTTGTTTACCTGGCTCACTTTGGGCACCCTGTGTTCTCAGGACTGGAACAACTTGTTCACCTGGCTCACCTTGGCTGCTCCATGTCCTCAAGGCTGGTCTCGCTCTCACCCCACATGTGTGATTGATCTCCAGCTCAGCTGCTCCCCACATCTCCCCCTTTTCTGTTTTGTAGTTGCTGGTGACGGTAGTCAATTGGAGTTGAAGGAGCTGTGTTTGGAGGACTTTGCAGAAGGCCTTCTTTTTTTGTGAAAGGCTTTTCTTCACACTTCCTCAGGCAATCTTAGCCAAGGTTTTTCCTGAGAAGGCCTTCTTCTTCTCCAATCCTTTCCATTCTGAGTGAACTTACTCATTTAGGCTAAAGATTCCCAGGCCAAGGATTTCAGGTCCTTGCATTTAGCAATTTAACCCTATTCAGCCCATTAACCAATAACATTAGTCAGTTACTAGTATAGCTGGAGATTGTTAGAAGGTGTCAGTGATTTGAGCCTCTTTTATAGTTAGCATGTTACTACAGCATTATTTTATACATCTCGTGGTTATACTTTTATGCTGGATATTCAAGACAAACTTAAAGTGAGATGTATATTAATTAAAATTAATCTCTTGCCTCCTATCAGGGGCATTTAATTCTCCTCAGGATTTACCTTGAAACTAGGTATAGCACCTCTCAGTTCTCCTGTCAGTGTCAGCTGTCTGGATGAGTCATGGCCATTGCTTGACCAAATTGCTTTCTGTGAAAGCTTGGAAGATTTTTCTCTCCTGGTGACTGTCCTTACCACTGTGGTCCAACAATCTCCTTGGTCAGGAGGTCAGGGACTCACCAAGTTATACAATGTCACAGCAGAGGTTCTTTTATGTCCTGGGTCTTTATTTACCTCGAAGGGCCAGGCCCAAAATATTGGCTGTCCTCCTAGCCCACCTTTCTTTCTAGTTTTTGGTCTCCAAACCTCAGCAGAGAAGGTTAATGACTACATTGTAATGAGAGCAGTGAACTTAATATTACAATTTTATCTAAATATCAAGCACCTTGAAATACAAAGTAGAACCACCATTTCCCACCAGCCATGGATGTTTTAGTAGCCGAATCCCTGGAAAATGTTGTTTTGGTTTTTTTTGTTTTTTGGTTTTGTTTGGTTTTTCTCTGGTACCGGGAACCGAACTCACGACCTTGTACTTGCCAGGCAGGCACTTTGCCGCTGAGCTAAATCCCCAGCCCTCCCTGGAAAATGTTAACAGACAACAGTTATATAGTTTTGCACAAAAATTGAGGCGAAAAGCCATACATAATATTTGAGTGTGATAATCATGATGACTTTTTTAATAACACACTTAAATTTCCATTTTGACATAGAACAGTCAAGCTTTTTAGTCAGTCATCTCTATCTAGTACATAAGAAGCTCTACAATCCCAGTTTTACATTTTGGAAGACCTTATATGTAGAAGTATGAATATATTTAATATATCATGAGGTTAATAACAATCAGTCATCATAGCCATATGAAAACTTTTGTTTCTTAATTTAGCTTTGCACCAGAGCACCTTTAAATCAGAAAATATTATTGTCTTATTTCTAGAAAACTTAACCTTTTGTTGATGACCAGTGTAAACATATCACGACAGTATATTTGAGCATCATTTTTGGCATGTCTCCCATAAGGCTACGGAGATCACTGGGGCCTCCCATTAACAAAGACTGGATAATTGTTGCCAGGCATCTGCTTCCTTATTCATCAACTGAAGTCCTATTCATTAGTTTCTCCACACCCTAACAGATTTTTGTTGAATTATCTTAACAAATTTTTGATGATTTCTGAGAACCCAAGCACAACACTCAACACATTATTTTAAAACAATAAGAGGCTCTCAAATCAGAGTACATAAATAATAATATGATTACATTTATACAACCAATTTAACATTATTTTGACCAGCTGGCAACCTGAGTGGAAGCACACCTTTAATTTTGATGACATTTATCTATAAGCTGAATTCAAAAATGTGAAAAGAAGAAAAACTTGTTGAGCTCAAATGAAACAGCTATTTAGAGATTGGATGAACAGAAAAACAGATACACAGACAATCTGCTTGCAAAAATCAGAGTGCACTCAAATACATTTTTGGCCAAATTACGGTAACTTTTATAATTTTAGAAGTTTATAAATAGACTAGTCATAATTTTTGTAGGTCAGTTAGCAGAGATCTTGCAAAAGAAAAATTTGGAAGGAATAAAAACCTTTTATCATATATATATATATATATATATATTTTTTTTTTAAGAATATTGGCAAATTTTGTGTCCTTTTCTTTCATGCAGCCTCCTGCCCAATCATCTCCCCACACGCTGTCATTTACTCAGAACTTTTCCCAAATCTGGTTACCTTTTCCTTGGCATCCTGGGTGAATTTCTTTAATTGGCCCCAGGTCAGGTCTAGCCCCATTCTAATCTATTGTCTGTGGTGTGGTTTCTGAGGCACTACCACAAAACTGAGCATCAGTTTCTTGAAAGTTGGAATGAACTCCTCCTCTATGTCTAGACCATGATACATCTGGACAGCATGCCCTGGTACCCAGAGAGCCCATTCAGCATTCTCTAGAAAGACACAAGCATACACGTGGCCACACATTAGTATTGTGTGGGGTCCTCTTTCACAAGTTAGTATGAATCTGGAGGAGGGACTGAGATCCAAGCCTCCACTGTCTTTTGTTGCTTGCCAGAGGTCAGAAACATGCTTGGCAATGGAGTAGGGCTGGGGAGGAATTACAAAAAGCACCCTTACTGTTTGGTGGGGTTAAGGTAGACCCCACTGGAAGTTTCCCAGAACAGGTCAGCCTTCCACATCAGTTTTGGTTCTGATTTGCCCAGTGATATTTTCATCTGCACTTTGGGCAGATACAAGAAGGTTTTGTTGGAGGAGCCAATAGTGGTAGTGTTTCCCCTCCCTGTACCTGCAGTTCAATAGTGGCAGTGCTGCTGTATAGCAGAGCAGTTTTTGGGAAAATATCTCTTACCCCCACAGCTGAAACAAGTGATAGAGCAATTTTGGAAAAGATGTCCCCTGCCCTCACAGCCAAAACAAGTAACCTTGTTCCTTCCCTTTTCTTTAGACTGTGGATGAACACCCTGAGTGATAGCTGCTGCCAGCACAGCCCCATGAATACATGAGTGGCCAATGTCTGCACAAATTTGAATCATTTCAGACAACATAGCTCATTTTTTTGTGAGCTCATAAAGCTTCTTTACACCATTTATTTGCATTTTAAAGACCAATTGTTGAACAATTAACTTACCAGCCTCTGTGTTGTTGATAATTCCCTCACTGGTCTGCAATAAATGTGCCACAAAATCCTGAAGAGATTCATCAAGACCCTGGCAAATGGAAGTCAGATCAAGTGATGTTTCACCCTTTGAAGGAAGTTCCCTCCAATCCCTGTGGCAGCTATTTTAATTTCTTCATATGCTTGGAATTCAAAAGTAAGTTGAAGGACCAGGGATATAGCTCAATGGCACAAGTGCCTGCCTGGCAAGTGCAAGGTCCTGGGTTCAATCCCCAGTACCAAAAAAAAAAAGTAAGTTGATTATTTGTGGTAGTAAAGGTGCCTTCTCCAGTTAACATGTCTTTTGTAATGGCTGTATTGTGAGCAGCATTGCAAGTGTATGAGCCACACACAAATTTTTTAAAAACTTTCCTTCCACAGTAAATAACCCTCAGAACTAAACATGCTTTAGCCATTCCTTTCCAATCACTAGGGCCCATAACCTGTTGTCCTATGAGCTCTATACAACCCAAGATAAAAGGGGCTGTGGGGCCAGAATCCTTTATTCTGTAGGGGCTATTTCATAGAATTCTATGAAAGTTGGAAGTCTCAGCCTATGATGTAGTAAAATGTTTCTGAAATGAGCAAGCAGAAGTGGGTGCTTGTGGCACAGTTAAGGGTATTGGTTTTATTTTGGGAGGCTGTGAAATGTAAGTCACAGTGAAACATTCATCTAGTGGAGAAAGGTCTTCTTTATCCCCTACAGTCCCTTCCTTATCTGAGCAAAGCTAGAGGGTTCAAGCTCTATGGGGCAGGGGCTGTTGCAGCACTGGCCTTTTCTTTTTGCTCAGGGCTTAATTTTAAGATAATGCTCTGAGCCAAATCCTCTGTGGCCATCTCAACAGACATACAATCATTGAGCTATTCCCTGATCGAGGTCCATAAAGCGAAGGTAAATATGGGAATGAATAATACAGCAATCATTTCTGTATATATCTGTTGTTCTTGGGAACCTGTTTACTCTGTGTTTTACGCCTGATGATAGGATCAATATTGATGATATCAATATACCTCTCTCTGTTTTGTTCACACAACTAGAAGTATTCTCTCACCTGCTGTATGATGAATTTCCTTCTACCCCAGGTCCCTGTTCAGGCATGAAAATGCCTCATCCATCCTTTCCAGCTCTTGAAATTCCTCGGGGGAGATTCCTGCGGGGAGGATAGTGGAGGATGAAAAAATGAAGACAAGAGTCAGAATGCAAAAAGCTGAGGTCAAGTGGAGCCCCCTCTCCTGGTGGGAGAAAAGGAACCACCCAATGACTACAGTGCATTTATTTATACACTGGGCAGGTTGATGTCAGGTGAAACACCACTGCTCAACAACTTGTTTCTCTGGCTCACCTCAAGCACCCTGTGTTTTGGGGCTGGAACAGCTTGTTCAACTGGTTATCCTTTGGTGCTCTATGTTCTCAGGAGCCTGCATATGTGCTCGATCTCTAGTTCAGTTGCTCCTCACAGGTGGTGGTTTGGAACAACTCATAAGACATAATGCTAACAGTCTCCAACCAGCCCCCTCCAGAAGCCATACAAAATGGTCAGGCTTCTAAACTCAGAGGATGGGACTGCTGTGACCTTAAATGTCTGACCTTAACCTTCTCAAGGAGGTCTATGTCTAGTCTATGCCCTCTCCATGACTGTCTCACATGGCCATTTTCCACCAATACCTCTGGTAGAGTGATTCTGGAAACTCTGAAGTGTAGTTATTTAGTCTTAATCCATTAACTCCTACCCATATGACTCTTGGTTAAATGCTCTAAATATAGTAGGCTCTGCCCTAGATTTCTTCTCTAACACTAGCCTGCCATATGGAAGAAGTTACTTTCAGGATAAAACTCCATGCTATTTTTGAAGCTTACAATAGCCATTGGTTTTTCTTGAGGCTAACACTGCTAACCCAGTGCACTGTTGCTCTCTGGAGCTGTCAATCCTCTCAGGGCTTACCTCGTGTTCTCAGAGATAGGTCTCCCTCCCCAGGAACTGGGGTTATCTTTCTGGACTGCTTTCTTCTTTTCTCTGTGCTGTGCTGCATTACTGAATCTTTTCTGTAGTTCCTAGTTTTCCTGTCAGCTCTCTCCCATTTTCCATAGATTACTTCCTTTTTTCTTTGCCAAGTTGTTGTTTTCCAGGTATCTCAATTTTAGGTCCCAGAAAGGCTTAATTTTGCACCAGTCTCCTCTCTGCCATTTTAAATTCCAGCTGCCATTTTTAATCCCACCTCAAACTTTGAAACATGATTAATGAAATTTCATCTACTGCACTAGATGCTGGGTTTTCCCAGATAGCTTTGAGTGACCATTCTACACATGCCATAAGTCAGGTACAATGCAATTCTGGTTTTTTTCCAGTGTAGGTGTTTGCCTCCTTGTCAATGATGATGTGGCTGAGTATGTTTGGAGTTCTTTCTGCATCTTCTAATCTGTCCTACTGATCCTCAGGTCTTTTTTTTTTTTTTTTTTTTTGGCAGTTGCATGCTGTTTTTGTTATAGTAGCTTTTATAATGTCAGGTCAGGGATTATGATGCTCCCCCTCCCCCGTCTTGCCTTTTTCACCCAGAATTGTTTTTGCTACTCTAGGTCTCTTCTAGTTCCAAGTAAATTTTAGGAATGTTTTCTCTAATTCTGTGAGATAAGTTAATGGTATTTTGATTGGGATTGCATTAGGTCTGTATAACAATTCTGTGAGTATGACCGTTTTCACTATCTGATTCTTTCTACCCAAGAACAAGGGACATCTTTCCATTTTTGATATCCTCTTCTTCCTTTTATAGAGTGCAATAGCTGCCAATGTAAAGTTCTTTTTTGTCCTTTATTAGATTGATTCCTATATATTTCATTTTTTGGATGCTCTTGTGAAAGGTGTGGTTTCCCTAATTTCTCTCTCAGTGAGTTTATTTGTGTACAGGAATACTATTAATCTTGGAGTGTTGACTTTTTATCCAGCTGTGCTACTGAATTCAGTTATTAAATCTAGAGGTCTTCTGGTGGGCTTTTTGAGGTTTTCTATGTAGAGTGTCATGTCATTGGCAATAGTGATCATTTGACTTCTTTCCTATTTTTATTCCTTTTATTTATTTCTCTTTTCCAATTGGTCTAGTTAATGTTTCCAGAACTATATTAAATAGGACTGATGATAATGGACATCCTTGACTTATTCTTGATTTTAGAGTGAAATCTTTTAGTTTTTAATCATTTAGTATGATTTTGGCTGTTGGTTTGTCATAGATGGCTTTTATCAGATTCAGGTAAAGACCATCTATTCCAATTTTCTGAAGGGTTTTAATCATGAATTGGTGTTGGACTTTGTCAAATGCTTTTTCTGCATCTATTGAGATGATCATATGATTTTTGTCCTTGGCTCTGTTGATATGATGTATTACATTTATTGATTTGTGTGTATTGAACCATTCATGCATCCCTGCAATGAATCCTATTTGGTCATAGTGTATAACCTTCTTCATGATTTCCTGCATTATGTTTACTGACAAACATAGAGGATTTTGGCCTCTATGTTCATTAGAGACATTGGCCTGTAGTTCTCTTTTCTGGTTCTATCCTTGTCTGGGTTTGGTTTCAGGGTAATGTTTGCTTTCAAGAATGAGTGTGAGCATAATGTTTCCCTCTTAATTCCATTAAAGTGTTTGATGAGTAATGGCATTAAATCTTCTCTAAATTTTTTTGTAGAGTTCTGTGGTGAATTCATCAGGACTGGGCTTTTTTTGTTGGTAAGTGTTATGGTTGATACATTGTGTCAACTTGGGGAGTCTAGAGGTTTGGCTAAGTGACTCAGCAAGAAGCCAGGGTGCTTACTTTGTATACATCCTGAGCCTGTGGAAGAGGAGGGCATGGAGATTATGTGAGAGCTACATGCCCCTTAGGTGGGGGTAGCCTGTTTACAATGTAAGGGCGGGAAAGAGACTGCTTACCTGTGCTTCTGCCCTTTTGCTCTGGCTGCTTTGCTGTTCTGCTGCTATTCCTCCCTTTTGTGTTTGTTGCTTTGCTGTGTTCTGCCGCCATGAGCTGTAGCCCTCTGCCATGTGCCACTCTGCCTTGTAACCTGCCAAGTATGGACTAAAATCTCCACAAACTGTAAGCAAAATAAACCTTTCCTTCCTTAATTTTGGGCATCAGATATTTTGTCCCAGCAATGAGAAAAAAGTAACCAAGACAGTAAGTTTTTTAATTGCATCTTCAATTTCACTGACTGATATTGGGTTACTTAGAATATTTATATCTTCTTGATTCAGCTTTGATAGTACATATATATATCTAAGAATCTGTCCATTTCTTCTGCATCTTCTATATTCTTTGAGTACAATTTCTCTAAATAGGATTGATGATCTTCTGGATTTCTGCAGTATCTGTTGTGATTTCACTCATTTCATTCTTAATTTCATGGACTTGAATCTTTTATTTCCTTTCTTTGGATAAGGTGGGTAGGTGTTTGTCAATTTTATTTAATCTTTCAAAGAACTAACTCTTTGATTTATTGGTTCTTTGTATTACTTTCATGGTCTCAATTGCATTAATTTCTGCTCTGATCTTTATAATTTCTTCCCTCATATGAGCTGTGGGCTTGACTTATTCTTTTTCTAGAAGTTTAAGGATTACCATTAGGTAGTTTTTGTGAGTTCATGTAGTTGTCAGTTTAAAAACTCTGGTATTTGGAGTCAGATAATTTGTGTCCGTTTCATTTTGTGTCCATCCTGAGTATCTGCCTCTGTATTACATAATTGTCTTATTGTCTTGGTATCTTGAACAGCTGTCAGCTATCCTCAGCTTCATTTTTGCCATCTGGAAAGTGAAAATAACAGTTTCTAGGGCTTTCCCCATGGCCATTGTATGAACACATTTGTACACTGTGAAATGTAATGGTTACTTCT
Source organism: Chinchilla lanigera (assembly GCF_000276665.1). Lineage (NCBI taxonomy): Eukaryota > Metazoa > Chordata > Mammalia > Rodentia > Chinchillidae > Chinchilla > Chinchilla lanigera. The sequence continues at coordinate 9,406,382 of NW_004955405.1, forward strand.
ACTGCTAGTCCCTCATGGAGAAAGCCCACTAGTAAGGTGGAACTTACTCTCTCTAAATAAAACGAATTGTGGGAGACAAAGCTACTGTGTGAAACAGACACCCTGAAATGAGGAACAGAAAAGGGAGGGGATTATTTAGTTTTCTCAGATAAAGGACACATATCTTCCATATGCATTTATTTCTTCTGCTATTTAGCTCTTGTCCCAAACCCTGAGTTTCCAATTATTTCATAAAAGAAGTCAGAACACAATATGCAACAATCTTCCTGCCTCAGCCTCCCAAGTGCTGGGATTACAGGCATGCACCACCATGCCGGTTTATTCATAATATTGTTGAGAAAATGTATATACAAATATTAAAAGCAAATATAGGATGTTGTGTAATCATGTCCATTTTATAAATTTCTATGAATAGAATAAGTAAGCCAAGAAAAATCTCCAATGTAAGCAAAAAGAAAAATTAAACAGTACATGAAGTTACAAAAGGAAATCTGGGTGTGGTGGCTCACTCCTGGAATCCCAGCATTTGGAAGTCTAAGGCAGAAGGATCACTGTGAGTTCAAAGCCAGCCTGGGCTACAAAGTGAGTTCAACACCAGCCTGAACTGCATAGTGAGACCCGTTGCAAAAAGACAAAAAACAAACAAGACAAAAAATAAAAAATAAAAAAGAATATTTTAGAAATTATATGTGGAACAAAATGTTTTTAACGAGTGTTAAGTGATCTTATACTCATCTCACAAAGGAGATTACAATCTGATCATTGAGCCTGATAAAATAGTTTCATATTGATAAATCATATCATACACAATGATTTAACTGTCCTAAAGTCATTATATTCAATAAGAAAGCATGAAGCTAAAAAATGAATCTGTTAATAATATGAGAAGTAGAAGAATCACATTGTAATTTGAAACCTAGCCTTACACTTCTCAACTTTTGTCAAGGAAAGTAGACAAAAATTACCTAGGCAAATTAAGAGTTTGAACTGATATATATTCTACATATACATCAAACATTATATAAGGTAAGCATTCCTAACCTGAGAATCTGAAATCTGAAGTTTCTCTAAAATCTTAATTTTTGATCAGCCAACCTTACACAAGAAGAAAATTCTGCATCAGGAAACTTTGTTTTGTGAACAAAATTATTAAAATGTTGTATAAAATTACCTTTAGGCTATATGTATAAGGTGTACATGAGTTTGGACTCACCTCCCAAGACATTTTATTCTACATGTAAATAGAGCAAAGTCAGAAAAGTTTAAATCTCAAACACATCTGGTCCCAAGATTTTTTTTAAGAGATTCTAATCCTGTGTGGTACCAAAAGAGAACACTCACATTCTTTCTCAAATATCTGTGGAATATTTTAAAAACTTGATAATATGCTAGGTCACAAAGGGAACATCTGTAAATTTACAAAATTAAAAATCGACTGGGCAGGTATACTTATAAGAGGATGCCCATGTAAAGACATGAGACAGGGAGAAACCATTTGAAGACAGGGAATTGGAATGATCAAAGAGGCCAAAGACTGCCACCACAACCAGAAGCCAGGTAGAGGTATGGAAGAATTTTCCAACAGCTTGAGAAAAAGCACAGCGCTGATAACAGCTTGATTTAAACTTCTAGCCTTCATTGCTCTCTGGCAACAATTTTTGCTGCTTAAACCAACAAAGTAAACAACACCCCAAAACAAACAAGCAAAAATGAACAACAAAAATCTGAGACAACATATTTAAAGCCATACATTCTGTAAATAAATCAATAAAAGAATAGATAAATTGTTATGGTTTAGATCTAAAATGTCCTGTATTCAAAGCTGGAACCTCACTAGAAGGGGCAGGTCACTGGGGGGTGTGACTTGGAAGGCTGTGCTTGTCCCTAGCTCCTCCCTGCTCTCTCTGCTTCTTGGAGGCCATGTGGTGAATATTTTCCTCTGCCAGGCGATTCTGCCATGCCATTACTACCAAGGGGGCCAACTAACCGTGGACTGAATCTGTTAGAAGCCTGAGCCAAAACAGACCTTTCCCCCTTTAAATTTGGTTGTTAGGTATTTTATCTTAGTGATGGGAAAGCTAACTAATATAGGTTCTGGTACCAAGGTGGGATTATTGCTGGGATTTTGCCTGAGCATGTAGTTCAGAAGCCTTTGGAACTGGTTTGTGGAAAGAATTGGGAGAAGTAGACTAGAAAATCCCTAGATTGCTTTAAGTAGTAATGGATATGTGATACTGGTCAGAACTCAGAAGACCAGGTTGCTGATAAGAACACAGCTAGTAAAGGCCAGGCTCAGGAGGTTTCAGTTGGAATAAGGGTTCCACTGGCAGTTGAACTAGAGGTGGTGTGTATCACATTCTGACAACAAATTTGTTTACATTTTAAGGGTGATGGACTAATTAACCTGGTAGAGGAAATTTAAGCCTAGGCTGTGGCATGAATATTGCTTCAGCCAGCTCTACAGTGAAGCAGGAGCAAAAAGCAGAGCTGAAATATTTGAAAAGTGTACAATTTCACCTGAAAGGAAGTACCTGCAAAGTTGAGGCAAAGCAGAGCATGGTTGTTGAAAAAAGAGCATGAAAAAGAAGCCAAGTACTTTGTATAGTGATAAGAAAATATCTTGAGGGCATCTCAGAAATCAACAAAGCCCCAACTACTGTGGTTTTATGGTTACAAAACAGTATATCTTTCATTTAAGAGTCACTGGGCCATGCTCTCATTCACAGATACACAGGCAAGTATCTCCTGCAGGAAGTGGCTGAAGCTGGAAATTGGTCACACATGTGGGGGTGAGGCAAGGGACGGCTGAGAACAAAGAATGCCTGAGGCAGTACAAGCTACTTCAGTCCACAGAACACCAAGCCCTGAGAAAATCCAAGCAATTGATTGCTAGGGAAAGCTGTTTCTTGTGACACCAACTTTGTCAAATGTATAAATAAATACCACTACAATGGTTGAGCAGTTTCTTTCCTCCCATCTGGAGAGAGAGGGATACATGTGACCTCAGATTTTGTCTTTTATCTTTATTTTTCCCTCTCACTATCCTCTCACTATTTTTCCCTCTCACTATCCTCTCACTGTCTTTCCCCAAGGAAACATGAAGAGCCACATGGGATGCAGCATATGGCACCTGAACAAGGCCTAGACCGGAATAAGAAGAAATAGCAGGTGAGAGGGTACTTCTTGTTGTGCATGCAAAAAGGGGGAGAATTGCATTGGTAGCATCAATATTCATCACAGGAGTGCATTGATATTGGCATCATCAGGTATAAAACATGGAGCAAAGAGGTTCACTAGGGCCAGAGAGACAAATGTCTTAAGAAAAGCCAAAGAAAAAAATAGGTTCAAGAGCTGGTTGGTGTCAAGTGATACCCCTTTGCCTAGCAATCTGTCCTTGGATTGTGGGAGGTGCATTTTTTTTTTGGACTGGAGCAGCTTATATATGTGGCTCATCTTGAGTGCTCTTTTTTTTTTTTTAATAGTGAATGATCTCTTTTTCTGATAGGGGAATCAAACTCAGGACCTTGCACTTGCCAGGCAGGCGCTAATGCAGCTGAGCTGTATTCCTGGCCACTCTTTGTTTTTGGACCAGCCTCACCTGGCATGTGTGATCAATTGCCAGCATTAACTGCTTCCCACAGAAAAAGATACAAAGGCCTTTTGGACCCAGGTGCAGATATTTCTGTTATTGCTCAGCCTCACTGGCCTACAGCATGGCCTTTGGATGTAGCAAATACAGATCTACAGGGGGTGGGTGATGTTTCTCACCCTAGTAGAAATGCTAAATTGTTAACCTGGAGGGATGCAGAAGACCACTCTGGACATTTCTCACCTTATGTCCTCCTCCACATACCAGTCAGTCTATGGGATCGTGATGTATTACAGGATATGGGGATTATTTTTTAGTCCTAACTCCTTGGTGACTCATCAGATGTTACAAGGTTTACTTCCCACTCAAGGGCTTGGTAAAAACAATCGAAGAAAGAAAGAACCTCTTCCAGTTATTCTAAAAAGGGACAATTTTGGTATAGGCTACTCATCCTCGTATTTTCAGGAGGGGCCTTGATTTCTTCTCTGACCCCACAGAGGGCGTCCAAGATAACTTGAATGTCTGATGACCTTGTTTGAGTTGATCAGTGGCCCCTAATGAAGGAGAAGCTTATAGCAGCTCATACACTGGTTAATGAACAGGCGATGGCGGGCACCTAGAATCCTCCAGTAGCCCTTGGAATACCCCAATTTTCATAATAAAAAGAAGCCTTTACATTCTTCCCACATGGCGATTAAAATCCTTCTCCATACTCAAGATAAAAAACATTTTGCCTTTAGTTTACCCTCTATTAATATCAGGCCTCTATGCACCACTTAAATGGTGTTTTCTGTCATACGGTACAGCAAATAGTCTGACCCTGTGTCAAGAGTTTCTGTCTACACCCATTTTGTCAGTCCATTAGGTTCATCCATCTGCTTATCTTATTCATTGCATAGAAAAATTGTATTTCCTAAGAATTACATTAATGGCAGTATTTAAGAAGATTACTTAGGAAAAAAAAAGAACATATTTTCCATAAATTGGAACTTTGCCCCTTGTTTCAACAAATGTGTATTCCAGTGATAACTTGGTCTTTTAGAGTTATAATCCAAAATTTCCTCATTTTTTAGATTTTGCTGCTAATAAAAACTGTCTTCCTTTAATTATAGTTTTCTTTTCAACATCACATATAGAATATGCTACTGATTTAATAAGTTTTTATAAGTCCTTGATGGTCTCTTGATTCCTATAAAGGTTGATTGCCTGTTTTATTCCTTTTCTCAGTTGTATGGTTTATGGTTGTTGAATTTTGTTTTGAATTTATTTTTGGTGTGTGTGTGTGTGTGTGTGTGTATGTGTGTGTGTGTATGTGTTTCTTTTTGTTTTTATGTGGAGGTGGACATTCCTGACTTTTATTTGGTATAGAAAAGCTTTGATATTTTTACAAGCAGGTGTAAATGTTTGAAATACAATCTGATAACATTGAGGTTTAACTAGTCACTTTATTTTAGCATTATCATAATGTAAAACAGTGTGCATCCATTTAGATAATGGCAGGCCTAGTGGTAGCCCCCAAAATGTACAAAGTATGGAACCTTTTTCATACTTGGGTCACCTTAGCCAACAAAGACATATTGTGTCCTAAACTGTTCGCATCCAGGTTAATAATTTTTGTAACTCTAACTGATTTTCAGACTTTGCTTGCTTATATTAATTGGCTCCTGTAAGCTCTTAAACTAACAACTCATGATTTAGGCCTTCTCTTTGACATTCGCAAGGGGGATCAGGCCCCCACCTCTTCAAGAGCACTAATGCCAGGGGCTAAAACTGCCTTAGATGAAAGTAATCTGGCTCTCTCTAATGCACAAATCTTTAGAGCTGACCCATCTCTGCCAATGGCCCCTGGAGTCATTTGGCAGTCTCAGGATCCTTTACAATGGCTACATATCCCACATACTCCACATATCCCACTATTACTCCCTTTGATGATGCTCTGGCAGAACTGATCCCATGTGAGCAAATGCATGCTATTCAGCTCTTTGATCATGAGATGTAAACTCTCATTGTTCCCTTTTCTTTGGTTCAACAACAGTGGCTATGGCAATGTTTGTCCTCTTGGCAATCTACATTGGCTAACTTCTCTAGTGCTATTGATTGTTACAAATGGGTCATCTTTGGGTAAGGGAGGTTATGTAATGAACTTCTCTTCTTAAAATACAGGATAAAAATTTCACTTCTGCACAAAAGACTGAATTACAAGCTGTCATATGGCCTTATAAGATCATTCATCCACTCCAATTAATCTTTTTCAGACAGCATTTATGTCTTTGGTGTGATGCACCACATTGAAACTGTCACTGTACATATTGGTCAAGATTTTTTCATTTATTTCACACTCTCTAATTTGTCATATGGTCACACCATGTTCCTTGTTTTATTGGTCATTTACATTCCCATTCCCTATTGCAAGGGTCTGTCACTGAGGGAAATGCTGCTATAGACAGATTGCTGGCTGCTGTCACTGTTACTCAGATACCATTCAACAGGCTTCTGCCTCCCATGCCACCTTTTATCAAAATGCTTTTGCCATACACAGACAGTTCCATTTATCCCAGGAACAGGCCTGACAAATTGTTAAACAATGTTCCTCATGCATAATACATCTTCCCTCACTTTCTTTCTGTGGGGGTCTATCCTTGATAGACATTGTGAACTAAAAGGAAATGCTCAAAATAAAGAGCAACTGGGGTGAGGGAAAAGAGAAAAGAAAGAAGGGGAAATTATGTATGTATATATGTAGGGGGCAATGAATCTTAGCATACTATTTTAGATAAAATAGTTTGGTAAAAGCCTGCATGGTGCCTCAGGAAGCCTCCCGGGGCAGTGCAAGAGCTAATTCCCCAGATCAACACTGCCCAGGAATGTCTCCCCAAGATAAGGGGGCGCCTAGGCCTAGGTGACCCTCCGTGACCCTGCCTGGGCAGTGCCATCTCCTGGCCCTAGGTAAACATTGTAACCCCAAAGGAATGCATAGGTTGTAAAAAAAAGGAGATAATGGGGGGAAAACATCTATCACGGTTTGACATGCAACCTGCAACTGACTTGGGGTCCAACAGGATGAGAGAAACACCATATGCCCACCGGGGTCAGAGAATGTAACACCCCAATCTGTTGTCAATGGAAACTAAAATGTATATAAGGGGAAACAAAGTTAGCCATGGGCCTCCGCTTCCAGATTGGCAAAGGAAGTGAGGGTGGCTAGCCTCAAATTAAACTCTGATTTTGTTCTCACTGGCGATTGGCGTCTCTTGTGGAATGTTTGGGACAAACGGGAATTTTCCGCCATAACATATACAGGATAGCTAACATAGTTGTACTACTCACTTCTATCGCTTTACTAAAAGGAATGGTTAAGGATTACTTATTTGATCAATCTTGCATGTCTCTATTTGTTTTCCTGAGAAACCACTTTGAAGATATTAATATGTAATACAACCATTGTTAATTTCCTGCCACTTTGTCTGTAATTTGGTATTACTTGTATTGTTCTTATGTTATTTTGTAAATGGATGTCTGTTTATTAATATGTTTTCCTTCTTTTATTTTTAAAATAAATTTTAAAAAGAGCTATCTGTGAATTGACAAATAACAGAATCTGACTAGTCTATTTAATTATAAATTCCTAAAATTGTAAAAGAGTTACTATAATTCAATTTAGTCAAAAATATATGTGAATGTACTTTGATTATGTATCTGTTTGCCATTTGTCCAGTCAGTAAAGCTGTGTACTTGTTGTCTGTTTGTCATATTTGGGAACAGCCATACTTTTTTATTTGAGCTCAGCCAGTTTTCTCTTTTCCTTTTTTCTTTTGCATTTTTGGATCATTTGTTCACAGTACAATTTGGGTTATAAATTTAAAAGCATGTTTCCACCTGGGTTACTAGCTGAGCAGAATGATATTAAATTTGGTTTTCTCACAGTTCATAAAAAAATTGTTAAGATAATTAAACAGAAACCCCTTAGGGTAGAGAGAAGTTATTGGATAGGGCTCCAATTGATGAATAAGAAACCACCTTCCTGGAATAACATTAACCAGTTCTTGTTCATTAATAAGGAGCCCTTAGCCCCACCCACTGCTCTGACCACTGTGCATGTGAACCTGTGCTTGCTCTAGATGTGGAGCAGCCATGGTGGAAGGCCTGGATGATGACCCCTACTTCCTCTCAGAGGAAGACCATGGACCTAAAGCAATAAATGTAGATCTTGAAAGTGATGCTGCTTAGGAGGTGGACATTTCCAAGGTCTTAGTGAGAGGGATAAAGTAAAATTCACTGTCCATACAAAGAATTCATTGCCCAATTTTAAATAAAATGAGTTTTCTGTTGTTCAACAACATGCGGAATTTATCTAGCTTCATGATTTCTTCATTGAAAATGCAGACTCTGCAGTTTATATCATCCCTCCAGCACCACCAAGGCCTGATTTTGACACTTCAAGAGAATAGCTACAGAAGCTTGAGGAAGGGGAAGAGTCAATAACAAAGGAAGAATTCATAAAGACGAAACAGGAACTGGAAGCTGAATATTTGGCAGTATTCAAGAAGAGAGTGGCAATTCATGAAGTGTTCCTGTGTTGTGTGGCAGTTCATCTTATTTTGAGGAAAGATTTAAATTTCCATGTCTTCTTGGAATATGATCAAAATTTGAGTGTTTGAGGAAAAAATTTAAAAAGACAAATGTAAAGATTTCATTAAAAACATGGCCAAATTAGCAGATGGAGTCATTATTTCATGGGTAAAGGATGTAGATGATTTCTCTGAGCATGAATGAACATTCCATTTAGAATACCATAACTGAGTTAAGGATGTATCTGCTAAATCTGATAGGATGACAAGATCCCACAGAAGTGCTGCAGATAATTACAATAGAATTGGTAATTTGTTATATGCTTTAAGAACTCAGGATTCTACTGATATATGCAAGTTTTTCCTCAAAGTTTCAGAAATGTTTGATAAAACAAGAAAAATAGAAGCACAAGTATCTGCTGATGAAGACCTCAAACCTCCTGACCTTTTAAAACATTAAAAAGAGAGTCTCAAGCAGCTAAGGATCTCTTTTACTGAAGATCTCAGTCATTAGTGGATTTTGAAAATTCTAATAAAGCGCTGGATAAAGCAAGGGCAAAAAATAAAGATGTTCTGCAGGCTGAAACTTCCCAACAACCATGTTGTCAGAAGTTAAAAAAAAAATCTGAATCTGAAAAACAAGAACTTACAGACTTTAAGACAGAAAGAGTTTCTGCATTCAGAAAAAGTTTAGTGAAACTTTCAGAATTAGAACTGAAGCACACCCAGGGTAACCTCTAGTAACGGCAGAACTGCCTAAAAGAGAAAACTCATAAGCGCTTTCAGTTCTTGTGAAAACGGGTTGCCTTCCTTCAGATCTTAGTTTTGTTTTCTTAATGATGTTAAGCATTTCTGCTCACCAGAAGCAAAGCTGCTGAACCACATCTCCTATTCCTCCTCTCCTGAGAAGCAGCAAGCAGCACTCCTGCACACAGGCAGTACAGTCTGTTCCACTTGCTGTGTCTCTGGACAGCATCCATCACCTGCACCCATCCTACTCCAAAGGCCAGAGTCCAGTCTTTTTAAAGTAGTCTTGATAACTGGGTTTGTTTTATGAATAGAATTCTTTATGTTTGTCAATTTTATTTACCTTTAAAGCATTTCTGAAGTTTAACCTTTTAAAATTACATTGTTCAAACAAGGTAAAGATGGCCTTTCTTGATTTTTTTAAATTTTGTTTTTAAAATGTATTGTACTGTATATTCTCAATTCATTCATGTATCCTTGTAAAGCATCTTAATCAGACTTACTTTTAATTATCATAAAAGTTTTGGACAAGGCTATGTAATCTTTCTAAGTATGATTTCTGAAGAAAAATGCATTAATTAGTATGTTTGCCTTTAACTTGTACACTAAACCAATTATTGTAAAATAACCAGCAGTGAGTGATTGTTTTAAACTCTGAGGTCATGCATCACTCTAAAATTTAGAGTAGCTATAATAAGTCTACTCCAATATTCTGCTTTACAGTGCAGGTCTTTTTTTTTTTTTTTTCTTGTTTCACTCAAAATTATATATTGATCTGGTTGTGGTAGCATGTAGCTATAACCCCAGCACTTGGGAGGTTGGGACAGGAAGATCATCCCAATTTCGATGCCAGCCTGGGCTACGTAGTGAGTTGTAGGCCACCCTAAACTACATAGCAAGACTTTGCCTCAAAACAAGAAAGAAAGAATACAAGAAAGAAAGAAAGAAAGAAAGAAAGAAAGAAAGAAAGAAAGAAAAAGAAAGAAGGAAGGAAAGAAGGAAGGAAGGAAGAATGAAAGAAAGAAAAACAAGGCACATTGAACCAGTTAAGCAATCTCTTTAGAAAAGAATGGACTGTTCCTCTGCACACTGTAGAAAGTGGGATTGGGCAGAGACAGGTGGCAGCTATTTGTCACTGGAGCAGTGTATAGTCTCTTACAGTTTATATTTTCCTGGCCTCCATTCCTAGCCAACCAAATTATCATTAGACACACCATTGAGCCACTGGATAGTTCTTATGCTGCTGTATTGAGAAAGATCTGCTACCAGGAAGAGTTCTCTTCTGTGGGGAAAAGTAGACTATTTTGAGATAAAAGCTGATGTACAAGTGGGATAATGCTGACAAGTTGCCAGTAGTTTTATTACAAATATTATTGGCCTTTCTAATGTGAATGAACATTATTGTCATTCCCAGTTCAAAGTTAGACTGAGTGGTTGAAGATTTCCAACTTTTTTTAACTTCTGTCCTGTTTGGAAACCACAGTCATTTGGGTAGGTGACCCTTGACTAGTTTTCTAGTTTACATTATCCCAGACCATCCTCCAGATTGCCCAGTCTGTCTTCCTGCCCTCCTGTGACTCCCACCTTTCTCAGCATGTTCTCTTGCTCACACATGTGCTGGTTAATGTCTATCTCTAACAATTTGCCCTCCTGATCCTGTGGGAGCTGTAGATCTTTTCCTGTGCCTGAGAGGTCAGTGTAATGTTTTTATGTACCAGCACTGGTGACAATTTGCTAGGCTGTGTCTGCCTATGCATGTGCTGGACAGTTTAGCCCCTTGTCAGTGCTCGGTCTCACCCTCCCCCAGCTGCCCTTTGCCTCCAGTCAAGGTTTACTTGACTTCTGCCTCAGTTCTCTCCTCCAAAGGACCTTGACCTACCTCACAGGGGTGTAGTGAGGAATAATAAATGTTGGTACTGTTCTTTGGAAACATTCAGGTGCCAGGTAAGTGCTCAAAAAAAATGTGACCTCCATAGTCTCTTGGGAGACACCCCCAATAAGCTGGTCATGGTCAAAAGGTTAAGTTTTCTTTTTTATATATATTTTTTTTTTTTTTGGTTTTTCTCCGGTACCGGGAACCGAACTCACGACCTTGCGCTTGCCAGGCAGGCGCTTTTGCCGCTGAGCTAAATCCCCAGCCCCTAAAAGGTTAAGTTTTCTAGAAAAGAATACAGTGAGGTCTTCTCACAAAAGATGCTCTAGGTACAAAACTAAATTAAGAAACAAAAGTTTTCACATGTGTATGACAATTCATTATTGTTAATCTCATGGTGTATTAAATGTATTCATGTCTCCAGATGTAGAGGTCTTCCAAAATGTAAAACAAGGATTGCTTATGGTGATAGACTTTCTTTTCAGATTCAGAACACTGCCTTTAACAAAAACCTTATGTGATGTACATCCCATCAAAAGTCAACAAGTTAGGTAAAAAGCTTCCTATGTATTAGATAGAGATGATTGATTAAAAGGGCTATGTTAAATCAGAATGAAAATTTAACTGTTACAAAATGTCATCATGATTGTCATACTGCAATGTTATGCATGGCTTTTGGTTTCTAATTTTCTGTGTAAAGTATGTAACTTATCTGTTTATATTTTATAGAGAATTTTTGTTGTTGTTGTTTTTGTTTTTTGGTTTTTTGGTTTTTCTCTGGTACCAGGAACCAAACTCACGACCTTGCACTTGCCAGGCAGGCGCTTTGCCGCTGAGCTAAATCCCCAGCCCCTTTTATAGAGATTTAAATACTAGGATATCCATGATTGGTAGGAAGTAACAGTTCCATTTTATGTTCTAAGGTGCTTGATATTTAAATAAGATAGTGATATTAAGCTTATTGCCTCCATTACTATGTAATGTCATTAATTTTCTTTTCTGGAAGTTCAACAACTGAGATTTGGAGACCAAAAGTTAGAGAGATTGATGGGCTAAGAGTACAGCAAATATTTTGGCCCTAGCTCTCTGAGGTTAATGAAGACATAAGACATAAGAGAACCTCTGTTGCAACATCCTATAACTTGGTTGAGCACCTGATCTTTTGGTCAAGGAGATTGTAGGACCATAAAGAAAAGTGATTTATGATGTAAAGTGTGCCTAAGGAGGGTCACCAAGAGAGAAATATCTCCCAAGGTTTCACAGAAAGCAACTTGGTCAAGCAATAGCCCTGACATATCCAGACGGCTGACACTGACAGGAGTACTAAAACGTGCTATACATGGTTCCAAAGTAAATCCTGAGGAGACTTAATTGACCAGATAGCAAAAGACGAATTAATACAGGTCTTACTTTAACTTGGTCTTGAACATCCAGCAGAAAAGTATAATGATAAGAAAGAATATTGTCTGCCAAAGTCCTCCAACTTCACAGCTCCTCCAACTTCAACTGAACATCCAATCCTTGCAACTACAATACAGAAAAGGGGGAGATGTAGGGAGTGGCTGATGTGGAAATTGGTCACACATGTGAGGGCAAGGCAAGGTAGGCTTGAGAACAAAGAATGCCAGAGGCAATACAAGCTGCTTCAGTCCAGAGAACACCAGGCCCTGAGAAAATCCAGGCAACTGGTTGCTAGGTGTTATGGTTTGTGAAAATTTTGAAAGAGGAACCATATAATACAGGACACACAGTTTATAATATTTTAATAGTCACCCAAAGAATGAAATACAAAAGAGTGCAGAAAATCTGTGCACACACTAAGAACAAGGAATCTATCTGTGGGCCTGGATCCCATGGAAATGTCCTGCATGAGTCCAGCTGAAGACCTAGAGCTCATAACAATGCCTCCCACGAGTCCAACTTGAAGCCCAGAGCACACAGCAATATCTCATGCAGGTCTATTTCCCCGATCTGCTCTGGGAAGGCCCAAAGGTCAGTGGTAGAGTTTAGAAAGTCTGTGCCAACGGGATGAAAGATCTGTGCTAGCAGACTGAGGGATGTATACTGGAGCCAGGAAGTAATGCTCAAAGTAAGAATCAAAGCACCCCAAAAAGGTACCACAGCTGTCCTCAGCAACAGTGAGGTTCTGAGCTCCTCCAATAATCAAGATAGCCAAGTTCCATCAGGAAAGCCAACACAGCAAGCTTCTCCAGGAGACCAGCAGTGCACCATCTTCCCCTCTGGAACCAGGAAGCAATGCTCAGGGTGAAGACCAGAGCTCCCTGAAAGTGCACCAAAGCTATTCTCAGTGCCAACAAAGTCCCGAGCTCCTCAGAGGATGAAAACAGCCAAGTTCACCAGAAAAGCTAGCATGAAAAGCTCCTCCAAAACAACCAACAGCTCCTTACAGCTTCTACCAGCTCCCAATAGCCTCTCTAAGCTCTCAAAAGCCTAACTTCTTTTTCAATTCTTCCTCTTATGCTGCTGGCAACAATCCTCAGGTGGGCCTCCCACACCCAGCACCATGCTCACTCAGTTCAGCTGGGGGTTATAAATTGACCACCAGTTGTCAATCCACTACACTAGACAAAGCTGTGTCACATGACACCAACCTTTTCAAATGTATAAATAATGCCCCTACAGTGGTTGAGCAGTTCCTTTCCTCCCATCTGGAGAGAGAGGGCTCTACCCGACCTCAGCTTTTGTAGTTCATCTTTATTCTTCCTATCCTCACACTGTCCTGCCTGCCAAAATATCAAGAGCCACGTGGGATGCAGCAATCTCCAAGTTTAGCCATCATGATATGCAGAGGTTGCTACAGCCATGGTCCACACAAACCCAGCTATTACTCAAGCTTGTGATTTCCCTTGGTGTCATCAACATAGTGCTGGTTTTTAAGGCATGCAAACTGCATGAGTTACAAGGTCATGAGGCTTCTACCTGGATGACAGAAGAAAGCCTGGGGGACCAGGAAAAAATGTGTGAAATTGTCACAGTTCCCACCAGGAGCCCATAAGAGGTCTATGTATGAAGCTGTGAGTGACGCCAAAGGTACAGTGGAGGCCCCAGGAAGTTGGGAATGCCAGGAACTTAGAACATCTGTTGAGGAAAACTGCAGGCAATGTGTGGAGTCAGCCCAAGAGAGAGGCCATAGGAGCAGGGGTGTCCTGTGGAGCTTACATCTCACCACGCCCTACAGTAGGTGTCAAACATGCAGCTTTAGGATTTAGTGATTGCTCTCCTGGGGTTTGTTTTGCTTTTATTCAATTTCTTTGTGTTATCCTGTTCCTCATTTTTGGAATGGAAATATTTACCCTGTGACACTGTGGTGTGGGAAGTACTTCACTTGATTTTTGGTTTTCACAAGGGTTCACAGCTCACAGTTTGCCTGGATTCTTAGAGGAGACTCTGGACTTGGACTCTCAGTAGTGGTGGAACTGTTAAGACTTCATCTACTCTATGAAATGGACTAAATACATTTTGCATGAAAGGAAAGCATAGGTCTTTGGGTGTCAGAGGCAGAATGTTATGGATTATATCTAAAACGTCTCCCAAAATCTCCCATCTGCAGGTGGAGGCTAGTTGGAAGGGGTGGATCCCTGGGGGCATGACTCGGGTGGATGTATTATCATCCCAAGCTCTACCCTTCTTTCTCTGTTTCCTGGCACCCTTTTGCTGCACAGCTTTCTATTCTGCCTTGCAGTTTCTGCTTTGGAGCCAGCCAACCATGTACTGAATCCACTGAAAGTGTGAAACAGAATAAGCCTCTTCTTTAAATTCTGTTAGCTGTTTTGCCCTGGTGATGGAACACCCTTCCCCATCACTTGCTCGCTTGTATACCAATGATTTCATACTCCACAGACACACCCAGATAGGTGATATGACTGATGGGATAGAAGGGGAACCAGGTTGCTCCTGGTTCCTGCTCCCTTCCCAGTTCTGTCCATACCCGGTGTCTGAGTTCCAGGGTTAGAAGCTTAGATCATCCTGGAACTCTCTCTTTTCCACACACTCAGCTTTGGGGTTACCCTGGTGGTAAATGAAGGTGTGGTATGCATGGACCTCTACCCTGGAGCCAGTTTTTGACCCCAGGATTCAGGGGAAACCTGATCAAACCCAACCACCATGTGTGTCCCCCTTTGCACAGCAATTCATGCCTGAAACTCATAACTACATCTGGAATGTAGATTAGTGTGGATTTGGCACTGCTCTTTATGAGCAACCCCATGCCTCCTGCTTCCATATGCTTGCCTCCTTGGCCAGCATAGGCGCACTGTATCCTCTGGCCTCTTTCTTCTTTTATTTGGAAACTCAGGGGCCACAGGGCTGGGGTCTATTCAAAGAACATAGGCAACAGCCCCTGATGTGGGCTGACACCAACTTTCTCCCTTCTCTGTCACATATAGAGGACCTCAGCCTTCAGCTTGGCTGCCATCTTTTCAAGGCTTGAATGTGTGCCTAGGGAAAAAAAATGTAGTATCTCAAAAGTTAAGGGTACACCCTGCGCAACCCATGTGACCCCTGCTCCAGGTCTCAACTTCCCATCTATATCTCTGTCAGAGGCTCAGGATGTAAAGTGCTATCAGCCACTGGAGGACCTCAGCCAAGTCAGTTCTCTGCATATGCTCTGTTTTCCCATCTGCAAAGGTCCAGACATAGGAGAATCCGTCCACCTTCTAGCTCTCACCACCCCTGGATACAAGCATGTAGGGTCCAAGAGCTGCCTATCCCAGCCTCTCTTGAAAACTGACATGATCAACCCCCGATGTATGTGGGATGGTTTCTCAAAACTGGCCCACAGACAATCTGTGCCACTGACAGACATCTTGTGAGTTCTGAGCTTCCCTCTAGAAGGTCTAAAGTCAGGGACCTGAGACTTTTTAGATGAGTGCTCCAGGTGGCACTATTTACCCTCCGCTGAGTACTGCTTGCTTCCAAAGAAAGCCTAATAGTTGTTGTTGCCTAAGACAGAATCTTGCAAAAATTAATTGCACCAGATCTAAAAATAGTACACACAAAATATTTTGATGGGAGATTCCAGGCCATATGCCATAAAGTGAAGTCATTTCTTTGCATAGGAAACCTAACTTCTCTGCTAGCTCTCTGTTGTACGTATTCTCATGATGTCAAAATTCTCACAAGGATGTGACAGACATAAAACAAGGACATGTGGAGGTAGGAGTAGTGATACACAGCTGTAGACCCAGCTACGTGGCGGGGGGATGACACAGAAAGCTCGTAGTTTGACGCTCACCTGGGTAATGCAGTGAGATCTTGTCTCAAAAGAAATAAACCGGGATATGGTTCAGTGGTAGAGCACCTGCTGACCTGCTGAGTGTGCACAAGTCCTGGATTCAACCCTCTGCGGTGGTAGGGGGAGAGAACATTTAGGAGATACTATAAACAAAAACTGCCACGTAGAAATCAAAATTGTTAGGCTTGAGCTGATTCAGCTGTCATCAAACAACAGGAAAAGTTCTGTGTATTAGTGAGTCAAGGGGAAACAGCAACACTAACAGCCCTAAGTGAGAAGCTCTGTGCGCAGCACTGTGTATGACAACACCCTTCCCTCCCTCTCCAAGGCTGACAGAGGCAGGCAGGAACCCGTCCCGCACTATAGAGCGAGCACGTGAAACGCAGGGCGGCCCAGAGCATCAGCACAGCTAGAAAGGCGGCTTCAGAGGAGCGCCAATAGCATCTCTCCGGACCCGGCTCCTGAGAAGATGAGAAGACACAAAGATGCTATGCGGATCCCACTGGGTGTCCAGAGCGGCACAGCCGGTGCTTCCTGAGAGAGCGGCCTGGAGATGCGGAGAAGCACTGCAGGCGCCAGACACTTGCACAGCGGAAGCTGCTGCGGGAAGGACACCTCGAAGAGGAGAAACCGGGAGAGCCGCAGGGCGCCGCGTTCAAAGCTGCTCGCGAAGAAAACCAAAAGCGAAAAGGACGAGGAGGAACACAGGAAGAGAAGTGCGGTTAAGCTCTGCGGTCCGGGTTGGACACGCCTGGAGGAGGGAACTTTGGGTTGGAGCCGTCCCGGGACCTCTTCTCCGAGAC
>NW_004955405.1:9424446-9446901 GCF_000276665.1 Chinchilla lanigera
AAGTGGGGAGAGAAAGGGCAGAAACCCTTCCAGGTCATGGCTCAACTACTGCCTCTTCCAACCAGACATCACCTCCTCTTCCACTATGCTGTTCATCAGCTTCAGTGCCCTCATGATCCAGTCACCTTCCAAAAGCCATGCCTCTGAGTGCATGAGGCATTGTCAGGGACATTCTCCATCAAAGTCATAACATTTACCTAACAGTAGAAATGTAAAAATGCAATTTTCTTTCAGAATAAACATACAAATTCTCAGTAAGGAATGTTTATTGGGCATTTTTATTCCAAACCCTGAGAATTCTGCAGTTCTCTTAGGAAACTTGTTCTTTTACATGAGTTGAATTCATACACACACACACACACACACACACACACACACAATTTATTTCTATATTTAGTGTCATTAAGTATCCATGAAACATTTGAAGTAAGGCTAACAATAATGATTGAAAATAAAATACGAGCTGAAGTGGAAAGTTGCCATGGGGGGACACATGGAATGGCCATTGTTGGACCCTTGAAGGAAACTTTGTGCTTAATAAAGCTGCATGTGGAGGTGATCCTAAAAAGGGAATGATCAGTCACACAGTTCAGTGACACAAAATGATAAAACATGCTAGCTCTTCAGGGAGACTTTTCCTGGCATTTACTTCTGAGGGAAATGTCTTCTGGATGTATCACATAGGGATGTGGATGAGACTTAAGAATAGCAATGGCAGAGCATCCTCAGTACTATCCCTTAGTACATACAGCAGTGCCTAGTCTTGAGGTACTTTCTGAAATGGCTGTTGTAGTTGTAATTGTCCTTACCCTAAGCATTTTGGGACACAGTAGGATGCTAAGACCCTGGGGTCCAATATGCTGGTGTTTGATGAAAGAGTCTTATTCAGGGATAAACCGAGATTTTAATGGAGGGATAGGTAGACCTCATGTTCTCTAGGTACTCCCCAAATAGTCCTGTCAAGTTTTAAAATATATGTATATGTTTTATATTGAAACTAGCATACCGTGTGACATTTCAGTTCACATATATAATGTGCATATTAGTCACTTTCCCATCATTAGAACAAAATACCTGTTATGGTTTTTTTTTTTTTTTTTTTTTTTTTTTTTTGGTTTTTCTCCGGTACCGGGAACCCTGTTATGGTTTATATCTGAATGTCCCCTCAAATCCTCATGCACTCAAAAGCGGGGCTTTCCTTTGTTCTTCCCTGCTGTCTCCTCCTGTCTGCCATGAGATGAGTAGCATTCTTCTCCCTAGCCCCTTTTTCAGGACTGAAACTTCCAAAACCTCAGCCAAAGTCAACCTTTTCTCCTTTAAATTGTGGGTGTTAGGTATTTTGTCCCAGTAACAAGGAAAGTAAAACAGATTTTGGTACCAACAGTGGGGTAATTGTCAGGACTGTACCTGACCATGTTGTTTAGAAGGGTATAGATCTCTGTTGATGGAGGGGTCTACAAAAGTTTGGAGATACTGACTAGAGAAGCCCTAAAGTTCTGTAAGGCAAGCTTAGTGGGAGATTCTGGTCAAAGCTCAGAAGACCAGAATGTTAAAAAGGCAGATAATAGGGGTTGGGGATTTAGTTCAGCAGCAAAAGCGCCTGCCTAGCAATCACAAGGTTGTGAGTTCGGTTCCCGGTCCTGGAGAAAAACCAAAAAAAAAAAAAGGCAGATAATAAAGACCATTAGCAGTTGGACTCCAGTCTATGTGTGTTATGCTTTGGCAGAAAATTTGTCTATGTTTTCTTCATGTCCTGAGACTTTTCAGGAGACTGCAGTTAAGGGTGATGGACTTTAATTTGGCAGAGTAAATTTCAAGATAGCCCAGTGTGCAGGCAGTAGCATGGACACTGCTTGCTGCTTTTAGTCTGGCTCATACTAAAAACCAGGAGCAAAAAACCTATTTTCTAAGTTTTCTGCTTTGCCAAAAAGAAAGGGGCTGTGAACTTGAAGCAAGTTGTAAACCAAATAGCTTGGTTGCTAAAAACATTAGCTTTAAAAGGAAGCCAATTACTTTACACCAAGGCAATAGGAAATATTCTCTGAAGGCATGAAAAGAACAGCAAGACCCCATGCTTCACAGGCTCAAGAGTGCAAAAATGAAAGGTTTTCCTTGAGACCATACTCTTGAGTGAAATAAATTGGACCCGTGTAAAAACTGCATTGTTTCTCTTGTGTGAGAAACTGAAAGGGCAAATTAGGGCCAAAATATATAATAGATACTGTGAAATAGGAAGAAAATGTTCAAATGGGAAGGGGAAGGAGAGGGGGAGTGAAAAAAATGAGAAAAAAAGGAAAAATCAAAACAAAGCTTTTGTAAATAAGGAGGGAAAGAGAGGTTGAAGGGAGGGTAAGGGAATGGGGAAAAAAACCCAAGATATATCATATACAGGTACAAATGCCCTATGATGAAGGTGATCATTATGTATACCTAAAATATACTAATGAATGTATTAATTTTTATAAAAGTTGAAAGACTTTGCTTTGAGAAGAGAGCTCCAATGTTCCCTGCTTGAGAAAGGCCACCTAGGAAATTCATATGCTGGGATTTGTTTCACAGTGCTCGCCATCCAGGTATTCAGAGGCCTCTGCAGCCATGATGCAAAAGGGCCTCACTAATTCTGGAGCTAGTGGCAGGCCTTGGTGTCATCCATGTGGTGATGCTTTTGAGACATGGAGAAATCAAGAGTTGAGAGGACAGGGAGGCTTCTACCCAGATTTCAGAAGGCCAGGCCTTCCAGGAAGTGTACCCTTGAGAGTGATATAGGGGAAATGCTAGATGTCAAATACACCAAGTTTGTGTCCCCGAAAGTTGAAGAATGAATTTTAAGGAACAGTGGAGGTTAGGAGTAGGAAAATTTATTGGAGAAAAGAAATGGGGAACAGGTATAGGGGAACGGGGAATAGGAATAGCTCCTGAGAGATAGGAGGGGTCCCCAATGGGTTTGCAATGAGCCTACGTCTCGAAGTTTCATAGAGCAAAATCATGAGGTGGGTACAATGCAGGTCAAAATTATGATGCCCCATAAGATTGCAAGTATAGTTGTTTAGGTCGTATTGATGTAATGGCAGCAAGGATATATGGGTGACATAACTAACCTTGGTTGATAATATGTAGTCTTAGTCTTATCTTTAGCCTTAGTTTTAGTCTTAGTTTTAGTCTTAGTCTTAGTGGTTCAGTCTTAGTGTTAGTAGGTTGGAGAGGATGGCCAACCCCTAATGAGATAATGGGAAATCTCGAAAGGGTGATACCAATAATCCCAAGCCTCTGTTCATCTCTTAGAGAAGTATGTAAAACTAGCCTTTGTGATTTTAATCTTCAGATGTGCCTCCAGCCAGCATCCTGATGGATTTTCATTTTTTGTATTGACTTGCTTGAGGGCTCAGCCCTGTCTGGCTGCCTACTAAATTTCTACCTAACTTTGCTGTCTGTAATAAGAGGACAGTATGTGAAGCTGTGGAGAAGAGGGGAACATGGAACATATGGAGAAAGCCACAGGCAGTGAGAAAAGTCAACCCAAGAAAAAAGCATTCTCCATATTTTTGATCATACATGCTCTTGCCTTAGTCTCCCAGAGCCGGGATTAGAGACATGCACTGCCATGCCTGGTACCTTATATATATCTTAGAAGTGAACAAGAAATTGAAAAAGCAAACCTTTAAGAAATCAGTTCCCAGCTATCTTAGGTTGCAAACTAAAAATTGATAGTCTAAATGATTTTGGTGTCATAGATATTTTTCATTTCTGTAATGGCTTTATTGGAATATAATTCATATACCATACATTTTATCCACTTAAACTGCAAATTTCTGTGGTTGTTCATGTATTCTGAATTGTTTAAGCATTGTATTCCTATCACAATCTTCCCCTAAGACCTATTGTGATGAGAAGTATTTTTTCACTCATTGAGAAGAATAGATATCGAATTTTCAGCTACTCAGTTAATTTATATAGACAGATAAAATACTCAGAGAATCATATTTACATGTACTTGTGGAATGTTGTTTAAATTGTGGATGGGTGGTGTCTACAGAGCAAACTTGATGTTCAACTCTCCTAATCTCAATGAATGTTTATTTTCACAAGAAGGGTAAATAAAATCTTGGTGAGGTCAGAGATCATGTTGATTATACATTTTGCTAATCATTAGCTCGATCTTTTGAATTTAGGGTTAGAAAGACTTTGTTACTATTTGTCTTAGTTATTTTTCTCATTCCTGGGACAAAATACCCAATACCCAGTGTTAAAGAAGGAAAGGTTTATTTAGTTCACAGTTTGTAGAGTTTCAGTCTATAATCCTCCAAGACATGTAGCTTCACAGAGGAGAGCAATTCATGGCAGGCAGAAGACAGCAAAAGCAGTGAGAGAGAGGGAATAACCCTCTTTCTGTCCCTTGTATTGTATTCAGGCGACCTGCCCTAGGGCAGGTATAGCGCTCATACCCTTAATCCTAGCACTGGACCATGAATCAATCACAAATTCTAGATTCAACGACCTCTGAAAAGCATGCCTCACCCCCAATGACTGCATGAGGCTTTAGGGGAACATTTAAACACAAATTATAATACTATAAATGTATATATGTATGTATGTATGTAGTTTGTTTTTTGAGACAGAGTCTTGCTATAGAGATCAGGCTGGCCTTGAAGTCATTCTATGACTCAGAGTTTTCTCAAACTCATGGTGATCCTCCTGCCTCAGTCTTCCAGAGTGCTAGGATTAGAGACATGTACCACCATCCTTGGTACCTTGTTATTATTGACAGTGGGGTTTACTGGAAATTAGTTCTTAGGCCCAGGTAACATGAGGTAATTCACCTACATGGAGTTCTGTAAATTGTCCAGAAGGATGACAAAGAAGTGTCTGGAAAGTTACAAGCCTTGTGATCTCCGCCTGAAGCCACTAGAGATGAGCATCTTACAAAGAAAGAGGACTAACTAACTGCATCTGGTGGATACACACCTGTAATCCCAGCTACTAGTGGCTGAGACAAGATGCTTGCAAGTCTGAAGTCAGCACAGGCAACTTAGTAAGACCCCTTCACAAAATAAAATTAAAATGGCTATGGATGTAGTTCAGAGGTAGATCATTTCCTAGTATGTACATGACCCTGGGTTCAATCCTCATTACTGGGAAAAATGCCTAAGAAGTATGTGAACTTAGCCTACCTTCTCTGAGCAGTTTTTGCTTCTTCCTGGTCATCAGCACTGCCTCACTCTGGCATTCCTTGTCTTACCCTATGGTGGAGAAAAAAAGGGATAGAAAAGTAAGACAGGGTAGCAGACTTAGAAGCATGAACTATTTTACTTTATGTTAGGCAGTAGTTTGGAAAGACAATTTTTTTTGGATCTTTACTATAATAAAAGGAAGTGGCCTGTAATGTACAATTGAGTGCTTACTGTGTGCACATGTGATTTTATAACCATTGTCATTCTTACACTAAACTTCAGGTATGGTATTTAAGCTTGTATGACCAATTTATTTCACTTCTTGTGATCTCGTGCTGAAGCCAAGAAGTGTCTTTCTTACAAAGAAAGAGAAAGGACTTCAGAGAGCTGCCAACTTTATCCATCCTCACACTCACACAGGTGCTCATATTATAGGGCCAGTTGGGTGGGGTCAGCCTGATGAAGGGAGAAGAAAGTATCTGTTCACCCTACACTGGCATCACAGGAAGAAGGTATTCTTTGGGGTGATGGCAATGGTTTACATGCTGACACTACATTTTCAAAAGTCTAAAAATTGCATCAAAAGAGGGTCAGTGTTACTTTTACAGTGCTGTTTCCTGTTGTCATGTTTAATGGAGAACACTAAGTACAATGCAGACTAAGCTAAAATGTGAGTATAGTGGACACAGAGTTGATCAAAACATACTGCTTTTTTCTTGGTAAGTCGTTATCTTCCAGCACTCATTAGTTTCCAGAAGGTCCTCTGCTGACTTTTCTTGTTTGTGCTGAAAGGTCACGATGGCCAAGTCTTGTGAGGAGAGGGCCGGGAAGGGACTCTGTACTCCAGGGTCCCTCAGGCTTCCAGAGTCAAGACTGCACAGCAGGCATTGTCATCATTTAATCACCTTTGCTTACATGTCTCGCCTCGTTTTCTAATTGTCCGTCTTGAAAGCTAAGCTCCAGAGTGATGAACTGTTTGTTTCTCAACATTTCTTACAGCTTAAAAACTTGCATCCCTTTACTATATGTACTTTTTCTCTTCTTCATTCCTCCCTCCCCATCTACTTGGCCTGTCTCTCTAGGAAGTCAAAAATCTTCCTTCCATCTAGAATTTTCTGTTCCATCAGGGTGGAACTGCACCTCTTTCCCTCAGGTACTAGTTGAATATGAAGTTACAAGGATCAAGGTGTGTTAGGACGTCCCTAGCTGAAAGTACGTCCGTCCTTGAAGCAGGAAAATTATGCTGTATGTAATTTAGAGCTGTTCTTGTACTGAATTGTCAAGTGATATTATTTAGTACTTATCCTCACTTTTAAGACATTTTAAGCTAACTCTTCTCCATTTGTGTTTATTTTCTTCTAAATTTTGTATGTAGTTTAGACTCCTTACCAGAACCCAACACTTATGGAGGAATTCTAAAAATCAATTCATTTTTTTCTCAAGCAAAACAAATAAGGTGAATCCCAAAGAATTACAGCTTACCTCTAAAAAGAATTCACGTATTTTTCATAAAAAATAGCATTGTTATTTCAGAAGTAAGATTTATACTGGTGTACTGAAAATTTCGGGGTCCAGTTGTATAGCTCACCTTGCTATTGACTTCCTCCTAGTATAATAGCTGTGGCACATTGAGAAATTATTTTTATTAAGTGTGAATCATTGTGTATAGGGTATAACTCTTTATAATCTAGAAATAGTGGACATTTTATCCTTGATTTTATGACAGCTAGCATCTCCTGGCATATTAATTTCTCAAAAAATATTTTAAAAATTATAAATTTGCAGTGAACTATAAAGAACATGCTTCTCCAAATATGATTGTTTTATTTATCTATGGGACATAGGTGAGGGAAAAGAACAAAGGGGAAGAATGTTCCTGCTCTATAACTAGGGTTAAATTTTTTTAAATTATTATAATTATTATATCATACTAATTATACAAATTAATGGCCTTCATTGTGACATTTCCATGTATGTTTTTAAAGTGCTTTGATTGAATTCATCATTCCTACCTTACCCCTCCCCAAGCTTATTCTACCCTTTTGTTAGTAGGTCCTTTGAAGTACATTTTATGGTAAACTGTTGAAGCTATAATTGAAATACTGGCATGCAAGGTAAGGGGTCTTTGAAGCTTTTACAGGAAAGCCTTGGATGATGCCTGGAAGGATGATAGTTATTTAAATTGTTCTTATTATTCTTTCACATTTTTCCATTGACATTTGAAATTTTCAGTACATGATATAGTTTGTTTGTTTGTTTTTGGTACTGGAAGTAGAACTCAGGACCTTGCACTTGCCAGGCAGACACCATGCCACTGAGCTATACCCCTGGCCCCCAAAATTTTCAGTACAGCAGTATAAATCTTACTTCTGAAATAACAATGCTATTTTTTATAAAAAATCTGTGAATTCTTTTTAGAGACAAGCTGTAATTCTTTGGGATTCACCTTGTTTTGCTTGAGAAAAAAAATTGAATTTAGGTAAGAGAAGACAGTTCAACAAAAACTTCATTTTTAAAGCCTATTGTAACTTTTTTTTATTTTAAAGAGTCAAAGAAGGATAACAATAATGGGGGGGGGGGGCTTACCAAATACAGATAAAGTGGTAGGGAATTATCAATGGTTATTGTTTTACATATTGTTATCTACAAGATAGTTTCTCAGGAAAACAAATAGACAAATAATAGTGAGTTACAGAAAAAAGAGGTAGGAGATTATCAATAGTTGTTGTACTCAGGTATCTTCAAAAGAGAATAAATAGAGCTATACATGAGTAACCTATTGAATAATCATTAACTATTCTCAATGGTTGTTGTAGGAAACACATAATAATAAACATGCATCCATTTATGAAATAGGATAGGAACAATACAAACATTACAGAGTTATGGATAAATTAGTAGGAAAATATCAATGACTGCTGTAATACATGCTGGTATCTTAGAAGTGGTTTCTCAGGAAGACAGAGATATGCAAGAAGGATCTAACAAGTAGTTCCAGCTTAAGGGTTGTCAAAAATCAAGTGAGCCGTCTGGGGCCAAAGCCATTTTTTGTAGCGTTTTCTGTCCAGCCTCCCATCACATTGGGACCCCACAACCAGTTAGTGTCCTCTCCCCAACTGTCAGCACAGGCAGCAGGAATCCTGTTGCAGACTTCTCCGGGGCTCCACCACAGCCTATACTGTCAGGGGAAGAATGGCTTCCAGGGAATCTCCGCATGTATTGTGCAAGGTCCTCCTGGTTTACAGCTTCCGAGCGGCTCTCATGACCTCAGTCCACAGAACCTCTGACCCCTCGGGCTTAGTCTGTATTCTCATGTTCTCTGAGTCCTTGTTCAGCAGCTGCTCCTCTGCTGACTCTGGACCTTTCTGGTTCCCAATGGCAGGAGCAAGAGTGGCCTGTTGTATAGCATGTATTCCCAGGGATTTTTCCATGTTTGAATGATTCATACATGTCCATAGGTGGGCATCTGCAGCCAGTGCATGGTGAACCAATTGTGTCATTGTTTCTCTGTGTCATGATAGTTCTCAATTGAGCAGCGGCGGCCGGCCTGAAGGCCGGTGCACAACAGTGCTCTTGGCCGCATGGCTCCCCGTGCGCTGGGGGCCCTCTGGGGGCCTACAAGGCAGGAAGCTAGCCAGCCAGAAAACAGGTGCTCCCTGCCCGTGGCTCCCTGACACCGGGGGCCCTCCCTCTGGGGGCCTACGAGGCAGGGAGCAAGCTGCTGGTCGGAAGACTGGCGCTCCCGGCCCGTGGCTCGCCATGCGCCGGGGGCCCTTCCTCCGGGGGGCCTATTAGGCAGCTGCTCCCTCAGAAGACCGGCGCTCTCCGCCCGTGGCTCCCTGTGCGCCGGGGGCCAACCTTATTTGTTTTTATAGAGTTCTATAATTCTTGATCTGAAGAAAAACTTCCTACTTTTTTTAAAAAGTCTGTTCCATTTTTGAAAGAAATGCAATAATACAATACCATAGGTTTGTGCTGTTTTGAGACAACAATGATTTTGTCTATTACAAGATATAGTAAATGTATGGTATATTTATGGGAATGTAAAATTATTTGGTAAGTAATATACAAATGAGAAATACATTTGGTTGGTAAATAATATAGACTTACTTTGTCCAATAAGGTCACTAAAAGCTACATGTAGCAATTTAAATTTAAGTGATTGAAATTAAGTAACATTAAAACTTGAATTTCCGGTACCGGAGAAAAACCAAAAAACCAAAAAAAAAAAAAAAACCAAAAAACAAAACCAAAAAACAAAAACAAAAAAAGCTTGAATTTCTCAGTCATGTTATGGTACCTTCATTATATTTAGTATCAACCAAATGTATTGAATGGACAATTCATATTTCTCTTTTATTTTCCATCCCCTGCATGTTTCTGAAGAAATTGGAAAGATAAACAGGTAGTTTTTATTTTTAATTTACATACATATATGTTTTAATAATTTTTACATATGGATTGTACAAATTAATTAGATTTATTGTTATATTTCCATACTTGTGTATAACATACATTGATCATGTCCATACAAACTTCTGCCCTCAATAATCCCCCAACCTCCTACCTGTTCTTGTCCGATAGTCATTCTTTCAACTCTGACTTTTTTTTTTAGAGTCCATATCTGAAACAGAAAATATTACATTTTCCTTTCTGTGTCTTGATCATTTCACTTAGCATAATGACCTCTAGCTCCGTACATTTTGCTACAAATGGTAGGATTTCATTCTTCAGGGCAGCTAATAATATTCCATTATGTACATATATTATATTTTCTTTATCCATTCATCTGTTGATAGGCATCTAGCATATATTGTGAGTGGTGCTACAGTAGGCATGGACGTGCTTCTGTGCTGACCTTATTTCCTTTAAATATATACCCATGAGAAGGGTATCTGGTCAAATGATAGCTGTATTTGTCTTTTATTTTCTTGGAACTTCTATATTGCTTTCATAGTGGCTGTACTAATTTACATTTCTACCACTATATATGAGTTCCTTTTTCTGTATCTCTTTGCAAGCCTTTTTGCTTGCTTGCTTGCTTGCTTGCTTGCTTTCTTTGTTTTTTTCTTTCTTTTTTTCCTTCTTTCTTTCATAGCCATTCTGACTGGAATGACACAGTATCTCATTATGGTTTTGATTTGCATTTCTCTGATGACTAATGATATTGATGATTTGTTCATATAGTTATTGGCTATTTCTTCTTTTGAGAAGTGTCTTCAGATCATTTTCCCATTTATAAATTGGATTACTTTGGGTAAGTTTTTTGAGTTTCTATAGATTCTGGATATTAACTGTTTGTCAGATTGAATAAATTGCAAATATTTCCTGTCATTCAGTAGGTTGTCTCTTCACTCTTGTTCTGTAGAAGTTTTTTCTTTTTAGTACAAATTCTAATTTTATGTAATTACTTTTGAAACCTGATATTTCCTGAATCTCAGGTTCTTTGCAAAGGACTTTCAATATGAATATACTTATTAAAAACCAACACTACATATCACAGAAACATTACCCATTCAGCTCTCACACAACCAGAGAAATGGGTACTATGTAATTTCCCCATTTTACAAAGTAGACCACTGAGGCTTAGAGAATTCAATCAACTTTCCTAAGGATACATAGCTTTGAACTCAGTTCTGTTTGGCTCTAATTGCAGTGCTCAGTTCAGATATTTGTTGAAAGAAAATTGTTTTTACACAGAAGTGTTTTAGTTTGATGTATTCTCATTTGTCAATTTTTTTGCCTTTATTTCCTTTGCTTTTAGAGTCCTATCTAGAAAGTCATCATCTGTGCCCAGTATCTTGAAACGTTTCCCTTCGTGGTTTCTTCTAGAGTTTTAGATCTTACATTAAGATCTTTGCCTTTTTTCGTTTTGATTTTTGTAATCCCAGCATTTGGAGACTGAGGCAGGAGGGTTGTCACACAAGTTCAAGAGCAGTCTGGGCTACATAGTGAGTTCAAGGCCCATCTGAACTACCTAGCAAGAACCTGTTTCCAAAAGAAAATTATTGAAATTACTAGGGCATATTAATTGTAGAAATCAATGTCTCATTGTGACCTTCTGTACATATATATGAAGTGCTTTGACTGAGTCCATCCTCTCTACAACCTTCTCTTACTCCTTCCTCGTGATGCCCTAACCCTCTTTGACAGACTCCTTGAAGTACATTTTAATGGTAAATTGCTGAAGCTATAATCAAAGTACTGGCGTACAAGTTTGTGGATCTTTGTAGCTTTTATAGAAATGTCTTGGAGGATGCCTGGAAGGTTATAGTTATTTAAATAATTCTTACTTTTCTTTCATGTCTTTCAGTTGATATTTGAAAATTTCAGTAGAGCAGTATGAAACTTACCTCAGAAGTGAAAATGCTATGTTTTGTTAAAAACATGTGAATTCTCTTTTAGAGACTAGTTCTAATTCTTTCAAATTCCCCCCATTTGTGTTACTTGAGGAAAAAAAATTGAGTTTAGCTAATAGAAGAGTTATAAAAAGGAAAGCATCTTTAAAAGATGATTGTCAAACTTGCTTGTTTTGATACATAATTTTATATTCTTCGTCTGAAGTACACAGTAACTGCCTTTTTCCAAAGACACAGTTCCGTTTTTCAAAGAAGTATAATGATGACATGATGGTGTGGTATTTTGAAACTTTGGAATGAATTTGTCTATTAGAAGATAGATCACTTCTTGGCCTTTTGGCTAAGATTAAGTGTTTTATAAGATAAAGTAAATACATGAAATATTTATAAGGTTGTAAAATTACTTTGTCAGTGATCTACAGATAAGAAATTCATCTTAGAGTATAAATAGTGTAGACGTGCTTTGTCCAGTACGGTAGCCAACAGCCATTTGTAGCCATTTAAAATTAAGTGAACTGCAATTTAATAACATTAAAACTTGAATTTCTGTCATATTACTTTCATTACAAGTTGAGTATCAAGCAAGTATGTCTAGTGGACAGCACACATTTCTCTCTTTTATTTTCTGTCCCCTACACTTACTAAAGAAAGTGGAAAGATAAACAGTTTTTATTTTAAATTTTCTACATATATGTATGTGTTATGTTTTACACATGTGAATTGTACAAATTAATGACATTCACTGTGATATTTCCATATATATGTACAACATGCATTAATCATGCACATTCACATTTCTACCATCAGTAATCCGCTCAGACTCCTAACTTTTGTTACCCCTAATAATCACTCTTCTCTTTTCAGGTCTGCCTTTTTTTTCAGGTTCCATACATAAGACAGAACATTTTTCATTCTAATATTTTTTTTTCTGTGTCTGGATCATTTCACTTAGTGTAACAACCTCTAGTTCCATCTATCTTGCTGCAAACAATATTACTTCATTCTTCACTATGTTGTGTGCATATACAGTATTTTCTTTATCCATTTATCTGCTGACCGGGAGTTAGACTGATTCCACATGTTAGGATTGAAAGTAGTACTGTAATAAACATATGCATATTTTTGTGATGACTTTATTTCCTTTGAATATCTACCATGAGTAGGACAGCTGGATCATATGCTATTTCTATGTCTTTTTCCATTTTGGGGGGATCTCTACATTGTTTTCCATAGTGGATGTACTAATTTATGTTTCTGCCAACAGAATATAGGAGTCTGTTTGTTTTCTGTATTTTTTGTTAGTAGCCATTTTGATTGGGAAGAAATGGTATCTTATTGCTGTTTTGATTTGCATTTCCCTGATTAGTGATTGTGATCATATTTTCATATGTCTGTTGACCATTTATTTTTTGGAGAAATATCTATCAGATCAATTGTCCTTTGTTTTTCTCCAGTACCGGGAATCAAACTTACAACCTTGAGCTTTCCAGGCAGGCGCTATTCCACTGAGCTAAATCCCCAGCACCCAATTGTCCATTCTTAAAATGAATTACTTAGGGTTCTTTTATTACTGAGTTCTTTGAGTCCTATAGATTCTGGACATCCACCCCTCTATCAGGTGAATAATTGGCAAACATTTTCTCTTATTCAGTAGATTGTCTCTTTACTTTGTTGATTGTAACCATATTCTGCAGAAGAATTTATGGGGAGGACCACCTAGGGAACTCTCCTTGAAAGAGGAGCAATTGCCTCCATTTTGGCTGAGTCTGACCGTGTTTCCATGCATTGATATGTACAGAGCTGGCTAGGATCCTTTCCTTATCGCTTCAATTGGCTTTAAGCCATGCATATCAGTCTAGCCAAGGTGCTGATGGTAACCTTTGGAGATGGTAGGCGTGTTTCCCCGGACCCCCACTGCTCCCTCTAGTGAGCCGTTATAAGGTGGGATGTGTGAGCCAATGCTCCATGCTGTCGACTGGCATAGAGTCTTGAGATAGACGGTATGACTTCCTGAGGATTCAAAGATTACACATCAGGGCTGAAGCATTGACCCCAGAACATTAGATACTACCTCACTTGTGTTATGCAGATTACTCTTTTCTGCATGTGCTTCTCTCTGCATTTGCAGAGGTGATTTCAGGCCTCCTACCTACCCCAGCTCATGGCATTCACCTACTTCCCATGGTTCTCACAGTCACTCATCCTCAAGCCACTCTCTTCATGAATGAGTAAAAACTGCATTTGGCCATGGGCCAACACCTTTGTTCCAGATAGCCATCATCATGGCTGGACTTAGGACCCCTTGGCCCCACATAACTGCAGATATGCTTTAGCGTCTTTATTCTTGCCATGGGTTGCATTGAAAGTGGTAGATTAGAATTAACTCGCTAGACTTCCAGTAACTTTTCATGGGATTACAAATACAAACTTCCTGGGCCGTGAGGAGGACTGGGAAGGATTCTCTATAGGTTTAGTTTGATGCATTCTCATTTGTCATTTTCTGCTTTTGTTTCCATTGCTTTTGGTTCAGTCCAGAAAAAAACATCATCTGTGCCAATATCTTGTCCCTTTCTTATTTTTCCTCTAAAGTTTTAAATCTTATATTAAGGTCTTTACCCTATTTGGAGTTGACTTTTGTACAAGGTGAAAGATTGGGTTACATTTTAATGGTCTGCCTGTGGATATGCAGTTTACCAGGCACCACGGAAATTTTGAAGTCCTTTCTCCAATGTATGCTTTTGCCTTCTTCCTAGAATCAGTTGGTTGTAGATGTGTTGGTAGATGTGTGGGTTTATGTTATGGTTTGGGGCGTATTTTGCAAGGGAGAACAATATTATACAGGACACATATTTTATATGATTATAATAATCACCCAAAGAGTGATATATAAGAGAGTGCAGGAAATCTGTCCACACAACATAGACCAAGAATCCAGCTGAGGGCCTGGATCCTGTGATAATGTCCTGCCTGAGTCCAGCTTAAGACCTAGAGCTCATAACAGTGCTTCCCACGAATCCAACTGGAAGCCCAGAACCCATAACAATATGTCATGCTAGCCCCTTTCACGGATCTGTGCTTGGAAGGCCCAAAGGTCAGTGGTGGACTCTAGGAAGTCTATGCTAGCAGGATGAAGGATCTGTGCTAGCAGGCTGAGGGATCTGCACTGGAGCCAGGAAGCAACACTCAGAAGAACCAGAGCTCCCCGCAAAAATACCACAGACATCATCAGCAACAGTGAGGTTCTGAGCTCCTCCCATGATCAAAAGGCTGAGTTTCCGTAAGGTAAGCCAATGCAGCAAGCTTTTCTAGGAGACCAGCAGTGCACTATCTTCCCCTCCAGAGCCAGGAAGCGATGCTCAAAGTGAGCACCTGAACTTCACCAAAGTGAACCAAAGCCATTCTCAGTGCCAGCAAGGTCCCAAGCTCCTTGGAGGATGAAAACAGCCAAGTTCATCAGGAAAGCCAGCATGATATGCTCCTCCAAAACAACCAACAGCTCCTTACAGCTTCTACCAGCTCCCAACTGCCTCTCTCAGCTCCCAACAGCCTCTTCAGTTCCCAAAAGCCTTCCTTCTCCAGGTCTTCCTCTTATGCTTCTGGCAACAGTTCCCAGGTGGGACTCCCATACCCAGCACCATGCTTACTCAGTTCAGCTGTGGGTTATAAGTTGACCACCAGTTATCAATCCATTACAGTTTATTTGTGGGATCTCTATTCTGTTCCATTGTTTTCCTGTTAATACTGTGCAATTGCTATGGCTCTGGACTATCTCTTAAAATCAGGCATTACGATGTCGCTCTTTTTGCTTCAAGTGCTCAAGGTTGCTGTGGTTATTCTGGGTCTTGTGTGAAGAACCCATGTACTTTTCACCCTGACTTCATTGTGAGATGCAAAACATAACAGAATCACTTTCAATGCCTTACTAATAAATTATTTTATATATCAAAAATCATATTATCTTCAGTTATTTGTTCTACAATGTATGGTTGGCAGGAAATGACTAATTTTTGACTTTCAAATTCTATACTTCTTGCTGGCATTTTAACCTCCATCATTTAAAACAGCTTCAGGGCTCAGTGGAACTTCTTTTTGTGCAGTGGAGGGGCAGAAATTTTTCTCCTCTCTTCTTAGGTGGAGTATTTGGGGTACAGGCATATGATTTTAACTGACAAACACCAGATTAGCTAGAGAAAAATTAATTGATTAAAAATATGATTTAATAATGTTGAGTAGAATTTGGGATGTATTTGTCATCTTATAAAGGAGAAAGGGCACATGTATAAGAAAATAAAGTACTTCAGGATGAATGGTTCTTCAGGAAAATAGATGAGAGTGATGAATTTTGTGACAGTGTCTATGATTAGCCTTAATCTTCCCTGATTGCTCCTGGGGAGAGGTTTTCTGACAACCAAGTTCTTTTTGGAGGCTCAGGTAAGGAATTTTTGGAATTCACCTGCTTTAAACTCAAAATATATGTCAGTCCTCTCCTCTACTTCTTAACAGTGTGGACTTACCAATGCATGACTGCCCTGGGATCTTTTCTGTGAATTGTGCACCATCTGACCATCTCCTTTATCTAAAGTAGAGTCTCTGCTTGAATGTACCAAAAGCCATTCCATTGAGTTGGCTTAAAAGAGAGAGTGCTTGTTAATTAGAAAGTATAGCTGGAAGGAGGAAGGTAGAGAGGTCGGAATCAGAAGAAGGTCTTTATTCAGAGCAACAAGTTGGGAGAGTACTGGACTGAGGTACTGGGAATGGCAAGGTATTTGAAGGAGAAGTCAAGGGTGGGGAGACCAAGGACAAAACAAATCTTCCATATGGATTCTGAAATCAGTGTAGCCAGTAAGACATTAAACATTCAAACTGTGTGATGTAGTGTAATTCTGATGATTTCTCTCTGAGAACCGCTCACAGTTGGATGCTCTATGAAATGTGGGTCTGCAGTGGTGCTAGGGTTGAAACCAGGGCCTAGGCCATGCTAAACTCTTGGTCTGTCACTGAGCAACACCTAAACCTATGGTCAATTTAATTTCCAGGGCCTCAGATCAAGAATTTAGAGGTCTTCTCTCATAACTCACTGAAGAAAACCTAAGGAAATACATTATTGTATAACAAAGAGAACATTGGTGTTCTATAACTGTCTTGTTCAGGGTTCTCAGTTTTAATAAAAGTTCATAATTTTGAGCCCTTGAAGTTGATGTCCTTTCTGCCATTTCTTAGGCCCACCCTTTGTTCCAGAATATCTGTGCCCATTTTCTGCTGTAGCCATTTAACTGGCCTTTACTTCCAATTTAACTTCTTTACCTCAGTATTCTCCACATAGCAGCCAGAGTGTCCTTTTAAAAACATAATAACATCCTGAGCCTTTTCTGACTAAAATCCTGAGAGCTTCTCACTGAGCATGTGTGGGAACCTCTGCGGTTGCTCCAATCTCCTGCCAGGCTTTACAGTGCATGGCAAAAAGAAAGAGCCAGAGACAGAATGGCAATGCAGCCGGGATATGGGATGATCAGTTGTTCATGGGAAACAAAGGGCAACAAGACAGCCAGAACCTCATATTTCCTGGTTGAGGAAAATGGTGATGGGATTATTGAATGACTCAGAGGTTGGACGTGGTCTTGTGCTGAGAGTGATTTTAGTCTTAGAAGTCTTAGTCTTAGTGTGAGCCTTAGTCTTAGTCTTGGTGGTTTTAGTCTTAGTCTGAATAGGTGGGAGAAAATGGCCCACCCCTAGCGAGATAATGGGAAATCTCAAAAGAATGATGATCCCAATAATCCCAAACCTCCGTTCATCCCTTAGGGAAGTATTTAAAACTAGCCATTGTGAATTTGTGCTCCCCAACAAGTGTGTAGTTCTTTATTTGTGGGGTCTTTTCCAAAAGTCATGAACCCCAGATCACTGCTACGGTGACGTTGGATCCTGCGCTGCTTCAGTGGCCTGACTCCAAAACTACAGTATGGAACAACATTGGAATTTAGAGTCTACACTGGGTGTTTCAGGGTGCATTTTCATTCCTGTTCCTTTCCATTTATAAGTAATTGAGGATGTAGAAGCTACCTGTGGTCTTTTCTTACCTATGTGCAGTTTTCTTTGTATGAAAGCCGAGTTTTGCACTCTGGTTTCAGAGAAGTATTAAATAAGAGTGGGATAAAAGGTAGAGGAAACTGGATTTTTAATCCAGATTATCATTGTAGCAGGTATAGCAGGATATATGAAAGGAAAAGTTGTAACGTTTTAAAAAATAAGCAAAAAGGTGACTTCACTGGTTAGAATGCCACAAGATGACATAGCATTTAGGCTATGGCATGTGTATTTTTGGCTATGTTGTAACAGACTTGGCATAAAGCAGAGCAGAAAGATTTGAAAAACTAGTAGTTTGGTAGTAACACTGGTGTTAAAGGTGTTATTGCTAAAGAGGTTAGCACCGGACAAAGGAAACCAAATAGTTTGCACTGGGAAAATAAGATAGATTGAAGTCATTTGGGAATTAGCCATTTCCCACCCATCACAGCCTCAAGGAATAGAAGTATGAAATCATTTAAAAGACATTTCCTTGTGAAGAAGGCCCTGGGGTACCCTTCTTGCATAGGACCACCTGGGACATTGTTTTCTGTGCATTTGTTTCACTCTGCTTAGCTGTGCAGGCCCTCAGAGGCCACTGCAGCCATGATCTAAGTGAGCCTGGCTACTCTTTGCTCTGGTAGAAGTACTTGGCATTCTCCCCATGGTTCTGATTTTGCAAGCATGCAGAATGCAAGAGTTGTGGAGGTCACAGAAGCTTCCCTCCAGATTTCAAAGGAAGGTCTGGGAAGCCTGGGAGGCAGGATGGAAATCCCTGCAGTCAGATCCTGGGAGGGTAATGCATAAAGCTATGAGAATAAAGGGAAAACTGTAGTTGAAGCTCCAAAAAGTTAGTAATGCCAGAACATGGAACATCTTCCTAGGAAGGTTATCTGCAATGAGCAGAGCTAACCCAAGGGAGTGGTTATATGGTCTGTAGCCACAAAGATCATACATAGCAGTGTGGATCCCCAAGCCCTTGGTAGTTTACATCATGCCAACCTGTGTCCCAGATGCCAGACATAGGGCTACAGAACTTAATGTTGGCCCTGTTGTGTTTTGGTCGTTATTGTCTGAATTCTCCATGGTATTCTACTATTGTTTTCTCTTGGACTGGGGATATTTGCCTTGTGTCTGTGCTACTATTGTATGTTAGAAATATGTAACTAGTTTTTGAACTTTACAGTGGCTCATGTTTACAGTTTGCTTTGAATCTCAGAGGAGACTTTGACTTGGCCTTCTGAGCAATGTTGGAATTGTTCAGACTGGGAACTACTGTAGAAGACTAAATGCATTTGCTTTATGAGATACATATAAGCCTTTGGGAGCCTGGAGTGAACTTTGTAGTCTGGCTCTGGAATGTTCACCAATGACTTAATCTTGAAGAGTTGGTCCCCAGTTGGTGGCACTCCTGGAAGGTGGTGCCTTCAGGAGGTGAAGTCTTTTTAGAGAAACTGGATCACTGGGGATGTGCCTTTGAAGGTTAGCCCTTTGTCACCCTTTTCCTCTTTCCCCCTCCTTCCTCTCCCCCTCCTTCCTTTCCTCTCATCTCTCCTTTTCCTTTTCTTCTCCCCTGTCATCCCTTCCTTCTTCTCTCCCTCTCTTCTTCCTGGTTGACATGAAGTGAGCTGCTTTCCTTAACCACATCCTTCCATCATTATGTTTCTGCCTGGACAACTGACGATGGACTTAAACTATGTACCAAAGTACATTTTTGTGCCGTTCAGTTGACTTTTTCAGGTACTTTGTCACATCAACAGAAAGCTAACAAACATGCTATTCTAATTTCTAGAAGGAGGCCTCTGTGAAGCCCCCTCTTCTTCACTCATGTGAAACTTCTACACAGTTGCTTCTTACGTTGTGTCTTCTTTTATGGTTGCTTACAGGAGGATGATTTGTTTAGGCAGCTAGCCCACCATGGGCAGTTCCTCATGGATGACTTCAGCTTTTAAAAATGAAAAATAGCTTTATTTTTT
This sequence comes from Chinchilla lanigera, assembly GCF_000276665.1. NCBI lineage: Eukaryota > Metazoa > Chordata > Mammalia > Rodentia > Chinchillidae > Chinchilla > Chinchilla lanigera. The sequence goes on from NW_004955405.1 coordinate 9,444,010, forward strand.
GCATTTCATATTTCATATCTGTTCTCACATGCTCTGTTTACCTTAAGGCCTTACTCTCATTAAAATCATTTAAAGGGATCTTTTTATAATGTGTTTACTAAAACATTTTAAACTTCATTTATAAACATAATATCCAGGGGTTTTTTGATGGTCTTTTTTTTTTCGTCTGTTTGTTTGTTTGTTTCTTGAGACAGGGTCTCACTGTGTAGCTTAGGCTGGCCTCAAAGTCTTGGTGATACTGCAGCCTCTGCCTCCTGAGTGCTGGAATTACTGGTGTGCACCATCACAAGCAATACTCAGTTTTTGGTTTAAAGTCTTAAACTACTTGACTATTGGTTAGACTTATTTAATCATTTTCATAATCAATTTTTAATCTTCCTAGAATTTATATATATTTTTCCATTAAGGAAATGATTATGTCCTAGCAAACAGTTGTAGAATTTACCTTCTCAGCTGACAAATAACAATCAGAGTTATAAAATCTGTCTGGAGGTATAAATGCAGAGAAATTTCTGCTGCCCTGACTGCTTGGCTAAGCCCCTTTAGATAAATAATGTTGTAAACTCAAAATTTAAAATAAAAACTATAGGGGATACAATGATGATCATGTAATCTTTCCCTTTACTTAAGTTGTACCATAATATACTGTGCAAGCCACACATGTCTAGCTTTCATCTATGTTTTTCCTGCTTACTGAGTTTTGAGTAATTTTCATACTCCTAACCCTGTGTTTACTGGGAATTGATGTGACATCAATTGGAGAGCAGGTATTCATTATTATATCTGTCTCCCACTGTCAGTTCTAGAGTTGTTCTAGCAATCATGATGATTTTCCAGGAAAGGAAATTTACCATAGCATTATGGTTTTAAAAACTTAGCTTAAATTTCTTGTTACCTAGGGTTTACCATCTTATTCATTTGGACTATCAACTTACTGTTCCTTTTCCTTTTACAGAAAAGCAGCAAGTCTCAGGATGTCTTCCAGTGATGGCCTGATTTCTATCCCAATATCAGAAGAACATTATGTGACCTCCAGTGATCTGAATACATGTACTGAAGGGCCTGTGTTAAGTTTCCATAACATTTACTATCGAGTACAAGTGAAGTATGGCTTTCTACTTCGTCGGAAAACATTTGTGAAAGACATACTGTCAAATGTCAGGTATGTGCCTAACTTTTTTAAAAGACTTTTTTATTGACCTACTATAAATTTTATAAGTTTGGCCTGTTAGCAATAAGCTACTATAAATATATGTGTACAAATCTTTGTATAGATATTTAGGCACATGATTTTATTTCTTTTAGCTTAACGAGAACCAAATGATCACTTGTTAAGTAGAAGTTTCTCTTTGAAGAAAATTTACAAACCAATTTAAATGGTTGTACCATGTGCATTGAGTTGTTCCTGTATTTTAGTGGCTAGAGATCTCACAGTATGATTTAAAGACATTTATTTATTCAACCACAGATATCTTTTGTGATACTGGGGATTGAACCCGGCTATCCCATTGAGCTACATTATTTCATTTTTTATTTTGAGACAATTTCTTACTGTATTGCTCAAGCTGGGCTGGAACTTGTGACCCTCCTGCCTCAGCCTCCCAGAATACTGAGCTTATAGGCATGAGGCACTAGGCCTGGCCTGTTACACACATTTTGAATGATTATTAGGTCCCTGGTGTTATGCAAAGTAGCTAGTGATCCAGATATATCCTCTGTTTTCAGAAACTTTATAGTCTGATGGGGGATTCAGAAAGCAGCACCATCACTATATTATTCTGGTGTGATAGAAGGATTTAAAGAAACAATGTAAGCCCCCAACCCTAAATTGGAGAGCGAGGAACATGGAGTTTAAAAAAGCAAAAATACTATGTGTATGTGTGAGTATAGGAAGGAGGGCCATGCTTCATTAATGGCATTGACAGTGTTCTAATGTTCTAAATGAAACAAAATCAAAAGATTGATTATTACTATCTAAACTATAACAGATGTGATAGGAATTTTGGGGGTGACTTTCATTTCATATATTCAGTATTCAGTGTGCTATATGTTATAGGATAGGGAAGTAGTAACATTGTTAGGAATATTTTCTAGTAGAATGAGAGAGAATTACTGCTGACAAATTCTGTAGAGCAATGGCCTAGTGTGAGCATGACTTGTGACAGGTAATAGAAGTGTAGAAGATAGGTGGGGAGACCCTGCCATTGTACATTATTGTTACTTTCTGTAATCCCAGGGCTTAATGTCAAAGCAAGCAAAACCCAAGAATGTGTAAAATTCTTTGTTTAAATACATTCATGTCCAGTTTCTGGATGAATCATTTAAGATTGCTTGGTTTAGTTTATTTAAAATGCCCACGTTAGTCTGATATGGTGATTCATGCTTATAATCCTAGCTACCAAGCCCCAGGACTGCAAGAAACAAGCTTACAAAAAGGAAAACAAATCTCAAAACCATACGGGTAGGCAGAGAGTTCATGCATAAAAAGCAAACTGCACGGGAAATACTTCAAAGAATCAACAATTGCGATCTAATTTTATTGAAAAGTTTTTGCACATCAAAAGAAATCACCTGCAGGGTGCAAAGAAAACCCACAAATTGGGAAAAAATTTTATCCAGCTATCCCTCAGACAAAGGGCTTCTATCTAGAACATATAAAGAATTTAAAAAAATCAGGCCCCCAAAATTCAAAGACCCGATCCATGAATGGGCATCTGAGATGAATATGCATTTCTCAGATGAAGAAATACTAATGGCGAATAAATCTATGAAAAAATGTTGAACATTGTTAGTCATTTGAGAAGTGCAAATTAAAACAACACTGAGATTCCATCTCACCCCACAAAGAATGGCTGTCTTCAAGAAATCAACCAATGACAAATGCTGGAGAGG
>NW_004955405.1:9447001-9450396 GCF_000276665.1 Chinchilla lanigera
GGGTAATGCATAAAGCTATGAGAATAAAGGGAAAACTGCAGTTGAAGCTCCAAAAAATTAGTAATGCCAGAACATGGAACATCTTCCTAGGAAGGCTATCTGCAATGAGCAGAGCTAACCCAAGGGAGTGGTTATATGGTCTGTAGCCACAAAGATCATACATAGCACTGTGGGTCCCCAAGCCCTTGGTAGTTTACATCATGCCAACTTGTGTCTCAGATGCCAGACATAGGGCTACAGAACTTAATGTTGGCCCTGTTGTGTTTTGGTCGTTATTATCTAAATTCTCCATTGTATTCTACTATTGTTTTCTCTTGGACTGGGAATATTTGCCTTGTGTCTGTGCTACTATTGTATGTTAGAAATATGTAACTAGTTCTTGAGCTTTACAGTGGCTCATGGTTACAGTTTGCTTTCAGTCTCAGAGGAGACTTGGACTTGAACTTCTGAGCAGTGTTGGAACTCTTCAGACTGGGAACTACTGTAGAAGACTAAATGCATTTGCTTTATGAGATACATATAAGCCTTTGGGACCCTGGAGTGAACTTTGTAGTTTGGCTCTGGAATGTTCCCCAATGACTTAATGTTGAAGAATTGGTCCCCAGTTGGTGGCACTACTGGAAGGTGGTGCCTTCAGGAGGTGAAGTCTTTTTAGAGAAACTGGGTCACTGGGGATGTGCCTTTGAAGGTTAGCCCTTTGTCGCCCTTTTCCTCTTTCCCTGTCCTTACTCTCCCCTCCTTCCTTTCCTCTTACCTCCCTTTTCTTCTTTTCTCCTCCCCTGTCCTCTCTTCCTCTCTCCCTCTTCTTCCTGATTGACATGAAGTGAGCAGCTTTCCTTAACCACATCCTTCCATCATTATGTTTCTGCCTGGATAACTGACGATGGACTGAAATTTCTGAAACTATGTACCAAAGTACATTTTTGTTCCTTTCAGTTGACTTTCTCAGGTATTTTGGCACATCAACAGAAAGCTAACAAGCATGGTTTTCTTTTCTATAGGGAGGCCTCTGTGATGCTCCCTCTTTTCCAGTCATGTGAAACCTCTACACAGTTGCTTCTTATGTTTTGTCTCCTTTTATGGTTGTTTATAGGGAGATGATTTGTTTAGGCAGCTAGTCCACCATGGGCTGTTTCTTGTGGATGATTTTAGCTTTTAAAAATAAAAATAGGTTTATGGCAGTTCACATTTCAAACCTATTCTCATATGTTCTGTTTACCTTAAGGTCTTACTCTAATTAAAATCATTTGAAGAGACCTTTTTGTAATTTGTTTACTAAAACATTTTAAACTTCATTTATAAACATAATATCCAGGTTTTTGTTTTGCTTTGTTTTTTTGTTTCTATTTTGAGACAGGGTCTCACTGTGTAACCTAGGCTGGCCTCAAAGTCTTGGTGATATTCCAGCCTCAGCCTCCTCACTGCTGGAATTACTGGTGTGTACTACCACAACAAGCAATACCTAGTTTTTGCTTTAAAGTGTTAAACTACTTGACAATGGTTAGACTTGTTTAATCATTTTCATAATCAGTTTTAAATCTTCCTAGAATTTATATATGTTTTTCCATTGGAAATGATTATGTCCTTGCAAACAGTTGGGGAGTTTATCTTCTCAGCTGACTGAAGACAAATAACAGTCAGAGATTTAAAATCTGTCTGGAGGTATAAATGTAGAGAAATTTCTGCTGCCCTGACTGCTTGGCTAAGCCCCTTTAGATACATAATGTGAACTCAAAATTTAAAAGAAAAAATACAGGGGATATGATGATGATCATGTACTCTTTCCCTTTACTTAAGTTGTACCATAAAATGCTATGCAAGCCACACATGTCTAGCTTTCATCTATGTTTTTCCTGCTTACTGAGTTTTGAGTAATTTTCATACTCCTAACCCTATGTTTACTGGGAATTGATGTGACATTAATTGGAAAGTATGTATTCATTGTTGTATCTGTCTCCCACTATTGGTTCTAATGATTGTGATGATTTTCCGGGAAAGGAAATTTACCATAGCATTATGGTTTTAAAAATTTAGCTTAATTTTCTTGTTACCTAGGGTTTACAATCTTATTTGTCTGGACTGTCAACTTTCTGTTGCTGTTTATTTAACAGAAAAGCAGCAAGTCTCAGGATGTCTTCCAGTGACAGCCAGATTTCTATATCAATGTCAGAAGAACAGTGTATGACCTCCAGTGATCTGAATACATGTACTGAAGGGCCTGTGTTAAGTTTCCATAACATTTACTATCAAGTGAAAGTGAAGCATGGCTTTCTACCTTGTTGGAAAACAGATGTGAAAGAAATACTGTCAAATGTCAGGTATGTGCCTAACTTTTTTTTAAAAGGCTTTTTTGTTGACCTACTATAAATTTTACAAGTTTGGCCTGTTAACAGTAAGCTGCTATAAATATGTGTACAAATCTTTGTACAGATATTTAGGCATACAATTTTGTTTTTTTTAGGTATACGAGATCTAAATGATCACTTGTTAAGTAGAAGTTTCACTTCGAAAAAAATTTGAAAACTGATTTAAAAATGGTTGTACAATGTGCATTGAGTTGTTCTTGTATTTTTGTGGATAGAGATTTCACAATATGATTTAAAGACATTTATTTATTCAACCACAAATATCTTTTGTGATACTGGAAATTGAACCAAAGGCTATCCCATTGAGCTACATCCCAGCCATTATTTCATTTTTTATTTTGAGACAAGTTCTTGCTATGTTGCCCAAGCTGGGCTGAGACTTGTGGCCTTCCTGCCTCAACGTACCAGAGTACTGAGCTTATAAGCATGAGGCACTAGGCCTGGCCGGTTAAACACATTTTGAATGATTACTAGGTCCCTGGTGTTGTGCAAATAGCTAGTGATCCAGATATATCCTCTGTTTTTCAGAAACCTTGTCATCTGATGGGGAATTCAGAAAACAGTACCATCACTATATTATTCTGGTGTTATAGAAGGATTTAAAGAAACAATGTAAACCCCCAACCCTAAATTCGATATCGAGGAACATGGAGTTTAAGAAAGCAAAAATGCTATGTGTATGTGTGAGTGTAGGAAGGAGGGCCGTGCTCCATTAATGGCATTGACAGTGTTCTAATGTTCAAAACGAAATCAAAAGATTGATTATTACTCTCTAAACTGTAACAGATGTGACAGGAATTTTGGGGGTGACTTTCATTTCATGTGTTCAGTATTCAGTGTGCTATATGTTATAGGATAGGGAAGTAGTAACATTGTTAGGAATATTTTCTAGTAGAATGAGAGAGAATTACCGCTGACAAATTCTGTAGAGCAGTGGCCTAGTGTGAGCATGACTTGTGACAGGTAATAGAAGTGTAGAAGATAGGTGGGGAGACCCTGCCATTGTACATTATTGTTACTTTCTGTAAT
>NW_004955405.1:9451613-9478510 GCF_000276665.1 Chinchilla lanigera
ACACATATATATAGATATATGGATAGGTGGCGTAACTGTGCTGCCGATGTCTGGTGGTTTATTGAGGGGAACAGTTAATGATTAAAAATTTTTTTATATTTTGAGCAATTTTGCAGGTGTATATTTGATAATCTGAGCAATGTATGTTAAGACAACAATTTGTGAACAACAACCATTGGTGAATTCCTACAATCCTGTCTACTGAAACTATGTATTATCCCTAATGTTCTTTTAAGTTATTAGTTTTTTATTCCCTTTAACGGTTTGATCAATCTTCTATTCTTACATGTGTTAATCTGAGCAATTTCATTGAAGATAACAGTATGTAATATAACAACCACTGTTAATCCCTATCATTTGGTTTGAAATCCCATATCATTTTTAATGTCCTTGCTTTTTTTGTTTGTATTTTGCTATTGTTCTTTTTTTTTTTAAACCATTCTCTTTAAAAAAACAAAACAAAACAAAACAAAAAAAGCAAAAAACAGTTCATCATCCAGCCACCTGGGGAACTTGAGATCTACACACTACAGTCTGCGGACATTGTAAGTCACGCCCAAGTTCAGGGTGCCATTCCCCAGCCACCAGGGCAACTTGAACTGGTGCTGTGCACCCCGTGGTTATTTCGGGTTGCAGCGCAAATTAGTTGGGTTACCATTACCCAACTGCCGGAGGAGCACAAACTGGCATCCTGCACCCCATGCTTATTGCGGCACCTGCACTAGTTGGGGTCACTATCACCCAGCCACCAGGGGAACATGAACTGGCACCCCACGCCCTTTGGTTATTGTGGGGTGTGTATTAGTCTGGGTCATCATTAGCCAGCCACCCAGGGAACTTAGATCTACGTGCTGCAGTCTTTGAACATTGTAAGTCATGCCCAAGTTCAGGGTCCCCCTCCCCAGCCATCAGGGGAACTCAGTCTGGTGCCCCGCACCCCGTGGTTTTTGTGGGTTGTGGTATAAGTTAGTCTGGGTCACCATTACCCAGCCACCAGGGAATCTCCGACTGGTGCTCTGCACTCCACAGACATTGTGGATCAGGTCTGAAGCCCCAGAAGCCCTGGGAGCCCTTAGTCATCTGCCAGGGGAACTCCAACATGTGCTCCAAGTCCTGCTGATATTGTCAGTTTTGTCCCAGGCCCTAAAGAGACAGGTATGCCCCATCAGCTGCCTGAGGAATCTGATCCAGCTCTGCACATTCTGCCAACATTGTGGGTCAACCTGAGGCCCTGGTGCCCTCAGTCAACTGCCTGGGGACCCTGGTCACGAAGGCCAGCACTCTGTTGTGATCGAGGCATTCATGTGAGCTGGGCACTCCAGAAACTATCTGGGGATCTTGGACCTGGTGGAACACCTTTTGCTGCCATCATGGGGAAAGCTTGACAACCAGGTAATCTAGGGGCCAGTGAGCTTCCTGGAGTGGGTGAGGCCCAGCACTTCACCTCTGACATGCACAATGACAAGACAAAGGACGAAAATGCAATCTCAGAACTCCATCCCAACCAGAACAAGTCCAGGAGACAGCAACATAGGAGAACTTGGAAGTCACACACTTGAAATCTCTGAAATGATCACAACTGAAGTAAAGAAACAACTCCGTAAGACCCTAAAAGAAATCAGATCAAAAACAATCTCTCAGGTAAAAAATGAAATGACAACAATAATGAAAGAATTATTCAGCACATCTAAAGAGGACATATAAAAAGTAGAGGAGCATAGAAAAATAACAGAAACATTAACTGGAAAATATAGCAAAGAACTAGAATGCATGAAACAGATTCATACAGATGTCCAGGAAATCAAAAGCTCCATAGAAAGCTGGCAAAACTGCTTGAATGAAGCTGAAGATCTTGAAGACAGTATTACAGCTAACAATCATGATAGGAAAGATCTCTTTAAAATTACAAGGAACCAGGAAATAACAATTCAGCAGCTGCAAGACAATGCAAAGAGAAACAATGTAAGACTGATAGGCATCAATGAAATAGCAAGAGTTAACACAAATGACACACAAAGACTATTTCCAGAAGTAATAGCAGAAAATTTCCCAAGTATGGAAAAAGAATCTGCCATACAAATAAGTGAGACATATAGAATTCCAACAAGCCACAACCAAAATAAATCTACACCCAGACATATAATAATCAAGATCCCAGAAATCCAGCAGAAGTATAGAATATCAAAAGCTGTTAGAGAAAAGAAACAGATCACCTATAAAGTGAAGTCTATCAGAATCATGGCAGATTTCTCAACACAATCCATCAAATCAAGAAGAGCTTGGAGTGAAGTATTCCAGATCCTGAAACAAAACAACTTCCAACCCAGACTATTGTATCCTGCAAAACTATCCTTCAAATTTAATGGAGAAATAAAATACTTCCATGATAAAGAACAACTGAAGAACTTCATGAGCACCAAACCAGCCCTACAAAGAGTACAAAAAGATAGCCTAGAGAGAGATAAAAATGACCATAATTTCCAGAAAAACAATAGAAAGGAACCACCTACCCGAGAAAGCAATTAAACAGAGAGTAAAAGTAGGAAACCAGCACCAAGTCAATAACATGATAAGGACAAGCCAACACACAACAGTTATGACCATTAGTGTAAACAGCCTCAATTCACCAATCAAAAGAAGCAGACTGGCAGAGTGGATTAAGAAACAAAATCCAACAGTATGATGTATACAAGAAACACATTTAACTCAAAAGAAAATCCATAGACTGAAAGTCAAAGGTTGGAAGACAATTCTGCATGTGACAGGAACACAGAAAAAAGCAGGGGTAGCTATTCTGATTGCACACAATGCAAACTTCAAACCAAGAACAATCAAAAAAGATAAAGAAGGTCACTACATACTGGTTAGGGGGAAACTTCATGAGGATGTGATAACAATCATAAGTATGTAAGCACCCAACATGAGGGCACCCAAATATATAAGACAAACCTTAATAAACATGAAAAACCAAATAACTAATAACACTATTGTAATGGGGGACCTTAACACCCCATTGACACAAAGAGATAGGTCAACTGGACAGAAAATCAGCAAAGAAATAACAGAATGAAACAAAACTTATGAACAAATGGACTTAGTAGACATTTACAGAATATTCCACCCCACAACATCAGAATACACATTCTTCTCAGCTGCACATGGGTCATTCTCTAAAATAGACCACATACTAGCTCATAGAAAGTACTTAACTAAATGCAAAGGAATTGAAATTATCCCATGCATACTATCTGACCATAGTGCAATGAAATTGGAAGTTAATGACAAAAGGAAACACAAAAACTCCGTAAACACATGGATGTTAAATAACAGCCTCCTGAACAACCAATGGGTCACAAATGAAATTAAAGAAGAAATTAAACAGTATCTGCAAACAAATGGAAATGTAAATACAACTTACTAGAACCTGTGGGATGCACTGAAAGCAATCCTCAGAGGGAAGTTTATAGTGGTAATTCACATATGAGGAAAACAGAATGAGAACAAGTAAGTAGGCTAATGCTGCACCTCAAACTTTTAGAAAAAGAAGAACAAGTCAAGCCCAAAGAAGGGAGGAAATTATAAAGATGATGGCAGAAATTAATGCAGTTGAGACAAAGAAAACACTACAAAGAATTAATTAATCAAAGAGTTGGTTTTTTGAAAGAATAAATAAAATTGATAAACCCCTAGCTAATCTTATCAAAAAAAGCAAAGAAAAACTCAAATTCATGCAATAAGAAATGAAAAGTGTGAAATCACTACAGATCCTATAGAAATTCAGAAGGTCATCAATACCTACTTTGAAAATCTTTACTTCTATAGGATGGAAAATACAGAAGAAATGGACAGATTCCTAGATAAGTATGAATTACCAAGGTTGAACCAAGAAGAAATAAAAATCCCAAATAACCCAATATCAGTTATTGAAATTGAAAATGTGATTAAAAACCTACCAACAAAGAAAAGCCCAGGTCCTGATGGATTCACAGCTGAATTCTATAAGAAATTCAGAGATTTAATGCCAGTTCTTCTCAAACTCTTCAATGAAATTGAAAAGGAAGCAATTCTCCCCAACACATTTCTGGAGGCAAGTATTATATTGATACCAAAACTAGAGAAAGACCCAAACAAGAAAGAGAACTATAGACCAGTCTCACTAATGAACATAGATGCAAAGATACTCAGTAAAATATTAGCAAACACAATGGAGCTAATCATCAAGAAGATTATACACCATGACCAAGTGGGATTCTTCCCAGGGATGCAGGGATGGTTCAATATACACAAATCAATTAATATAATGCACCATATCAATAGAGCCAAAGACAAAAACCACATGATCATCTCAATAGATACAGAAAAGCTTTTGAAAAAGTCCAGCATACATTTATGATAAAAAAAAACCATACAGAAAATAGGGATAGATGGTCTTTACCTCAATCTGATCAAAATCATCTATGACAAATCAACAGCCAACATCATACAAATGGACATAAACTGAAAACTCTCACTTTAAAATCAGAAACAAGACAAGGATGCCCACTGTCACCACTCCTATTCAGCATAGTTCTGAAACGTTAGGCAGAGCAATTAGACAAGAAAGAGATATAAAAGGAATAAGGAGAGGAAAGAAAGTGAAATTATCATTATTCCCAGTTGACATAATACTCTACATGGAAGACCCCAAAAACTCCACAAAAAGAATCCTAGAGGGGCTGGGGATTTAGCTCAGCGGCAAAAGCGCCTGCCTGGCAAGCGCAGGGTCGTGAGTTCGGTTCCTGGTACCGGAGAAAAACCAAAAAAAAAAAAAAAAAAAAAGAATCCTAGAATTAATCAACAAATTCAGTAGTATAGCTGGATACAAAGTCAATACTCAATATCAACAGCATTCCTATACACAAAGAACAAACACATTGAGAGAGAAATAAAGAAAAGCATACTTTTCACAATAGCAACCAAAATTGAAATACTTAGCAATTAATCTAACAAAAGAAGTGACTTGAAATTATACTACAAGGCCACTGTGATAAAATCAGCATGCTATTGGTAAAAAACAGACCTGAGGATCAGTGGAACAGACTGGAAGGTACAGCCACATCCACAAACACACTCAGCCAAGTTATTTTTTGACAAAGGGGCCAAACAAGCTCACTGGAAGAAAGACAGCCTCTTTAATAAATGGTGCTGGAAAAACTGGCTTACCACATGTCGAAAAATGAATCTAGACCCATGTCTATCAGCATGCACCAAACTGAAATCAAAATGGATCAAAGATTGAAATATTAAAACAGAAACACTAAATCTACTGGAAGAGAAAGTAGGTAAAAATCTTGAAGACATAGGGGTAGGCAAAGAGTTCATGAACAAAAACCAAATTGCATGGGAAATACTTCAACGAATCAACAACTGGGATCTCATCTTGTGGAAAAGTTTTTGTACATCTAGAGAAATCACAAAGAGAGTAAAAAGAAAAGCCACAAATTGGGAAAAAATTTTAGCCGACCTGTCTCACAGACAAAGGACTTCTATCTAGAACATATAAAGAGCTAAAAAAAAAAAAAAAAAAAAATCAGCTGCCCCAAATTTAAAGACCCACTCCAAAAATGGGCATCTGAGATGAATACACATTTCTCAGATTGTTATGGCAGAAATTCCCCTGGCATAAATTGGGCTGTATTCCACAACAGTTCTGAGTTCATTGAGAAAACTAGAGTTTAATTTGAGGCTAGCCACCCTCACTTCCATTTGCCAATCTGGAAGTGGGCCAATGGCCATCTTTGTTCCACCTTATATACATTTTGGTTTCCATTTTTGGTTTCCATGGTAACAGATTGGGATGTTACATTCGCTGACCCTAGTGGGCATATGGTCTTTCTCTCATCCTGTTGGACCCTAGGTCAGTTGCAGATTGCATGTCTAACCATGATAGATGTTTCTCCCATTATGTTCTGTTTGTCTCCTTTTTTACAACCTATGCATTCCTTTAGGGTTACAATGTTTACCTAGGGCCAGGAGATGGAACTGCCCATGCAGGGTCACAGAGGGTTACCTAGGCCTAGGTGCCCCTTATCTCGGGGAGACATTCCTGGGCAGAGTTGATCTGGGGAATTAGCTCTTACACTGTCCCAGGAGGCTTCCCAAGGCACTGCTTAGGCTTTTACTAGAACTATTTTATCTGAAATAATATGTTAAGATTCATTACCCCCTATAAGATGAAAAAATACAAATGGCAAATATATACATGAAAAAATGTTCAACATCATTAGTTATTGGAGAAATGCAAATTAAAACAGCACTGAGATTTCATCTCACCCCAGAGAGAATGGCTATCATCAAGAAATCAACCAATAACAAATGCTGGCAAGGCTGTGGGGAAAAAGGAACCCTTCTCCACTGTTGGTGGGAGTGTAGACTGGTGCTACCCCTGTGGAAATCAGTCTGGAGATTCTTCAGTAAACTACGACTAGAGATCCCATTCAACCCAGCTATTTCCCTTTTGGGTATTTTTCCAGAAGAACTACAAATACCATACTACAGTGATACATGTGCACCCATGTTTATAGCTACTCAATTTGTAATAGCTAAATCGTGGAAGCAACCCAAATGCCCATCCACTGAGGAATGGATAAAAAAGGTGTGCTATTTTTACATAATGGAATATTACTCAGCTATAAAGAAAGATAAACTTGAGGCTTTTAGGTAAATGGGTGCAACTAGAGTCCATACTCATAAGTGAACTAAATTAGACTCGCATGTGAAAATACCTTATTGTCTCACTAGTGTAGGTGCCTGAAAGAGTAAATAAAATCTGAAAGATATAATAGATATTGTTAAAGGGAAAGAAACTGTTCAAAGGGAGGGAACAACTGGGATGAGGGAAAAGAGAAAAAGTCATACTACAGACATCTATCGCTTTATTGAAAGGAACAGTTAATGTTTAATTGTTTGATCAACTTTAAATGCCTATATTTGTTTAACTGAGTAACCAATTTGAAGATAACAATATGTAATACAATATCTATTGTTAATTTTCTATCACCTTGTCTGAAACTCTGTATTGCTTCTGTTGTTTGGGTGTTGTTTTGTTTATGTCTGTTTGTTTGTTAATATGTTTTCATTCCTTATCTTTAAAAATAATAAAATTTTAAAATTTTTTTAAAAACCAAAAAGCAAAAAGGACAACACAGTAAAAAACCTGGAAATGTTTTCTAGCAGTAAAGCTTTAATGAGGCTGGGGAGATAGCTCAGTGGCACAGCACCTGCCTGGCAAGTGCAAGGTCCTGAGTTCGAAATCCGGTACCAAAAGCAAAACAAAACAAAACAAAAACAGAAAAGATTATTGTAAGTAAAGCTTTAATGAATAACAAAATTATTTCTGATTATTTTTGAAGTTATTAGGTAGCTATAGATAAGTGTACCTTGAAAGTATATCCATTCATCAGTATGGTTTTGCTTTGTGTGTCTGGGGTCACCAAAAGAATAAGAGATTTTCTGTTATAGCTTGCTTTAGCTCTACTGACCTCTCACTCTCTTTGTCAGTGTTTCAGTGAGAGATATTTCTATTAATGAGCTAAGCGAAAGGTAGATTTTGCCTTCATCTCACCAGCCATTATATAATTGTGACAGTTAAGGGAAAACAGGTAGTAAATGCTGAGGTCCTGTCTTATCATTCACAAGAATTGTGTAATCATAAGATAAGCATGAGGTTTAAATAAACATGAAGTTTAATAAACATGAAGTTAAATATACATGAAGTTTGTCATTCATGATAATTGTGTAATCATAGGATTGACTTTGGCAGGAATCATTATCTGATTCCAGGGTTTTTAGACATAGACACTGGGGTTTTTACCGTGCTAAGTCAGGCCTCCATTTCACCATGGCTGTCTAGCCACAATGGCTTTGCTGTATTTTTTCTCCTTCCTCCTCGACTTAAATATTCCCTACCCCCACACGTCCATTTAGCTCATTTGAAATGTACTTGTGTCTCTTCTGTGCTTGTATGTCCTTAAAGGACATCCCTTACTGAAGGGATGACTCCTAATTCGAAGGTGAGTGCTTTCTAGCTCACTTGTCAGCTACTTAACAAGGAAGGACATCATTTAGCTGCAGGATAGATTTAAAATTCTCATTTTTCTAACTGATCAGATATTTTCCTTGAGTGTTAAAATGTATTGTTTCCTAATCCTAGTGTGTTTTATTCTAGCCTTTAGATCTCTAATTTTTCTTTGTTCTGATTAGAATTTAATAGTGAGGCCACTACCATGGATATTCTGTGACTCAGTGATTAATTCATCGTGCAGAACTTGAATAGGTAACAATTGGATGATATGAAGATATTGATCATCAAGCAATACTCAGAAGCTCTTATGTAGTTTGCATTATGTTATGAGGAGTGAATGTAAAGGCAAATCTGTTACTTATTTAAAGAAATAGTTTTTTGTTGTTGCTACTGGGATGGAACCCAGGGCCTCTTACATCCTAAACAATGGCACTAACACTGAGGTGTACTCTGAGCTGTACTGCCAGGAACCTTGCATATGTCATTTTCCAAGAGGGAAAGTGACTCACAGGGGTCTATGCCATCTTCTTGCCATATAGGTCATGATTAGGGATGAACATCTTTCATATATAGGATTGTTAATCAACAATTTTTTTTAACTTTAAGTGTTGGTACTTATTTTCTGTCTGCAGTTCATCAGCATTCATTGAGTATATTCCATGCAGACCCTAAATTAATAGAGCTGTGTTTAAAGTTGAACAATAAATCAGTATCTTTTTGTGTTTACAGTGGGATTATGAGACCTGGCCTCAATGCCATTATGGGGCCGACCGCTGGAGGCAAATCTGTGTGAGTATAACAGTATAAGCAAGCTTTCTCTGCAGTATAAATGTGGTAGATAATAAGATTGATATGCAGCTATTCGTTATATTATGAGCTAATGAGGAAGAAAAAGAGGAGGTAAAATTAAAGGAGTGAATGGAACAGAAGGTATAATTAAAGACATGAGTTAGATAAAGGAGAACATTGCCTGAGTTTGACCCGCCAAAATAGATAGCTGGGAGGGTCATTTTGGAGGTGTCTGCTGGATATAAGCCTGTGTTGCCTTTGGTTTATATTTCTGAGAATTCTTATAGGACATAATAAAAAGTGAACATTTTAAAATTATGCCTAACATTTTTAATGAAGTACAAACTGCATTGTTGAACAATGGGAATATGTTCTGAAAAATGTGTCCTTAGGGAACTTTATTATTGTGCAATGATCATAGAATGTACTTACACAAAGATAACTATGATGTTACTATGTCATGTAAGCTTTCTTCTTTATCAAATTCTAATTATTAGCCATATTTACTGAAAAATGACTTTTATTATGACATTTTCATATATGCAACAAACTTGTTTTGATCTCACTACCTTTCCTATTACTCACTCTTAACCCCCAGTCCTTTTCCCCCTTCTGTAATACTCCCTGAAAGGGAAAATTTTTATATATTACATATATATAATATGTATATTACAATATATATAACATATACATATTATATATTATTATATATTACATAAATGTAATATGTATTGTATGTATGTAATGTATTGTAATATGTATGTAATATGTATTATATATTACATATATGTTATACCATACATATTATTGAAACTAGTTGAACTGTAGAATCTTTTACTAGCTCATAACTTGAATAGAATTTAGGTTCAACTAGTTTATAATTTGAACAGAATTTGGTTTCAGAGTAGCTGAGAGATACAGCTATTGGAGATACAGTATATACAGATACTACTATTGGAGGGAACCCCCCCAAAATATATGTATTTTTATAGGTTGTTAGATGTGTTAGCTGGAAGAAAAGATCCACGTGGATTATCTGGAGATGTTTTGATAGATGGAGAACCGCCACCTGCTGATTTCAAATGTAATTCAGGTTATGTGGTAAAAGTAAGTGTATGTGGGGTTATGTTTTGGATTTCCTGTTTCTACATGGACAGATGTCCTGGGTTATGCTTTCATGTGCTTCCAATGAATTACATGATATGCTCATAGAACCAGCTTTCTTTACACTAGCTTTTCATAATCTCCCACCATTTGAGAGTAGTGTTAAAGGAAAAGGCAGAGAGGATCTGGAATATGAGCCTCGTAGGGCAGTGGCATCAATTCCAGCTGTTGCATCATTTCTAGAAGTCACTACTTTTGTCCTTTTCTGCCCTTCTTTTACCTTTCTCACTCCATTAGCTTAGAGAGGTATTCTGGGAAAATCCCCGTGGACAGCAGTGTGTTATTAGTCATCATAGGCTCTCCTTTGGTAGGCAGTGGGAGGTGGAGATGATTTCATGAGGTTCTGCAGCTGTCTATGTATGTAGTTACTACAGTTGGTAGAATGGAAAGCTCACCACTAGCTAGAAATTACCTTTGGTATGTAATTTTTGATGATTAAATTACATATACTAGAGTGATGGTCTTAGAAAAGACTCAGGATGTCTCATTAAAATATCATTTTGTCTAAAGGATGATGTTGTGTTGATCACGCTGACCGTGAGAGAACATTTACAGTTCTCAGCAGCTCTTCGGCTTCCAAGAATGTCGAATGAGGAAAAAAATAAGCGGATTGAAAACATCATTGAAAAGCTAGGTCTGAAAAATGTGGCAGATTCCAAGGTAATGTGAATAAAACCGAGGGAATCATAGCTAGGAAATAGGATCTTTCCTATATAGACAATGTAACATTCATCAGAAATTTCCTATAATGTGAGTGCTTTCTGTAATGAGGAGAAAAGTGAGTGCTTACCTAATATGAAAGTGGAAGTTAAGCTGGAGAGACGGTCGCAAGGAGGGGTGACTCCTGGGAGCAGAGGGAGACCTAGGGTGCAGAAGTGTCCTTACTTGACCTGTTCTGTACGACCCTCCCCCGTCCTCACTGTTGAGCTCTGGGCTCATATAATAGCTTTGTACTGACTTTTCTTGCTCCTGTTCCTCTCTTCCTCTTAGAGCAGCCCTCTCTTCCTCCAGGGGACTTTGTTCCAATGTGTTCTGAGGCATATTTCTGCAACTGACTGATAAGAAGGCAAGAATTCTTGCTCTGTTTCACACTGCTATGTGGCTTCCAAGATTACATTTGGTCACATTAGGATTTACTTTTAATTTGTGCTGATTATTTTTACATAGACTTTCTTTTGATATGTTTTTCTCAGCCCCTATCCCCTTACCTTTCTTCTGCCAGTATTTATTTCCAGACTCTCATTTGCTATAATTGTTTTTAGAATTTTATATATAGTTGTAAGCAGGGGTAACAAAGCTTAGATAAAGTAACTGAGTTATGAGGATGAGGAAGAAAAAAATGAGAGAAACCAATGAAATTTAGTCTTGAGCAATCAGTGTGGAAGTTTTCACATCTGGACCTTTGAGGTCCAGATGTGCTGATTGCAGCGGCTCAGCTTCCTCACAACAGCGAAGAACACAAATGCTACTGACTGCTGCTTCCTCTGATATTTGTTGACCGTCTGTTATGTCAAGTGCATTTTGTTTGGAAAGAAACCTCGAGATAGCTCCATTTACCACTTATTTTTATTTTATGAGTGTTTGTGATTTTTTGCTTTGGCTCTGTTTACCTGATTTTGTGAGTAAGATTTTTTTTTTTTATTGTCTTCTTCATGTTTAAACTGTCATTGCCCTAAATTACTTGCTTGTAACTCAATGGAAAACAAAGGCTGTTGTTGAGATCTTAGAATTCATATAGTTTAGTTGGTTAAAATAATTTTAATTTTTAATATTTTAAACAAAAAAGAAATGTAAAGAATATAGTCTGATCATTATGATATACACTTATTAGGTAGTTAATATAACAGCATAACTCCTGATACTGTTAGCCTAGATTTCTCAGTTGTTAAAATGTTCTCCCATGATTATTACAGCTATTTCGTACTGAAATATTTTATAGAATGTTATATAACATTTTATTCCTGAATACCTATTTCACATCTATGAAAAATAACGAAATTACCTTAACAATACTACTACTAACTATCAAAATGAACACTATTTCATGTCACCAGCTATGTCAAGCCCATATTCATGAACTGTCATGAAATGTCTTTTATAGTTCAGTTGTTAATAGTACCTATGAGTAACATTTAATTATTATCTCTTTGGATATTCTTAGTTACAGGATTATTTCCCACTTCCTGCATCTCCCAGAACTTTCTACTCTCCTCACACACACACAGTGACACTGTCTGGTGGAAAATTTCAGCCAGGTCCCCTGTGGAACATCCCGTTTTCTGGATTTGTCTGAAAGGGTGAATCAGGAATTCTATAGTGAGAGTGTAGACAGAATCAGTTTGCAAAGCCTTGTGGAAATTGAAAGGCTGCTAATATGACCTGGTAGAAAGTGAACTTCCTGGCTCCAAGTTCACTCCCTTCTTGTAATTTTACTTGGAGACTTTTGGCCAGAATAGTGGGGAGATACATTGTTAGAAGGCTAGTAATTTTCTTTCCTCTTTCTTCTCTTGTCTTTATCTCCTCTATAGACTGTGATTTCACTATGTCAGGGCCATACCTTTTCAGGGTTCTAATTTCCTACCTTAAAATGAAATGCTCCACTTGATAAGGGATATCAAGTGAAATATAGCAACTGTGAAAAGTATGGGCTTTATATCAGATCTCATCATTTAACAGCTCTGAATTGAGTCTCCGTTTACTCATCTGATAGAAGAGGAACCATCTTCTTCTCTTAGGTGTCTGTTTACTTGCTATTAGAATAATAAAGAAAAAGAGATAAGTCGTCTGGTACAGGGCACAGGTTAGTTCACCAAATGGCAGGGACCCTGGTCATTTCTATAGATGCTGGTAATAATTTCTGTTTTAGGTTTTGTCCAAAGGAGAGAGAAAAAGGACCAGTGTGGCAGTGGAGCTGATCACTGACCCTCGCATCTTGTTCCTGGATGAGCCCACGACTGGATTAGACCCAAGCACAGCACATGCTGTTGTTTCGCACCTGAAAGAGTAAATGCTACAGGAACATTGTTCTTTCATTTATTTAGTACAAATCATTGGTCATGTCTATGTGCTCAGTATTCTTACTGCCAGTACTGAGAAGTGCACAGCAGAATATTTTGCCCTTAGAAAAAATCAGTCAAGTTAACAAAGATGTGCTGTCAGGAAAGATGAAGCAGGAGTATAGGGAAGGTTGGCCATGGTGGGGGCGGGGGCTGTTGTAAATGGCAGGCGGGTCAGGGAAGACCGCGGGCCTGTGAGCTGCCAGCTGGGAGGGAGTGAGAGAGACCAGGCTGGATGTGGCAGGAGAGAGTTCCAATTTGAAGGAAGAGCCGGTGGCACAGGGTCTGAGCAGGCCTGCTATTTGTGAGGTATCAAACAGGCCAGAGGGACAGAAGCAGTGGCTCCAGGGAGTGGAGGTTGGCCTTGTACTGTCAGCAAAATACCACAGACGGGGTGGTCGAAAAGCAGAAATTAATTTTCTTAGTTCTGGAGGCTGAAAGTCTGAGATCAAGATGTTCATAGGCTTGTTTATTCTGAGTCCTTTGTCACTGGCTTATACATGTGTTTGTGTGTGTGTATGTGTGTGTGTCCCCTAATCTCCTTTTAAATGGACACCAGTCAGGTTAGGACCCTCTTGATGACTTTGTTTAATCTTCATTAGCTCTTTGAAGACTCTGCCTTGAAATGTGTACAGTTTCTGCAGTACTGGGTGTCAGGACTCCAGCACATGAGTTCTGAGGAGGACACAGTTCAGCCCATCAGAGGTAGAAATAGGATGGGCAGCTGGTTGGGTTGGTGACAGAGTACATAGAGCCTTTAGCCCCCTGTGAGAAGTGTGGCTTTTACTGTCCCTAGGGGATATGGGAGACATTTTCAGAGTTCTAGAGAGTGCACGGGCAGCAGCAGAGAGGCTGTGCAGTTGGCAGTGGGGAGTTCAAGGACACCAGGAAGAAGGCAGTTGAGGTACTGTCACAGAAGGACTGTAACTTTTTAAAAAATATTGTGTGCTGTGTGACACACCACCATCTCTCCTTATGCAGAGAGCTCTAATCCATGCATCGCAAGACTTGCTGTGCACACTCACTGCTGGGGTCTATTTAACATGCAGACTCTGTTTCTTTAGGTCTGAGATGGAGCCCAGTATTCTCCATAGGAATTTCTGAGCAGAGATCCTCAAACGGATGCTCACAGAGATACTCTGACTGCTTGCAGACCATACTTTGAGTATCAAGGCTTTTAGTCCTTTACCAGCTCCCTATTGCCTGGCAACCAATAATCCCATTTCTGAAGGAGGGGTATAGCATGAGTCTGCTTTGCTGCAGTCTCTTCACTTATCTTCTTTATCTAACACCAACACCCACCCACACACCCACACCCACACTCCTTGTAGTGTAACACTGAACTTGTGGTTTCTCAAATAAACCTTTTAATTTCACACTTTGTTCTTCCACGCTAGGATCTTTTCTTAACACACTCCTTTTGGGCCTTTTGAGTTGTATATTATCTTCAGACTGGATCACAAGTCTCCTGTTAGCTTACAAGGAAGTCTTAGCTCTTTTATTCTACATTGTATTGAAATCCTTGATTTTCCTGCCTGATCCCATTAAACATACACACTGTAAACATACAGTAAACATTTACCGAATGCTTGAATTGAAGTAATTCTTCTCATAAAATATGCTTGATAACAGCTTTAAACAGGAATTGTTTCACCTTTGTTTCTTCTACCCACTAGTAATAAATCCTATGAAAAGATAGTTTAGCACTGTTTGTGACATGACCATAGACCAGGGATCAAATTTCAGCCTTTCCATCTTGGTAGCTGTGCCCCTTTGGCTAGTATTAAGAGAAGGAAATAATATAGGAACTACTTTATAACAACACTGTAAAACTTACAATGCAGTTTTCTCTAAAGCATTTAGCGAAGACTTAGTGCTTGGCAATATTAATTGTATTATAATGGCACAAGAGCCAAATCCAATCCTAAAGCAAGAAGACTAAACTGATCAATGCCAACTGAGCATACAGCATTGTTTTAATGTTTAGTCCATAATTAGAAAGTACTACAACATGAAGAAAAATCTTGGCACCAAGTTATGTCAAACTTGGATGTAGTTACAGATTTCTTAGGGTGTGGCAACGTTCCCCACCCCAGAGATTCTAATTCAGTGTCTGAGAAGACTGTCCAGAGATCTACATTGTCACTGAACCATCTAGTACGTTCTAGACTCTTAATGTCCATCTTTTAAGGAGCTCTAGCCTTTTAATAAAAGCATTAAGTTTAGATTCCCCAATTATCAAATAGAGAATATAAGTTAAGATAAGAAGTTTGTAAGAGCAAATCAAGTTGAATTGGGAATACATGGCCTAATGGTAGGAGTAGAATATTTTACCAGAAAGTGCAGTGTTCAGATGCTTAATGACTTGTTCTTTTCCCTCTTGTAATGTAGGATGTCTAGGCAGGGGCGAACAATCATCTTCTCCGTTCATCAGCCTCAGTATTCCATCTTCAAGCTGTTTGATAGCCTCACCTTATTGTCTGCGGGAAAAGTAGTTTTCCATGGTCCTGCACAGAAGGCTGTGGAGTACTTTGCATCAGCAGGTATACTTAACTTTTTCATGCAGCTGGTCCTTCATTTGAAGAATTCTGGAAGAGAACAGAGGAGGTCTACAAGGGTGCTGTTTGATTTTTGCATAGAGGTACCTTGGGTTCCACCACTCTGAAATACCTTTGGCCACTTTGGTGCCCAGACTTTTCTTCATGTTGTAGTACTTTCTCATTGCTTGGGTTTCTTTCTGCTTCTTGTCCCATGTGAGTGTGTATGCGTAAATGTGTCTAAGTTGGGCCTGTGTCTATTCTACTCGCTAAGTATGGCGGCCTTTCCCTGAGAGTTCAGTAATCAATGTGCTGGGCTCATAGCCAATTATTCTGTCAGGTGAACATTTCTGAAAAGGTCTGGTGTTGTTGACTTGATAATATATTGGATGGTGTTTCATCAGTTTTTCCCCTGGCACATTGCTCTGCCTTCATTATGTCTCATACAGATGCTGCTTCATTTTGTAGTAAAATTACATCGCAAATTTGGGCTGTGAATGGGTGTGAATGGCCATCATATAGTGAGTGTTCCTCAATCTGACCTTGATGGGGCCAACATTTCTGCCATTTCTGCACTGTCTGGTCCTTTGTATTCAGATTGAATTGAGTAATACTTAAAAATACTTCATGTAGTTTGCTTCATTTTAGAGAAATACTTGGATATGAATGTAGGTGTTTGACGATGACCTCAAATACAGTTTTAAGGGCTAGGGATGTAGCTCAGTGGTACAGCACCTGCCTGGCAAGTGCAAGGTCCTGATTTCGATTCCCAGTACAAAAGAAAATACAGTTTTAAATATTCACTAATTATCATTCTTAATTTGTTCAGTATAGGTCTTTAAAATGAGTCAAACGTATATGGGGAAATCCAGGGGAGCTTACCTGCAAGAGTCAGTCTTCAGGTCATGTTCAGATGATCATGCCACAAGAAGTTGAGGTCAGAGTTCTGTTGTGCTGTGCTGGTCATGCTTTCTGAAAATACTGCCCAGTGGCTTCATTTTGTATTTAAAATTATGGCAGCATGACAGATGCTAATTTGGACCTCTGGATTTAGTAGGTATAGAAGGAATCATTACTGACTTGTATACTGCAGTTTTCACATTTCAAAGAGTACAGAGGAACTCAGAGAAGGGTACTCTGAGGCACAATGCATCCAGGCAAATCCTCCCTACCCTCTTTAACTGAGTCCTCTGTGTTCCAAGACCATCAGGTTTGTTTTCTTGTGTTGCCTTCTCTCTTAGGTTACCACTGTGAGCCCTCCAACAATCCTGCAGACTTCTTTCTAGATGTGATATGTGGAGACTCCTCTGTCATATTAAACAGAGAGGGACAAGACTGTAGTGACTCCTCTGTTGTAGGATACAGGCAGGAAGAAGCCACCTTTCTTGTAGAAAACAGAAAGGAAAAAGGCTCTGAAGGTAGGTAAATCTTTTAGTTCACAGAGTTTTGCCTAACTGGTTTAGCTAAAGTTCATTAATGTGGTGGCTCATTAAAACGTGAGTTTGTAAATTCCTGTTAATGCAGTATTCTGATACCAGTCAGCAGATAGGCATTTTGAGATATTGTTTATTGTGTTAATTTAAAAAGTTTAAAAGGTTATGTAACTTAATAGAGAGTTAGTGTGTTCATTTTATATATGTATTTTAAGCCTGTGCACAAGGATGGTATGGAGATTATGTGAGTGTTATATGTTTTTTGGGTGGAGTAGTCTGTTTAAATATGAGAGAAAAAGAGGCATGTTTGTTTTGTTTTTGTTGTTTTGTAAAGCTTGTCTTTTGTTATGTGTTATTTTGTTGTAGAGCTAGTCTAGCATGGACTAAAACTTTTATAAACTGTAAGCTAAATACATTTTTTTTATTTTGAGTGTTAAATATTTTGCTTTAACAACAACAAAAAGTAACTAAGACAAAATTTGGTACCAGGAGTGAGGTTGTTGCTGTGACTATACCTAACCATGTAGTTCAAGAGCCTTTAAAAATGGCTTATAAAAAGAGTTTAAAAAGGTTCAAAGATGTCTCTTAAAAGAGTAGAGCTGGAATGCCTGTGGCTGTTCTGTGTGAGAGATTCTGGTCAAAGCTCAAAAGACCAAAAGACTGATAAATATCTTGCCAGTAAAGACCAGATTTGAGAGGTTTCTGCTAAAAAAAAAAAAAAAAAAGACTACATTGATTGTTAGACTCCAGACAATATGTGTTATGGCTTGGCAAAAAGTTTGTCTACATTTTGTTTGTGTCCAGACACTTTGTCTGATACTGAGATTAAAGATGGTAGACTGATTCATCAGACAAAAAAAATTTCAAGACAGTCAAATGTTGTGACAGTTGCATGGCTATTGTTGGGGGCTTTTAATCAGATTTATGTGAAAAGTCAAAAACAAAGAGCCCAACAAGATAATTAAAAATATTATAAGCTTTTATTGGAGCAAAAAAAGCTCCAATAAAACTATAAACTACAAAGATAAAACTAGAGATCTTCATAACTTAAAAATGGTCTCAGATGGTCTGAGAGCATCACAAAAAGCACAAGTCTTCACCCTTTACAGCCTCAAAACTGCAAAAGTAAAAGACCTTGCTTTAAAAAGAAAAAGTTGCAGAACGCCATGTTCCAGAATAGTGGCAACAGCCACACCAGGGTCCAAAATGGTGGCGGCATAAAAAATTTGTTCCTCAAAGTGAGGTTCAGAGTGCCCAGTGATCCAGGCACTCCACCCCTATGGCCAAGAGAGAGAAAAGCTTGGCGACTGCTCCAGGTGGTAGCAGACCTTGGCATCATCCACGTGGCCCTGGTTTTAGATACATAAAAAATGCGAGAGTTCTGAGGTTAAAAAGGCTTCCATCTCGATTTCAGAAAAAGGCCTGAGAGGCCAAACAGTGTGCCCCTGAGAGGGCAGTATATAAAGGTATAAATATAAAACAAAAGGTGCCGTAGAGACCTCAAAAGGGTAAAAAAGCCAAAAATATAGATTGTGTAAAAATAGCTACAAAAAAAAAAAGTAAAACAGGCCCAAGAGACAAGACATAAAAGGTATAAACACTAAAAGTGCCTCAGGGATAAAGCCACATAAGCTGTTTAAATCTCACAATGTGCCACAGATTGCTTTAAATACTAAACATAAAACTCTAAGACATAATGTTAGCTCTGCTAGATTTTAGGCTTCATTTAGTCCCAGTGCTTTATATCTCTGTTTATAACTTTTAAAATAAAAATGTTTATTTTTGTGCCATTAAATGTTAAAACTGTTTTAACTTTTTATTTATGCAGGAGCTTACAACTAAGAGTTTGCCTTACATCTCAAAAGAGACAAGAGACTTAGGCTTTTCAACAATGTTACAATTGTTCAGACTTTGTCAACTCTTAAAGATAAACTAAAATGCCTTTTACATTAAAAAAATATATACACAAGTCTGGGGGGAAAATGTTATCGTTCTAATACAGTATAATGTTAATAGACTTCATACTGGTTCTTAAGCATTGTTAAACCTGTTTATAATGTTCAAATTATAAAATGATAAAAATAATGTCATATCTAAAAACTGGTTTTAAAAAATGTCTAATTGCCAAGTTAACAAGAGTTAGATTGTTATGGTTGATACATTGTGTCAACTTGAGTCTAAAAGTTTAACTAAGTAACTCAGCAGTTCTGCATCATGGTGTAGAAAGGACATGCCCTTACCCTCCTGGGATGTTGTTTATTGTGTCAATTTAAAAAGTTTAAAAGGTTAACTATGTGACTCAGCAGGGAGCCAGGGTGGTTACTTTATATACATTCTAAGCCTGTGCAAAAGGAGGCCATGGAGCTTATCTGAGTGCTACTCGCCTCCTGGGTGGGGTAGCCTGTTCACAATATAAGAGAAAAAAAGAGGCTTGTTGCTCCCCCCTTTTGCTCTTGTTGCTTTGCCGTTTTGTGCTGCCATAAATGCTTGCCCACTGCCATGTGCCACTCTGCCTTAGAGCCAGCCCAGCATGGACTAAAACCTGCACAAATTGTGAGCTAAATAAACCTTTCCTTCCTTAATTTTGAGTGTCAAATACTTTGTCTCAACCACAACAAAAAAAAGCAACTAAGACAACCGCCACCAAAGAATGAGTGCTCCTCAATCTGACCTTGATGGGGCCAACATTTCTGCCATTTCTGCACTGTCTGGTCCTTTGTATTCAGATTGAATTGAGTATACTTAGAAGTACTTCATGTAGTTTGCTTCATTTTAGAGAAGTACTTGGATATGAATGTAGGTGTTTGACCATGACCTCAAGTACAGTTTTAAGGGCTAGGGATGTAGCTCAGTGGTACAGCACCTGCCTGGCAAGTGCAAGGTTTTGAGTTTGAGTCCCAGTACAAAAAAAAAAAAAAAATTACAGTCTTAAATATTCACTGATTATCATTCTTAATTTGTTCAGTGTAGGTCTTTAAAATGAGTCAAACGTATATGGGAAATCCAGGGGAGTTTACCTGTAAGTGTCAGACTTCAGGTCATCTTCAGATGATCGTGTCACAAGAAGTTGGGGTCAGAGTTCCGATGTGCTGTGCTGGTCATGCTCTCTTGAAAATACTGCCCAGTGGATTCCTTCTGTATTTGAAATTACGGCAGCATGACAGATGCTAATTTGGATCTCTGGATTTAGTAGGTATAGAAGGAAGCATTATTGACATGTGTGCTACAGTTTTTACATTTCAGGGAATACAGAGGAACTCAGAGAAGGGAACTCTGAGTCACAATGCACCCAGGCATCTGAGATTTTCTTTCTAGAGCCGTGTTCTCTATATTACTGATAAGCACCAGAGTATATTGATAGCTGTTTGGGTTTTATAACTTATGAAAGTTAGGAAGAGTTGAAAGATGTTCAGAATAGTTCAATATTCATGACATACATATTGAGGGGTGCACAGATAATTATCGAAGTGTCATGTGAGTAACTGTAAAAGGATCAGGGGAGAAGAGCAAGCAGATGGGAGAGAAGTTGTGAGATTCCTTCTTTCCTAGCCTCACCTCCCTTACGCTCTTTAACAGAGTCCTCTGTGTTCCAAGACCATCAGGTTTGTTTTCTCCTCTGTTGTAGGACGCAGACAGGAAGAAGCCTCCTCTGTTGCAGAAAACAGAGAGGAAGAAGACTCTGATGGTAGGTGAATCTTTTAGTTCACAGAGTTTTGCCTAACTGGTTTAGCTAAAGTTCATTAATGTGCTGGCTCATTAAAATGTGATTTTGTAAATTCCTATTAATGCAGTGTTCTGATATCAGTCAGCAGATAGGCATTGTTGTCTATGAGTGGTATAGGTATTTTGATTTAATTTGTAAATGAGCATTTGTATAACATTGCCATTTGTAAGGGAAGTTGCCATTAAAAAACAAAAATGCTCATTGTTTATAGTGTTTTTAAAATGAGACACTTGGTACTTTTTGCATTTGCACATAGTAGAAAGTATGGACCGGATTTTTATATTAAGAATTATAAATTTGTAAGAAGTCTTACATATCTAATGATAAGATTTAGGGTTCCGTGGATTTCCTTTTGAGTCCAATTGATTATGATACATCCATAAGATTATAGCAGTAGTCAGGTCATTTAGCTGTCTCTTTCTCATGTGTAAAGCAATGACAAAACAGGTGATTTTTTTTTTTTTTTTTTTTGTGCACAAGCTTTCACATGAAGGTGTTAGCCAAGAAAAAGTCAGAGGAAAATGCATTGGATCACTTATTTGTTCCTGTCTTTAATGTATTCATCTACTTTTATTCCAAAGCTGAGGAGACTGGAGAGTTGAACAGGAGAAATAAGTCACTTGTAGGAAGCTTAGCTGAGCTTTATGCCAACTCCTCCCAATACAGAGAAATAAATGGTGAATTAGATCAACTTTCGAAAGGTGGGAGGCCGAGGAGCTCAGCCTCCGAGGTTACCTATACCACCTCCTTCTGGCATCAGCTTGGATGGATTATGAAACGTTCATTCAAAAACTGTGTGGGTTATCCTCGAGTCACTATAATTCAGGTAACCCAATATATTTTTTTCATTGTGATGTGAAATACTCAAGTGGGAGTATGTGTGTGTGTGTGTGTGTGTTTTGAGACAGGATCTCGCTATGTAATTCATATAGGCAGGGTTGGGGGCCCACCCTACTGCTACATTTATGCAAAATTTCTTTGTTAGAAAATTTTTGTGTGCTTTAAAAATTGTATTTTTTATTCAATTTGCAGTGCTGGGCATTGATCCCAGAGTCTTACATATGAGAAACAGGTATTCTGCCCAGGAGCTACATTCCCAGCCCTGAAATGGTATTTATTTCTAATGATAAGCATAAAGATATCTTGTTCGTGAACTTTTTCAAGTGTAAAACTACATGTTCACTGTTATAAAAGTTATGAATTTACTTCAAATCAAAACTGTTAGCCACATGGACTTTATTTTATTCTTTTTCATTTTATTTTATTTTATTTTATTTTATTTTATTTTGGTACTGGGAATCAAACTCATGACCTCAGGCAAGCACTTATGCCACTGAGCTATATCCCTAGCCAACTTTATTTTATTCTTAAAATGACTTCTCCAGAGAAGTGTAGCATTTGTGGGTCCAGTGGCTGAACTGGGCCCTGAGCCAGCAATACTAGACAGGACAGTGGAAAGAACCTTAGATTTTCCAGTAGTCTGCACTGTGTTCTTCCTTTTTTTTTGTACTGGGAGTTGAACTCCCTTGGAGTTCACAGGACCTTGCGCTTGCCAGCCAAGGAGCTGTGCTGCTGAGCTATATCCCTGGCCCTGCACTGTGTTCATTCAGATCCTCCAGCAACAGATAACTTCATTTTCAATTTAATTTAGAAAGCAGACTTATAATGCGCAGTGTTTTATATTCTCCCAGGGACTCTGGAAAATCATTTAAAGTGTTTATTTCAATGGAGATATTTCACATGTAGCTGTATAGATTATGTAACAGTTTTAATAGAATATATAAAAGTTTTAATCTGTGTTAAAAATTTTTACCTTTGATTAAAACTGCTTTTTCATTTTCATTTTTAAAAAGCTGTTGTCAATAATTGGAGCAGGAGTGATTGTGAGCTCTATTTTTCTTGGACTAAATAATAATTGCACTGGAATCCAGAACAGGTAAGTAACTTTTTTATCTTCCTTTGGGAAAAATGCTGATACTTTGTTCAAGTTTGTGAGCATCTATTGGGGATTTGTATTTAGGACAAGTCTGGGTAAATGTCACTATTTTATTGAGGGGTTAGGATAAGTTAGTACATTGAAAACTGAATGAAGAGTTACTTTTTTCATATGTGTGTAAATATGTAGTGGTAAAGTACATACAACATAATTTCTATGCTTCTAACCATTCTTAAGTGTAGCGCTTAGTGACATAAAGTATATTCATATTATAGAACTGTTACCACGGTGCAATTCTAGAACTTCACCTTCCCAAGTAGACCCTTCATGAACATTAATCAGTAACACACCACACCCACCTCTCCTAATCCCTGGCTAATGTCATTCTTTCTGTCTCTGAATTTGATTACTCTAGAAGTGTCGGTACTAGAAGCCAGGAGGTGATGTCCAAGCTGAAGGTGAAGACTGGAGGCTCCTCCAAAGAATGGAAGGCCCTGTGGCCTTCCTCATTTCCCATTTGTATCTAGGTGGTGAGCCACCCTAGGGTGGGTCCTGTACACCCTAAGGTGTAGAATTGCTGAGCTGATTTAGTTAAGCTTCTAAACTTCTCAAATTGACACAAGCAATCAACCACTATACTAGGTAAAGTAGAATTTCTATTTTTAGTTGTTTGAGCCCTCTCTACATGATTTCCATAGTGGTCAAAGTAGCTTAAATTCTCATCAACAACCTGGAAAAGTTCTTTTTCCCCACTCATCTTTTCCAGCATTTGTAATTGATAGGCTTTTTGATGATAGCCATTCTTTTCAGTCTAAGATGGTATCTCACTGTTTTTAAATTTGCATTTATTTCTCTAATGGTCAGTGATGGTAAGTATTTTCTCATGTGCTTTGGCCATTTTTGTTTAAGTGAAATGGTTGATCATTTTGGTTGCTCATTTTTTGATTGGGTCTTTTATTTTGAGGAGTCTATAAATTTTTTGAGTTCTTCATATATTCCTGATGGTAGTTCTACTGTTCTTGGAATGGCACTCTGTTGGTTGTTTCCTTCACTGTGCAGATTTTTGATTTGATGTGATCTCATTTGTTGATTCTTGGTAGTATTTCTTATGCTATTGGGATTCTGTCCAGAGAGTTGTTGCCTATGCCTTATGTCTTTAAAAATTGTACGTATTTTATCTTATAGAAGATGGTTCCTGTTTTAACATTTATATCTTTGATCCATTTCCATTTTAGTTTAGCACATGGTGAGATGTGTAGGTCCAGACTCAGTCTTCTGCATGTGG
The DNA here is from genome assembly GCF_000276665.1 of Chinchilla lanigera. Classification (NCBI taxonomy): domain Eukaryota; kingdom Metazoa; phylum Chordata; class Mammalia; order Rodentia; family Chinchillidae; genus Chinchilla; species Chinchilla lanigera. Next base: position 9,475,600 of record NW_004955405.1, read on the forward strand.
TTATCTAAGTTTCCCAGCATCATTTATTAAAGAGAATATCTTTCCTCTAGTGTCTTTATTTTTATTTATTTATTTTTATTAGTATAGGTTTGCCATATTTAATGATCACATTTATCATAGGGAATTTGTACCTGTACATAATATTTCTTAAGTACCTGTACATAATGTTTAATTTTTTCCCCATTCCCCTCCCCTCTCTTCAATCTTTCATTCTCTCCCCATTTACAAATCATTGTTTCCATTTTCCCTTCCATTCTCTTTTTTAAAAATCACTTTTCCAGGGGCTGGGGATTTAGCTCAGTGGCACAGCACCTGCCTGGCAAGAACAAGGTTGTGAGTTCAATTTCAGGTACTGGAAAAAAAAAATCGCTTTTCCCTTACTTCCCTTTCCCCTTCCTCTTCTCTTGTTCCCCTTTTTATTTGAACAAGTTGCTATTTTCCAGTATTGTATAGTTTCTCTTGTTTCAGTGTGTGTTTCAGGCTCCTCTGTCCAAGCTCCAATTGCTGTATATGGCTGGGGTTATTTCTGCTTCTACTCTTCTGTTCTATTAACCCACATGCCTGTTTTTGTGCCAGTTCCATGCTGTTTTAAGCACTGTAACTTTATACTATAACTTCAAGTGTGGGATTGTTATTCCATTGGCTTTGCTTTTGTTACCTAGGATTGCTTTTGTTATTTTGAGTCCCTTCTGATTCCATATAAATTTTAGGATTGTTTCTCTAGCTCTGTGAGAAACGACATTGGTATTGATTGGAATTGTATTAAATCTATATATCAGTTTTGGACATATGGCCATTTTGATTATGTTGGTTCTGCCTACCCAGGAACAGGGGATAGCTTTCCATTTTCTGGTGTCCTCCTTTATTTTCTTTTTCAGGGTAATGTAATTTTCATTATAGAGGTCTTTCACTTCCTTAGGTAGGTTAATACCTCAGTATTTAATTTTTTTTATGCCATTATGAATGGCATTGTTTTCCAGATTTTTTGGGGGGGGGTAGTTTTTGGTACCGGGATTCGAACTCAGAACCTTGTGCTTGCCAGGCAGGCACTTATGCTGCTGAGCTATATCCCCAGCCCGGCATTGTTTTCCTAATTGCTTTTTCAGTATGTTTATTATTAGTGTATAGAAATGCTATTGATTTTTTTGTGTGTTTATTTTGTATCCTGCTACACTGCTGAATTTATCAATTGCAGGAGTCTTTGGGGACTTGTAAGTAAAGGATCATCTCATTTGCAAATAATGACAGTTTAATTTTGTCCTTTTCCTTATGTATCCCTTTTATTTCTTTCTTTCTTTGATTGCTCTGGCTAATGTTTTGAGGACTATGTTGAACAAGAATGGTGATAATGGACATCTTTGTCTGGTTCCTGATTTTAGAGGGAAGGCTTTTCTTTTTTCCCCATTTAGTATAATGATAGCAGTAGGTTGGTCATAAATGGCTTGCCTCATGTTGAGATACCTATTTTCTTCAGGTTTTTATCATGAATGGATCATGTGTTTTTTTGTCTTTGCTTCTGTTTATGTGATGAATTACATTTATTGATTTGCTTGCATCAAACCAACTCTGAGATAAAGCCTACTTTATTATGATCTTTATGTATGATCTTTTTGATGATTTCTTGTAATCTATTTGCCAGTATCTTGTTAAAGATTTTTGCTTCTATATTCATTAGAGAAATTGGCTTACAGTTCTTTTTTGTTTGGAGCCTTGTCTGGTTTTGGAATCAGGATAATATTGGCTTCCAAATTGATTTTGGAAGTACTCCTGATCTCTGGATTTCATTAGAAAGTTTGAGGAGTATTGGTGTTAGATCTTTCCTGGAAATTTCATAGAATTTGTCTGTGAATTTATCAGGTCCTGGACTTTTCTTAGTTCATAGTTTTTTTCATTATTATTGCTTCAATTTTATTGCCTGTTATTGGACTATTCAGGATTTTTGAGTCTTCTTGTTTCAGTTGTGGCAGTTCATATGTATCTAGGAATCTCTCCATTTCTTCTGAGTTCTCCAATTGTATGGCGTATAAGTTTGTGAAATAGTTGCTAATAATTTTCTCAGTTTCGGCAGTGTCTGTTGTGCTTTCACCTTTTACATTTCTAATTGCATTAATTTGTGTCCCCCTGCCTTTTTTTGGTAACATTGTCTAAGTGTTTGTCAATTTTGTTTATTCTTTCAAAGAGCCAGGTCTTTGATTCACTGATTCTTTGTACTTTTCTTTAGTCTCCTTTTCCTTAATTTCTCTGATCTTTGTAATTCCTTACTCCACCTTCACATTGGTCACTTCTCCCCATAATTTCAGTCATGTTTTTAGTCTGGGTTTCTGTTTTGCACCTTTCTTAATGACTCCCATTCTTTTCTGTGTTGAGCATTCATGTTTTGCATCTCTCGCTTTAGTTCCACAAGCTGTTTATTAGTGTCTTCTCTAGATTCACTGAGAATTTGTTTGATTAGGGTCATTATCTTACTAGTTGTACCTTCTTTAAATTCACCAAGTATCTTAATGGTTTATCCACATTGGTAGCCTTTCCAATCTATCTGCTGTGTAATTTATGATTTTTTCCCTTTCATTGTCCCTTGAGCTGATTTTGAGAGAATTGGGAGATTTGGGGGGGGAATTTTGTTGCCTTGTCTTTTCATATTTCATATTTCTGTTTTGTTTGTAATGGAGTTTGCAAACTCATTGGCCCAATGCCCGCTTTTTTCGGGAGCAAGCCCCAGTATTATGACCCCCAGGCATCTAGATATCAGCATAGAGAGAAAACCAATTGCCAGCCATACTGTGTTTCCATGCCTATAGTAATAAATTCACTGACAACAGTGGGCATCAGATTTCAACTGTACTTTGAAACCCTAGGAACCCCTGGTGATCTCCTCTGTTAAGCAAAGAGGGCTATGATTTAAGTGAACACA
>NW_004955405.1:9479378-9501886 GCF_000276665.1 Chinchilla lanigera
AGCTGTAGAGACAGAGATGGAGGAGAGAGCCTATGGGGTGCTGACTCCCCTCTCACTTGTAACCAGACTAATTCCAGCTTTTGTAAAGAAAAGTTTAAATAATTTGTTTAATGTAATATTATTCATGAAAAGAGTTCTGCAGGTAGAAAATCGGCCTGATGGTGTTTGGTGAATTCACTGTGGTGTTCTTGTTCTTGTTTTCACCTGGCAGAGCCTCAGTGCTCTTCACACTGACAGTCTTTCAGTGTTTCAGCAGCGTGTCAGCTGGGGAGATCTTCATGCTTGAGAAGAAGCTGTTCATGTGAGTAGATTCCTGTTCTAACCAGTGTGGTGACTGTTGGGCAAATTGGTTCCATTGAGAATTGGGCCAAGGATGCCATCCTAGGGATTACTGGTAGCTTTACTTTATTTGTTTAATTGACAAATATACACTATCTATATATTTATTACATACACAGGCTTTTGAAATTCGTATGTACTAATGCTGATTTAAAAGAGAGTCATGAGTGGAGTGGAACAGCAACAGTGGGTAGAGTCTGCTACCTAGGGAAAGGGGTTTCAAGATCAGGGTGTGGTCAGCAAATCCCAGTGGAACTGAGAAAGGGGCTGAAGAGAAGCTTTTGTTTTTAACAAATAACTGGTCATAGACACACTGGCAAGAATAGCTTGGGGGGACTGGTGGTGATTACATGGTGGGTTCAGCAGTGAAATGGAGGAAGGGGTAAAGTTGACAAAGACTATGAGCAAGGTTAGCCCTCGTGGCATGGAGGAGTGGAAAGACTGAGAGGGCAGCTTTACAGTGAGGAGCAGGCTGGTTTTGTCTCTGTGTCTTTCAAAGATAGAAGAGAATTTGCTCGTATTTACATGCCAAGGAAAGGAGTCATCAGAGAGGTGAAAGGGTAAGACACTAGTGAAATAGTTTGGAATTATGAGAGCACAGTGCGAGAAAGCGGAAGCTTAGGATTCGGTGACTGACACAGCTGCTTAGCTGGAGACATGATCATGACAGAAAGAAGTCTTTTTGCATAAGAATAGAAGAAGTAAGGAGTGATTAATGATCTGAAGCTGCATTGTAGGCCTTGGAAACAACTTCTTTATAGCAGGTACAGGTGCACATTCCCTATGATGAATGTGATCATTATGCATATCTAAATGGTAGTAATAAAAATAATAATAATAATAACAATAATAGAAGAGAGGAAAGGAAAAGCCAACATGACTGCAGTTCTTCAGAGAGAACCAGCATCAGAGAAGGGGCAGAGTCTCTGGGGAGTGAGGAGATGCAGATTCTGTGCACCTGGAGCAGGATTCTGGGGCCAGTGTGGACAGCTGCAGGAGGGAGTTGTATAATGAGAAAGGGTCGCAGTGAGCGCCTCCTACAGCTTATATGCGGGTGTATGAAGGGTGTGGGAGTGGGTAGCCTAGAGGACATGGGAAGTTGTCTTTTTATGCCATAGTGCAACAAAATTCTATACAGTGAGTAGTTTTTCTTCGGGTCTGTACCTTCTGAAGTTAATCTGGGATGTACAATGTATATTTTTCTTCTATAGACACGAGTATACCAGTGGATACTATGGACTGTCATCTTATTTCTTTGGAAAACTATTTGCTGAGTTAATCCCTAGGAGGTTTTTGCCAACTGTTATATTTACCTTTATTCTATATTTTCTGTTTGGTAAGTAATAAGACAAGAAGGTTGTCTCTAGACTTGCATATGAGGTGAAACTAATATTCTCTTGCCTGCATTTTTATGATTCTCTGAAATGCAAACAAAGCCATAAGCTAGAGAGGAAATGTGTAACCACTGTGCATTCTCTAAAATAACTGTGGTATATGGGTATTTTTCTCAAGACTTTTTCCCATCTGAACTTTTTAAACTATAAACCTGGATTTCAGTAAGACATATTTACAGTGTGTCATACACAAAGGTGGAAATCATTTATAAAACCATTTGAGATTATGCTGGAATATTTATTGCCAATTTATGTATATTTTTCTATCCTTCTGTGTGTTTCCTTATAGATATAAATATAAATAGGTAATATCGTTAATATCTATAGAGATGTATATAGAGAGGTCAAAATATCAAAACACATATTATTCCTTCTGCCTTCTACTTTGTAGTACTTGTTTGGTAGTTGTAGACAGTTTCATTTTTGCATTTTCAGCCTTCATCCCATGCTCATCAAAATTTCCTTATATTATATTTCAGTGATACTCCTATGTATGTGTGCATCCACTCAAAGACATGTGAATGAGGGCACACAAACGTGTGTGCACACACACACACCAAAACTCTCGTTTTGATAATGCACTGGGGGATAAGAACCACGTATAGAGCTTAGATATTTCATTTTATCAGGAAGATGTGCATCCAAAGAATTAGGAGTGGAATCGAGGTCTCAAAACTCCTCTTTGTGTTCTTGCACCAGTTTCTAAATCTTCAGTTTGTGTGATGTGTGACATGAGCTCATTATACTTTATGAAATAGTTTGTGGAACTCAGCTTAGCCCCATCCTCCATCACAGAGTCATGTGGTGCTATGTCCAGGGGACTTAGTTTATGAAGGCCCCCTACCCAGTCTCAATTATTAAAACCACTATGAAGTCATGGAGTCCTGACCCCACGCTCCTCACTGTGCAGTCACAGCAAACACTGAGTGCTGTGCAGGTGTCTGGGGAAGTGAACGACTATGGCTGAGCTTCCTGTGAGAGGCCAAGGCAGGAGAATGCTGGTCCATTGTGTTGTCTGGGGCACCTCACCTCAGGAACTCAGAAATTGTTCCTAGGCCCACACAAGGGAGCATAGGTGCTGCATGGAGAAGTGTTTCTGCAGTAAGTGTGAAAAGAAAAACTGTATGAAAACTTTATGTAGTTACATGGAGGGTCAGTGAAATTGGTGACCTGGGTAGGTTGAAAGTGGATGACTCTTTTCATTGTGATATTAGTTTGTTAGATTATACTGTTGTTTGTCCAATAAATTGTTCCCAAAACATGGTGATGTAGGCAGTTGGATTGACCCCTTCTTTTCTTGGTTAGGATTGAAAGCAGGGGCAGAAGCCTTCTTCATCATGATGCTTACTGTTATCCTGGTGACTTACACAGCCAGTTCCATGGCACTGGCCATTGAAATAGAACCACGTTTGGAGTATGTGACAACATTTTCCATGAACCTCTATTTTGTGTTTATGATGGTGAGTATAAACTGTGCTTCTGTGAGAGGGAAATTCTCCCCTTGTTTCCCCTGTGTATATTCATCTGCCTGGTAAAACCTGCTAGGAATATTTTGTACATGGGACTCTGATGCTTTCAAGAGACCATAGACTGACATATAATTTATAGTACAGAATATTAGGTTTATTCCTTGCCCTTGTCCAGTCTTTTTTTAAAGGCTCTTCTAGTGTAGTTACTGTAACTGAGTTAACATGTGCTGAGTAATTTACCTTTAAAAAGGTCATTCTGGCAGCACTGTGAAATCTTATATACTGGCACTCCTAAAACCAGAAATATTATGGTTTGTCAATTGTTTCATAAAAGTGTCATGCTATCTGCCTGCCTTTCCTGCTGGTGTTAGAGATCTGCTGGCTTTTTTGCTACAGCAGAGGTGGTACGGCTGGAGTTACTACTCTCTAGGATGAAAGCGAAGCTACATGAGAAGTGTAACAGTGTGTCGCATGCAAAGTCTGTCTTGGGGTCTTGTGTTTTGAAACGAAGTGTTTTAAAAATACTGGAAAATTCCAATGTCCACTGTACTATGTCACCTCATTTCTGAATTTCTAAGAATCTCTGATAGGAATATACTTTTGGTTTTCTTTTTTTCATTTTCTTAATACTAGGGCTTGAACCCAAGGCCATTCACATGCCAGCCAGTTGCTCTTCCACTGAGCTATATTTCCAACTCTTTTCATTTTATTTTGAGACAAGGTCTTGCTAGTTTGCCTCTGTTGGCCTCAGATTTTCAGTCTGTCTGCTTCATTCTTCTGAGTAGCTGAGATTCACAGGCTTACATCACTTCTCCTGGCTTATCACTGTCTCTCTTTTTTTAATGGTTGCTTATTTATAATCAAACATGTTCCCAAATTTTGCTGTCAGATAAATGGAACCAGTTGCCTCATTGTTTTCCCTCACCAGGAAACAGAATGTGAAGGGAGGATCCAGGGAGGAGGACATTTTCTGCCAGGTCACACCCCTAAGTGATTTACCTCTTCAGACCAGGCCCCGCCTTCTAGTAGCACACTCAACAATGAATGTACTAGTCAGTGAATTAATCTGCTGATCATGTAGCACCTCCCATGGGCTCATCACTTTTCAAAAGCCCTTCTTCTGAACACATGAAAGTTTGGGGGAATTCTGGATCTAAACCATAACACCAATTATAAAACCAAATTTTACACAAAGTTGCTGTGTTATGTACTGAACACGTGGTTAGGTTTTCTGAATATATGCAGATACACTAGCAATACTGTCATTGTTTTGCATATCCCTGTAAGGCTTCTCCCAGTTAGGATGAGTTTGATGTGAATCCCGTAGCTGTCTCTTACTCATCTTGAGGAGTCCTTCCTTATATCTCCACCATGCTACCACTTTTTGGTAGGTTTAAATGGAGATATGGGGTATATTTTCTTTTACATATTGCCACATTATGCTATTTATCAGTTCTAGGCTTTGAGTAACCCTAAGCTTGCATTTTGAACCCCACATTATTCATAAACTCTTAGATTTAGAAAGCAAAACTTTATGAATAACAACCTTGCTGTTGTATAGATTAGAGAGGGGCATAGGATACTTGGCATTGTTCTGGTCTGTTCCTAGATGACCAGGTTTGTTAAGGAAACAGATAGTTGTGGTATCCTTAGAATAGTCAGTATAGTTGTCCCTTCATGGATTCTGTATGCAAAGATTCCACAAACCTCCAATTGAACGTATAAAACAAATACCATGTGTGTACTTAACAGTTTTTTCATTTTTTGCCATAATTGCTTAAACTTTACAGTGTAATAAATTAGGTAGCATTTATATTGTATTAGATATCACTGTAGATATCATTTCTCTTATATGAGATACAGAAAACAAATAAGTTAAACAAAAGAGAGATAGTGGAAAGCAAGAAGGCAATAAAGCAGTCAAAACTGATGAAGATGTCATATGCATGTATCAATTCCCAAGAAGGAACAGAACTATTATGTAACACAAATTTAAATTTAATAATAAAAGAACTATATAACATAGATTTTAAGGTGTTGTTCTTTCTTTCACATCTTTAGCAGCTGAAGCTATGCAGAGGTATTCATGTGCAGAGGAAAAAGATTAGTGTTTAGATAAGTGAAAAGAATTTCAAGACCCAGTTGGTCCTCTCAGAAATGGTTAGAATATTGTCGGGTTCTTGAACAGGGTCTTTAGAATTCCTCTTGAAATCACTGGATTGGTTATGATTTGTTGTTCTTTTTTTGTTTTCATAGATTTTTTTGAGTATGTCACTGTATTTTGAAACCATTGCACCTGTGTTTTCATGGTTTCAGTACTTAAGTATTCCACATTTTGGTTTTACGGTAAGTGTCCATTATGGTTTGTGTCTGGATGTCCACCCAGACCTCATGTAGTCATGGGGTGGCCTTCTAGAGTTTATGATTGATTCATGGTCCAATGCTGGGATTATGGGTATCAGTGCTTCAACCACCCTGGAGTGGGTAGTTTACGTATAATGTAAGGGAGGGAAAGAGGCTGCATGCTGCTTCTCCCTTTTTGCTCTTCTTTCTTTTGCTGTGTTCTAATGCCATGAACTATTGTTGTCTGCTATGTGCCACTCTGCCTTGGAGCCAGCAAGTATGAACGGAAACCTCCAAAAATTGTGAGCTAAATAATCCTTTCCTTCCTTAATTTTGGACATTGGGTATATTGTCTCAGCAAGAAGAGAAAAGTAACCAGGACAGAATTTGGTACCAGAGGAGTGGGGTCCTTGCTCTGACTATATCTGACTATGTGGTTGAAGAGCCTTTGGAAATGACATGTGGGAAGAGTTTGGAAAGGTTCACAGATGTCACCTGAAAGAGAAGTGCTGGAATGCCTTAGACTGTTCTGTATGGATGATTCTGGGCAGAACTCAGAAGACCAGAGGGCTGATAGAAATCCTGCTGGTAAAGACTTGAGTTTTGGAGCTTTCTGCTGGGAAGAAATACTACATTGGTTGTTGGACTCCAGATGATGTGTGTTATGGCTTGTCAGAAAGTTTGTCTGCATTTTGTTGTGTCCAGAGACTTTGCCTGAGATTGAGATTAAGAGTGGCAGATTGATTAATCTGACAAACACATTTCCAGGCAGTTCGATGTTGGGACAGTAACATGGCTATTGTTGGGCCTTTAACCAGATTTATTTTGCAAATCAAGAGCAAAGAGCCCAGCTGGATAATTATTGTTGTGAGTTTGGCCAGAAAGGAAGCTCCAGTAAAGATGTGGATTGTAAAGATAGAGCTGAGGAGATCTCCATTGCTGAAAAGCAACAGAATTAGAAAAGATGACCTGAGGGCATCACAAGAAGCAGCAAGTCTCCACCCTTTGTAGCCTCAAAACTGCAAAGGTGAAAGACTTTGCTTTGAGGAGAAAGTTGCAGAGCGCCATGTGCCAGAATGGCGATGGCCGCACGAAGTTTCAGAATGGCAGTGGCATAGAGAATTTGTTCCTCAGAATTGGATTCAGAGTGCTCAGTGATCTGGGCACTAGACCACTATTGCCAAAAGAGAGGAAAGCTTGGCTACTGCTCCAGGTGGCAGCAGACCTTGGCATCATCCACATGGCACTGGTTTTAGGCACATACAGAATATAAGAGTTCTGGGACCTCTAGACCTAGTTTGCTGAGGAATCTCCAAACTCATTTCCACAGTGGATTCACCAGGCTGCATTCCACCTAGATTTCAGAAGGCCTGGGAGGCCAGGCAGTACGCCCTGAGAGGGCAATGTGTGAAGATGTGAGTGTGAAACCTAAAGTGTAGTAGAGACCTCAGAAGTTCGGAGAAGCCAGGAACGTGGATTGTCTGAGGAAAGCTGCAAGGAGGGCCCAAGAGCGGAGCCATAGGAGCTACAACCAGCAGAAGTGCAATAGGGGTGGAGCCACACAAGGCCTTTGGAGCTCATAATTTATCACAGATTGCTTGGAATGTTCCACATGGAACTACAGGACTTAATGTTTTTCCTGCTGGATTTTAGACTTGCTTTGGTCCCAATGCTTTATATAACCCTGTTTGTCACTTTTGGTTTTTTTTTTTTTTTTTTCCTTTTTTTTTAATTTAAAAAAATAAAAGAACGAAAACATTTAAAAATGTACATTTACAAAATAATACAAGAACAATATATGCAATACTGAAATTTAGACAAGATGATAGGAAATTAACAATGGCTGTTATATTACATATTGATTTCTTCAAAGTGGTTACTGAGGAAAACAAATATAGACATGTAAGACTGGTCAAATAATTAATCATTAACTGTTCATTTCAGTAAAGTGATAGAAGTCAGTAGTACATCATTAGCCATCTTGTATATACATATAAACATAAATTTTCCCTTTCTTTTCTCTGTTCCCTCATCCCAGTTGTTCTTTACTTTTGAGCATTTTCCTTTCATTTCATAATGTTTATCATACCTCCTAATTTTATTCACTCTTTCAGGTTCTTACATTGAGACAATACATTGTTTACACGGGTGGGTCTGATTTATTTCACTTATGAGTATGGTCTCCAGTTGTGACCATTTACCTATAAAAGCTTCAAGTTTATCTTTCTTTATACCTGATTAACATTCCATTATATAAAAAATACCACAACTTTTTTACCCATTCCTCAGTGGATGGACATTTGGGTTGCTTCCACAATTTAAGTATTACAAATTCCACTGCTTTCAGCATAGCTGCACATATATGTCTGTGATATCATGTTTTCATTTCTTCTGGGAAAATACCCAGAAGGGGAGTTCCTGGGTTCAGTGGGACCTCCAGACCTAGTTTGGTGAGGAATCTCCAAACTCATTTCCACAGTGGATTCACCAGTTTGCATTCCCACCAGCAGTGGAGAAGAGTTCCTATTTCTCCACAGCCTCACCAGCATTTGTTATGGGTTGATTTCTTAATGATAGTCATTTTTACTTGGGTGAAATGAAATCTCAGTGTTGTTTTAATTTGCATTTCTCAAATGACTAATGATGTTGAACATTTTCTTGTGTATTTATTTGCCATTTGTATTTCTTTATCTGAAAAGTGTGTACTCATCTCAGATGCCCATTTTGGATTGGGTCCTTGAATTTGGGAGGTCTGTTGTTTTTGAATTCTTTATATGTTCTAGATAGAAGATCTTTGTCCCATGGACAGTCAGCTAAAATTTTTTTCCCAATTTGTGGGTTTTCCTTTTACTCTGCTGGTGATTTCTTTAGATATGCAAAAACTTTCCAGTAAGATGAGATCCCAGTTATTGATTCTTTGAAGTATTTCCTATGCGGTTTGGTTTATGTTCATGAACTCTCTGCCTACCCCTATGTCTTCAAGATTTTTACCTATTTTCTCTTCCAATAGATTTAGTGTTTCTGTTTTAACATTGAGATCTGTGATCTATTTTGACTTGTGTTTGGTGCATGGTGATAGACTTGGGTCTATTTTCAGTCTTCGGCAAGTGGCAAGGCAGTTTCTCCAGCACCATTTATTAAAGAGACTCTCTTTCTTCCATTGAACTTGTTTGGCCCTTTTGTCAAAGATTAGGTGGCTGAGTATGTTTGTGCTGTGGCTGTTCTTATATATATCATATTGTTGGATTTTGTTTCTCAATCCACCCTGCAGGTCTGTTTCTTTTGATTGGTGAATCAAGGCCATTTACATTAATGGTTATAACTGATGTGTGTTGGATTGTCTTTGTCATGTTATTTACTTGCTGTTGGTTTTCTGCTTTTTCTCTCTGTTTAATTGCTTTGCTTGAGGGTTCCTTTCTATTGTTGTTCTTGAAATTGTGGTCATTTCTTCCTCTGTCTAGAATATCTTTTAGTACTCTTTGTAAGGTTGGTTTGGCACTCATGAAGTTCTTCAGTTGTTCTTTGTCATGGAAATATTTTATTTCTCCATTAAATTTGAAGGATAGTTTTGCAGAATACATCAATCTTGGTTGGAAGCTATTTGTCTCAGGACCTATAATACTTTGCTCCATGCTCTTCTCGATTGGATGGTTTGTGTTAAGAAATCTGCTTTGATTCTGATGGGCTTTCCTTTATAGATGATCTCTTTTCTTTTCTCTCGTAGCTTTTAATATTCTGTTCTTTTGCTGTATGTCTGGGATCTTGATTATTATATATCTGGGTGTAGTTTTATTTTGGTTATGACTAGTTGCAGTTCTATATGCCACACTTACCTGTATGTCAGAATCTTTTTCCATGGTTGGGAAATTTTCTACTATTATTTCTGCAAATAGTCTCTTTATGTCATTTGTGTTGCCTCCTAGTGTTTTGTTGACTCCTATTAGCCTTACATTATTTCTCTTTGCCTCATCTTGCAGCCGCTGAAGTGATTTCCTGGTTCCTTGCTAATTTTAAGAGATCCTTCCTGTCACGATCATTAGCTGCCATGCTGTCTTCAAGAACTGAAATCCTGTCTTCAGCTTCATTCGAGCAGTTTTGCCAGCTTTCAGTGGAAATTTTGATTTCCTGGATATCTCTGAATTTGTTCCATGCATTCTAGTTCACTCCTGTATTTTTCATTTAACATTTCCATCAGTTTCCTATGCTCATCTATTTTTTTCTATATGTCTTAAGATGTGTTGAGCAATTCTGTCATTATTGTTGTGATTTCGTTTTTTACCTGAGACATTATTGCTGATATGATGTCTTCTGTGGCCTGATGGAGTTGTTTCTTTACTTCCATGGCAATCATGTCATGTGATTTCAGGTGTGTGTTTACCAAGTTCTGCTATGTTGGTGTCTCCTGGACTTGTTCTGGGTGGGGTGGAGTTAGAGATTGTATTTTAGACATTTGTCTCGTCATATCTGATGCTGGAGGCAGAGCATCCTGCTCCCTCTTCCCTGGCAGCTCAGCAAAGTTTGCAAGCATCCCTAGTTATCTTTGTGGTCAGACTTGCCCCTCATTGGCTGCCGAGATTGGCTGCTCACACTAGGGTCTTCTGGTGGTTGGCAGAGTGTACCTAGTTCTCCCAGGTCCCAGGCATGAACCACAATATCTGCAGATCGCAGACCGCCTGCTCAAGTGTCCCCAGGAAGCTCAGGGCACGCTTATGACCGAGAAGTGGGCTGCATTGGTGGTGTGATCACAGACCACTTGGTCCTTGTCCCCAGACAGTTCAGGGCTCAGGCAGAGCCTAGACACAAACCGCAGATTAAGCAGTTTGTGGACCACCTGATTCAGTGTCTCCAGGCAGCTCAGGGTGCATGCTGGAGCTGGATGCAGGATGCACTGGTGGAGATCGTGGGCCACCTATTTCTGTGATCTCTGGGAGGTCAGGGTGCACACAAAGCCCAGATGCAAACCTTAGTGTCAGCAGATCAGGGACCACCTGATCTAATAGCTCAGCCGGTGAAGGGCACACGCAGGGAGGGCCCAATCTTGAACCCCAGTGTTAGTGGTTTGTGGGCCTTCTGAACCAGTATCTCCTGGCAGTGCCAGGCACACAGAGGGCAGAGACACAGGCTGTTGTTTGTACCTTTTGGAATGCTAATGTTTGCCTTGCGCCACTGAATGTTGCAAATGTTTAACTTTGTTTTCATTTGTACAGGGGGTCACATCTAAGAGTTTGTCTTACATCTCAGAGAAGACTTGGTACTTGGACTTTTCAGCAATGCTAAATCTGTTAGGACACTGGCAACTCTTAGAGATGGACTAGAATTTCTTTGTCATGAAGGGAGGTACATGAGTCTTTGAGGGGACAGGGACAGAATGTTATAGTTTGTGTGTGGATGTTCCCCCAATGCCTCATGCAGTCATGGGGTGGGCTTCAGGAATTTATGATTGATTTATGGTCCAATGCTGGGATTATGGGTGTGAGTACTGCACCCGCCCTGGGGTGGGTAGTTTGCATATAATGTAAGGGAGGGAAAGAAGCTGCTTGCTGCTTTTCCCTTTTTGTTCTTGTTGCTTTTGCTGTTTCCCGCTGCTGTGAACTGTTGTCCTCTGCTATGTGCCACTCTGCCTTGATGCCAGGGAGTATGGACTGAAACATCCACAAACTGTGAGCAAAGTAGACCCCTCCTTCCTTAATTTTGGATGTTGGGTAGTTTATCTCAGCAACGATAGAAAAGTAACCAAGACTGTGTCCGTGTCTGTCTTGTTATTGGCTTCCCAGGTTGGGACCAGCCAAACTGAACCATGACTGTCTCATTTACCTGACCATGAGTTATAGTTATCTCCTTTCAGGAGCAGTTAAAGAGAATACACTATTAGCCTTGGTTAGCACAAGGTCAGGGGGCCATCTGGGTTTCCCAGTCACCCCATTGTCTGAGGGACATCAAAGGTTTAGAGAAATTTCATAGTAAATGGGAAAGGTTAACTACTTGATGGAAAACATTTTTTTTTTTTTTTTTTTTTTTTTTGGTTTTTCTCCGGTACCGGGAACCGAACTCACAACCTTGCGCTTGCCAAGCAGGCGCTTTTGCCGCTGAGCTAAATCCCCAGCCCAATGGAAAACATATTGATGTATTTCTGTATAATAAAGAAATAAATGAGAGGATAGGAGACTAGAATGTGAGGTTTATATAGAAATGGATATTAAAATGGAAACAAAGACAATGCCATTGCAATATTGGCTTTATTAAGTTAATTTGCTCTGAAGAATAATGTCTTTATGCAGTATACCAAGTTTCTATTTTCCATAATTACAACTGGTTTTGATGAAAATAATTTCCATCAGTAAGCAATATTCATTGAGCAGCGTTGGAACATTTTAACTGTAATGTTTATGGGGTTAAAATATTTGAGAGATAAGGAAGGATCTATGGAGCAATCTATCGAGGGAGCCAGAGGTCTCTCTTTTTGACCAATTTGAAGCATCATTCCAAAGCCAGTTCTCTAAATAGCAAAAAAAGTAGCTGCTTTGCTGTGACAAAGATTATGAATGTGAAACTTGGTGTGCTTTAGAAATAATAATAAAGATTAAGCCACAAGACATAATTGTGATAATTTCTTGGAAATGTTTTAAAATTTGAAGCTACTTAATTTGCCTACTCTCATCTGTGTTATAGGCTTTGCAGCATAATGAGTTTTTGGGGCTAAACTTCTGTCTTGGACTCAATACAACAGAACACAGTGACTGTCCCAACTATATAATGTAAGTGCAAATTTATTGTCAAAGTGGGTTTACTTTCTACTGTGATAAAGTAGGGGCTCTGGACTTAGAGCTCATATGAGTCCTTTGGGTCAGTCTTTCTGAGGCTGTTTCTGACCTTTAAAGTGAGTAATTGTGCACTGTTGCATGTGAAAATGTCCTATTTGTTTTCTATGATGGCCAAAATAGTTTTCAATGTGGAGAAATATTTACTTTTTGCTTCTGAAAGGTTATTTTGTTTTGATTATGGGCTTGTGTTCCTATTTTTTAAAATATTTACCTTTGAAATGGGCTGCTTTGATAGTTGAGAGAAAGCTTATTGTCTAAATTTCAGGGTTATATTGTATCTTTGAGCCCAGCCTGGGCAGAGTCCTATGATCTAAAAGGGCAGCAATAGCATAAAGGGAATGAGTGTTGCCCTACCAGGATTTTGGGATTTCCCACTGCCCCAGACCTATTGGAGATGTCATGAAGTCAAAGAGTGCACAGTGTTGCATGTGTGTGTATGTGTGCATGTGTGTACTAACTTGCAGTACTCTATCATAGGGTATATATGCTAATGAAAGAAATGCACATTTCAGTAGATTGAAAAGGAAATCTCATTTTTGCATAACATCATTCAAACAGAAACTCATGTTTCCATAAAATTAGGAGTATTGCTTTTTAATATTCTCCTTTTCTGTGATTATTATTATTGGCATGAATTTGATAGAAAAATTTATGAAAGAAAAGAGAGCTGGTACATTAAATATCTCCTGGATTTTCAAGTGTTTTAGAAATGACTCTTCATAATAACACACATTTCTAATTTGAATTACTAATAGGAGAAACTCATTTGGGGAGAGATTTTTTTTTTTTTACCTTGCCCACTCCTTTTTGATTAGATACTGCTCTACCAAGAAAAAAGGACCCCAAAAAGGATGAGACATCTCTTTGCAAAAAGAAGTGCTTTATTTAAGCTGGTACCCAGCGGCACAGAGCATAGACGGGCTTTGTACTGCTGTGCCCCATGGAGAAGCAGCGAGGGGGTTATAAAGGAAAAAACTGCAAAGGGTAGGAACATTTAATACCCAGATCTTGTCTTTACAGGATGTTAGGTACATCTGGTGGTTATAGTTCTCAGAACTGATGTTTTTATAAGAACACTGAGTTAACAAGTTGGCTCTTGTGATTTTGCATTGCCTGGGAACTGCAGCAGGGGATTTTTAGCAGGGGTTTTTTAAGGGTACAATGGGTGACTTGAGGGTGAGGGGAAATGGCGCATACAGAAGAGGATGGCGGTGCTTTGGTCCGGTTACAACATTCCCAACTGATTTTATGTTAGTGAGGCAAATCTTTGCCTCATAGACTAAGTCAGAGGAATTTGTTTATAACCCTGAGTCCTCAGAACCATTAGCTTAAAAAAAAAAAAAAAAGAACCATTAGCTTAATAGTTTGTACCCGGTTCTTAACGTAATTTAGCAGTTTGTTAATGATACATGGCCCAATGGTTACACAAACAAGCAAAATTAATAGAGGTCCAGCGGCAGTGGTTACCAGAGTTGTTAACCAAGGGGAGAAGGAGAACCATCATTCAAACCAGTTTAATTTAGCTTGTCTAGCTCGTTTTCTTTTCTGTAATCTTTTTTTGAGATTAGCCATATTTTGTCAGATGACACCAGCGTGGTTGGCGTATGAACAACAGGTTTTTTTTAAAGCTAAACAAAGGCCACCTTTTTTTAAGAATAACAAATCTAGGCCTCGTCGGTTTTGTAGTACCATCTCTGCCAAGGAACTAAGGGAGTCTTTTAGTTTAGACACTGAGTCACTGAGGGAAGCTAGATCTTGATCAATGAGTGCACTCAGGTGTCTGTAATTTTGGTCTTTAATGATTAGACTAGATACTCCTAATCCCAGGGATCCGGCTATCCCTATTCCTAGCAGGGTGGGGACAGGATTTTTTTTTTTTTTTTTGGAGGTGAAGTCCCTGGGGGAGTGAGCCGGACACAATGTGGCTTTTCTCATTTTCTCCTGAATACCAATAGACCTGAGGAAAAATGTGTACTATGATGCAAAGTTTAGGATGCTGAGTGAACAAATGATGCATAGAGCAGGGAGTGATACCTGAAGTGCAGGCGAACCAAGTTCCGTTTGGAGCAACCAAATGTTGATTAGCGGGGTATGAAAAATTGGAGATCTGAATGGAAGAGATCAGGTTACAAAGTGAAGCATAAGGTGAAGTTCGCAGAGAATAAGAGGCAGAGTAGACACATGTGTCAGGTGTGCCCTGGACATTGTTCAAGGTGAGCAGGGGCTTAGAGCCCCACCAGCAAGTAGGGTCTTCAGCGGAAGAGTTAGAAAGCTGCTCTGCTGTCACAGGAGTGCCTGTATAGTAGGGTGGATGAGAGGGAAGGCATAGCTAGCAGTCAATGGTAAGATTAGGCGAGCTGAAATTTAGGAACTGGAAAGCAATATCTAGAGGCAAGAAAGGGTCTGGGGGTGCAGTGAGAGTGGCGGGGAACAAGGATGTAACTGTTTCAGAGGAAGGAGAAGGGGGGCATGTAGTAGGCAGAGGGGAAGAAGAGGGAGTGCGGCAGGGTGGAGGTGGTAGGGGAACTAGGGGTCCTATGGGGCGAGCAGGAGCTATGTGTGGGGGCCCTGGAATGAACTGTATAGTAAAAGAGTTTCCAGGGTTATAACAAGGTGAAGTCTAGAGTCTGATACTATAATGTAATCCTTCTTTTTAGAGTCTGCTGGTGGGCTCCTTTGCTGTAAAGGTCATCAGGTTGCATTGGTTAAGGTCACGTGGGCTAGGAGTACTGCGGGTAAGGCGAAGGTGTTCATCTGCATTGCCTCCATTCCAAGGGGAGATAGTGACACAGCTCCAGTATGGACAGAAAAACTCTGTGTCCTGCGAGTACACACAGGATTGGGTCCCATAGCTGTAAGGTACCCTTTTATAATATTGGGTTTGGGGGCAGAGGTACCATGGAATAGACTGTAATTTCTTTTGGTTAGGCACGTTTCCACAGATATTGGCCCCAACACCTGGCATATAGGAGATTCTGGGGGGTTTTGGACTTATATTTAATAATTGGCACAGATCTATCCTAATTTCCCCATGAACAGTGGTGTTGGAAGCCAATACCTCCCCAGTGTTGTAATCAGTTAATTTCCAAGTCCCATGTACTGGGTCATGGCCCAGTTTATTTGTGTCCCCACGAGGGAGGATGCATAAGATCAGAACAATCAAGTACATTTGGTTAATTTAAGCTTTAAAGGGTCTCCAGAAGAGGCCACAGTCCACTTATCTGAAGGTTGGTCTTCATCTGGGGTCCGGACTGGTTTGATGTGAGAATGATATATCCAAGCAGTCTTTTTGGTGACCTTGACTGCTGTCGGAGTACTGAGGACCATCATGAAGGGACCTTCCCAGCGTGGCTCAAGAGATCCTCAGTGGTGTCGCTTGATGAGCACCAGTTCCCCGGGTTGCACAGTCAAGAGGTCATCCTGGGTGGAGGCAGGTGGTGGAGGGTGCTGCAGCTTGAATAACTGATGGATCGAGGCAGGATGGGCTGGAGAACCTGGAGAGACTTAATGAGGTCCTGATTAGCCAAATCAGCTAATTTTTCTTCAGCAATTTTGAGGATGAGGGGAGGGGGTCTCCCGAACATGGCCTCAAAAGGGGAGATCCCTGCAACATAAAGTGTGCAACGCACTCCTAAAAGGGCAAAAAGAAGGAGACTCACCCAGTTTTCGCCAGTTCCCAGAGCCATTTCAGTTATCATTGTTTTTAAAGTCTGATTTATTTTTTCCACCTGTCCTGAACTCTGTGGTTGATAGGCACAATGAAGTTTCCAATCAATCTGTAAAGCCTTAGTTAACTTTTGAGTTATTGGGGCTATGAAAGCCTGGCCATTGTCGGACCCCATAGATAAAGGAAGGCCAAATTGAGGTATTATCTCATATAAAAGCTTTTTGACTATTATCAAAGCTGACTCAGTCGGCTTAGTCGGGAATGCTTCAACCCATCTAGTGAAAGTGTCAACCATAACCAACAGATATTTATATCTCTGAAGTCTAGGCTTTCCCATTTTAGTGAAGTCTATCTCCCAATGTTTTCCAGGCATGGTCCCTCTGTACCGGGTGGTTTCAATTCGTTGTGGACGTTTGGGGTTAACAAGCTGACACTGAGGGCATCTAAGGCTTGTGGACTGGGTAAGCTTAGTTAACTGTGGAATGAAAAAGCGATCCTGGAACAATGTAGCTAGCTTTGACCCCCCCCCCCTCCCGAGATGAGTAGACTGATGAGCCTGTGAGATAAGTTCTTGTCCCAAGGCTTTGGGGAGTAGGATTCTCTTATCAGGCAGCTGGTACCATCCCCCAGGAACATTAGGCTTTGCTTGAAGCTGAGCCGCTAGATGTAAATCTTTTTGAGAATAGATAGGTTCAGACAGGGTCGGGGGCATCAGTAACAACTCACGTGTTGTTTTAATCCCCACTGATTTTATGGCTGCCTTACGTGCAGTGGCATCTGCTAAATTGTTGCCTCGCACAACAGGATCATCTCCAGTCTGGTGGGCTTTACAATGGAATGATTGCCACTCTTTGGGGCAGCCATATGGTAGCTAACAAGTCCAAAATCTGGGGTGCATTTTTGATCCTTTGGCCCCCAGAAGTCAATAGGCCTCGTTCCTGATAAATGGCTCCATGGACATGGGCAGTAGCAAATGCATATCAGCTATAAATGTTGATTTTCTTACCTTCCACCAGCTTGAGGGCATCGGTGAGTGCGATGAGCTCTGCCCTTTGTGCGGATGTTTCTGGTTCCAGGGCTTGTTCCCATAAGACCTGGGAGTCCGTGGTGACAGCTGCCCCAGCCACCCTCTTACCTTGTAGGATGTAGCTGCTCCTGTCAGAGAAGTAGCATGGAGCCCCTATCAGGGGCTCATCAGTTAAATCTGGCTTCAACCTTGCAAGATGATTGATGATCTCCTTGCAATCATGGAGGGGGTGGGAGGGGTCATCATCAGGTAGCAGGGTGGCTGGATTTAAAGCAGCTGTTTCCTTGAAGCTGATAGTTGTCGGGTCAAGGAGTAAAGCTTGGTAGTGCATCGCTCGGGCGTTCAACAGCCATCAGTCTGGCGGGGCTCTGATGAGGGTCTCCAACGAATGTGAGGAGACAATTAAGAGTTTTTGTCCAAAAGTCAATTTTTGGGCCTCTTTGACTAAGAGGGCCACAGAGGCAATCATCCGCAAGCAAGGGGGCCATCCAGCCACCACATTGTCCAGTCTCTTGGAGAGATAAGCTACAGGCCTTTGCCAGGGTCCCAAGCATTGGGTTAGGACTCCCTTGGCTATTCCCCATTTTTCATCTACATAGAGGGAGAATGGTTTCTGCAAATCAGGGAGGGCCAAAGCTGGGACCTCAGTTAGGGCCGGTTTCAACTGTTTGAAAGCCTGGTCCTGAGACATTGTCTATTTTAGGGGGTCTTGAGTTACCCCCCTTAAGGAATCATAAAGGGGTTGGGCTATTTCAGCAAAATTGAAAAATTTCAGCAAAATTTCAGCAAAGTCTGTAATATCCTATAGCTCCCAGAAATTCACACATCTGTTTCTTGGTAACGGGTGGGAATCTGCAGGATGGCGCGTATTCGCTGGGAGGAAAGAGTGCGCTTTCCTTCTTCGATCTGATAGCCCAAATAAGTCACCAGTTTTTGACAGATTTGGGCCTTTTTTGCTGATACTTTATAGCCCAACTTATCTAATTCCTGTAGGAGAGCCTGGGAGGCTTCTTTGCAATGGTCAAATGAATCTGCAGCCAGCAGGAGGTCATCCACATATTGTAGGAGGGTTACCTCTGGATGATTTTCCCTATATCCAAGCAGGTCTCTTGCTAAGGCCTCATCAAACAGGGTTGGAGCATTTTTAAATCCCTGAGGGAGGCATGTCCATGTTAGCTGTTTAGACACTCCCGATGAAGGATCTGTCCATTCAAAAGCAAAACTAGGTTGACTTACCGGAGCCACAGGCAAGGTGGAGAAAGCATCCTTGAGATCCAGTACAGTATACCAGGTCCGCTCCAGACACAACAGGCTCAGCAAGGTGTAGGGATTAGGGACTGTAGGATGGAGTGTTATAACTCTTTTATTTATTTTTTTCAAGTCCTGCACAGGCCAGTAGTCCTGTGTTCCCAGTTTTTGCACGGGCAACAAAGGAGTGTTCTAAGGGGAAACACAAGGCTTTAAAATGCCATGATCCTTGAGTCTCTGAATATGTTTTGCTATTCCTTGGCAGGCCTGCAAGCCAATAGGGTATTGCTTAAGCTGTATGGGGGTGGCCTTGGGAATAAGTTCAATTATTAAAGGTACCTGGTTGACTGCCAGTCCAGGAGGATTTTGTTTTGCCCATACTCTCGGAACCTCTTGCATCCATTTATGTAATAAGTCTTTATCTGTAGAAGTTTTAGGGGCTTCCAATAACATGTTTTTCTCCCTCTGGGTATAGGGCCAAGACCTTGGTTTGAGGTTTTAGAAGGCCTTTGTCCAATTGTACTGTTGTGGTGGCTGTTTCAAAACTAAGATGGACCTTTAGTTTATGCAGAAGGTCATGGCCTGATAGAGGGTAAGGGCATTCAGGTACCCATAAGAATTCATGTGGTGTAGTCTTTTGTCCAGGTCTAGCAAGTTGGGCCTGAAATTTTTGATAAATCTAGCAGTATCAGTAGCCCCTAACACTCTTAAGTTTTGTCCTGTAGGTTCTCCTAGCAGTTTGGTTATGACTGAATGAGCTGCACCCAAATCCACCAAAAAATCAACGGGTTGGCCCCCCACATTTAGGGTTAACCTGAGCTCGGGGGGCACGAAAGCCCTGACTTTCTCAGTCTTGGGATAACAAAGTCCTTGCATCCTTTTCCAATTTGGCTTTAAGTTTTGGACAATCCTTTTTCCAGTGCCCTGGCTCTTTGCAATATGCACATTGATTCTTATCTAGTGGAGGACGGTCCTTACCTTTCTTTTCGGTTACCTTTTCGGTTAAAACCTCCAACACTTCAGTTAGCTTTTTGTCAGTTGCTTCTTGGCAATCTTTCCAATTTTTAAAAACCTTTTGGGCTACCTCTAATAACTGACTAAGGGGCATCCCTCCAAGTCCCTCAAGTTTCTGTAATTTTTTTCTGATGTTGGGAGTTGACTGGGTAACAAAGGCACTATTAATAGCCCTTGCATTCTCAGGAGCCATTGGATCTGTGGGAGTGTAAATGCGATAGGCTTTCTGTAACCTTTTCAGAAAACCCGAAGGGGACTCATTTGCCAATTGTCTTACCTCGGATACCTTGAATAGATTTGTAGGTTTTCTGGCAGCGCCCTTAAGGGCCTCTAGGAAGAGCTGGCAATACCAATTGAGAGCCTCCTTACCTGCGGTCACGTTGGGATTCCAGTCAGGGCGAGACAGCAGAAAAGTGGAGTTCTGGAGGTCCGGGTCAGACGACGGGTTTCCATCAGGACCGCACACTGCCTTTCTACCTAAGGCACGAATGGGTTCTCTTTTTTTTGCTGTAAACAAAATCTGTAAAATCTGTTGGCAATCATCCCAAGTGGGATGATGGGTAGAGAAAATAGACTCTAGGAGAGAAATGAGCCCTTGTGCGTCCTTCGAGAAAGGGGGGTTTTGTCCTCTCCAAGTTTACAGATCTGAGGTGGAGACGGGGACATAGGTAAAGACCGGGGCAGTGGGATCATCGGGATTGGGTATCTCTTGTAACGGAAGGAGGGCTGGGGTAGCAGTAGATTCGGGCGAGTCAGGTCGCGGCCAACTTCTGGTCCTGATAGGGCTGGGGGGACAGTGGAAAGAGGGTTCAGCAGAGGGTTCGGGATCTGGAGAATTAGGTGCCGGGGGAGTGGAGGGACGATAAGGCAGTCGGGGGGGCTCCTCCTTGTCGGCTGGCAAAATCGGGCTCGGCTCCAATTTTGGTTTCACTTTCAAAGGAGCCAACAGAGGAGGGTTATCAGGTTGTTGTTTGGTAGCTTTAAGGAACTTCTTTAACCAAGAAGGTGGATCATGAATGAGGTCGATCCAAACGTGTATGTAGACAGTCTGGTCAGGATGTATGGGAGGGCCGAAGACATATCTTCGGACTGCCTCCGCAGTAGTCAGGTCAAAAGTCCCCGTGTCTGGCCATCTGGGGATACCATGTGGCCACTCCAGGGAACAGAATATTTGGAGTTTCCCAGGGTGGAGAGGTTCTCTATACCCTTGGGCCCTTTTCCTGAAATCTGCAAAATGATTAAGGATCAAATTTAAGGGTGTCAGGGCCACAGAAGAAGAGCCTTGACCCATGATTAGTTGCTGATGGTTAGTCTTTGATAGAAACAAATCGACCAAAGCAACACAAGACAAGGTGCCACAGAAGACACAGAAAATTGTAAACACACATAAAAGACTTTGTTTGCCTTTGATTGGGCGACCTGCAGGGAAAAGGTTATCACTATGGCTCGTATATCCGATGAGTCGCATACAACCTGGGAGGGAAGGATCAAATTAGAAAGAGCAGACAAAAGGCAAATGGGTATAAACCCCAAATGTCAAATGGG
This sequence comes from Chinchilla lanigera, assembly GCF_000276665.1. NCBI lineage: Eukaryota > Metazoa > Chordata > Mammalia > Rodentia > Chinchillidae > Chinchilla > Chinchilla lanigera. Next base: position 9,500,246 of record NW_004955405.1, read on the forward strand.
CTGAAGCCCCAAATTACGAAGTGGGCGATAAGCCCCCGGAGGGCATCCCACTCCAGCACAGAGGGAGAGTTAGGTTCTGCCACTGCCACAAATGTGCGCACCAAAACGAAACAGAAAGGAGAGGATACTTACAGAAGTTGATCAACTGACGGAAAGGGTCTGGCGAAAAGAGTCTGGGGGAAGAAGGGGGGTCCTTATATTGATCCTGGACGAGCCCCCAAATGCTCTACCGAGGAAAAAGGACCCCAAAAAGGATGAGATGTCTCTTTGCAAAAAGAAGCGCTTTATTGGGGCTGGGGATTTAGTTCAGCAGCAAAAGCGCCTGCCTGGCAAGCGCAAGGTCGTGAGTTCGGTTCCTGGTACCAGAGAAAAACCAAAAAAAAAAAAAGAAGCGCTTTATTTAAGCTGGTACCCAGCGGCACAGAATACAGACGGCTTTGTACTGCTGCGCCCTGAGGAGAAGCAGCGAGGGGGTTATAAAGGAAAAAACTGCAAAGGGTAGGGAGGGGGAACGTGGAACATTCAATACCCAGCTCTTGTCTTCGCAGGATGTTAAGTACATCTGGTGGTTATAGTTCTCAGAACTGATGTTTTCATAAGAACATTGAGTTAACAAATTGGCTCTTGTGTTTTTGCATTGCCTGGGAACTGCAGCAGGGGATTTTTAGCAGGGGGTTTTTAAGGGTACAATGGGTGACTTGAGGGTGAAGGGAAATGGCACATACAGAAGAGGATGGTGGCGCTTTGGTCAGGTTACAACAGATATAAGTATGGCATTTTGTAACACAGTCCTCTCGAGCCTTCTGGTTACGAGGAAATAGACAGGAAGAGCATAACCAGGTAAGGAGAAGCCACCACAAGCTTCATGCTTATATAAAGTTCATCCTCCCTAGTAAAAGGAGGGAGCAACTCTTAGTACAGAAACACAAGGTTGTTTTTGGAAATTCCAACTTTTAAGAGATGCACAGAAGTGATAGCAGGCAATAATTATGGTGGTACCAGACAACTTTAGTACCAAGCACTTTGCCATTCTGTAGCAAGGTGCCTCAATCCTTCTGTGCTCCAGCTCTTAGCTGAGGTCTGTGTCTGATACCTGGGCCTGATGGTAAGATACTGTAGCTCGGTATCTGCAGTGCTTGTTACAGTCTTATGGCAGGAGCTGATCAAATGTGACTGTCTAGAAGCCCTTGTTCCCATGTACTCCTAGTTTTAGAATTCTTCACCTCTATTTTGATGGTTGTCTTGTGGGCGAGCACAACTCCAGGTGGATTTGACCATCTTGGCAGAGACCATTAGTGTAATCAGTTAGGGCTCAGGGTTTCCCCATCAGTGATGAATGAAACTTACTTGATAAACATTTCCTTTGTAGAGAGCAGCATTATAGGTTTGGAAGCAAGTGACACTGAGGGGCTAGAAACTGGGTTTGTAGTGTGACTCTGTAAACTTAAATATTCCTCATTTTGGTTTTACAGTGAGTGTCCTTGTGATTACACCTGTCTAGTGATTGGCTTTCCAGGTTGGGAACAACCAAACTGAACCCTGACAGTCTCGTTTACCTGAACTCCTCTTTTAAATGTATGTCATATTCAGGTCCCTTCGGTCATTTTAGGGATTACTGTAGTGTTATGGTTCAGATATAGT
>NW_004955405.1:9507366-9509434 GCF_000276665.1 Chinchilla lanigera
TCACAGCAGCAGCAAAGAACCTCTGGCTAATAAAGGACCAGCTCAGGAAACTGGGAAGAAAGTCCCTAAGGTTCAACGGGGAAGACAGAGTCTGGACTTTGTTCTGTTGGGTCCCACCATTTGCAAAAATTTTCAAAAGAAGTGAAACTCTCCACACCTCCAGTTTGGTGCTATCAAGTCTACATTTCTTCATTTAGCCAATAATCACCTCCTCACCCCAGTGGCTGTTTGTAAGTACTATGGGTGCTACAGTAAACATAGCAAATCTCTGCTAATGTACACCTTACACTCTGGCAGTTTTACAGAGTACGCGAGTATTCTTTACTTACACACAAAGTGGTCATTCTACCGAAGTGAGTGATCCTTCTTACCTCTCCAACTGTGTGGTTACAACAATAAGGTCATAACGAGCTAGCTATCAAGATGTTACCACCTTGGGGCTGGGGATTTAGCTCAGCGGCAAAGCGCCTGCCTGGCAAGCGCAAGGTCGTGAGTTCGGTTCCTGGTACCGGAGAAAAATTACAAAAAAAAAAGATGTTACCACCTTGTATGACAAAAGCAAAGTATGCCAAAAGGCCTGCAAATATCCCAATTTCAGATGTCAGGTCTTTCTGCATGTTAATGAGTCTTATCCATGTTCTCCCTCATTTCTCTGGGTGATTTATTTTCATGCAATCTGGATAAGAAATTTACACAATGTTTGTCATCTGCTTCTTTTGACAGGAGGCTGTTTTCCTAAGAAGTTAAAAATTTGGCCATCAGCAACAGTATGGCTCTTTCTATGAATTTATTTTGTTTGTGAATATATTCTACTCTTCATGAAGTAATATTTAAAGATTGTATTTACTTTTTATTAATAGTGCTTTATATTTCTAATACATAAATGATATTCTAACAGAAGTTGGGTTTTTTTTCAAAGACAATTAATTTTGAATTTTAAAATTTCCCTTAGTTATGAAAATTTCACCTAGGTGAATTGATAGGCAATTGAATTATGATTATAGAAAAACATAAAAAATACTCAACTACTTGCTGTTTCAAAATTAAGTACACCAAATTATTGGCATATAAAAACTCAGTGCTGAAATTTACTTTGAATTCTACTCATTATCTTTTCCTATAGAGTTTAATGCTGGGCTAAATAAAAATCCCAGTTCTTCCATCATAGGTTGAAGTTTTATAAGGACAATAGGCATAGAATACTAAAACAAAAACAGCAACATCCTTAAATCAAATAATTTTACACATTCAAAAGACCAGTACAATAATTACCAAGCATGTACTTTACTTTTTTTCTTGTACAAGAGCTATTCAGTTTTACTCCAATTTTATTACTGTATTGCCTAAGGCCAGAGGAGTTCAGCAAAGTGAAAGGAAATTAAAAAGGCAACAGGGCAATAGGGTGGCAGAGTCCCCCAAAGAAGTTTTATCCTCAGAAGATAAAGAAACTCAGTTAAATGTTGCAGATGAGCCATTTGAAAGTTAAAATAAAGAAAAAGACAAAAACTCAAATGGTATGGATTCCCAAAAGTAGTAAACTTTCAAAAACAATTATTTTAATGTTTTTTTAGGCCAAAAACCTCAATGATGTCTAAGAAATACTCTCACATTATTTGCTTCTCTCCGTTAAGTCAGAGTTCTTTCATCTATATACTGCCTGCGCTCAGTTGTCTGAAATAATTGAGTGTATAGTTTTAAGATTACTAGTTGCATTTCACAACTCATTTTTAAAAAATATCTAATTGCACACCTATTTTCAGTACATCTCTTTAGACTCAATACTTGTTTCAGGTAAACTTAACTTATGAGAACCATTTATAACTTCTGATTAATCCGTATTGTCAGTGGACTAGAAATGACATTAGTATTGTATTGCTTTTAGAGCTATGAAATTGTAAAGATTTGTTTACATATATGCTTATGTACATATATGTCTGTACATGTATACCTCCTACTTAAAATACTAATTTATTTCCTGTTAGATTCAAAATAACAGTGATCCGGTATTTTCCCAGAAGATCTAAAAACACCATATCACAGTGATATATGTGCACCTATGTTCATAGCA
>NW_004955405.1:9509534-9513400 GCF_000276665.1 Chinchilla lanigera
TGTTCCCCAGGAGTTGCATGTGCTCTGAGATGGGGCTTTTGGAAGGGGATTGGATTATAGGGTGCTGGAGCGACATTGCTGTGAGGTGGGCCTGGTCAGAAGAGGTGGTTCCCTGGGATCCTGACCTCGAAGGGTATATCTGCCTGTCCACCTCCCCCTTTCTCTCTGCTTCATGGTTGCCATGACATGAGCAGCTTTATTCTGCCAGACTCTTCCACCATGTTCTTCCTGGCTTGGAGCAAGCCTAGATTGAAGATGTGAGCCAAAATGAATCTCCCCACCTTTAAATTATGGGTGCCAGGTATTTTTAAAGTCACCCTCATGAAAGTGACTAAGACAAATTTTGGTGCCAGGAAAATAAGGCTGTTGCTATGGCTGTGCCTGGCCATGTGGTTCAGAAGCCCTTGGAACTGGTTCATGGGTGGAGTGTAGAAAGGTCTGGAGATGCCAGCTGGAAAAGCCCAAGAATATGTAAGCCAAACTTTGATGGGAGATACTAGTCAGAACTCAGAAGACCAGAAAACTGACAGAATGCACATAGTAAAGGCCAGGTTCAGGTTGTTTCATTTGGAAAAAAAGAGGCCACTGGAGATGGGTACAGAGGCTATGTGTGTTACGTTTTGGCAGAAAATTTGTCTACATTTTGTGCATGTTCTAAGTCTGAGATTATGGTGGCAGACTAATTAGTCTGACAGCAGATTTCAGAGTAGACCAGTGTTCAGGCTCTGGCAAGAGTACTGCTTGCTACTTTTAGCCAGATCTACAGTAAATATCAGGGGCAGATGGCAGAGCCAAAAGGTATAGAAGCTTTCCAGTTTCATCAGAAAGGAAATATCTGCAAAGTTGAGGCCTGAGAGAGCATGGTTGATAAGAGGACTAGCATTAAAAGCAAGCCAAGTATTTTGCATCAAGACAATAGGAAAGATGCCTTGAAGCTATCTCAGGAATCAGCAAAACTCCACTCCTTGCAGGCTCAGAGTTGTAAAAGAGTCAAAGTAAACTCCTTTAAGAGTAAAAGTAGCTGGGGATATAGCTCAGCAGCACAAGTGCCTCCCTGGCAAGCACGAGGTCGCAAGTTTGATTCCGGGTACCAAAAAAAAGAATAAGAGTGAACTCCTTTAAAAGACTGCTTTGAGTAGAGAGTGCCAGGGAACCCTGCTGAAGAAGGACCACCTAGGGAACTACTTCCCCAGTATTTGGTTTACACTGTTCAGCCATCCAGGCACATAGAGGCCTTTGGAGCTATGACCTAGGGAGGTCCAGCTACTGCTTCAGCTGGTAGAAGAGCTTGGCATCATCCAGGTGGTGCTCGTTATACGCATACCGAATGCAAGCACTGTATAGTCGTGGAGGTTACCACCCAGATTTCAGTAGGCTTGTGAGGCCAAGCAGTGTGTCCGTTAGAGGCCAGTATGTAAAGCTGTGAGAGTGAAAACAAAAGTGCAGTGGGGAGCCCAGGAGTGTAAAGACACTAGGAATGTGTCATGTCTGCTAAGAAATGCTGTAGGCAGTGACTGGAGCCACCCTAAGGACGAGATCTTTAGGGATACCACCAACAATCCCAGAGGGGCAGGGCCTCCTCAGCCATTTGGAACTCACACAACACCACAACTTTCCATGGGTGCTGTGCACAGAGGTACAGGACTTAATGTTTGCTCTACTGGGTCTCTGTCTTGCTTTGGTGTGATTCCTTTCTATCCCCCGTTCCTCCCTTTTGGAATGGGACTGTTTACCCTGTGGCATTGTATATCAGTAATATAACTTACTTTCTTATTGTTAAAGGGGTTCATAGCTAAGAGTTTATCTTAGGTCTTAGAGGAGAATTTGGTCATGGACTTTTTAGCAATACTGGAACTGATGAGACTTTGGCAACTCCTAGAGATAGACAAAATGCATTTTGCATAAAGAGATAAACATGTATCTTTAGGGGAGATGTTTAGAGGCAGAATGTCATCATTCAGATCCAGAATATCGCCAAAAGCCTCATGTTTGTAAAGCGAGTTATAGCTAAATGTGCTATTAGGAGGTAGGGCCTGGTCAGAAGAGGCTGGTCACTGGAGGCATGAGCTGGAAGTGTCTATCTCCCTCTCCAGCTCATCCCTACTCTGTTTCCTGGTCACCTTGATGGAGCAGCTTTTCTTCACTATGCCCCTCTACCATGCTCTTTCTACCTTGGAACTAGCCAACCATGGACAGAAAACAGGAGCGGAAATAAACCTTTCTTCTTTAAGTTGTGACTGCTGGGTACTGTAGTAACTAAGACATTTAGCTATTTGGTGAAGTTGTTTAGTATAGTATCCAGCAAAATTGTAAGTACTCCATGTCAGCTGTTCCATATAAAGGGATAGCTACTAACAGGTTGATTAACCTATAGGCTTATTTCAGAAATAAACAGTGAATTCATTTTGGACAGATGCTGGGAATGAAGTTACATTCTTGATGTGTTGATTTTCAGATGCGCAGGCGGAGAATTCTTGAAAATCCAGGGCATTGATGTCTCACCTTGGGGACTGTGGCAGAATCTTCTGGGTTTGACTGTAATGATGTTTTTCTTCCTCTTTATTACCTTCCTAAGATTAGCATGTCTTGTAAAACATTTCTAATTTTCCCTTAAATTTATTATGAGTTATCATCATATTAAAAAGAAGCTCTTCTATTTACTTTAAATCCAATAATGACTTTGTGTTGTCTGCAGTTCATTTGCCATCACACTGATGCTCACCAAATGTCATTTCAATAGAACCATCCAGAAATGTCACAATAACCTGAATTGTAGGTGGAAGAACCCAAGCCAAAAACTAATGACACTATGTATGGCACATTAGTTCACTGTATCAGACAATACCCAGGGAGAGGAAACGAGTCTAATTTCCTGAACTGAGAAAGAAGAATTCAATTCTAGAAACACATGACAAGTTACTAATACCACTGGAATCAGTTGTTGAAATGATATTTTAGAAACAATGAAGCAAAGAAGCACATTAGTAGAGGCTCCCTTCCCACTGAAAGACCTCCCTTTCCTGCTGCTTGCTGTTGCTCCAAGGGAACTAGAAAACATGTAAACACTGATGCAAGCTTCATCTCAGGTTAGACACGATGGCAAGAAATGCTTCCTGGGGCAGGAGACATTCCATGCTGACACGAAGCAGGCCTTCCTGAAGCCCACACCTTTCAGAGCATAACGCCCTTCTTCTCAGATGCTGCACCAGAGAGCACCATAATTCCCACTCTTTTCAGTAGTGAGTGAAGCGCAGCTCCAAGCTCCTCCACTTGTTTCATCATTCATCGTCTCTTGAGTACCATAAATACTTATTGAGAGCCTGCGGGAGGTAAGGCTCTTTTCTCAGGACTGATGCCACAGCCATGTCTAACACTTCAAAAATGTTTTCCTAGCCTTATGAAGTCGTCATGTGGTAAAGAGATAAACAATTAACCATAAAGGAGTCAATTAATTGCTTAATTGTAGGCAGAGGAGTTCTATAAAGATAAAATGGAGCTAAAATCCAAATTACTGACTTATATGAAGGATCTGTGAAGGCTTCTTTGATGACGTAGTGTTATGCCTGAGATCTGAAGTATGGTAGGAATTTGGAATTTATTTGTACTGTTGGTCTCAGAACAAAGAATTTGCTTTGATAATTTCCAGTAAAATTTGCTCTTCAGAGCTAATGAAAAAAAGTTCTAGCTTAATAACTAATGTAATACCTTAATAATATGTTATTAAGATGCTTAATAATTAAGATGCTTAATAAGATGCTTAATAACTTCTTTTATGATGCCAACGAGGAATATCCTTTGTTCCATCTTCCTTCTGAAATGGTGGGAAGGTAAGAAGCCAAGGGTAGAGAGAGAACTATTTCAATTCT
>NW_004955405.1:9517245-9530283 GCF_000276665.1 Chinchilla lanigera
TTCTGATTAATCCGTATTGTCAGTGGACTAGAAATGACATTAGTATTGTATTGCTTTTAGAGCTATGAAATTGTAAAGATTTGTTTACATATATGTTTATGTATATACATGTCTGTATGTGTATAGCTCCTACTTAAAATACTAGTTTATTTCATGTTAGATTCAAAATAACAGTGATCCTAAAACTGCCTGATTTGATGAATTTTTTGCCTCAAGATTTTCTTGCAATTAGGGCAAATTCCAGGTGCTTTTTAAAAATAAAAAATAATAGAAAAACTTTAACATGGGAATATTAAGAAGTGTAGTATAAATGTGTCCCCAGAAGTAAGTACATAGAGGACTCTAAAAGAGAGAGTAGTCCAAGTGTGAAACTTAGAAAACTTCATATTTTCTTGAGTGTGTGCTCTTAACCTGTCAAAATTATCATGAATAATAACAATTCATGTTTCTCCTCGATTCTTATTTATTTCTTCTTATATCCATTACTAGCTATTTGTATTATCATAATCAGATTAGCACAAAGTTCCTCTGAAATATGAAAAGGTACTGTTATTTTTATGTCTGTAATTGAGCTTGGATCTAGTTACTGTTCCTTTTAATTTGCATCTCATAAATTTTTCTCTCATAAGTTCTAAACTATTTCATACAGAATTTAGTCTTATTAGACAGAAAACCTAAATTACAAATTTATGAGAAAAAAAATATGAAAAAAGTAAAAACTAAGCATGTGATTCAAAAGAGTGAAATTTCCAGGTTAGAGTTTCCAGATTGAGCAAATAAAAGCAGAAGATCACTAATTTCAATTTAATTTCAGATAAAAGTGAGTAACCTTTAGCCTGAGTATATCCCATGCAACATTTGGGATATACTTGTACTAAAAAATTACCCATTGTTTATCCAAAATTTAAATTTAACTGATGTTTTGTATTTTACCTGACAAGCTTAATAGAGGTGAATTCAGAGGTATTGATATATTATTTGTCACTGTTTTATCTGTTATTGGTCAAAAATTTTCTATGCAGTGCAGTCCAATTTCACATATTCAGAGGCTATGACTGTCCCTTCGAAATCTACTAAGTGTGAGGTTCCCTGGATTAGGGGTAATCCTTTCACAAGGGACCAGTCAGTAGAAGGGCTTTTTCAGTCCAGAGGATTGAGTGCTCTTCTGATCACCAGGGAACAGATGAGAAGGTGGAGACAGGGAAGGTCAAGTTCTGTGACGGGACCATCAAAGGGTGGCCCATTTGATTTCTTGTCAATGAAATCACTTAAATATTAAACACATTTTCAAAACTGTGATCAATTCTAACCTTTCTGAGTGAAATTTTCAAAATTTTGAAGTTACCTTTTTAATATGGAGAACCTGTATAATCCTCCCTTTTATGCTGCAAGGCTCCTATGCTGATACCAAACTGTGTGAGAGTACAGCTCCAGATGCAGATCCCTCTGCCCTTGTGGCTGATGCGAGCTTTTTTCTCACAGTCCCTGCTTGGTCAATGACTGGTTCATTTCCATTTGTGGACTGTAGTATAACTCCTCCATTATATGATCATTCACATTAGTAAGACATTTGTCCCTGAAATCTCAGAAAAGTGCATAACTGAGGTCCAGCATAATTCAGAAGCACACGGGCCTCACAACTCAGGGTCCGCAGACATCTAGCCAGAAGTCTGCCAGAGGGGTTGGGGGATGCAAGGAGGAGGAGCAAAGGGAAGTACGAGTCCAAAATCGGGGCTCGCTAGCCCTACCCTACCTTCAGGTATCTTTTCTGATCATCATTGTAACCGACTAACGATAAAAGTCACGAAAAGGTCGCGCTAACTGCATAACTTTTACTTAGCGCTTACTCTCTGCTGAGTCCTACTCTTGGCCCTTTACACATACTAACACACACACATTCCATGTTTATAACAGCCGAGGACAAATTATTATTTAGCCCAGTTTGTCTACCTTAAGCTTTCTCCTGTTATCTCAGTGTTCTCATCTAATCATTTCAAAAGCAAACATTTCAGAAATGGCCTTTTCTTCTACACATTTTGAGGGTCCACGGGCAAGATAGCTAACCTGTGTCCCTAGAAGTCTCTTCACAATGGAGATGTTGGGAGGCAAATAAACTCACACAAGCTCCTCAGCAGAGCTATGGTCCTGTCTACTAAATTAAGGTTTGTCTGTTTCTTTGTGTAAGCAGGGTGCTGCTCCATTGAGGGCAGGGGTAGACGTGCTGCTCTCAGCTCTGTTCAGGTGGGTTTCAGGCATTGTGTTCCCTTTGGCAAGCCAGAGAGAATAGCCTGGGTTAGGAATGAACCACTTGGGTCGTCACAGTTCCTGCAACTAGTTGTGTTACTTCTCCAAGTTTCTGCTTCCCACTTGGAAGACAGAGCAATCAATCTCAGTAGCAAGCACCAGGAGGGCCTTGTGCAATGTGGGGCAGATGTAAATTATGCTCCACACACCTCACAAATCTGTGGCGATGCTGGGCACAGAAACCTACCACACAACCTGTAGTCTACATACAGTCCATGGTAACAGGTCATGATAAAATCACCAGGTTATCAATGTATGTATTTACTGTAGCGTGCTTTCCCTTATTATTTTGGAAAACACTCTTTCTACTTATAAAACCAACCACGATGGTACAAGCGGCACTGTGCTAGCAGCACCTTCACCATCTTGTGTTTACCCCCTCTCTTGGCTGCATCCTTTTCTCTGCACTTGATTTAATCACAGGCTGTTTTGCTTATGGCCCCAGGAGCAGTGGCAGGCACTGTGTGTACAGTAGCCAAAGGAGAAATAGCAGTGGTAGTGGTAGGCTTGGTGCTAGGTTTGTGTGAATACTTCATATGCCCACTCGATGACAGAGTCACCTGGTGATGCCTTTGCAGACTGTACTGTTTGGTGATGCAGCAGTGCACACCTACTGTATCTGCTCAGCGCTGATCATTTGGTCGGCTTGGTCCATTAATGGAGCAGTGGCTTTGTATACAAGAAATATATTTCCTCACTATTGTAGAGCCTCTTTTGCATTTGGTGAATAAGGGAGCTCCTAGTTCTATCACCTCAACTTATGCCCCTGTGTCTCTTTGTGGCAGGGAGGGGACAGATGGAATATGGGCTCAGAAATGACTAGCTTCCCTTTGCCTCACCTTCATGGGCCAGTGCCAGTCAGAAGGCCTGAGCTGAAGCTGGGATGTGCTGGGGGACCTGGACCATCTGGTGCTCCTAGCTGCTGTCCCACGCATGGAGCAAAGGCTTGGCCAGGAGAGTGCCTTCAGAGTTCAGCTCTAGCTCTCTGAGCAGCTGCATGTGCCAGACACTGCCTGAGGGACTTTGCAAGGTTTCCTTTGTAGTGTAGTCTTCTCTCAGCATTTCAGGGAGGTAGAAATTCCCAACACCAGGTGGCAGAAGAGGAAAACTTGGGCTCCATACTCCCAGTGATTGCTTAGGTTCAAGGGGCTAGCAAGGAACAAAACCACGATGTCTTAGGTTACCTTCTCATTGCTGGGACAAAATATGTGACCCCTGCAAGTTAAGGAGGAAAGGTTATTTTAGCTCACAGTTTGTAGAGGTTCAGTCTATAGCTGGCTGGCTCCAAGACAGATTTGCATATAGCAGAGAGGCATCGCAGAGGAGAAACTGCGAGGACACGGCATGGCAGGCAGGAAGCAACAGCATCAAGGCAGGAGGTGATCAAGCCACAGCCACAGTAACCCACATCCTCCCACCAGGCTTCACCCCCCAGCATCACACCAGCTATAAGCCCATCAGTGGACTCACCCAGTATCACACACATGATCCAGTCACTCCCCAAAGGCACACCTACAAGCACATGAGGCTCTGGGGTGACATCTAGACAGAAGTATAGAATATAGGACTTGCACCCAAGTCTGCTGTTTATGGCCACCCTGGTGTGTTCTCTGTGGCGTCCCTGATGCTGTTGTAGGGGCGGAGTCACGGGAGCTTTCGTGGCACGGGACGAGTGGGACCTGACAATATGAAGGAACTCAGGTAGGGAGAGAAGAGAAGAAAGGGTAAGACAGAGCCTGGCCGCAGACAGAGAAAGACATGTGCCTGCCACCTTGTAATGGTCATGAAAAGAAATTGCCAAGCTAAAAATATACTCTGTAATTCTACCTGTAATCCAGGAACTCTGGGAGGCTGATGCAGGAGGATCACAAGTTCAAACCTAACCTGGGTAACTTAGTGACTTAGTGAGACCCTGTCTTAAACATTTTTTTAAGGGAAGGTGCTATGGATATAGCTCAAGGTGACAGTTTTGGGTTCAATCCCCAGTAATGAATAAAAATGCTGCTTTTATGATCAGAGGTCAAGAAAGGAAGTGTCTTCTACTGGGGTGTAATGCAGGTGACGTGGGAGGTGGCTTAGTGGTGAAGGATGTGCTAGCATGTACCACAGCTTGGATTCAATCCCCACCCCAAAATAAATAACATGGGTCAGTCTATGAGCTGCCTGTCACAAAAGCCCTTGGGCACTCCAGAGGGTCGTGAGATTTTATCTTACCTTGGAGAAATGAGGACTGTCTTAACATGGTCTCAAGTTATTTTTGAAATGAGCAATTTCTCTGCCTCATAATTATTCAGAGTTCTTTTTTTCTCCATCAGCTACTTTTTTGACACAGTGAATCGAGGAATGATAATAAATGTACATAGTAGGAAGCTAAACAGAACAAAGTACGGGAAAACAAGCTCATTTTCAACAAATTACTTCTCACAACTGGGCTAAAATTGTTCACAGGTCTTCGTCTGCTCTTAGAAAACCTTTGAGTGTCTCTGTTCTGAATAGTTGCCCAGTTTGGAGAGGCCTTTAGATACCAAGCCAGCTCTGGCAGGTAAACACAGGCCCGCACCTGTGGGAAAATCAGTCGAGACAGCTCCATGAAGCTGAATGGTCAGGAAGAAGGTGAGAAAGTGCACCTTTTTGCTGCTCCTACATCCGCCTGCCCGGCCCTAACACTCAAATACCCTAATTCGGCCCCATTTGTCTCCCTGGGACAATCCACGAGGGCACCTGTTTTATCGAATTTCTCACTGGACACATAACAAGTAGATCGTTGATTAGTTTCACAGAACGTATAGCTTGGAACGTCAGGACTTTTCAGATCCTGCCACATGAGGTTGTCGGTGGCAGCTACTGCTGGGAAGGGTGAGTACCCGTGAGTAGGACTTCAGCCCTGGAGCCACAAGTACTCATGGCAAAGAGGAGCGTGGAGCTGCAGTGGCTCTCCCAGGACCGCCTCCCTGCCGCTCTGATCATGTCGTAAACTGTCGAACCCACCTCAGGCTCCCTGTCACTTCAGAACGGGACCCAGCCATCTCCCGTGGTTCTGGTCTCTGCCGTTATACAAGCTTTGTCCTCTGCTGCAGAGGGCTGAGTTGCTTCTCACCACTTCCATGGACCACTCTGCCTACCACCTCATGGCCTCTGTTCCTGCGGTGCCTGCTGCCGGGCACACCCTTCTGCCCAGTCCACTCACGCTGTGCACACACACAGGCTTGCACACGCACACATGCACACTGTTGTAGACTGAATGTTTCCTTCCTCCCAGAATTCCTGTTGACATCTTCACCAAAGAGGTGATGGAAGATGGGGTCTTCAGGAGATGATCAGGTCATGGATCAGGTAGAGCTTTATAAAATATGTCCTTATAAAATATGCCCTAGAGAACTCCTCTTCCTTTCCACCATGTGAGAATGCAGCAAAATGATGCCCATGAGCCAGGATGCGGCCCTCACTAGACACTGAACCAACTGGCATCTGGTCTTAGACTTGCAGCAGCTGGAACTGTAAGGAAAACTCTTCTGTTGGTTTTAAGCCAGCCTGGCCTTTTGTTCTAGTGGCTCAAAGGCACCATCTCTCTCTCTCTCTCACACACACACACACACACACACACACACACACACACACACACACACAAACTGTCCTCCAGGATCATCTCCTCATCTCAGACTGAGCTCCCCAGTTCGCCTCTTCCCTGAGCCTCCCCACCTGTCCTTGGCAATACTGAGAGAACACAGGCCAGCAAGCTCCACAGGGGGAGCAGAGGGTCTTACTCGTATGTTTCCCTCCAACCAGCAGATGGCCAGACCCAAGAAGGAGCTTCACAAAGAGAAGAGCAGCCCTGTGAAGACCAAAGCCGGAGGGGCGGGGGGCACCGGGCCCATGGCCAAGCCTCCTGATGTCCCCCGCTTATATCATATCTCACCTTCCCTCATGCAAGTCAATAGACCACAAATTGAGTCCCCGGAAGCTCTCAAATTGAAGACACTTTGGTGTGCTCTCCATTGAGTCCATAGAGGCCTGTGTAAGCACAGATGCCAGGCACCTTTTTGGCCACAGCACCTGTTCCTAGGTCACTGAGAAGTTCTCTTGGGGCAGCAAGAGACAGGCAGATTCCACTACCCTCCTCCTCCCTTCCGATTCATTTATCACTATGCTGTGAGCCCCACTCTGTGCCAGGCCCGGTGGCAGGTAAGCCAAAGGACACAGGAAGAAGAGAACAGTGGGCAGACACACCAATGGGCAAAACAAGCTTAGCGAGACACAGACCACAGAAAAGTAAGGCGGGTGAGGTGGCAGCCTAGGAAGGGGAACAGGGGTGGCTGTTCAGAAAAGATAAGATGTGAGCTGAAATCTGAAGAAGAGAAGACATCCACCTGAAGCCCTGGGGGAGGGGTGTTCCAGGCACAGGGAGTGGCCAGCACAAAGCCCTGCGGTGCAACTGAGCTTAACCTGTGGGAGAACAGGAAGGAGACCCTGTGGCCCAAGCAGGGTGATGCTGGGAAGAGCAGGAGACTGGGGAGGTGGGTGGTTCCTGTGCAGAGCGTGGATTTCGTTCTCAATGCGGATGTCCTCAGGGTGTACCATCACCGGGCAGGAACTTACTAGTGTTCCTGCCCACAGCTGCTCCACCTGCCTGGCCCCCCTGAACTCACATCCTGCCCACACCTTAGCTCTCACTGTGTCTGCAGAGTCATCCTCAACTCTTTCTTCATCATCACTGTCTGCCATGTTGTCCTCACTCTTCCAAAAGTTGCTCATTCTTACCCAGCTCTCGACCCCTAATTTGAGTCAGCAGCCCCCTCTCTATATGGCATTGTTGTTGCCATCTGTCCAATCCTCTCCAAGCTCCATCAGCCTCCCTGGAACCTATCCTTCTCATACTTTGCAAACTAAAGCTGGCTGTGTGTCTTGGTTACTTTTCTCTCGTTGCTGGGACAAAACACCCAATACCCAAAATTAAGGAAGAAGATGTTTGTTCAGCTCACAGTTTGTGGAGGTTTCAGTCCATAATCAGCTGGCTCCAAGGCAGAGTGGCAGGGCACAGGGGCAAGAGTCCAAGGTGGCAGAAGACAGCAAAAGCAGCAAGAGCACAATGGGAGGAACAAATCTCTTTTCCTCCCTTTTATTGTATACCGCCATCGGCCCACACCCACACCATCTCCATGCACTCCTCTTCCACAAGCCGAGGATGTTTACAAAGAACAGACTCTGGCCCCCTGCTGAATCACTTAGTTGAACTTTTAAATTTCTCAAGTTGACACAATGAACAACATCCTAGAGCTGTAAGGGTACGTCTGTCTCATCCCAGGATGTAGAACTGCTGAGTCACACAGTCAAGCTTTTGGACTCCTCAAGTTGACAGTGTATCAGAAATAACACTGTTACCCTCCTACGACAAAACCTGTGGCTCTATAAGGCATGTGACATCTACGTGGCTATTTAAAGTAAAATTAATTGGAGTTAAATAAAATTTAAAATGAAATTCCTCGATCACCTGGGCCACATATCAAGGGCTTAGCAGCCACCCTTGGCTACCCTAGGGAACAGCACAGATAAAGAATATTTCTCTTGTCACTCAGTTTCAGTAGGTAGCACACGACCCTGTGAATAAAAATTCAAACTTCTTGGGCAGGTGCTCAAGGCCTGAAACAATCTAGCTTCATCTGGATTACCCCTGCTCAAATCTCCATTCAGTCTTCCTTGCACACTCAGTCCACACAGATGTCACAAGCTCCCTCCATCAAGGCACTGACTTACACATTCCCACCAGCTCTGTGTGAGAGAGCACCTGCTTCCCCAGCCTCACAGATTTAACAGTTTTCTTATTGTTGGTGGGGGTGGGGGAAGTCTGGGCTTGAACCCAGGGCCTCACGCATGCTTAGGCAAGTGCCATACCACTGAGCTACACCCAAGTCCATGGCAGTTTTAAGTGTGCTTGTCCTATGAGTGAGACTCAGTAGCTTAACATGTTTAGGAGCCTTTTGGATTTACATTTGTTGGAACTGTCGGTTCCAGTTCTTCAGCCATTTCTAAAGGTGAGGGTCTTATTTTTTTTTTTTTTTTTTTTTTTTTGAGACAGGGTCTCGCTATGCAGTTCAGGCTGACCTTGAGCTCACTTTGTAGCCCAGACTGGCCTCGAACTCTCAACAATCCTCCTGTTCCCAGCCTCCCAAGTGCTGGGATTATAGATGTGCACCACCACATGAGCTAAAGGTTTCTAATCATCAGAACTTCATCAAAATTACCTTTTCCGGCTTTTGGATTTTAAGTGATAGACAGACATTCTGAGTCCAAAGATTTAAAGGGGTTTGGCCATGCTTTATTTTGCAGACTTTATGTACTTACATTTTTGCATCTAAATTAAATTTTTGATCCACTTAATAATGTATAATATGGTGAATAGCTAAAACCATATCCTTCTCTAAATGACTACCCACTTTCTTCAGCACCATTTACCATGACTCCATTTACACCCCACTGACGTGAAATACTGTTTTATCTTAAGTGAACCTCCTGTGTGGATTGGAGATGATTTCTGAATTTTCTACTTTGTTCCCTAGGCATTCCTATCCCTTCATCTGGTCTAGTTATCGAGCCTTTATAGCATAAATCCAATTTTAGGGCTGGCAATATAGCTCAGTGGCACAAGGGCCTGCCTGGCAAGTGCAAGGTCCTGAGTTCAATTCCTGATACCAAAAAGAAAAAAAGGAAAACTATGCAATTTTAATCTACTTCCTCCATGAAAGTTTCAAAGGTATCCACAAGCAGATCGAGCCTCCCTCCTTCTTTCCTCTCAGTGTACAGTACAGATCTGTCCCCAGCTTTCGCTATGTCACCTGTGACGTCTATGACTGGGAACCTGCAGTGCCAGGACAGTGTGTGGTGTGGGTGCACCCTCGATGCACACACTCAGCCCTCCCATCACAGTGACAGCTGTCAGATCATGGGGCTTTGCTTCCTAGTGGTTGGTTTCTCCTTGTCTCAAAATGCAGATATATCTTCCCTGTCACAAGATCTGGCCTGACTCTGAGAGTCCTCCAAGGTTTCTCAGGACCCAAAGTGGCTCCAGTCCTGAAGAGGACTGGCCTCAAAGTTCCTCTTCAGATCACATACTCGATAGAACCCAAGCTGAGCCCTCCTCTCTTTGTTGGGAGCCAAGGCCCCACTGGCCCAGGCCTTCAGTATCCACTACACTAGACAAAGCTATGTCATATGACACCAACTTTTTCAAATGCATAAATAATACCCCTACAGTGGTTGAGCAGTTCCTTTCCTCCCATCTGGAGAGAGAGGGCTCTACCCGACCTCAGCTTTTGTAGTTTATCATTATTTTTCCCATCCTCTCACTGTCCTGCCCCCTAGGAATACCAAGAGCCATGTGGGATGCACCAATCTCCAAGTTTAGCCATCATGATATGCACAGGCTGCTACAGCTATGGTCCACATATACCCACCTACTGCTCAAACTTCTGATTGCCCTTGGTATCCTTCACATAGTGCTCCTTTTTAAGGCATGCAAATTGCATGAGTTAGAAGGTCATGAGGCTTCTACCTGGATGACAGAAGAAAGCCTGGGGGACCAGGAAAAATATGTGAAATTGTCACAGTTCCCACCAGGAGCCCATAAGAGGCCTATGTATGAAGCTTGAGTGATGCCAAAGGTACAGTGGAGGCCCCAGGAAGTTGGGAATGCCAGGAACTTGGAACATCTGTTGAGGAAAACTGCAGGCAATGTGTGGAGTCAGCCCAAGAGAGAGGCCATAGGCGCAGGGGTGTCCTACGGAGCTTGCATCTCACCACACCCTACACAAGGTGTCAAACATGCAGCTTTAGGATTTAGTGATTGCTCTCCTGGGGTTTGTTTTGCTTTTATTCAATTTCTTTGTGTTATCCTGTTCCTCATTTTTGGAATGCAAATATTTACCCTGTGACACTGTGGTGTGGGAAGTACTTCACTTGATTTTTGGTTTTCACAAGGGTTCACAGCTAACAGTTTGCCTGGATTCTTAGAGGAGACTCTGGACTTGGACTCTCAGCAGTGGTAGAACTGTTAAGACTTCATCTACTCTATGAAATGGACTAAATACATTTTGCATAAAAGGTAGGCATAGGTCTTTGGGTGTCAGAGGCAGAATGTTATGGATTATATCTAAAACGTCTCCCAAAATCTCCCATCTGCAGGTGGAGGCTAGTTGGAAGGGGTGGATCTCTGGGGGCATGACTCAGGTGGATGTATTATTATCCCAAGCTCTACCCTTCTTTCTCTGTTTCCTGGCACCCTTGTGCTGCACAGCTTTCTATTCTGCCTTGCAGTTTTTGCTTTGGAACCAGCCAACCATGTACTGAATCCACTGAAAGTGTGAAACAGAATAAGCCTTTTCTTTAAGTTCTGTTAGCTGTTTTCCCCTGGTGATGGAATACGCTTCCCCATCACTTGCTCGCCTGTATACCAGTCATTTCAAACTCCACAGACACACCCAGATACGTGATATGACTGGTGGGCAAGGTAGGGAACCAGGTTGCTCTTGGCTCCTGTTCCCTTCCCAGTTCTGTCCATACCTGGTGTCTGAGCTCCAGGGTTAGATGCTTAGATCATCCTAGAACTCTCTTTTCCACATACTCAGCTTTGGGTTTGGTTACCTTGGTGGTAAATGAAGGTGTGGTATGCATGGACCTCTATCCTGCAGCCAGGTTTTGACCCCAGGATTCAGGGGAACCCTGATCAACCCTTACCCACCATGTGTGTCCCCCTTTGCACAGCCAATTCATGCCTGAAACTTAGAACTACATCTGGAATGTAGATTAGTGTGGATTTGGCACTGCTCTTTATGAGCAACCCCATGCCTCCTGCTTCCATATGCTTGCCTCCTTGGCTAGCATAAGCACGCTATATCCTCTGGCCTCTTTCTTCTTTTATTTGGAAACTCAGGGGCCACAGGGCTGGGATCTATTCAAAGAACATAGGCAACAGCCCCTGATGTGGGCTGACACCAACTTTCTCCCTTCTCTGTCACATATAGAGGACCTCAGCCTTCAGCTTGGCTGCCATCTTTTCAAGGCTTGAATGTGTGCCTAGGGAAAAAAAATGTAGTATCTCAAAAGTTAAGGGTACACCCTGCGCAACCCATGTGACCCCTGCTCCAGGTCTCAACTTCCCATCTATATCTCTGTCAGAGGCTCAGGATGTAAAGTGCTATCAGCCACTGGAGGACCTCAGCCAAGTCAGTTCTCTGCATATGCTCTGTTTTCCCATCTGCAAAGGTCCAGACATAGGAGAATCCGTCCACCTTCTAGCTCTCACCACCCCTGGATACAAGCATGTAGGGTCCAAGAGCTGCCTATCCCAGCCTCTCTTGAAAACTGACATGATCAACCCCCGATGTATGTGGGATGGTTTCTCAAAACTGGCCCACAGACAATCTGTGCCACTGACAGACATCTTGTGAGTTCTGAGCTTCCCTCTAGAAGGTCTAAAGTCAGGGACCTGAGACTTTTTAGATGAGTGCTCCAGGTGGCACTATTTACCCTCCGCTGAGTACTGCTTGCTTCCAAAGAAAGCCTAATAGTTGTTGTTGCCTAAGACAGAATCTTGCAAAAATTAATTGCACCAGATCTAAAAATAGTACACACAAAATATTTTGATGGGAGATTCCAGGCCATATGCCATAAAGTGAAGTCATTTCTTTGCATAGGAAACCTAACTTCTCTGCTAGCTCTCTGTTGTACGTATTCTCATGATGTCAAAATTCTCACAAGGATGTGACAGACATAAAACAAGGACATGTGGAGGTAGGAGTAGTGATACACAGCTGTAGACCCAGCTACGTGGCGGGGGGATGACACAGAAAGCTCGTAGTTTGACGCTCACCTGGGTAATGCAGTGAGATCTTGTCTCAAAAGAAATAAACCGGGATATGGTTCAGTGGTAGAGCACCTGCTGACCTGCTGAGTGTGCACAAGTCCTGGATTCAACCCTCTGCGGTGGTAGGGGGAGAGAACATTTAGGAGATACTATAAACAAAAACTGCCACGTAGAAATCAAAATTGTTAGGCTTGAGCTGATTCAGCTGTCATCAAACAACAGGAAAAGTTCTGTGTATTAGTGAGTCAAGGGGAAACAGCAACACTAACAGCCCTAAGTGAGAAGCTCTGTGCGCAGCACTGTGTATGACAACACCCTTCCCTCCCTCTCCAAGGCTGACAGAGGCAGGCAGGAACCCGTCCCGCACTATAGAGCGAGCACGTGAAACGCAGGGCGGCCCAGAGCATCAGCACAGCTAGAAAGGCGGCTTCAGAGGAGCGCCAATAGCATCTCTCCGGACCCGGCTCCTGAGAAGATGAGAAGACACAAAGATGCTATGCGGATCCCACTGGGTGTCCAGAGCGGCACAGCCGGTGCTTCCTGAGAGAGCGGCCTGGAGATGCGGAGAAGCACTGCAGGCGCCAGACACTTGCACAGCGGAAGCTGCTGCGGGAAGGACACCTCGAAGAGGAGAAACCGGGAGAGCCGCAGGGCGCCGCGTTCAAAGCTGCTCGCGAAGAAAACCAAAAGCGAAAAGGACGAGGAGGAACACAGGAAGAGAAGTGCGGTTAAGCTCTGCGGTCCGGGTTGGACACGCCTGGAGGAGGGAACTTTGGGTTGGAGCCGTCCCGGGACCTCTTCTCCGAGACACCCCCGCGCGTCTCCTCAGCCCGGCAGGCGGCGCCCGCCTTCGGCCCCGCTCCCGCCCCGCGCAGCCC
>NW_004955405.1:9545750-9557933 GCF_000276665.1 Chinchilla lanigera
GATCCCCCATAAGATTGCAAGTATAGCTGTTTAGGTCATATTAATGTAATGGCAGCAAGGATATATGGGTGACATCACTAACCTTGGTTGATAATATGTAGTCTTAGTCTTATCTTTAGCCTTAGTAGTTTTAGTCTTAGTTTTAGTCTTAGTCTTAGTGGTTCAGTCTTAGTGTTAGTAGGTTGGAGAGGATGGCCGACCCCTAATGAGATAATGGGAAATCTCAAAAGGGTGATACCAATAATCCCAAGCCTCTGTTCATCTCTTAGAGAAGTATGTAAAACTAGCCATTGTGATTTTAATCTTCAGATGTGCCTCCAGCCAGCATCCTGATGGATTTTCATTTTTTATATTGACTTGCTCGAGGGCTCAGCCCTGTCTGGCTGCCTACTAAATTTCTACCTAACTTAACTGTCTGTAATAAGAGGGCAGTATGTGAAGCTGTGGAGAAGAGGGGAACATGAAACATATGGAGAAAGCCACAGGCAGTGAGAAAAGCCAACCCAAGAAAAAAGCATTCTCCATATTTTTTAATCATACATCCTCTTGCCTCAGTCTCCCAGAGCCGGGATTAGAGACATGCACTGCCATGCCTGGTACCTTATATATGATTTAGAAGCCAACAAGAAATTGAAAAACCAAACCTTTAAGAAATCAATTCCCAGCTATCTCAGGTTGCAAAGTAAAAATCGATAGTCTAAATGATTTTGGTGTCATAGATATTTTTCATTTCTGTAATGGCTTTATTGGGATATAATTCATATACCATATCTTTTATCCACTTGAAGTGCAAAATTCTGTGGTTGTTCATGTGTTATGAATTGTTTAAGCATTGTATTTCTATCACAATCTTCCCCTAAGACCTATTGTGATGAGGAGTATTTTGCACTCATTGAGAAGAACAGATACCTAGTTTTCAGCTACTCAGTTAATTTATATAGACAGATAAAATATTCAGAGAATCATATTTACATGTACTTGTGGAATGTTGTTTAAATTGTGGATGGGTAGTGTCTACAGAGCAAACTTGATGTTCAACTCTCCTAATCTCAATGAATGTTTATTTTCACAAGAAGGGTAAATAAAATCTTGGTGAGGTCAGAGATCATGTTGATTATACATTTTGCTAATCATTAGCTCGATCTTTTGAATTTAGGGTTAGAAAGACTTTGTTACTATTTGTCTTAGTTATTTTTCTCATTCCTGGGACAAAATACCCAATACCCAGTGTTAAAGAAGGAAAGGTTTATTTAGTTCACAGTTTGTAGAGTTTCAGTCTATAATCCTCCAAGACATGTAGCTTCACAGAGGAGAGCAATTCATGGCAGGCAGAAGACAGCAAAAGCAGTGAGAGAGAGGGAATAACCCTCTTTCTGTCCCTTGTATTGTATTCAGGCGACCTGCCCTAGGGCAGGTATAGCGCTCATACCCTTAATCCTAGCACTGGACCATGAATCAATCACAAATTCTAGATTCAACGACCTCTGAAAAGCATGCCTCACCCCCAATGACTGCATGAGGCTTTAGGGGAACATTTAAACACAAATTATAATACTATAAATGTATATATGTATGTATGTATGTAGTTTGTTTTTTGAGACAGAGTCTTGCTATAGAGATCAGGCTGGCCTTGAAGTCATTCTATGACTCAGAGTTTTCTCAAACTCATGGTGATCCTCCTGCCTCAGTCTTCCAGAGTGCTAGGATTAGAGACATGTACCACCATCCTTGGTACCTTGTTATTATTGACAGTGGGGTTTACTGGAAATTAGTTCTTAGGCCCAGGTAACATGAGGTAATTCACCTACATGGAGTTCTGTAAATTGTCCAGAAGGATGACAAAGAAGTGTCTGGAAAGTTACAAGCCTTGTGATCTCCGCCTGAAGCCACTAGAGATGAGCATCTTACAAAGAAAGAGGACTAACTAACTGCATCTGGTGGATACACACCTGTAATCCCAGCTACTAGTGGCTGAGACAAGATGCTTGCAAGTCTGAAGTCAGCACAGGCAACTTAGTAAGACCCCTTCACAAAATAAAATTAAAATGGCTATGGATGTAGTTCAGAGGTAGATCATTTCCTAGTATGTACATGACCCTGGGTTCAATCCTCATTACTGGGAAAAATGCCTAAGAAGTATGTGAACTTAGCCTACCTTCTCTGAGCAGTTTTTGCTTCTTCCTGGTCATCAGCACTGCCTCACTCTGGCATTCCTTGTCTTACCCTATGGTGGAGAAAAAAAGGGATAGAAAAGTAAGACAGGGTAGCAGACTTAGAAGCATGAACTATTTTACTTTATGTTAGGCAGTAGTTTGGAAAGACAATTTTTTTTGGATCTTTACTATAATAAAAGGAAGTGGCCTGTAATGTACAATTGAGTGCTTACTGTGTGCACATGTGATTTTATAACCATTGTCATTCTTACACTAAACTTCAGGTATGGTATTTAAGCTTGTATGACCAATTTATTTCACTTCTTGTGATCTCGTGCTGAAGCCAAGAAGTGTCTTTCTTACAAAGAAAGAGAAAGGACTTCAGAGAGCTGCCAACTTTATCCATCCTCACACTCACACAGGTGCTCACATTATAGGGCCAGTTGGGTGGGGTCAGCCTGATGAAGGGAGAAGAAAGTATCTGTTCACCCTACACTGGCATCACAGGAAGAAGGTATTCTTTGGGGTGATGGCAATGGTTTACATGCTGACACTACATTTTCAAAAGTCTAAAAATTGCATCAAAAGAGGGTCAGTGTTACTTTTACAGTGCTGTTTACTGTTGTCATGTTTAATGGAGAACACTAAGTACAATGCAGACTAAGCTAAAATGTGAGTATAGTGGACATAGATATTGCTCAAAACATACTGCTTTTTTCTTGGTAAGTCATTCTTTTCCAGCACTCATTAGTTTCCAGAAGGTCCTCTGCTGGCTTTTCTTGTTTGTGCTGGAAGGTCACGATGGCCAAGTCTTGTGAGGAGAGGGCCAGGAAGGGACTCTGTACTCCAGGGTCCTTCAGGCTTCCAGAGTCAAGACTGCACAGCAGGCATTGTCATCATTTAATCGCCTTTGCTTACATGTCTTGCCTCGTTTTCTAACTGCCCTCCTGAAAGCTAAGCTCCAGAGTGATGAACTGTGCGTTTCTCAACATTTCTTACAGCTTAAAAACTTGCATCCCTTTACTATATCTACTTTTTCTCTTCTTCATTCCTCCCTCCCCATCTACTTGGCCTGTGTCTCTAGGAAGTCAAAATCTTCTTCCATCTAGAATTTTGAGTTCCATCAGGGTGGAACTGCACCTCTTTCCCTCAGGTACTAGTTGAATATGAAGTTACAAGGATCAAGGTGTGTTAGGACGTCCCTAGCTGAAAGTCCGTCCGTCCTTGAAGCAGGAGAATTATGCTGTATGTAATTTAGAGCTGTTCCTGTACTGAATTGTCAAGTGATATTATTTAGTACTTATCCTCACTTTTAAGACATTTTAAGCTAACTCTTCTCCATTTGTGTTTATTCTGTTTCTACATTTTTGTAGTTTAGGTGCCTTACCAGAATCCAACACTTGTAGAAGATTTCTAAAAATCATTTCAAGAAAATAACTGCTGTTGACTCCTTCTAGTGAGTGTAATAGCTGTGGCACACTGAGAAATTATTTTTATTGAGTATGAATCATTGTGTATAAATCTTTATAACCCAGAAATAGTGGACATTATATCCTTAATTTTATGAGAGGTAGCATCTACTGACATCTTAATTTCTCAAAAAATTTTAAAAATTGAAAATTTGCAGTGAAATATAAAGAACATGCTACTCCAGATATGATTGTTTTATTTATCTGTGGGAGGTAGCTGAGGGAAAAGAACAAAAGGGAAGAAAGTTCCTGCTCTATGACTAGGGTTAAATTTTTTTAATTATAATTATTATATCACACTAATTGTACAAATTAATGGCCTTCACTGTAACATTTACATATATATTTTTAAAGAGCTGTGATTGAATTCATCATTCCTACCTTACCTGTCCCCAAGCTTATTCTACCCCTTGGTTAGTAGGTCCCTTGAAGTACATTTTATGGTAAACTTTTGAAGTTATAATTGAAATACTGGCATGCAAGGTTAGGGATCTTTGAAGCTTTTATACAGGAAAGCCTTGGATGATGCCTGGAAGGATGATAGTTATTTAAATTGTTCTTATTATTCTTCCACATTTTTCTGTTAATATTTGAAATTTTCAGTACATGATATAGCTTTTTTGTTTGGTTGGTTTTTTTTTTTTTTTTTTTTTTTTGGGGGGGTACTGAGAGAACTCAGGACGTCTCACTTGCCGGGCAGACGGCATGCCGCTGAGCTATACCCCTGGTCCCTGTAATTTTCAGTACAGAGTTATGAATCTTACTTCTGGA
The DNA here is from genome assembly GCF_000276665.1 of Chinchilla lanigera. NCBI lineage: Eukaryota > Metazoa > Chordata > Mammalia > Rodentia > Chinchillidae > Chinchilla > Chinchilla lanigera. Next base: position 9,550,144 of record NW_004955405.1, read on the forward strand.
ATAAAAATGCTATTTTTTTGTTAAAAATATGTGAATTCTTTTTAGAGACAAGATATAATTCTTTGGGATTCACCTTATTTGTTTTGCCTGAGGAAAAAAAACTTCAATTTAGCAAAGAGAAGACAGTTCTACAAAAAATGTTCATTTTTAAAGGCTATTGTAACTTTATTTGTTTTTATAGATTTCTATAATTCTTGATGTGAAGAACCACTTCCTTTTTTAAAAAACACTTTTCCATTTTTGAAAGAAATACAATAATACAGTACCATGGGTTTGTGCTGTTTTGAAACAACAATGATTTTGTCTATTACAAGATATAGTAAATATATTGTATATTTATGGGAATGTAAAATTATTTTGTAAGTAACCTGCAAATGAGAAATATATTTAGAGGGTAAATAATGTAGACCTACTTTGTCCAATAAGGTCACTAAAATCTATATGTAGCAATTTAAATTTAAGTGAATTCAAGTTAAGTAACATTAAAACTTGAATTTCTCAATCATGTTATGGTACCTTCCTTGCGTTTAGTATCAACCAAATGTATTGAATGGAGAATTCATATCTTTCTTTTATTTTCCATCCCCTACATGTTTTAATAATTTATACATATGAATGGTACAAATTATGTAGATTCATTGTTATATATCCATACTTGTGTATAACATACATTGATCATGTCCATACAAATTTCTGCCCTCAGTAATCCCCCAACTTCCTACCTTTCCTTGTCTCTAATAGTCACTCTTCTTACAGCTCTGACTTTTTTATAGAGTCCATATCTGAAACAGAAAATATTACATTTTCCTTTCTGTGTCTAGATCATTTCACTTAGCATAATGACCTCTAGCTCCATACATTTTACTAAGGATGGCAGGATTTCATTCTTCAGTGCAGCTAAAAATATTCCATTATGTACATATATCAGATTTTCTTTATCCATTCATCTCTTGATAGGCATTGTGAGTGGTGCTGCAGTAGGCATGGACATGCTTCTATGCTGTCCTTATTTCCTTTGAATATATACGCATGAGAAGGGTAGCTGGTCAAATGATAGCTCTATTTGTCTTTTATTTTCTTGGGACTTCTATATTGCTTTTATAGTGGCTGTACTAATTTACATTTCTACCACCAGTATATATGAGTTCCTTTTTCTCCATCTCTTTGCAAGCCTCTTTCTTTCTTTCTTTCTTTCTGTCTGTCTGTCTTTCTTTCTTTCTTTCTTTCTGTCTTTCTTTCTGTTGGTAGCCATTCTGACTGGGATGAGATAGTATCTCATTAGTGTTCTGATTTGAATTTCTCTGATGACTAATGAGATTGATCATTTTTTCATATAATTACTGGCAATTTTTTCTTTTGAGAAGTGTCTTCAGATGAATTTCCCATTTATAAATTTGATTACTTTGGATTTATTTGTTATTAAGTTTTTGAGTTCCTATAGATTCTGAATAATAGCTGTTTGTCAGATTAAATAAATGGCAAATATTTCCTGTCACTCAGTAGGTTGTCTTTTCAGTCTTCCACTGCAGAAGTTTTTTTCTTTTTGATACAAATTCTAATTTTATGTAATTACTTTTGAAGCCTGATACTTCCTGAATCTCAGGTTCTTTGTAAAGGACTTTCAATATGAACTTACTTATTAAAAACCAACACTACGTATCACAGAAACATTACCCATTCAGCTCTCACACAACCAGAGAAATGGGTACTATGTAATTTCCTCATTTTACAAAGCAGGCCACTGAGGCTTAGAGAATTCAGTCAACTTTCCTAAGGACATATAGCTTTGAACTCAGTTCTGTTTGGCTCTAATTGCAGTGCTCAGTTCAGATATTTGTTGAAAGAAAATTGTTTTTACAAAGAAGTGTTTTAGTTTGTTGTATTCTCAACTGTCAATTTTTGGCTTTTGTTGCCTTTGCTTTTGAAGTCCTATCCATAAAATCATTATCTGTACCCAGTATCTTGAGGTGTTTCCCTTCCTGGTTTCTTCTAGAGTTTCAGATCTTACATTAAGATCTTTGCTTTTGGTTGTTTTGATTTTTGTAATCCCAGCACTTGGAGGACTGAGGCAGAAGGGTTGTCACAAGTTCAAGAGCAGTCTGAGCTACATAGTGAGTTCAGGCCCATCTGAACTGCCTAGCAAGATCCTGTCTCCAAAAGAAAATTATTGAAATTACTAGGGCATATTAATTGTAGAAATCAATGTCTCATTGTGACCTTCTGTACATATGTATGAAGTGCTTTGACTGAGTCCATCCTCTCTACAACCTTCTCTTACTCCTTCCTCATGATGTCCTAACCCTTTTTGACAGACTCCTTGAAGTACATTTTAATGGTAAATTGCTGAAGCTATAATCAGAGTACTGGCGTACAAGTTTGTGGATCTTTGTAGCTTTTATAGAAATGTCTTGGAGGATGCCTGGAAGGTTATAGTTATTTAAATAATTCTTACTTTTCTTTCATGTGTTTCAGTTGATATTTGAAAATTTCAGTAGAGCAGTATGAAACTTACTTCAGAAATGAAAATGCTATGTTTTGTTAAAAACATGTGAATTCTCTGTTATGAACCAGTTCTAATTCTTTCAAATTCCCCCCATTTGTGTTACTTGAGGAAAAAAAAATTGAGTTTAGCTAATAGAAGACAGTTATAAAAAGGAAAGCATCTTTAAAAGACGATTGTCAAACTTACTTGTTTCGATACATAATTTTATATTCTTGGTCTGAAGTACACAGCGACTTCCTCCTTTTTCCAAAGACACAGTTCCATTTTTGAAAGAAGTATAATGATTTTGTGGTATTTTGAAACTCAGGAATGAATTTTTCTATTTTAAGATAGATTGCTTCTCAGCCTTTTGGCTAAGATCAAGTGTATTATAAGATAGAATAAATACATGAAATATTTATAAGGTTGTAAAATTACTTTGTAAGTAACCTACAAATAAGAAATACATCTTAGAGTGTAAATACTGTAAACCTGCTTTGTACAATATGGTAGCCACCAGCCACTTGTAACCATTTAAAATTAAGTGAACTGCAATTTAATAATGTTAAAACTTGAGTTTCTGTCATATTACTTTCATTACAAGTTGAGTGTCAACCAAGTGTGTCTAGTGGACAGCACACATATCTCTCTTTTAGTTTCTGTCCCCTATACTTACTAAAGAAAGTGGAAAGATAAACAAGTAGTTTTTATTTTAAACTTTCTATATATAATGTATGTACTATGTTTTCATAATTTACACATGTGAATTGTACAAATTAATGACATTCACTGTAATATTTCCATACATATGTACAGCATGCATTAATCATGTACATTCACACTTCTACCGTCAGTAATCCCCTCAGCTTCCTAACTTTTGCTACCCCTCATAATCACTCTTCTCCTTTCAGGTCTACCTTTTTTTTAGGTTCTGTATATAAGACAGAAAATTTTTCATTCCGATATTTTTCTTTCCGTGTCTGGATCACTTTACATACCTTAACAACCTCTAGTTCCATCCGCTTTGCTGCAAACCATAGTATTTCATTCTTCAGTATGTTTAATAATACTCCACTGTGTGGAGTATATATATATATATATATATATATATATATACAGTATTTTCTTTATCCATTCATCTGTTGACAGGGAGTTAGACTGATTCCACATGTTAGTACTGAAAGTAGTGCAATAGTAAACATGTGTATGTTTCTATGCTGACTTTATTTCCCTTGAATATGTACCTGTGAGTAGGACAGCTATATCATATGTTATTTCTATTTCCTTTTCCATTTTAGGGTGGATCTCTATATTGTTTTCCATAGTGGATGTACTAATTTATGTTTCTACCAACAGAATATAGGGGTCAATTTGTTTGTTTTCTGTATTTTTGTTAGTAGCCATTTTGATTGGGAAGAAATGGTATCTGATTGCTGTTTTGATTTGCATTTCCCTGATGATTAGTGATAGTGATCATATTTTCATATGTCCGTTGGCCACTTATTTTTTGGAGAAGTGTCTCTCAGATCAATTGTCCATTCTTAAAATGAATTACTTGGAATTCTTTTGTTACTAAGTTCTTAAGTTCCTATAGATTCTGGACATCCACCCCTCTATCAGATGAATAATTGGCAAAGATTTTGTCTTATTCAGTAGGTTGTCTCTTTACTCTGTTGATTGTAACCATATTCCGCAGAAGGGTTTATGGGGAGGACCACCTAGGCGACTCTCCTTGAAAGAGGAGCAGTTGCCTCCATTTTGGCTGAGCCTGACCCTATTTCTATGTATTCATATGTACAGAGCTGGCTAAGACCCCTTCCTTACCACTTCAGTTGGCTTTAAGCAATGCATATCGGTGTAGCCAAGGTGCTGATGGTAACCTTTGGAGATGGCAGGTATGTCTCCCCAGACCCCTGCTGCTCCGTCCAGTGAGCTGGGATGAGTCTGGATGTGTGAGCCAATGCTCCATGCTGTCCACTGGGTAGAGGCTATGACTTCCTGGGGCTTCAAAAATTACACATCAGAGCTGAAGCACTGACCCCAGAACATGAGATACTATCTCACTTGTGTTATGCAGATTACTCTTTCTGCATGTGCTTCTCTCTGCATTTGCAGAACCTACTTCCCATGGTTCTCACGGTCACTCATCCTCAAGCCACTGCCTGCTTCATGAATGAATAAAAACTGGGTTTGGCCTTGTGTCAAGGCCTTTGTTCTCCATAGCTATCATCATGGCTGGGCTTGGCTCCCCATAACTACAAATATGCCTTAGTGCCTTTATTCTCATCATAGGTTGCACTAAAAGTGGTAGATTGGAATTAACTCACTAGAATTCCAATGACTTGTCATGGGATTTCCAATACAAACTTCCTAGGCTGTGAGGAGGACTATGAAGGGCTCTGTGTAGGTTTAGTTTGATATGTTCTCGTTTGTCATTTCCATTGCTTTTGAAATTCAGTGCAGAAAAAAAGTCATCTTTGTCAGTACCTTGTAACTTTGTTTTTCCTGTAGAATTTTACATCTTACAGGAAGGTCTTTACCCTGTTTGGAGTTGACTTTTGTACAAGCTGAAAGATTGGGCCACATTTTAATGTTCTGCCTGTGGATATGCAGTTTATCAGGCACCATGGAAATTTTGAAGTCCTTTCTCCAATGTATGTTTTTGCCTTCCTTCTAAAATCAGTTGGTTATAGATGTGTGGGTAAATGTGTGGGTTTATTTGTGGGATCTCTATTCTGTTTCATTGTTTTCCTGTTAATACTGTGCCATTACTATGGCTCTGCACTATGTCTTAAAATCAGGCATTATGATGTCTCTATTTTTGCTTCAGGTACTCAAGGTTGCTTTGGTTATTCTGGATGTTTTGTGAAGAAACCAATGTACTTTTCATCCTGTCTTCATTGTGAGATGCAAAACATAACAGAATCACTTTCAGTGCTTTACTAGTAAATTATTTTATACAACAAGAATCATATTATCATCAGTTATTTGTTCTGCAATGTATAGTTGGCAGGAAATGACTAATTTTTGACTTTCAAATTCAACATTTCTTGCTGGCATTTTAACCTCCCCCATTTAAAACAGACTCAGGGCTCAGTGGAGCTTCTTTTTGTACAGTGGAGGGGTAGGAAATTTTTCTCCTCTGCTTTTAAGTGGAGTGTTTGAGGTATAGGCATGTGATTTTAACTGGCAAAAGTCAGATTAGCTAGAGAAAAATTAATTGATTAAAAATATGATTTAATAATGTTGAGTAGAATTTGGGATGTATTTGTCATCTTATAAAGGAGAAAGGGCACATGTATAAGAAAATAAAGTACTTCAGGATGAATGGTTCTTCAGGAAAATAGATGAGAGTGATGAATTTTGTGACAGTGTCTATGATTAGCCTTAATCTTCCCTGATTGCTCCTGGGGAGAGGTTTTCTGACAACCAAGTTCTTTTTGGAGGCTCAAGTAAGGAATTTTTGGAATTCACCTGCTTTAAACTCAAAATATCTGTCAGTCGTCTCCTCTACTTCTTAATAGCGTGGACTTAACAATGCATGACTGTCCTGGGATCTTTTCTGTAAATTGTGCACCATCTGACCATCTACTTTATCTAAAGTAGAATCTCTGCTTGAATGTAGCAAAAGCCATTTCATTGAGTTGGCTTAACAGAGAGAGTGCTTGTTAATTAGAAAGTATAGCTGGTAGGAGGAAGGTAGAGAGGTCGGAATCAGAAGAAGGTCTTTATTCAGAGCAATAGGTTGGGAGAGTACTGGACTGAGGTACTGGGAATGGCAAGGTATTTGAAGGAGAAGTCAAGGGTGGGGAGACCAAGGACAAAACAAATCTTCCATATGGATTCTGAAATCAGTGTAGCCAGTAAGACATTAAACATTCAAACTGTGATGTAGTGTAATTCTGATGATTTCTCTCTGAGAACCGCTCACAGTTGGATGCTGTTTGAAATGTGGGTCTGCAGTGGTGCTAGGGGTTGAAACCAGAGCCTAGGCCATGCTAAACTCGTGGCCTGTCACTGAGCAACACCTACACCTATGGCCAATTTAATTCCAGGGCCTCAGATCAAGAATTTAGAGGTCTTCTCTCATAACTCACTGAAGAAAACCTAAGGAAATACATTATTGTATAACAAAGAGAACATTAGTGTTCTATAACTGTCTTGTTCAGGGTTCTCAGTTTTAATAAAAGTTCATAATTTTGAGCCCTTGAAGTTGATGTCCTTTCTGCCATTTCTTAGGCCCACCCTTTGTCCCAGAATATCTGTGCTCATTTTCTGCAGTAGCCATTTAACTGGCCTCTACTTCCAGTTTAACTTCTTTACCTCAGTATTCTCCACATAGCAGCCAGAGTGTCCTTTTAAAAACATAATAACATCCTGAGCCTTTTCTGACTAAAATCCTCAGAGTTTCTCACTGAGCATGTGTGGGAACCTCTGCGGTTGCTCCAATCTCCTGCCAGGCTTTACAGTGCATGGCAAAAAGAAAGAGCCAGAGACAGAATGGCAATGCAGCCGGGATATGGGATGATCAGTTGTTCATGGGAAACAAAGGGCAACAAGACAGCCAGAACCTCATATTTCCTGGTTGAGGAAAATGGTGATGGGATTATTGAATGACTCAGAGGTTGGACGTGGTCTTGTGCTGAGAGTGATTTTAGTCTTAGAAGTCTTAGTCTTAGTGTGAGCCTTAGTCTTAGTCTTGGTGGTTTTAGTCTTAGTCTGAATAGGTGGGAGAAAATGGCCCACCCCTAGCGAGATAATGGGAAATCTCAAAAGAATGATGATCCCAATAATCCCAAACCTCCGTTCATCCCTTAGGGAAGTATTTAAAACTAGCCATTGTGAATTTGTGCTCCCCAACAAGTGTGTAGTTCTTTATTTGTGGGGTCTTTTCCAAAAGTCATGAACCCCAGATCACTGCTACGGTGACGTTGGATCCTGCGCTGCTTCAGTGGCCTGACTCCAAAACTACAGTATGGAACAACATTGGAATTTAGAGTCTACACTGGGTGTTTCAGGGTGCATTTTCATTCCTGTTCCTTTCCATTTATAAGTAATTGAGGATGTAGAAGCTACCTGTGGTCTTTTCTTACCTATGTGCAGTTTTCTTTGTATGAAAGCCGAGTTTTGCACTCTGGTTTCAGAGAAGTATTAAATAAGAGTGGGATAAAAGGTAGAGGAAACTGGATTTTTAATCCAGATTATCATTGTAGCAGGTATAGCAGGATATATGAAAGGAAAAGTTGTAACGTTTTAAAAAATAAGCAAAAAGGTGACTTCACTGGTTAGAATGCCACAAGATGACATA
>NW_004955405.1:9562073-9563866 GCF_000276665.1 Chinchilla lanigera
TGGCCTAGTGTGAGCATGACTTGTGACAGGTAATAGAAGTGTAGAAGATAGGTGGGGAGACCCTGCCATTGTACATTATTGTTACTTTCTGTAATCCCAGGGCTTAATGTCAAAGCAAGCAAAACCCAAGAATGTGTAAAATTCTTTGTTTAAATACATTCATGTCCAGTTTCTGGATGAATCCTTTAAGATTGCTTGGTTTACTTTATTTAAAATGCCCACGTTAGTCTGATGTGGTGATTCATGCTTATAATCCTAGCTGCCAAGCCCCAGGACTGCAAGAAACAAGCTAACAAAAAAGAAAACAAATCTCAAAACCATAGGGGTAGGCAGAGAGTTCATGAACAAAAACCAAACTGCACGGGAAATACTTCAAAGAATCAACAATTGCAATCTAATTTTATTGAAAAGTTTTTGCACATCAAAAGAAATCACCTACAGGGTGCAAAGAAAACCCACAAATTGGGAAAAAAATTTTTCCAGCTATCCCTCAGACAAAGGGCTTCTATCTAGAACATATAAAGAATTAAAAAAAGTCAGGCCCCCAAAATTCAAAGACTCGATCCATGAATGGGCATCTGAGATGAATATGCATTTCTCAGATGAAGAAATACTAATGGTGAATAAATCTATGAAAAAATGTTGAACATCGTTAGTCATTTGAGAAGTGCAAATTAAAACAACACTGAGATTCCATCTCACCCCACAAAGAATGGCTATCATCAAGAAATCAACCAATGACAAATGCTGGAGAGGCTGTGAGAAAAAAGGAACACTTCTCCACTGCTGGTGGAAGTGTAGATTGGTGAAACCACTGTGGAAATCAGTTTGGAGATTCTTCACAAAACTAGGTTTAGAAGTCCCACTTAACCCAGCTATTCCCCTTCTGGGTATTTTTTCAGAAGAATTAAAAACGTCATACCACAGGGATATATGTGCACCCATGTTTATAGCAGCACAGTTTGTCATAGCTTAATCTTGGATACAACCCAAATGCCCATCAACTGAGAAATGGATAAAAAAGATGTGGTATTTTTATACAATGGGGTATTACTCAGCTATAAAAAAGATAAACTCAAGGCTTTTATAGGTAAATGGATGCAACTAGAGACCATACTCATAAGTGAAATAAACTGAAGCCACATGTGTAAATATCATATTGTCTCCCTGGTGTAAGAACATGAAAGAGTAAATAAAACCCAAAATGTACAATATATAATATGAAAGGGAAAGAATTTGCTCAAAGGAAGGAACCGGGATGAGGGAAAGAAGAAAAAGAAAGTACTAAGGCAGATAGATAGATAGATAGATAGATAGATAGATAGATAGATAGATAGATAGGTGTCATAACTGTACTGCTGTAGTCTGGTGGTTATTGAGGGGAACAGTTAATGTTTAAAATTGTTTTTATATTTTGAGAAATTTTACGTGCTTATATCTGGTAATCTGAGCAACTTATGTGAAGATAACAGTTTGCAGTATAATAACCATTGGTGAATTCCTACAATCCTGTCTAATGAAACTATGTATTGTTTCTAATACATTCTTGTAAATTACTACTCTCTTATTCCCTTTAATGGTTCAATCAATCTTCTCTTCTTACATCTGTTAGTCTGAGCAACTTCATTGAAGATAACAACATGTAATATAGCAACCACTGTTAATCCCTATGTCTTGGTTACTTTTCTCTTGTTGCTGAGACAAAATATCCAACGCCCAAAATGAAGGAAGGAAAGGTTTATTTAGCTTACAGTTTGTGGAGGTTTCAGTCCATACTTGGCTGGCTCTGAGGC
>NW_004955405.1:9564407-9574538 GCF_000276665.1 Chinchilla lanigera
CCCGGTACCGGAGAAAAACCAAAAAAAAAAAAAAAAAAGAGCTATAGATAAATGCACCTTGAAAGTATGGTGCACCATCAGTATGGTTTTGCATTGTGTGTCTGGGGTCACCAAAAGAATAAAAGATTTTCTGTTACAGCTTGCTGTAAGTCTACTGACCTCTCACTCTTTGTCCAGTGTTTCAGTGAGAGATATTTCTATTAATGAGCTAAGCGAAAGGTGGATTTTGCCTTCATCTCACCAGCCATTATATAATTGTGACAGTTAAGGGAAAACAGGTAGTAAATGCTGAGGTCCTGTCTTATCATTCACAAGAATTGTGTAATCGTAAGATAAGCATGAAGTTTAAATAAACATGAAGTTTAATAAACATGAAGTTAAATATACATGAAGTTTGTCATTCATGATAATTGTGTAATCATAGGATTGACCTTGGCAGGAATCATTATCTGATTCCAGGGTTTTTAGACATAGACACTAGGGTTTTTACAATTGTTAATCAACAATTTTTCTTTTAAGTATTATTGGTACTTATTTTCAGTCTGCAATTCATCAACATTCATTGAGTATATTCCATGAAGACCCTAAATTAATAGAACTGTGTTTAAAGTTGAACAATAGGAGATATAGCTCAGCAGCACAAGCGCCTGCCTAGCAAGCACAAGATCCTGAGTTTGATTCCCAGCACCAAAATAATTGTAATAATAATAGTAATAGTAATAATAATAATAATAAAAATTTAAAAATATCCTTTGAAAAATAAAGTTGAGCAATAAATCAGTATCTTTTTGTGTTGACAGTGGGATTATGAGACCTGGCCTCAATGCCATTATGGGGCCCTCTGGTGGAGGCAAATCTGTGTGAGTATAACAGAAAGTATAAGCAAGCTTTCTCTGCAGTATAAGTGTGGTATTTATAAATCACATTTATCAGCTATACTAATAGGACATAATAATATGATTGATATGCAGCTATTTGCCATATTGTGAGCTAATGAGGAAGAAAAAGAAGGAGATAAAATTAAAGGAATTAATAGAGCAGAAGGTATAATTAAATACATGAATTAGAGAAAGGAGCACAGTGCCTGAGTTTGACCCACCAACGTAGATAGCTGGCGAGGGGGATCATTTTTGTAGTCTCTGCTGTGTAAGCCAGTGTTGCTTTTGGTTTATATTTTTGAGAATTCTTATAGCACATAGTGAAAAGTGAGAATTTTAAAATTATGCCTACTATTTTAATTAAGCACAATCTTGCATTGGTTAACACTGGGAATATGTTCTGAAAAATGTGTCCTTAAGGAATGTTATTATTGCACAAAGATCATAGAATGTCCTTACACAAAGATAACTATGATGTTACTCTGTCGTGTAATCTTTTTTCTTTATCAAATTCTAATTATTAGCCATATTTACTGAAGAATGTTTTTTATTATGACATTTTCATACATGAAAATAACTCATTTTGATCTCATCACCTTTCCTGTTACACTCTCTTAACCCCCAGTTCTTTGCCCCCTTCTCTAATACTCCCTCAAAGGGAATTTATTTATTTATATGTATATATATATATATCATACATATTATTGAATCTAGGTGAACTATAGAATCTTTTACTAGCTCATAACTTGAATAGAATTTGGATTCAACTAGTTTATAATTTGAACAGAATTTGGTTTCAGAGTAGCTGAGAGATACAGCTATTGGAGACAGAGTATATACAGATATTACTATTGGAGGGAGAAACCCCCCACAAAATACATGTATTTTTTGTAGGTTGTTAGATGTGTTAGCTGGAAGAAAAGATCCACGTGGATTATCTGGAGATGTTTTGATAGATGGAGAACCGCCACCTGCTGATTTCAAATGTAATTCAGGTTATGTGGTAAAAGTAAGTGTATGTGGGGTTATGTTTTGGATTTCCTGTTTTTACATGGGCAAATGTCCTGGGTTATGCTTTCATGTACTTCCAATGAATTACGTGATGTGCTCGTAGAACCAACTTTCTTCACACTAGATTTCATAATCTCCCACCATTTGAGAGTAGTGTTAAAAGAAAAGGCAGAGAGGATCTGGAATATGAGCCTCATAGGGCAGTGGCATCAATTCCAGCTGTTGCATCATTTCTAGAAGCCACTACTTTTGTCCTTTTCTGCCCTTCTTTTACCTTTCTCACTCCATTAGCTTAGAGAGGTATTCTGGGAAAATCCCCGTGGACAGCAGTCTGTTATTAGTCATCATAGGCTCTCCTTTGGTGAGCAGTGGGAGATGGAAATGATTTCATGAGGTTCTGCAGTTGTCTATGTATGTTGTTACTACAGTTGGTAGAATGGAAAGCTCACCACTAGCTAGAAATTACCTTTGGTATGTAATTTTTGATGATTAAATTACATATACTAGAGTGATGGTCTTAGAAAAGACTCAGGATGTCTCATTAAAATATCATTTTGTCTAAAGGATGATGTTGTGTTGATCACGCTGACCGTGAGAGAACATTTACAGTTCTCAGCAGCTCTTCGGCTTCCAAGAATGTCGAATGAGGAAAAAAATAAGCGGATTGAAAACATCATTGAAAAGCTAGGTCTGAAAAATGTGGCAGATTCCAAGGTAATGTGAATAAAACCGAGGGAATCATAGCTAGGAAATAGGGTCTCTTCTATATGCACAGTGTAACATTCATCAGAAATTTCCTATAATGTGAGTGCTTTCTGTAATGAGGAGAAAAGTGAGTGCTTACCTAATGTGAAAGTTTAAGTTAAGCTGGAGAGACGGTCTCAAGGAGGGGTGACTCCTGGGAGCAGAGGGAGACCTAGGGTGCAGAAGTGTCCTTACTTGACCTGTTCTGTACGACCCTCCCCCGTCCTCACTGTTGAGCTCTGGGCTCATATAATAGCTTTGTACTGACTTTTCTTGCTCCTGTTCCTCTCTTCCTCTTGGAGCAGCCCTCTCTTCCTCCACGGGACTTTGTTCCAATGCGTTCTGAGGCATATTTCTGCAATTGACTGATAAGAAGGCAAGAATTCTTGCTCTGTTTCACACTGCTGTGTGGCTCCCAAGATTACATTTGGTCACATTAGGATTTACTTTTAATTTGTGCTGATTATTTTTGCATAGACTTTCTTTTGATATGTTTTTCTCAGCCCCTATCCCCTTACCTTTCTTCTGCCAGTATTTATTTCCAGACTCTCATTTGCTATAATTGTTTTTAGAACTTTATATATAGTTGTAAGCAGGGGTAACAAAGCTTAGACAAAGTAACTGAGTTATGAGGATGAGGAAGAAAAAAATGAGAGAAACCAATGAAATTTAGTCTTGAGCAATCAGTGTGGAAGTTTTCACATCTGGACCTTTGAGGTCCAGATGTGCTGATTGCAGCGGCTCAGCTTCCTCACAACAGCGAAGAACACAAATGCTACTGACTGCTGCTTCCTCTGATATTTGTTGACCGTCTGTTATGTCAAGTGCATTTTGTTTGGAAAGAAACCTCGAGATAGCTCCATTTACCACTTATTTTTATTTTATGAGTGTTTGTGATTTTTTGCTTTGGCTCTGTTTACCTGATTTTGTGAGTAAGATTTTTTTTTTTTATTGTCTTCTTCATGTTTAAACTGTCATTGCCCTAAATTACTTGCTTGTAACTCAATGGAAAACAAAGGCTGTTGTTGAGATCTTAGAATTCATATAGTTTAGTTGGTTAAAATAATTTTAATTTTTAATATTTTAAACAAAAAAGAAATGTAAAGAATATAGTCTGATCATTATGATATACACTTATTAGGTAGTTAATATAACAGCATAACTCCTGATACTGTTAGCCTAGATTTCTCAGTTGTTAAAATGTTCTCCCATGATTATTACAGCTATTTCGTACTGAAATATTTTATAGAATGTTATATAACATTTTATTCCTGAATACCTATTTCACATCTATGAAAAATAACGAAATTACCTTAACAATACTACTACTAACTATCAAAATGAACACTATTTCATGTCACCAGCTATGTCAAGCCCATATTCATGAACTGTCATGAAATGTCTTTTATAGTTCAGTTGTTAATAGTACCTATGAGTAACATTTAATTATTATCTCTTTGGATATTCTTAGTTACAGGATTATTTCCCACTTCCTGCATCTCCCAGAACTTTCTACTCTCCTCACACACACACAGTGACACTGTCTGGTGGAAAATTTCAGCCAGGTCCCCTGTGGAACATCCCGTTTTCTGGATTTGTCTGAAAGGGTGAATCAGGAATTCTATAGTGAGAGTGTAGACAGAATCAGTTTGCAAAGCCTTGTGGAAATTGAAAGGCTGCTAATATGACCTGGTAGAAAATGAACTTTCCTGGCTCCAAGTTCACTCCCTTCTTGTAATTTTACTTGGAGACTTTTGGCCAGAATAGTGGGGAGATACATTGTTAGAAGGCTAGTAATTTTCTTTCCTCTTTCTTCTCTTGTCTTTATCTCCTGTATAGACTGTGATTTCACTATGTCAGGGCCATACCTTTTCAGGGTTCTAATTTCCTACCTTAAAATGAAATGCTCCACTTGATAAGGGATATCAAGTGAAATATAGCAACTGTGAAAAGTATGGGCTTTATAGCAGATCTCATCGTTTAACAGCTCTGAATTGAGTCTCCGTTTACTCATCTGATAGAAGAGGAACCATCTTCTCTTAGGTGTCTGTTTATTGCTATTAGAATAATAAAGAAAAAGAGATAAGTCGTCTGGTACAGAGCACAGGTTAGTTCACCAAATGGCAGGGACCCTGGTCATTTCTATAGATGCTGGTAATAATTTCTGTTTTAGGTTTTGTCCAAAGGAGAGAGAAAAAGGACCAGTGTGGCAGTGGAGCTGATCACTGACCCTCGCATCTTGTTCCTGGATGAGCCCACTACTGGATTAGACCCAAGCACAGCACATGCTGTTATTTCGCACCTGAAAGAGTAAATGCTACAGGAACATTGTTCTTTCATTTATTTAGTACAAATCATTGGTCATGTCTATGTGCTCAGTATTCTTACTGCCAGTACTGAGAAGTGCACAGCAGAATATTTTGCCCTTAGAAAAAATCAGTCAAGTAACAAAGATGTGCTGTCAGGAAAGATGAAGCAGGAGTATAGGGAAGGTTGGCCATGGTGGGGGCGGGGGCTGTTGTAAATGGCAGGCGGGTCAGGGAAGACCGCGGGCCTGTGAGCTGCCAGCTGAGAGGGAGTGAGAGAGACCAGGCTGGATGTGGCTGGAGAGAGCTCCAATTTGAAGGAAGAGCCGGTTCCACCACTCACAAATAGCAGGCCTGCTCAGACCCTGCTCAGACCCAGGCCTTTTGAGTTGTATATTATCTTCAGACTGGATCACAAGTCTCCTGTTAGCTTACAAGGAAGTCTTAGCTCTTTTATTCCACATTGTATTGAAATCCTTCATTTTCCTTCCTGATCCCATTAGACATACACACTGTAAACATACAGTAAACATTTACCGAATGCTTGAATTAAAGTAATTCTTCTCATAAAATATGCTTGATAACAGCTTTAAACAGGAATTTTTTGACCTTTGTTTCTTCTACCCACTAGTAATAACTCCAATGAAAAGATAGTTTAGCACTGTTTGTGACATGGATATAGACCAGGGATGAAATTACAGCCTTCCCATCTTGGTAGCTGTGCCCCTTTGGCTAGTTCTTTATCTAAGACTTGTGTGTTAAGAGAAGGAAATAATACAGAAACTACTTTATAACAACATTGTAAAACTTACAATGCAGTTTTCTCTAAAGCATTTAGCGAAGACTTAGTGCTTGGCAATATTAATTGTATTATAGTGGCACAAGAGCCAAATCCAATCCTAAAGCAAGAAGACTAAACTGATCAATGCCAACTGAGCATACAGCATTGTTTTAATGTTTAGTCCATAATTAGAAAGTACTACAACATGAAGAAAAATCTTGGCACCAAGTTATGTCAAACTTGGATGTAGTTACAGATTTCTTAGGGTGTGGCAACGTTCCCCGCCCCAGAGATTCTAATTCAGTGTCTGAGAAGACTGTCCAGAGATCTACATTGTCACTGAACCATCTAGTACGTTCTAGACTCTTAATGTCCATCTTTTAAGGAGCTCTAGCCTTTTAATAAAAGCATTAAGTTTAGATTCCCCAATTATTAAATAGAGAATATAAGTTAAGATAAGAAGTTTGTAAGAGCAAATCAAGTTGAATTGGGAATACATGGCCTAATGGTAGGAGTAGAATATTTTACCAGAAAGTGCAATGTTCAGATGCTTAATGACTTGTTCTTTTCCCTCTTGTAATGTAGGATGTCTAGGCAGGGGCGAACAATCGTCTTCTCCGTTCATCAGCCTCAGTATTCCATCTTCAAGCTGTTTGATAGCCTCACCTTATTGTCTGCGGGAAAGGTAGTTTTCCATGGTCCTGCACAGAAGGCTGTGGAGTACTTTGCATCAGCAGGTATACTTAACTTTTTCATGCAGCTGGTCCTTCATTCGAAGAATTCTGGAAGAGAACAGAGGAGGTCTACAAGGGTGCTGTTTGATTTTTGCATAGAAGTGCCTTGGGTTCCACCACTCTGAAATACCTTTGGCCTCTTTGGTGCCAAGATTTTTCTTCATATTGTAGTACTTTCTCGTTGCTTGGGTTTCTCTCCACTTCTTGTCTCATTTGAGTGTGTATGCGTAAATGTGTCTAAGTTGGGCCTGTGTCTATTCTACTCGCTAAGTATAATGGCCTTTCCCTGAGAGTTCAGTAATTAATGTGCTGGGCTCATAGCCAATTATTCTGTCAGGTGAACATTTCTGAAAAGGTCTGGTGTCATTGACTTGATAGTATATTGGATGGTGTTTCATCTGTTTTTCCCCTGGCATATTGCCTTCATGATCTCTCACAGAGATGTTACTTCGTTTTCTAGAAAATTAGATTGCAAATTTGGGCTGTGAATGGATGTGAATGGCCATCATATAATGAGTGTTCCTCAATCTGACCTTGATGGGGCCAACATTTCTGCACTGTCTAGTTCTTCGTATTCAGATTGAATTGAGTAATACTTAAAAATACTTCATGTAGTTTGCTTCATTATAGAGAAATACTTTCATAGGAATATTTGACCATGACCTCAAATACAGTTTACAATTTTAAGGGCTAGGGATATAGCTCAGTGTTGCAGCGCCTGCCTGGCAAGTGCAAGGCCCCGAGTTCCATTCCCAGTACAAAAGAAAATACAGTTTTAAATATTCACTAATTATCATTCTTAATTTGTTCAGTCTAGTTCTTTAAAATGAATCAAACATATATGGGGAAATCCAAGGGAGTTTACCTATAAGAGTCAGGATTCAGGCCCTCTTCAGATAATCGTGTCACAAGAAGTTGAGGTCAGAGTTCAGGTGTGCTGTGCTGGTCCTGCTCTCTTGAAAATACTGCCCAGGGGATTCATTCTGTATTTGAAATTATGGCAGCATGACAGATGCTAATTTGGACCTCTGGATTTAGTAGGTATAGAAGGAATTATTACTGACTTGTATACTGCAGTTTTCACATTTCAGAGAGTACAGAGGATCTCAGAGGGGGGAACTCTGAGGCACAATGCACCCAGGCATGTGATATTTTCTTTCTAGAGCCAAGTTCTATCTAGTGCTAGTAAGCACCAGAGTATATTGATAGCTGTTTGGGTTTTATAACTTATGAAAGTTTAGGGTAGTTGAAAGATGTTCAGAATAGTTCAGTATTCATGAGATATATTGGGGGGGCACAGATAATTGTTGAAGTGTCATGTGAGTAGCTATGTAAAAGGAAAGGATAAATTATTAAGGGGAGAAGAGCAAGAAGATGAGGGAGAAGTTGTTAGATTTTGTCTTTCCTAGCCTCACCTCCTTTACCCTCTTTAAGTGAGTCCTCTGTGCTCCAAGACCAGGTTTGTTTTCTTGTGTTGCCTTCTCTCTTAGGTTACCACTGTGAGCCCTACAACAACCCTGCAGACTTCTTTCTGGATGTGATATGTGGATTGTCCTCTCTTGTAAGACACATACAGATAGAAGCCTCGGAAGGTAAGTGAATCTTTTAGTTCACAGTTTTTCCTGATTTAGGTAAAGTTCATTAATGTGGTGGTTCACTAAAATGTGATTTTGTAAATTCCTGTTAATGCAGTGTTCTGATACCAGTCAGCAGATAGGCATTGTTGTCTATGAGTGACATAGGTGTTTTGATTTAATTTGTAAATGAGCATTTATATAACATTGCCAATTGTAAGGGAAGTTTCCATTAAAAGACAAAAATGCTAGTTGTTTATAGCATTTTTAAAATGAGACACTTTGTACTTTTTGCATTTGCACATAGTAGAAAGTATGGACCGGATTTTTATATTAAGAATTATAAGTTTGTAAGGAATCTGTTTTAAGAATTAGGGTTCCAATTGATTATGGTATATCCGTAAGATTATAGCAGTAAGGTCATGTAGCTGTCTTTTTCTCATGTGTAAAGTACTGACAAAGCTAGGGGTTTGTTTGTTTGTTTGTTTTTGTACACAAGCTTTCACATTATGGTGTTAGCCAAGAAAAAGTCAGAGGAAAATGCATTAAATCAGTTATTTGTTCCTGTCTTTAATGTTGTATTCATCTACTTTTATTCCAAAGCCGAAGTGAGAAACTTAGCTGAGCTTTATGCCAACTCCTCCCAATACAGAGAAGTAAATGGTGAATTAGATCAACTTTCAAAAGGTCAGAGGCAGAGGAGCTCAGGCTCCAAGGTTTCCTACACCACCTCCTTCTGGCATCAGCTCAGATGGATTATGAAGCGTTCATTCAAAAATTTGCGTCGTCCTCGAGTCGCTGCAATTCAGGTAACCCAATATATTTTTTTCATTGTGATGTGAAATACTCACGTGGGAGCAATTGTGTGTGTGTGTGTGTGTGTGTGTGTTTTGAGGCAGGATCTCGCTATGTAATTCAGGCTGGCCTTGAACTCACTGTGTAGCCCAGCCTGACCTTGAATGATCCTTCCTGCCTCAACCTCCAAAGCGCTGGGATTACAAGTGTGCACCACCATACCCAGCTCAGCAATTTGGTTCTGATGTAGTCTACTTCAGGATTGTGTTTATCTCCTATGTACCTTAGCATTCATTTTTTATCCCTATTCCATTTGGGATCTAGAAACAAATAGAATGAAAAAACACAATTAAGTTTCTATAAAGGGAAGCTTTTGTTAGTGATTTCTTGAATTATCTAACTCATAATATTTGTTGATTTAGGTCAAATGTAATGGATTATCAGAGTTAAAAAAAAAAACCCAAAATTTAAAGACAACAGTCACATTTGGGGTATTCTAGAAGCTGTGCGATTTCATTCATGGATTCCTTCCACAACTCCAACATAATAGCTTGTGTTGCATTTTGAGATTGCAATATAATAGTGAACAAAATGAGTAAAAATAAAAAATCTCTGCTCTCGTAGAACTTATTTTCTTATGGGTGCTGAGAGAGGATAGCTGAATGAAAAAATATACTGCATATCAGATGGCAAACAGGACTGCAGAATGTTTGAGCAGAGACGAGGTGGGGCTGGGAGGTGGAGAGGGAGAGAAAGACATCAGCAGAAGAAGATTGGTTTGCAGTTGAAACCAGGAGGTGAGGGAACCCTTGGCCCTGACTGCACCTGAGTGTAGCTTGGGCTGTTTACTGTCTGAGAGAAGAGACTGCATGCCAGATGATGTGGCCCATAACTGACTTCCTTATTCTGAGGGTCTTATCTTTGGAAATCCCGAATGAGTGTATAGTTTTACACAGATAGTAACTAGACTTAACAAGGCTGTTCACTGTCAGGTGAAGTCACTTAACTAGGATGAGATAATGTCCTTTTCTGCTTTTGGGTGGCTCTTTGGCAGTTGTTTATTAGTCCTTACAGTTTTTTGAGGGGGGTTATTTTATTTGATTTTTTTGTTATTTTACTTGTATTTTTATTATTTTTCATATTGGTCTTTTTGTTTTTGTGACTAAACACCTGCGTTAACAGCTTACAGGAGGAAAAGTATGGTTGACTCAGATTTACAGAGGTTTTATTTATTTATTTTTATTTTAGAAATTAAAGGAGGAAAATACTAACAGACCGACAACATTTTACAAAATAGCATAGGATCAG
>NW_004955405.1:9580247-9593603 GCF_000276665.1 Chinchilla lanigera
GCCCTGCAGCTCCTGGAGTACTTGCTCTCTTAGGGCAGGGTGCATGGGGCTCAGAGAGTCTGCTCGCCTGGCTCAGAGAGCCTGCTCGCCCAGCCCTCAGCTGGAGAGGTCCCTGGGCCACTCAGTCAGGATCTCCTCTCTGCCACCACAGCGACTCAGTCTGTAATGTCTGCGGGGTCTTTGTTCTCGCGTCCTTCTCTCCGGGATTGGATGGGGCCTACCTGGCTCTGTGCGCGCGTTTCAGCTCGGAATCGTGGTGGCATGCGTCCAGCACAAACTCGGACCCAGGAGCCCTGCCGCTCCCGGAGAACTCGCTGTCTGGGTGCAAGGCGTGGGGGGCTGGGGGAGCCTGCTCAGCTGGCTCTGAGAGCCTGCTCGCCCCGCCCGTCCCCTGGGCCTCCCTGCGCCTAGCAACTCAGTCTGTAATGTCCACGGGGTCTTTGTTCTTGCGTCCTGGCCTCCGGAATTGGATGGGGCCTACCTGGCTCTGTGCGCGTGTTTCAGCTGGGAATCGTGGTGGTATGCGTCCAGCACAAACTCGGACCCAGGAGCCCTGCCGCTCCTAGAGAACTCTTACAGAGGTTTTAGATCAGTTGGTTCTGTTACTTTGGGCCTGAAGTAAGGCAAAAGTCACAGATGAAGGGTCAAATGGCAACCTGGAGACAAAGAGAAAAGAAAAGAACCTTGAAGAAGGAGCCAGGGAATATATATAGCAGCCAAGATCAAACCCTCCAACCAGGCCCAGTCTGTTTCCATTGCCTTTCAATACTAACATCAAATTACGATCTCTTGAATGGGTTAGTCCACTGATGAATTTACTGCCTTCGTGGTCTAACTGTCTCTGGAAACACCTCCAGACATACCCAGAAGTGTGCTTGACTAGTTTCTTTGGCAGTCCTACATCAATAACTTGACTGTCATGAGTAGCTGTCATACCTATGTCACAGATCACTAGTTCTTGCACCTCGTTTTCCATCATCTATAAAGAAATTATTTTAGATTTCTTCGGGATTGTTATTTTTATCATCAGTCATTGAGTTTCTATTGAATTCTAATAGTATGTTAGTTCTAGTGAAATACTGTGGACTTATGCACCATAACTTTCTTATTTTGAAGTTTGTCAGTTTCCAAATGTATCTAGAGCCTGTGTCCCTGTTTAAGTCATACTGTCAGTTACTCCAAATGCTTGTGGTTATTGTGATTAGGCATTTCTGTGAGAATGTGGGTACTTTTGTGTCCTGTCAATCAAGGACAAAATTTTATTCTTTGGAAGAGATTTGATGCCATTTGGCAACAAGTCATAAGTATTAAATCCGTCAACCAGGGTTACCCATTGTTGAACAGTGAGATGATGTAATGAGTTGATTTTTGTAATTTATGCACTAGGTTTTTCTTATTTCCCTGTAGAAGCATTTTATAAGTGTCTTATCTAAGTCACATATGTGGTAATTCTAAGCAGGGCATGATTGAAAAACACGTACTTCAATACCCCTGGACTGTGAGTGGTTTGATTCTAGGCTTCCCTATGATGCAACCACCAGGCCCAGTGCCTTCAGGAATTATGTGCAGCCTCCTTGCCTCACCAGTGAGCTTATTTCCACATAAGGAACACAGCAAAGTTCAGAGAAGCAGAAGTCTGTGAAATAAGGTTAAGACCTTTTATCTCCCTGAGCTTAGTAAAACGACTCTTACTCAGATTTGTAAATACTGAATGGTTAGCTTACTAGTAAACAATCCCCCTTTTTCATTTTCTTTTTTTTTTCTTCTTGGGACAGGATCTTGCTATGGAGTTCAGGCTGGCCTTGAGCTCACTTTGTAGCCCATGCTGGCCTTGAACTCGCAACAATCTTCCTGCCTCAGCCTCCCAAGTGCTGGGATTACAGGCATGTGCCACCACGCCCAGCAACAATCCCTTTTTCATAACAGACTACATAGTAAATATTTTAGGGTTCACAGGCCTTTTATGGGATTCATCTCAGGTAGTGTACCTTGCTATTTTAGTGTGAAAGCCAGAACTAATATATAAACAAATGAACATGTCTTTATTTCAATAAAACTGTATTAATGGGAGTCAGGGATGTACCTCAGCAGCACAGTGCCTGCCTGGCAAGCATGAGGTCCTGAGTTCGATTCCTAGTACTCCCCCCCCCAAACCACTTATTAACAATGACATTTAAATTTCAAATGAATTTCATGTTGCAAGAAATATTATTCTGTACATTTTTGTTCTAACATTAAAAAGCATAAAAGCCATTTTAACTCTAGACAGAACAAAAATAGTTGGCTGTCCCTCATTGCCCATGGGCAGCAGTTTACTGACTTGCAAATACACCATAACTTTTAAGCCTGTGTATATTTTTAAATCTAAGTTTTGAATGTAGAATTACTAAATATTTTATGATTTCCTGCCAATAAATATTATATCTATTGTCTTATGGCTTGAACTAGTTATTTACATGAAACAGACTTAGCCTGTACTTAGAAATTCTATTAGGAAGCTCTTGGAATGATTGGATTATCTGTATAGGAAAATGTAGT
This sequence comes from Chinchilla lanigera, assembly GCF_000276665.1. Taxonomy (NCBI): domain Eukaryota; kingdom Metazoa; phylum Chordata; class Mammalia; order Rodentia; family Chinchillidae; genus Chinchilla; species Chinchilla lanigera. The sequence continues at coordinate 9,582,786 of NW_004955405.1, forward strand.
GTTCATTTTTAATGTGTTAAGGGTTTTCTGATCAAATTAATTTGGAAAACTTTAGCGTTAATCTCTCACTGTCATCATTTCTACCAGCATATGACAAACTACAATGGGTTCTTACTCTTTTTTTTTGAGACAGTGTCTCCCTGTGTAATCCAGGTTACATCAGGTTGGTCTCAAACTCATTTTTCCAGCCTCCTCGGCTTCAAAGTGCTGAGATTATGACCATGAACTACTGTATTTTTAGGATTCATATTTTTTTAGCGAAAGCTAGAAAAATCACTCAGAACATATTTTACAGTGATCCTTGGGTTGAAAACATGCTGGATACCAGATTCCCACATCTCCTAAATGATGTCATTTACTCTGTTGTTCAGCATTTCTTTTACCTAGTGGTTTTCCTATTCCTTATGCAAGACAGTGTAATATGGATGCGTCTTATAAAAGTAGAATGTCATGGGATTCATCATTTTTCAAGGTTGGAAAACCAACTAAAAATTGTAGAACTTTGAAGCCTGTAGTAGACTTCATGATAGTAACAGTGACTTTGATAGGAGAAGTTCTCAAGTTTGGATGCAAAAAATTGGAAAAAAAAAAAAGGAATGCAGAATGTCTAGTTTAAAAGACCAAGTAGTCTTAAAACTTAAGCTCTGTGAAACTACAGACTCTTATATATATGTGCATGCTGCCTGCTGATAGTCATGTGTACTTTAGGTCTGCTGCAGTAGAGTATATTTTGAGGGTAGTAAAAATATGCCATGGTAAAGGAGGTTTTTCTCCTCTAAGCAAAGGGATTTAAGGACATCTTGTAAGTGAAACATTACAATAATGTCCTTTGCAGATAAAGTTTTTCACAAACTGGTCTTTATAGATCTTCATTCTGTTTTTACTTTGGCTTGCTTTTCCCCAAATATACCCTTCACAAATTACTTCATGTCTTTATATTAGTATTGAGTATTTTTTAACTTTGAAGTTTCCAAGATATATATCAGAATATTTTGTGTCCTTTAGATTACCATTTTCTTACCTTTGTATTCAGCCCATGAATAATTTTAGTAGGTTTCCTCAAAAATTATATCATAATGTAATCCTTGCTAATTGAAGAATCCTTAAGACAGTTTTTATCCTCAAATCAAAAGTGATGTTTGTCCCGTCGCCTCGGGAGCTCTCCACACAGACTGAGTATGTGAAGACAGGTGAGGATACCAAACAGCAGCAGCTCCACTGGCCATGAGGACCACAGCCTTCCTGGCTGAGGTTGATGGAGAAGCAGTGATGGAGAAGCAGATAATGGAAGCACTTGGGTGCCCCCAAAAAGGTGGCTGGATGCTGTGGTGACACTTTCTCATATAGGCAGGGACGCCCCATAGGTTGGATAGATGGGGCCCACCTCACTCCTCACTCCTACTTCTTATGCAAAATTTCCTTGTTAGAAATTTCTTGTGTGCTTTAAAAATTGTAATTTTTATTCAATTTGCAGTGCTGTAGAATTCAATTTGCATTGATCCCAGGGTCTTGCACATGACAAACAGGTATTCTGCCCAGGAGCTACATTCCCAGCCCTGAAATGGTATTTATTTCTAATGATAAGCATAAGATATCTTGTTTGTGAACTTTTTGAAGTATAAAACTACATGTTTACTGTCAGAAAAGTTATGAATTTACTTCAAATCAAAACTGTTAGGCACATGGACTTTATTTTATTTTTAAAATGACTTCTCCAGAGAAGTGTAGCATTTGTGGGTCCAGTGGCTGAACTGGCCCTGAGCCAGCAATACTAGACGGGACAGTGGAAAGAACCTTAGATTTTCCAGTAGTCTGCACTGTGTTCTTCCTTTTTTTTTTGGTACTGGGAGTTGAACTCCCTGGGAGTTCACAGGACCTTGCGCTTGCCAGCCAAGGAGCTGTGCCGCTAAGCTATATCCCTGGCCCTGCACTGTGTTCATTCAGATCCTCCAGCAACAGATAACTTCATTTTCAATTTAATTTATGAAGCAGACTTATAATGCTCAGTGTTTTATATTCTCCCAGGGACTCTGGAAAATCATTTAAAGTGTTTATTTCAATGGAGATATTTCACATGTATCCATATAGATTATGTAAAAGTTTTAATAGAATATGTAAAAGTTTCAATCTGTGTAAAAATTTTTACCTTTAATTAAAACTGCTTTTTCATTTTCATTTTTAAAAAGCTGTTGTTAATAATTGCAGTAGGAATGATTTCGAGCTCTATTTTTCTTGGACTAAATAATGAATGTACTGGAATCCAGAATAGGTAAGTAAGTTTTTATCTTTTGGGAAAAATACTGATACTTTGTTCAAAATTGTGAGCATCCATTGGGGATTTGAATTTAGGACAAGTCTGGGTAAATATCACTATTTTATTGAGGGGTTAGGATAAGTTAGTACATTGAAACTGAATGAAGAGTTACTTTTTTCACATGTATGTAAATATGCAGTGTTTTTACTTTGGGGAAAGTACATACATACTTTGATTAAAGTACATACAACATAATTTCTGTGCTTCTAGCCATTCTTAAGTGTAGGGCTTAGTGACATAAAGTGTATTCATATTATGCACAGTTACCACTGTGCAATTCTAGAACTTCACCTTCCCAAGTAGACCCTTCATGAACATTAATCAGTAACACACCGCACCCACCTCTCCCAATCCCTGGCTAATGTCATTCTTTCTGTCTCTGAATTTGATTACTCTAGGGACATCATAAATAATGACATAGAATAGAGTATTTATTTTTTCTTTTGTTTTATTTTGGTTTGGTTTTGTGACTGCCTTAATTCCTATAGCATAATGTCCTCACGAGTCATCCAAGTTATAGCATGTGTCAGGATATCTTAGTGTTTTAAGTCTGAATAAATATTCTATGACATGTGTGTACTACATTTTGTTTATCTGCTCATCAGATGATGAAAATTCGTGTTGCTTCTGCCTTTTGGCTAATTTCAATAATAATGCTATGAGTATACAAATGTTTATTTGAACGCTTGCTGTCAGTTCTGTGAGGTACGTGGGCAGAGGTAGAATTGTTGCACCGGATGGCAGTCATGTCTTCCATAGCAGCTGTGCCACTTTACATTCTCAACAGTGGGACACAAGAATCCCAGTTTCTGCACATCCTCTCGCAGTACTTTTTTTTTTTTTTTAATAATAGAGATTCATTAGATCTTTGGTGGAATTTCTGTATAAATCATTTGCCCATTTAAAATATGTATTTTGTTATTGTTGTTGTTACTGTTATTGAGTTGGAATTCTTTATACTTCTACATATTAATACCTTGACCAATACAATATTTGCAAATGTTTTCTCTCATCTTATGGACTTTTTATCACTTTGTTGGTAGTGCCTTCAAAGAATAAATGTTTTTAAACTTTTTTCCCCTCTTGCGCCCAGTGTTTTTAAATTTGATGTTGTTCAGTTCATCTATTTTTTTATTTTGTTGCGTGTGAGACAGTTTCCCTGAAGTTTTTTGATTTGTTTGATGTGGGATAGCAGAGGTGGGTGGAACTCAGCTTTTCCAGTTTTATGGATAGTACTTTTAGTCTGTTTTGTGATTCTTAACTTGTTTCAGTTTAATATGCCTTGTTTCATGATGAGACTTTTAGATGGCTGTACTGTGCTCCGTACATAGTTGCTTGCAAACATCATGCACCTCTAAGTCCTCTAATTCATGTATGGAGAACTGCTCTTTGCCAGACTCTGGGCTGTGATTGACATTCTGGCAGTCAGAGTGGTAGATGTTGCATTTTTATGCCTAAGGGAAGTTGTAGAAGATCATGTTGATCTATTTTGATTTCTACAAAAGGCTGTTTTTAAAAGAAGATAAGCATAAAAGCCAATTCTTCACTCAATGCAAATAAAATTTTGTATGTATTGAATCAGATTGCTATAATATAATATAATATAATATAATTATATTGAGATGATTATTGCAGTTATTTTCCAGAGTTTTGCCATTTTTTTACCTTTCTGTGCAAGCTGAGACCCCTGGATTGTTTGCAAACCTGTAGCACTTGGTTTGTGCCCTGTATGAATGTCCTTTTCTCACCCAGCACAGCCTACACCTCAGGATCTAGACGATGTGTATTGTGGTAGAAGTGAGAATTGAAAAAAACATTAGAGAAACGTATCATCAACAAGAATTTTAAGACCAAGTGGAAATTAAGACATTTAAGGTCTTACCAAAAAACCCAGAGAAAAAAAAGAAGAGCTTTAGTTTTTTCTGCAAATGTTTTGTTGGAGAAATTGGGCATTAACTTTATTTTATTTTATGAAAAAATAAAACTAAATTTCATAACAAAATAATAAGAAAATAACAATAGTTAATACACTGTGTGTCATTATCTTTGATGTAGTTACTCATAAGATAGGGACCAAAAAGATTCTTAGAAAAAAGAAATAGTAGCAAAACTTTTCAGTGATCTAAGATAAACTAGTAGTATAAGTGAAACAAATCAGTGTATATATTAAAATATTTTTAAAACAATGAAATAAGTGAGGAGGTATTTGAATTTATTTCCTATTTCTCTTCTATTTTGTTCTTCATGTATATATTTATATGTATATATTTTCTATTGCTCATGTAAGACAAACCAGCTGATATTTGAGCTTGTGTGCCTGACTTACTTCATTTAACATATTTTCGGGTTGCCTCCCCTTTACCTATGAATGCCTCAAGTTTATCTTTCTTTATGGCAGTGTAGTACTTCATCATGTATACATACCACATTTTCCTTATCCATTCATGTGTTAATGGACGTATATGTGTTTCAAAGATCTAGCTGTCATAAATTGTGCTGCTATAAATGTGGGTATGTATCCTTCTAATATGGTGATTTTAACTCTTTTGGGAAGAAGGATACTTAAAAGAGGGATGACTAAGTGTATCAGTTGGGTTTTACTAGAGAAACAGATATAACATAAGATATGCAAATGTATGAGAAATTACAAGATTAGCTTACGATGGTCAGCCACAGAGTCGGATGTGGAAGCGTACAAAGAGTATCTGCACACTGGAGATGGAAGGATTCAGTCTAAGGTCTGGAGTTCACTGCAGTGTTCAGTACAAGCCATATTAGAAGGCCGATGGGTCTACAACAGAAGGTTGATGAGTCTATGCTAGAAGGCTGAAGGATCCAAGGCAGAAGCTAAAGAGTCTGCACTAGAAGCCAGGAGATGACATCCAAGCTGAAGGCAAAGATGCGCTCCTCCGAAGAATGGAAGCCCCTCTGTCCTTCCTCATTTCCCTTTTATATCATCTGAGTGATGAGCCACCCTAGGATAGTTCCTGTACACCCTAAGGTGTAGAATTGCTGAGCTGATTTAGTTAAGCTTCTAAACTTCTCAAATTGACACAATCAATCAACTGCTATGCTAGATCATTAGAATTTCTATTTTTAGTTTTTTGAGGCCTTTGTACATGATTTTTATAGTGGTCAAAGTAGCTTAAATTCTCATCAACAACCTGGAAAAGTTCTTTTTCCCACATATCCTTTCCAGCATTTTTAATTATTAGACTTTTTTTTTTTGGTACCAGGTATCAAACTCAGGACCTTGCACTTCCCAGGCAGGTGCTTATGCCACTGAGCTATATCCCTGGCCCTGTAATTATTAGACTTTTTGATGACAGCCCTTCTTTCTGAGATAAGATGGTATCTCACTGTTTTTATATTTGTATTTGTTTTTCTAATGGTCAGTGATGGTCAGTATTTTCTCATGTGCTTATTGGCCATTTGTACTGCTGTGAAATGCCTGATCATTTTGGTTGCTCATTTTTTGATTGGGTCTTTTATTTTGAGGAGCCTAAATTTTTTGAGATCTTTATATATTCCTGATGGTAGTGCTAATGTCCTTGGAATGGCTGATAAAATTTTTTCACATACTGTAGATTGTCTCTTCACACTGTTGATTGTTTCCTTCACTGTGCAGAAGATTTTTAATTTGATGTGATCCCATTTGTTGATTCTTGATAGTATTTCTTATGCCACTGGGATACTGTCCAGAAAGTTGTTGCCTATGCCTTATGTCTTTAAGAATTGTACGTATTTTATCTTGTAGAATATTGTTCCTGTTTTAACATTTATATCTTTGATCCATTTACATTTTAGTTTAGCATATGGTGAGATGTGTAGGTCTAGATGCAATCTTCTGCATATGGATATCCAAGTTTCCCAGCACCATTTATTAAAGAGGCTATCTTTCCTCTAGTATCTTTATTTATTTATTTTTATTAGTTTAGGTTTGCCATATTTAATGATCACATTTATCATAGGGAATTTGCACCTGTAAATATTTCTTAAGTACCTGTACATAATATTTAATTTTTCCCCATTCTCTTCTCCTCCCTTGTTTCAGTGTGTGTTTCAGGGTCCTTTGTTCAAAGCTCCAATAGCGTATGTGCCTGGGGTTTTTTCTTCTTTTACTCTTCTGTTCTATTAATCCACATGTCTGTTTTTGTGCCAGTACCATGCTGTTTTAATCACTGTAGCTTTATAGTATATCTTCAAGTGTGAGATTGTGATTCCGTTGGTTTTGCTTTTGTTACCTACCGATTGCTTTTGCTATTTTGAGTCCCTTCTGATTCCATATAAATTTTAGGATTGCTTTCTCTAGCTGTGTGAGAAATGACACTGGTATTGATTGGAATTATATTAAATCTATCTATCAGTTTTGGAAACATGGCCATTTTGATTATGTTGGTTCTGCCTATCCAGAAACGGAGATAGCTTTCCATTTTCTGGTATCCTTCTTGATTTTCTTTTTCAGGGTAATGTAATTTTCACTGTAGAGGTCTTTCACTTCCTTAGTTAGGTTAATACCTCAGTATTTAATTTTTTTATGCCATTGTGAATGGTATTTTTTTCCTAATTGCTTTTTCAGTATGTTTATATGTTTATTATTACTGTATAGGAATGCTATTGATTTTTGTGTGTTTATTTTATATCCTCCTACACTGCTGAATTTATGAATTGTAGGAGTCTTTTGGGATTTGTAAGTAAAGGATTGTGTCATTTGCAAATAATGATAGTTTGACTTTGTCCTTTTCTGTATGTATCCCTTTTATTTATTTCTTTTGCTGATTTCTCTGTCTAATGTTTTGAGGACAATGTTGAGCAAAAATGGTGATGATGGACATCTTTGTCTTGTTCCTGATTTTAGAGGGAAGGCTTTTCTTTTTTCCCTGTTTAATATAATGATAGCAGTAGGTTGGTCATAAATGGCTTGCCTCATGTTGAGATACCTATTTTCTTCAGGTTTTTATCACGAATGGATCATGTGTTCTTTTGTCTTTGCTTCTGTTTATGTGATGAATTACACTTATTGATTTGCTTGCACTGAACTGTCTCTGGAATGAAGCCTACTTCATCATGATGTATGATCTTTTAGATGATTTGTTGTAATCTGTTTGCCAGTATCTTGTTAAAGATTTTTGCTTCTGTGTTCATTAGAGAAACTGGCTTGTAGTTCTCTTTTTTTGGTTAGACCTTTGTCTGGTTTTGGATTCAAGATAATATTGGCTTCCAAATGTCATTTTGGAAGTACTCCTAATCTCTGGATTTCATTAGAAAGTTTGAGGAGTATTGGTGTTAGATCTTTCCTGGAAACTTCATAGACTTTGTCAGTGAATTTATAAAGCCTTGGACTTTTCTTAGTTCATAGTTGTTTTTTTTTTTAATTATTATTGCTTCAATTTTATTGCCTGTTATTGGACTATTCAGGATTTTTGAGTCTTCTTGGTTCAATTGTGGCAGTTCATATGTATCTAGGAATCTCTCCATTTCTTCTGAGTTCTCCAATTGTATGGCATATAAGTTTGAGAAACAGTTGCTAATAATTTTCTCAGTTTCGGCAGTGTCTGTTGTGCTTTCACCTTTTACATTTCTAATTGCATTAATTTGTGTCCCCCCCTCTTTTTTGGTAACATTAACTAAGTGTTTGTCAATTTTGTTTATTCTTTCAAAGAACCAGCTCTTTGATTCATGGATTCTTTATACTAATTTTTAGTCTCCATTTCCTTAATTTCTGCTCTAATCTTTATAATTCATTCACTTGGCCTTCACATTGGTCATTTCTTCTCCCCATTATTTCAATCGTGTTTTTAGGCTGGGTTTCTGTTTTGCACCTTTCTTAATGATTCCCATTCTTTTCTGTGTTGAGCATTCATGTTTTGCATCTCGCCTTTTAGTTCCACAAGCTGTTTATCAGTGTCTTCTCTAGATTCACTGAGAATTTGTTTGATTAGGGTCATTATGTTATTAGTTATAGTTTCTTTAAATTCACCAGGTATCTTAATGAACTGGTTTATCCCCATTAGTAGCCTTTCAAATCTATCTGCTGTGTATTTTATGATTTTTTTCCCTTTCATTACCCCTTGAAATGATATGTAGAGAATTGTGAGCTTTTGGGGACATTTTGTTGCCTTGTCTTTTCATATTTCATGTTTCTGTTTTGTTCTGTAATGGGATTTGCAAACTCATTGGCCCAGTGCTCTCATTTTTCAGGAGCAAGCCACAGTATTATGACCCCCAGACATCTAGATACCATCATAGAGAGAAAACAAATTGCCAGCCATACTGTGTTTCCATAGCTATAGTAATAAATTCACTGACAACAGTGGGCATCAGATTTCAACTGTACTTTGACAAACCCTAGGAACCACTGGTGAACTCCCTGTTAAGCAAAGAGGGCTATGATTTAAGTGAACACAGTTAGGCTCCCTTATATTGACCCATAGTAATAGTTATTTTAATATGTATTTTTTTATTTAGTTTGCTACCATTTTTAAAAACCTAATTTGAAATGTGTGGAAGTGGCCTCTGTGTGTAATTTATCTAAGCCATGTGGGGAAAGGAGTGATTGATTATTTTGATTAGAGAGAAGTGTCTCAGTGCCACGTCTGGAACCATTTCTAAAAAACTTTTTCTTTAGGGTTGAATGTCAGTACTTCAGCGTTTGAAGGCAGCGGTTTAGTGCTCTTCTTTGAGGACCCAGCACTCTCTTTGCCATTTCTCTAACCTGTGTAACTAAGAAACTGAGTTTAAATCCTTTGTAGACTCTGAGATCCTTTGCCTTTTATCAGCAGCTCCTTTGTCTTTTATCGGGAGGTTTGAGGTGATAGCTAAAAAAATTACGAAATGGGGGCTTGAAATACTTGAATTCATTCATCTCATTTCTGTGTATTTACCCAAAATATTTGAAATCAGTTTATGTGCATTTCTATGTTCATTGCAACACTGTTCATAATAGCCAAACCAAGGAATCAGACTAAGTGTCTATCAGCTAATAAAAGGATAAAGAAAATATAGTCAAGGTTCTGACCCAGCAGGATCAGCTTCCTGTGAAGGCCCTGTCCTGGCTGCAGATGGCCACGTCCCTCTATGCCGTCTCATGACACAGTCTGGCGTTCCTTCCTCTCATAAGGACACTAATCTCATCTTGGAGCTTTAGTCTCATGACCTCTTCTAAACCTAATTAGCTCCCAAAGCCTTCCTCCCAAGGACTGTTGTTTCAACTTATAAATTTTAGGGGAACACAAAACTTATTTCACAGCAAGCTAGACCATAAATGTTAAAATGTGCTGTACTATGGACTCACAGGGGTCCAGCTAAGCTGTAGAGACAGAGATGGAGGAGAGAGCCTATGGGGTGCTGACTCCCCTCTCACTTGTAACCAGACTAATTCCAGCTTTTGTAAAGAAAAGTTTAAATAATTTGTTTAATGTAATATTCTTCATGAAAAGAGTTCTGCAGGTAGAAAATCGGCCTGATGGTGTTTGGTGAATTCACTGTGGTGTTCTTGTTCTTGTTTTCACCTGGCAGAGCCTCAGTGCTCTTCACACTGACAGTCTTTCAGTGTTTCAGCAGCGTGTCAGCTGGGGAGATCTTCATGCTTGAGAAGAAGCTGTTCATGTGAGTAGATTCCTGTTCTAACCAGTGTGGTGACTGTTGGGCAAATTGGTTCCATTGAGAATTGGGCCAAGGATGCCATCCTAGGGATTACTGGTAGCTTTACTTTATTTGTTTAATTGACAAATATACACTATCTATATATTTATTACATACACAGGCTTTTGAAATTCGTATGTACTAATGCTGATTTAAAAGAGAGTCATGAGTGGATTGGAACAGCAACAGTGGGTAGAGTCTGCTACCTAGGGAAAGGGGTTTCAAGATCAGGGTGTGGTGAGCAAATCCCAGTGGAACTGAGAAAGGGGCTGAAGAGAAGCTTTTGTTTTTAGCAAATAACTGGTCATAGACACATTGGCAAGAATAGTTTGGGGGGACTGGTGGTGATTACATGGTGGGTTCAGCAGTGAAATGCAGGAAGCGGGTAAAGTTGACAAAGACTATGAGCAAGGTTAGCCCTCGTGGCATGGAGGAGTGGAAAGACTGAGAGGGCAGCTTTACAGTGAGGAGCAGGCTGGTTTTGTCTCTGTGTCTTTCAAAGATGGAAGAGAATTTGCTCGTATTTACATGCCAAGGAAGGGAGTCATCAGAGAGGGGAAGGAGTAAGACACTAGTGAAATAGTTTGGAATTACGAAAGCACAGTGCGAGAAAGCGGAAGCTTAGGATTCAGTGATTGACACAGCTGCTTAGCTGGAGACATGATCATGAAAGGAAGAAGTCATTTTTGCACAAGAATAGAAGAAGTAAGGAGAGATTAATGATCTGAAGCTGCATTGTAGGCCTTGGTAAACAACTTCTTTATATCGGGTACAGGTGCACATTCCCTATGATGAATGTGATCATTATGCATATCTAAATGGTAGTAATAATAATAATAATAATAATAGTAATAATAATA
>NW_004955405.1:9593703-9619251 GCF_000276665.1 Chinchilla lanigera
AAGGTTAGCCCTCGTGGCATGGAGGAGTGGAAAGACTGAGAGGGCAGCTTTACAGTGAGGAGCAGGCTGGTTTTGTCTCTGTGTCTTTCAAAGATAGAAGAGAATTTGCTCGTATTTACATGCCAAGGAAAGGAGTCATCAGAGAGGTGAAAGGGTAAGACACTAGTGAAATAGTTTGGAATTATGAGAGCACAGTGCGAGAAAGCGGAAGCTTAGGATTCGGTGACTGACACAGCTGCTTAGCTGGAGACATGATCATGACAGAAAGAAGTCTTTTTGCATAAGAATAGAAGAAGTAAGGAGTGATTAATGATCTGAAGCTGCATTGTAGGCCTTGGAAACAACTTCTTTATAGCAGGTACAGGTGCACATTCCCTATGATGAATGTGATCATTATGCATATCTAAATGGTAGTAATAAAAATAATAATAATAATAACAATAATAGAAGAGAGGAAAGGAAAAGCCAACATGACTGCAGTTCTTCAGAGAGAACCAGCATCAGAGAAGGGGCAGAGTCTCTGGGGAGTGAGGAGATGCAGATTCTGTGCACCTGGAGCAGGATTCTGGGGCCAGTGTGGACAGCTGCAGGAGGGAGTTGTATAATGAGAAAGGGTCGCAGTGAGCGCCTCCTACAGCTTATATGCGGGTGTATGAAGGGTGTGGGAGTGGGTAGCCTAGAGGACATGGGAAGTTGTCTTTTTATGCCATAGTGCAACAAAATTCTATACAGTGAGTAGTTTTTCTTCGGGTCTGTACCTTCTGAAGTTAATCTGGGATGTACAATGTATATTTTTCTTCTATAGACACGAGTATACCAGTGGATACTATGGACTGTCATCTTATTTCTTTGGAAAACTATTTGCTGAGTTAATCCCTAGGAGGTTTTTGCCAACTGTTATATTTACCTTTATTCTATATTTTCTGTTTGGTAAGTAATAAGACAAGAAGGTTGTCTCTAGACTTGCATATGAGGTGAAACTAATATTCTCTTGCCTGCATTTTTATGATTCTCTGAAATGCAAACAAAGCCATAAGCTAGAGAGGAAATGTGTAACCACTGTGCATTCTCTAAAATAACTGTGGTATATGGGTATTTTTCTCAAGACTTTTTCCCATCTGAACTTTTTAAACTATAAACCTGGATTTCAGTAAGACATATTTACAGTGTGTCATACACAAAGGTGGAAATCATTTATAAAACCATTTGAGATTATGCTGGAATATTTATTGCCAATTTATGTATATTTTTCTATCCTTCTGTGTGTTTCCTTATAGATATAAATATAAATAGGTAATATCGTTAATATCTATAGAGATGTATATAGAGAGGTCAAAAAATCGAAATACATATTATTCCTTCTGCCTTCTACTTTGTAGTACTTGTTTGGTAGTTGTAGACAGTTTCATTTTTGCGTTTTCAGCCTTCATCCCATGCTCATCAAAATTGCATTATATTTCAGTGATACAGCTATGCATGTGTGCATCCGCTCAAAGACATGTGAATGAGGGCACACAAATGTGTGGGCGCACACACACACACCAAAACTCTCGTTTTGGTAATGTGCTGGAGGATAAGAACCACTCATAGAGCTTAGATATTCCATTTTATCAGGAAGATGTGCATCCAAAGAATTAGGAGTGGAATCGAGGTCTCAAAACTCCTCTTTGTGTTCTTGTACCAGTTTCTAAATCTTCAGCTTGTGTGATGTATGACATGTGCTCATTATACTTTATGAAATAGTTTGTGGAACTCAGCTTAGCCCCATCCTCCATCACAGAGTCATGTGGTGCTATGTCCAGGGGACTTAGTTTATGAAGGCCCCCTACCCAGTCTCAATTATTAAAACCACTATGAAGTCATGGAGTCCTGACCCCACGCTCCTCACTGTGCAGTCACAGCAAACACTGAGTGCTGTGCAGGTGTCTGGGGAAGTGAACGACTATGGCTGAGCTTCCTGTGAGAGGCCAAGGCAGGAGAATGCTGGTCCATTGTGTTGTCTGGGGCACCTCACCTCAGGAACTCAGAAATTGTTCCTAGGCCCACACAAGGGAGCATAGGTGCTGCATGGAGAAGTGTTTCTGCAGTAAGTGTGAAAAGAAAAACTGTATGAAAACTTTATGTAGTTACATGGAGGGTCAGTGAAATTGGTGACCTGGGTAGGTTGAAAGTGGATGACTCTTTTCATTGTGATATTAGTTTGTTAGATTATACTGTTGTTTGTCCAATAAATTGTTCCCAAAACATGGTGATGTAGGCAGTTGGATTGACCCCTTCTTTTCTTGGTTAGGATTGAAAGCAGGGGCAGAAGCCTTCTTCATCATGATGCTTACTGTTATCCTGGTGACTTACACAGCCAGTTCCATGGCACTGGCCATTGAAATAGAACCACGTTTGGAGTATGTGACAACATTTTCCATGAACCTCTATTTTGTGTTTATGATGGTGAGTATAAACTGTGCTTCTGTGAGAGGGAAATTCTCCCCTTGTTTCCCCTGTGTATATTCATCTGCCTGGTAAAACCTGCTAGGAATATTTTGTACATGGGACTCTGATGCTTTCAAGAGACCATAGACTGACATATAATTTATAGTACAGAATATTAGGTTTATTCCTTGCCCTTGTCCAGTCTTTTTTTAAAGGCTCTTCTAGTGTAGTTACTGTAACTGAGTTAACATGTGCTGAGTAATTTACCTTTAAAAAGGTCATTCTGGCAGCACTGTGAAATCTTATATACTGGCACTCCTAAAACCAGAAATATTATGGTTTGTCAATTGTTTCATAAAAGTGTCATGCTATCTGCCTGCCTTTCCTGCTGGTGTTAGAGATCTGCTGGCTTTTTTGCTACAGCAGAGGTGGTACGGCTGGAGTTACTACTCTCTAGGATGAAAGCGAAGCTACATGAGAAGTGTAACAGTGTGTCGCATGCAAAGTCTGTCTTGGGGTCTTGTGTTTTGAAACGAAGTGTTTTAAAAATACTGGAAAATTCCAATGTCCACTGTACTATGTCACCTCATTTCTGAATTTCTAAGAATCTCTGATAGGAATATACTTTTGGTTTTCTTTTTTTCATTTTCTTAATACTAGGGCTTGAACCCAAGGCCATTCACATGCCAGCCAGTTGCTCTTCCACTGAGCTATATTTCCAACTCTTTTCATTTTATTTTGAGACAAGGTCTTGCTAGTTTGCCTCTGTTGGCCTCAGATTTTCAGTCTGTCTGCTTCATTCTTCTGAGTAGCTGAGATTCACAGGCTTACATCACTTCTCCTGGCTTATCACTGTCTCTCTTTTTTTAATCATTGCTTATTTATAATCAAACATGTTCCCAAATTTTGCTGTCAGATAAATGGAACCAGTTGCCTCATTGTTTTCCCTCACCAGGAAGCAGAATGTGAAGGGAGGATCCAGGGAGGAAGACATTTTCTGCCAGGTCACACCCCTAAGTGATTTACCTCTTCAGACCAGGCCCCGCCTTCTAGTAGCACACTCAACAATGAATGTACTAGTCAGTGGATTAATCTGCTGATCATGTAGCACCTCCCATGGGCTCATCACTTTTCAAAAGCCCTTCCTCTGAACACATGAAAGTTTGGGGGAATTCTGGATCTAAACCATAACACCAATTATAAAACCAAATTTTACACAAAGTTGCTGTGTTATGTACTGAACACGTGGTTAGGTTTTCTGAATATATGCAGATACACTAGCAATACTGTCATTGTTTTGCATATCCCTGTAAGGCTTCTCCCAGTTAGGATGAGTTTGATGTGAATCCCGTAGCTGTCTCTTACTCATCTTGAGGAGTCCTTCCTTATATCTCCACCATGCTACCACTTTTTGGTAGGTTTAAATGGAGATATGGGGTATATTTTCTTTTACATATTGCCACATTATGCTATTTATCAGTTCTAGGCTTTGAGTAACCCTAAGCTTGCATTTTGAACCCCACATTATTCATAAACTCTTAGATTTAGAAAGCAAAACTTTATGAATGACAACCTTGCTGTTGTATAGATTAGAGAGGGGCATATGATACTTGGCATTGTTCTGGTCTGTTCCTAGATGACCAGGTTTGTTAAGGAAACAGATAGTTGTGGTATCTTTAGAATAGTCAGTATAGTTGTCCCTTCATGGATTCTGTATGCAAAGATTCCACCAACCACCAATTGAACATATAAAACAAATACCATGTCTGTACTTAACAGTTTTTTCATTTTTTGCCATAATTGCTTAAACTATACAGTGTAATAAATTAGGTAGCATTTACATTGTATTAGATATCACTGTAGATATCATGATTTCTCTTATATGAGAAACAGAATACAAGTCAAACAAAAGAGAGATATTGGAAAGCAAGAAGGCAATAAAGCAGTCAAAACTGATGAAGATGTCATATGCATGTATCAGTTCCCAAGAAGGAACAGAACTATTATGTAACACAAATATACACTTAATAATAAAAGAACTATATAACATAGATTTTAAGGTATTGTTCTGTCTTTCATATCTTTAGCAGCTAAAGCTATGCAGAGGTATTCACATGCAAAGGGGAAATATTAGTGTTTAGATTAAGTGAAAAGAATTTCAAGACCCAGTTGGTCCTCTCAGAAATGGTTAGAATATTGTCAGGTTCTTGAACAGGGTCTTTAGAATTCCTCTTGAAATCACTGGATTGGTTATGATTTGTGGTTTGTTTTTTTTTTCATAGATTTTTTTGAGTATGTCGCTGTATTTTGAAACCATTGCACCTGTGTTTTCATGGTTTCAGTACTTAAGTATTCCACATTTTGGTTTTACGGTAAGTGTCCGTTATGGTTTGTGTTTGGATGTCCCCCCAAAGACTCATGAAGTCATGGGGCGGCCTTCTGGGGTTCACAATTGATAATCCAATGCTGGGATTATGCGTCTGAGTGCTGCTACCCACCCTGGGGTGGGTAGTTTACATATAATGTAAGGGAGGGAAAGAGGCTGCTTGTTGCTCCTCCCTTTTTGCTCTTGTTACTTTTGCTGTGTTCTGCTGCCATGAACTATTGCCCTCTGCCTTGTGCCATTCTGCCTTAGAGCCAGCGAGTATGGACTGAAACCTCCACAAAGTGCGAGCTAAATAAACCTTTCCTTCCTTAATTTTGGGCACTGGGTATATTGTCTCAGCAAGAAGAGAAAATAACCAGGACAGAATTTGGTACCAGAGGAGTGGGGTCCTTGCTGTGACTGTATCTGACCATGTGGTTGAAGAGCCTTTGGGAATGGCTTGTGAGAGAGTTGGGAAAGATTCACAGATGTCACCTGAAAGAGAAGTGCTGGAATGCATTAGGCTGTTCTGTATGGTAGATTCTGGTCAGAAGACCTGAAGGCTGATCAAAATCCTGCTGGTAAAGGTTGGGTTTGGAAAGTTTCCCCTGTAAAAAAGGATTGCATTGGTTGTTGGACTTTAGATGATGTATGTTATGGCTTGGCAGAAAGTTTGTCTGCATTTTGCTATGTCCAGAGACTGCCTGAGATTGAGATTAAGGGTGGCAGACTGAATAATCTGACAAAGAAATTTTAAGGCAGTTGAATGTTGCGGAAGAAGGATGGCTATTGTTGGGGGCTTTTAGCCAGATTTATGTTGGAAATCAAGAGCAAAGAGCCCAGCAGGATGATTTAAAATGTTGTGAGTTTGACCAGAAAGGAAGCTCCAGTAAAGCTGTGGATTGCAAATATAGAGCTGAGTAGATCTCCATTGCTGAGAAGGAGCAGGAGAATACAAAAGATGACCTGAGGGCATCACAAGAAGCAGCAAGTCTCTACCCTTTGCAGCCTCAAAACTGCAAAGGTCAAAGACTTTGCTTTGAGGAGAAAGCTGCAGAATGCCATGTGCCAGAATGGCGATGGCCGCACCAAGTTTCAGAATGACACTGGCATAGAGAATTTGTTCCTCAGAATTGGATTCAGAGTGCTCAGTGATCTGGGCACTAGACCACTACCGCCAAGAGAGAGGAAAGCTTGGCTACTACTCCAGGTGGCAGCAGACCTTGGCATCATCCACATGGCATTGGTTTTAGGCACATACATAATACAAGAGTTCTGAGGTTAAGAAGGCTTCCACCTAGATTTGAGAAGGCCTGGGAGGCCAGGCAGTACCCCCCTGAGAGGGCAATGTGTGAAGATGTGAGTGTGAAACCTAAAGTGTAGTAGAGACCTCAGAAGTTCGGAGAAGCCAGGAACGTGGATTGTCTGAGGAAAGCTGCAAGGAGGGCCCAAGAGCGGAGCCATAGGAGCTACAACCAGCAGAAGTGCAATAGGGGTGGAGCCACACAAGGCCTTTGGAGCTCATAATTTATCACAGATTGCTTGGAATGTTCCACATGGAACTACAGGACTTAATGTTTTTCCTGCTAGATTTTAGACTTGCTTTGGTCCCAAAGACTTGCTTTGTATAACCCTGTTTGTCAGTTTTGGTTTTTTTTTTTTTCCTTTTTTTCCATTTGAAAAAATAAAAGAACAAAAACCTATTAACAAACACATTTACATTTACCAAATAACACACAAATAATACAGGCAATACTGATATTCAGATAAGGTGATAGAAATTAACAATGGTTATTGTATTACATATTGATTTCTTCCAAGTGGTTACTCAGAAAAACAAATACAGACATGTAAGGTTGGTCACATAATTAATCATTAACTGTTCATTTCAGTAAAGAGATAGAAGTCAGTAGTACAACTATGTTAGCTATTCTGTATATACATACATACCTAATTTCCTCTTCTTTCTTTTCTCTGTTCCCTCATCCCAGTTGTTCTTTACTTTTGAGCATTTTCCTTTTGTTTCACAATGTTTATCATACCTCCTAATTTTATTCACTTTTTCAGGTTCTTACATTGAAACAATACATTGTTACACATGTGAGTCTGATTTATTCCACTTATGAGTGTGGTCTCCAGTTGTGTCCTTTTACCTATAAAAGCCTCGAGTTTATCTTTCTTTATAGCTGATTAATATTCCATTATATAAAAAATACCACAACTTTTTTATCCATTCCTCAGTGGATGGACATTTGGGTTGCTTCCACAATTTAAGTATTACAAATTGCACTGCTATAAACATGGGTGCACATTTCAGTTCTTCTGGGAAAATACCCAGAAGGGGAATAGCTGGGTTGAATGGGACCTCTAGACCTAGTTTGCTGAGGAATCTCCAAACTCATTTCCACAGTGGTTTCAACAGTCTGCATTCCCACCAGCAGTGGAGAAGAGTTCCTATTTCTCCACAGCCTCACCAGCATTTGTTATGGGTTGATTTCTTAATGATAGCCATTTTTACTTTGGTGAAATGAAATTTCAGTGTTTTAATTTGCATTTCTCAAATGACTAATGATGTTGAACATTTTCTTGTGTATTTATTTGCCATTTGTATTTCTTTATCTGAGAAGTGTGTACTCATCTCAGATGCCCATTTTGGTTTGGGTCTTTGAATTTGGGAGGGCTGTTGTTTTTTAATTCTTTATATGTTCTAGATAGAAGCCCTTTGTCCGAGGGAGAGTCAGCTAAAATTTTTTTCCCAGTTTGTGGGTTTTCTTTTTACTCTGCTGGTGATTTCTTTAGATGTGCAAAAGCTTTCCAGTAAGATGAGATCCCAGTTATGGATTCTTTGAAGTATTTCCCCATGCAGTTTTGTTTATGTTCATGAACTCTCTGCCTACCCCTATGTCTTCAAGATTTTTACCTATTTTCTCTTCCAATAGATTTAGTGTTTCTGTTTTAACATTGAGATCTGTGATCTATTTTGACTTGTGTTTGGTGCATGGTGATAGACTTGGGTCTATTTTCAGTCTTCGGCAAGTGGCAAGGCAGTTTTTCCAGCACCATTTATTGAAGAGACTGTCTTTCTTGCATTGAACTTGTTTGGCCCCTTTGTCAAAGATTAGGTGGCTGAGTGTGTTTGTGCTTGTGGCTGTTCTTGTATATATCATATTGTTGGATTTTGTTTCTCAATCCACCCTGCAGGTCTGTTTCTTTTGATTGGTGAATCAAGGCCATTTACATTAATGGGTATAACTGATGTGTGTTGGATTGTCTTTGTCATGTTATTTACTTGCTGTTGGTTTTCTGCTTTTTCTATCTGTTTAATTGCTTTGCTTGAAGGTTCCTTTCTGTTGTTGTTCTTGAAATTGTGGTCATTTCTTCCTCTGTCTAGAATATCTTTTAGTACTCTTTGTAAGGTTGGTTTGGCACTCATGAAGTTCTTCAGTTGTTCTTTTTCATGGAAATATTTTATTTCTCCATTAAATTTGAAGAATAGTTTTGCAGGATACATCAGTCTTGCTTGTAAGCTATTTTGTCTCAGGACCTATAATACTTTGCTCCAAGCTCTTCTCGATTGGATGGTTTCTTAAGAAATCTTTGATTCTGATGAGCTTTCCTTTATAGGTGATCTCTTTCTTTTCTCTCATAGCTTTTAATATTCTGTTCTTTTGCTGTATTTCTTTGATCTTGATTATTATATATCTGGGTATAGTTTTACTTTGGTTATGACTAGTTGCAGTTCTATATGCCACACTTACCTGTATGTCAGAATCTTTTTCCATGCTTGAGAAACTTTCTGCTATTATTTCTGCAAATACTCTCTGTCATTTGTGTTGCCTCCTAGTGTTTTGTTGACTCCTATTAGCCTTACATTATTTCTCTTTGCCTCGTCTTGCAGGTGTTGAAGTTATTTCCTGGTTCCTTGTTAATTTTAAGAGATCCTTCCTGTCACGATCATTAGCTGCCATGCCATCTTCAAGAACTGAAATCCTGTCTTCAGCTTCATTCGAGCAGTTTTGCCAGCTTTCAGTGGAAATTTTGATTTCCTGGATATCTCTTTGAATTTGTTTCATGCATTCTAGTTCACTCCTGTGTTTTTCATTTAACATTTCCATCAGTTTCCTATGCTCATCTATTTTTTTCTATTCATCTTCCTTAGATGTGCTAAGCAATTCTGTCATTATTGTTGTGATTTCATTTTTTACCTGAGACATTATTGGTGATCTGATGTCTTCTGTGGCCTGATGGAGTTGTTTCTTTACTTCCATGGCAATCATGTCAGTGACTTCAGGTGTGTGTTTACTGAGTTCTCCTATGTTGATGTCTCCTGGACTTGTTCTGGGTAGGGTGAAGTTATGAGATTGTATTTTAGTCCTTTGTCTTGTCATATTTGATGCCGGAGGCAGAGTATCCAGTCTCCCTCTTCCCTGGCCCACTCAGCAAAGTTTGCAAGCATTGCTGGTTATTCTGGTGGTCAGACTTGTACCCCAGTAGCCGCTGAGATCAGCTGCTCACTCTAGGGTCTTCTGGTGGTTGGCGGAGTGTACCTAGTTCTCCCAGGTCCCAGGCGTGAACTGCAGTATCTTCAGATCGCTGACTGCCTGCTCAAGTGTCCCTAGGCAGCTCAGGGCACGTGTTTGACCAAGAAGTGGGCTGCACTGGTGGCATGATCACAGACCATTTGGTCCTGTGTCCCCAGACAGTTCAGGGTGCAGGGAGAGCCTAGACACAAACTGCAGAGTAAGCAGTTCATGGACTCCCTGATTCAGTATCTCCAGGCAGCTTAAGGCCCTTGCAGGAGCTGGATACAGGCTGCACTGGTGGTGATCACAGACCACCTATTTATGTGACCTCTTGGAGAGCAGGGCACACGCAAACCCAGACGCGAACCTCAGTGTCAGCAGTTCAGGGACCACCTGATCTAATACCCCAGGTGGCAAAGGGCACACACAGGGTGGGCACAAATGTGAACCCCAGTGTTAGCAGTGTGTGGGCCTTCTGAGCCAGTATCTCCTGGCTGTGCTGGGCACACAGAGGGCAGAGACACAGACTGTTGTTTGAGGTAGAACCTCTCGAGTTGAGGGACCTGGGCCTGTGGTAAGCAGCGGTATGGTGAAAAGAGACACCAGAGACCAGGCTGATGGCGCAGATCCACTTTATTGTGGAAGTACCAGGCATTTTATTGAGCAGGCTAGAGGCGTGGCAATGGAGGCAGGCTAGGGGAGTGGTTTGGAGGTGGTACTATTGGCGGGGGTTGGTGTGGAAGTGAGAGGTCAGAGCGGGACAGCCTAGGCAGGGCGACTCACTCGGTTTGCCGAGGACATGATGAGTCTGAGTTTGCTCAGACCCGCTCCTCCGCCATGGCCGTCAACCAGACCTCTGGACCCCTTTTTCCCACAGATTCCCCCTCTTTTTTTACAAAAGCCAATTGAATTGAGGCCATCACAGTCTGTTTAGAGGTTAGCATTTGTAACCGGGCACACATTATACGAAGTGCGATTAGCGCAAGGAGTCCTAGAAGTCCCAAGAATCCAAGGGTAAGTAAATTGGCTGGTGAGAATAGGCGCTGTAGGTTGTGTAGGAGATTGGAGAGGATATTATCAGTCAGCGTGGGAACTTGGATAGAGTTAATGGTTTGTATTTGTTTAGTCAGTTGAAGGGAGAGGTTGAAGTAAGTGCTGTTGTATGGACTAAGGATCCACTTACGGAGCGAGAGACGAGCAGAAGAGAGGTTGGCTGGTTTTGGTGTGACATAAAGTAGGGTTGATGAGAAGCATTGGTCACAGGCAGTAGTAGCAATGCGCTAGAGGTCTTGAATTTTATTGTCCATGAGGTCAAGTTGTTGGAGATTAAGAAGAGCCGTATGGGTATAGTCGTTAAGCTGTTGTTGTACTCGGAAAGTCTCAGCGGCAGTATGAGAAAGGTTGTTAAGTCCTTGAGCGATCACGGTGGATTGGGTGAGCACGACGGCTGCTGTGGCTCCTGCTGCTGTGGCTGTAATAAAAACAATAATAAGGGCGATAATAGCACAGTCTCCGAAATCTCTCTTGTGTATCTGTAGGGAGGTGGAAGAAAGCCGGATAGGGAGTGATGGAGCTACCCAATTAGAGATATTAACTGGCACTCATAGGACGGGGGGGGGAGGGGGTGCAAAGGATGAGCATATACGGAGGGGTTCCATTTCAGCAGTTAGACAGGTAGCAGGTACCTGTCGAGGAGCAGTTAAAAGAGGCACCTGTGGACAAGAGAAGTAAAAAGTGGGGGGGGCAACACAGGCTGTTGAAAAATATGAGTAATTATTTTTGTGAGTGAGGTTAACTAAGGGTGACCAGGAGATGTCATTGGGGGGCAAGCTTTGTGAGCAGAGTGAGTCCATTGTCAATATTTGAGCAAGACCACTGGTGCACATCTCAGTGGTACTGCCAGAGCCGCTGGTGGCATGAAGGAGGCTAAGTTTGGGAATGGAATAGGTGCCGTTAGTGATAGAGGTATTTCCCATGAGCATCAACAGAAGGAGGTCAAGGCATCTTAAGGTTCTGCGTAACTGATGGGAGGAGAATATAGAGCGTCTCCCTGTGAAGGAAAACGCGTTGCATCCCATAAAGAGGAGAGATCCATTGTCCCCAGGGTGAAGAAAAGGAGAGGTCCATAGAGCTGTATAGTTGTTGTTTTTGAAAGGTCTAAGTGAAGAAAGGCAGGCATTCCAAGTGATATCTGTAAGTTGGAAATTAGGCTTGAAGGGTATGGGTTTCCAAGGGGCTAATAGTGTTTGAGCAGTATCGAAGATTTTATCAGAGAAGCAGGGAAAGTTTTGAAGCATGGTGTTTGCTCCTGGCTTGTATCTGTTCATGGGGGCAAAGAGATTAATCTGGAGAAACTTTTGTTGTTGGCCACTCATGCTGAACCTAGAGAAGTCTGCTGTGGTGTAATTAAAAAGCGTTAGGCGGGCAGTTAAGTTGTTGGGCCGGTCTGAGGTGTTGGCACAGGCCTGAAAAGTAAAGGGGTTTGGAAGGTTTGTAGGCAGAGTCCAGTTGGAAAAGGAGACCATCGCGGGTTTTATGTGGGGATCACAAGGAATTCCTGAAAAGCAATGGGTAGTGAAGAATTTAGGAAAAGTGGGAGAGTCAGAGGTAACAATAAGAAGACCAGGTGGGTTGCGTAGGGCTGCCCAGACAGGGATAGAGACCTCGGCTGCTTGAGTAGAATTGAGGGAAGTTACGGCACATATCATCAGGAACAGTTTGACAGGTTACTTTTTTAGGCGGGAGTGCTCTATAGGCATTGTTGCAAAGCACTTTGAGGGCTTCCCACATAATGGGAGCTGGGGGGATCGTAACTCGTTGTCGTCTCTTACATTGTGTCAGTCCGCTCCCTGGACATCTGTCGTCGAGAGCCAATTGTTTTATCTCTGATATCAGCGGCTGTGGCTGGTCGGACATCTCGAGCAGGAACCCACACTGGATGAGGTGCTGTTTCTGGAAAGGCACAAGCGAAACATCGGCCTTGGGTTAAGAGTGGGACTGGGGGATGCCATGATTGTGTCATGGGATCCTTCCAGCGCACAAGTGGGAGTGGTGTTGAGGGGCCAGCAATGGGCCCCAATGTTTATGGGCTGGGGAAAGATGTTTTTCATCGAAAGTTAAAAGATTTATTGTTGTAAGAGCTTTTGTTAGCAATTCATCCGGTGTGCTGCGGGGGGTGTAATTTTTTCTCTTTTTTAAATAAAGTTTTGAGTGGTGCGTTTTCTTTATGATAGCTTGTCCTTGAGGATTGTAGGGAATGCCATGATGTAAAGTTATGTTGTATTTGGCACATGTGGTTTTCAAAGTTTGACTAGTCTAACATGGTCTGTTATCTGTTTTTAGGTCCCAAGGGACCCCTAGCATGAGAATGGCCTTTTCTAGAGCGCGTGAGGCATGTTGTGTTGTTTCTCCCATCATGGCTATAGCCATGGTAGCTCCAGAGAAAGTATCTTTGGTTACATGAATGTATTTTAATTTACCGAATGGGGGAAAATGGGTGACATCCATTTGTCATCTGGCATTGGGACAGAGTCCTCGGGGGGTTATTCCCTGAGGTTGTAGTGGGCCAAGTGGGAGAAAGGGGGCACATGTGGTGCAACTATGGACCAGATGTTTACATGTAGCTTTAGGGACCTCTGGGAGAAGCTGATGAATGGCTTTGGCCGATAGGTGAAACCTGGAGTGAAGTGTTTTTGCTTGTAAAAGTGGGTCAGACAGGGCTGTTTGTATGGCTTGAATAGAGACTAGGCTGTCAGCTAGTTGGTTTTTTTTGGCAAGGGGACCAGGAAGTCCCATATGGGATCTGAGGTGTTGTGTATACCAAGGGTGTTTTCTATGTTGAAGGGTGTTTTGTAAGGTTTTTAAGGCTTTATCTAATATGGTATCTTTTTGTTTTAAGATGGCATGTGGGATGACATGGCATATCTGTATCACATATGGCTATCAGAGAAAATGTTGATAGAACAGTCTGGGCAGTGTTGTAAAACCTGTAACACTGTGAGAAGTTTAGCCACTTGGACAGAAAAATTATGTCTAGTAAGTTGTATTTTTGGGTAGTTCTAGTCATGAGGATGGTGAATTATAATAGCATATGTTGTTTTAGAAGCATCTATGAAAGCAACTCTGCTGTGAGGTATAGGGGTCGAGGAAGGAAAATGAGATGGCCTCATGAGTGGTAATTGATGGAGGCCTTGAAGGGTAGGGCTGGAAGGGTAATGATTGGAGGTTTGGCCAGGATAGTGTAATAGTAGGGTTTGAAGGTCCAAATTATGTGGCAAAAGAGCCCCAATTTGGTTATTAGTAAGAGGGAGGACAATGGTGTCTGGTTCGTGTCCATAATGGAGCACAGATAACTTCCTCAATTGTATCCCCAAGTGGCAAATGGCAGTTAAAAGCAGAGTGATCTTTGAGAGGGAGGAGTAGGCAACATGGGCCCACATGAGGGGACCCGGTTGTCATAGGACTCCCATGGGCATGGATGGCGTAGTTAGAACAATGGCCAGCAGTGGTTGTTTAGGGTCATATCTCATTATTTGTGCTTGTTGTATGGCCTGTTTAACGTAGTCTAAGGCCTGTTGAGCTTGTGGGGAAAGGACTCGAGGGGATGTGGGGCAGTTTATTTCCATGCTAATTGTTTTAATTAACTGTTGTGCAAACGGGCCTTGAAGGCCGTTTTCCCTAAAGGCTTCTCTCAAGCGTTTAAGAGTGGGATGTTTATGAGGGTACCATCTTAAGGGGCGTGCAGGATTTTGGTGTACATTAATAGGAAACATATCATTTATTTCGGTTTCCCATTGTTCCCAATTTTTTGCTTGACTATCTCTTATTTTATATAATCCTTTGTAATAATCACCCCATTGTTGGGATGGTTTTATTTTAAAATCTCTTTTTGTATGATATTTATCCCATGGATTTTTAGGGTGTGGTGTTATTGTATGGCACTACAGGATAAGCTGGAGGCTCATCCCAGTCAAGTTCCACTTTTATCAAGGGGCAGGGCTTATTGTGTGACAAATAGGAAGTAGCCGGGGCAGGGAGATTTGTTCGGCATCATCAGGGGTGGAGAATTTTCGCTCGGCGCCATCCTTGGTTCTTGTTTTAAGGGGGCGAGTGAGGAGTATATATTGTGTGGCTTAGGCTGGGGAGTCAAGGGTTTTATAGACTTGGGGGTTCTTTTGGCATTTGGTTTGGATGGGAGGGGTACCAACAGGAAGAGGTCTTTTTCGAGCTGTTCCATTAGGGAAGGCTCGGCATCTGGGGCTGCTGCCGCACATGCAGCAGAGTCCGCCAGAAGAGGGAAAGCTTCTGAATCCTCCCCAGTGAGGCTTTTGAGCCTGTTAAGCAAGCTCGGATAGTAAGTAAGACAGGCAGGAGCCCTACGGGAAAGATTTTCCCTTCATGTTGTTCCGCCGTTTGGACCCGCTGGATAAGGCAGGACCATATTTGTGGGTCCCACAGGTTAGCAGTTTTCAGCCAAGGATTAAAGGGAAGGAGAATCCCCCAGTACTGGGAGAGAGTCTTATAAGAGATTTTACAATGTCTAGCCTGTAAGAGAGCAGCAAGGGCCCGTGCCTGCGGGTGCTATTCCTTACGAATCATGGAGCCCATGTTGTGGGCGGGGGCCACTTACCAATTCCCGGGGGACTTGCAAGGTCCCTGTTCCGGTGCCACCTGAGGTAGAACCTCTCGGGTCGAGGGACCTGGGCCCGTGGTGAGCAGCGGTATGGTGAAAAGAGACACCAGAGACCAGGCTGATGGCGCAGATCCACTTTATTGTGGAAGTACCAGGCATTTTATTGAGCAGGCCAGAGGCGTGGCAATGGAGGTGGGCTAGGGGCGAGGTTTGGAGGTGGTACTATTGGTGGGGGGTGGTGTGGAAGTAAGAGGTCAGAGCGGGACAGCCTAGGCAGGGCGACTCACTCGGTTTGCCGAGGACATGACGAGTCTGAGTTTGCTCAGACCCGCTCCTCCACCACGGCTGTCAACCAGACCTCTGGACCCCTTTTTCCCACAGTTGTTTGTACCTTTTGGAATGGTAATGTTTACCTTGTGCTATTGAATGTTGCAAATGTTTAACTTTGTTTTCATTTGTACCGGGGGTCACAGCTAAGAGTTTGTCTTACATCTCAGAGAAGACTTGGTACTTGGACTTTTCAGCAGTGCTGAAACTTAGGCTACTGGCCACTCTTAGAGATGGACTAGAATGTCTTTGGCATAAAAGGATGTACATGAGTCTTTGGGGGGCCAAGGACACAATTTTATGGTTTGTGTCTGGATGTCCCCCCAAAGCCTCATGCAGTCATGGGATGGGCTTCAGGAATTTATGATTGATTCATGGTCCAATGCTGGGATTATGGGTGTGAGTGCTACACCTGCCCTGGGGTGGGTACTTTGCATATAATGTAAGGGAGGGAAAGAGGCTGCTTGCTGCTCCTCCCTTTTTGTTCTTGTTGCTTTTGCTGTTTCCCGCTGCCGTGAACTGTTGTCCTCTGCTATGTGCCACTCTGCCTTGACGCCAAGGAGTATGGACTGAAACCTCCACAAACTGTGAGCAAAGTAGACCTTTCCTTCCTTAATTTTGGATGTTGGGTAGTTTATCTCAGCAACAATAGAAAAGTAACTAAGATGGTGTCCGTGTCTGTCTTGTTATTGGCTTCCCAGTTTGGGAGCAGCCAAACTGAACCATGACTGTCTCATTCACCTGACCATGAGTTATAGCTGTCTCCTTTCCGGAGCTTAAAGAGAATACACTATTAGCACAAGGTCAGGGGGCCATCTTGGTTTCCCAGTTACCCCATTATCTGAGGAACATTAAAGAGTTCAGAGAAATCTCGTAGTAAATGGGAAAAGTTAACTACTTGTTGGAAAACATATTGATGTATTTCTGTATAACAAAGAAATAAATGAGAGGATGGGAGACTAGAATGTGAGGTTTATATAGAAATGGATATTAAAACGGAAATAAAGACAATGCCATTGCAATATTGGCTTTATTAAGTTAATTTACTCCAAAGAATACTGCCTTTATATAGTATACCAAGTTTTTATTTCCCATAATTACAACTGGTTTTGATGAAAATAATTTCCATCAGTAAGCAATATTCATTGAGCAGCGTTGGAACATTTTAACTGTAATGTTTATGGGGTTAAAATATTTGAGAGATAAGGAAGGATCTATGGAGCAATCTATCGAGGGAGCCAGAGGTCTCTCTTTTTGACCAATTTGAAGCATCATTCCAAAGCCAGTTCTCTAAATAGCAAAAAAGGTAGCTGCTTTGCTATGACAAAGACTATGAATGTGAAACTTCATGTGCTTTAGAAATAATAATAAGGTTTAAGCCAGAGGATATAATTGTGATAATTTCTTGGAAATGTTTTAAAATTTGAAGCTACTTAATTTGCCTACTCTCACCTGTGTTATAGGCTTTGCAACATAATGAGTTTTTGGGGCAAAACTTCTGTCCTGGACTCAATACAACAGAACACAGTGACTGTCCCAACTATATAATGTAAGTTCACGTTTATTGTCAAGATGGGTGTACTTTATACTCAACTTTGATAAAGAAGGGGCTCTGGATTTAGAGCTGATATGGGTCCCTTGGGTCAATCTTTCTGAGGCTATGTTTCTGACCTATGAAATGAGTAATTCTGTACTGTTACATGTGAAAATGCTCTGTATGTATTCTATGATGGCCAAAATAGTTTCTAATGTAGAGAAATATTTATGGTGTACTTCTGAAAAACTATTTTTATGTTTTGATTATGGGTTTGTGTTCTTATTTTTTAAAATATTTACCTTTGAAATGGGCTGCTTTGATAGTTGAGGAAAAGCCTATTGTCTCTAAACTTCAGGGTTATATTGTATCTTTGAGCACAGCCTGGGCAGAGTCTTACGATCTAAAAGGGCAGCAATAGCATATGGGAGTGAGTATTGGCCCACCAGGATTGTGGGATTTCCCATTGCCCGAGACCTGTTGGAGATGTCATGAAATCAAAGAGTGCACAGTTTTGTATGTGTGTGTATGTGTGCATGTGTGTACTAACTAGGGTGTATATGCTAATGAAAGAAATGCATATTTCAGTAGATTGAAAAGGAAGTCTCATTTTTGCATAATGTCATTCAAACAGAAACTCATGTTTCCATAAAATTAGGAATATTGCTTTTTTAATACTCTTCTATAATTATTGTTAATGGCATGATTTTGATACAAAAATTAATGAAAGAAAAGAGTGCAGGTATATTAAATATCTCCTGGATTTTCAAGTGGTTTAGGAATGACTAGTCATAACATACATTTGAATTACCAATAGGAAAAACTTATTTCAGGAAAGATTTTATTTTTACCTTGCCCACTCCTTTTTGGTTAGATATAGGTATGGCATTTTGTAACACAGTCCTCTCCAGCCTGCTGGTTAGGAGAAAGTGGAAAGGAAAAGTATAACCAGATAAGGAGAAGCTGCCACACACTTCATGCTTATACAAAGTTAATCCTCGCTAGTAAAGGGAGAGAGCAACTCTTAGCACAGAGACACAAGGTTGTTTTTGGAAGTTCTAACTTCTAAGAGATGCACAGAAGTAGTAGCAGGCAATAATTATGGTGGTACCAGACAACTTTAGTACCAAGCACTTTTCCATTCTGTAGCAAGGTCTCTC
This sequence comes from Chinchilla lanigera, assembly GCF_000276665.1. Classification (NCBI taxonomy): domain Eukaryota; kingdom Metazoa; phylum Chordata; class Mammalia; order Rodentia; family Chinchillidae; genus Chinchilla; species Chinchilla lanigera. The sequence goes on from NW_004955405.1 coordinate 9,611,672, forward strand.
AATTCTTCTCTGCTCCAGCTCTTAGCCTAGGTTTGTGTCTGATACCTGGGCCTGATCATAGGATCCTGTAGCTCAGTATCTGCAGTGCTTGTTACAGTCTTATGGCAGAAGCTGATCAAATGTGACTGTCTAGAAGCCCTTGTTCCCATGTACTCCTAGTTTTAGAATTCTTTGCCTGTATTTTTAGGGTTGTCTTGTGGGTGAACACAAGTCCAAGTAGATTTGACCATCTTGGCAAAGACAATAAGTGCAATCAGTTAGGGCTCAGGGTTTCTCCATCAGTGATAAATGAAAGCTTATTTGATAAACATTTCCTTTGTAGAGAGCAGAATTATAGGTTTGAAAGCACGTGACACTGAGGGGGCTAGAAACTGGGTTCCTAGTGTGACTCTATAAACTTAAATATTCCTCATTTTGGTTTTACAGTGAGTGTCCTTGTGATTACACCTGTCTAGTGATTGGCTTTCCAAGTTGGGAACAACCAAACTGAACCCTGACTGTCTTGTTTACCTGAACTCCTCTTTTAAATGTATGTCATATTCAGGTCCCTTCGGTCATTTTAGGGATTACTGTAGTGTTATGGTTCAGATATAGTATGTTCCCCAGGAGTTGCATGTGCTCTGAGATGGGGCTTTTGGAAGGGGATTGGATTATAGGGTGCTGGAGCGACATTGCTGTGAGGTGGGCCTGGTCAGAAGAGGTGGTTCCCTGGGATCCTGACCTCGAAGGGTATATCTGCCTGTCCACCTCCCCCTTTCTCTCTGCTTCATGGTTGCCATGACATGAGCAGCTTTATTCTGCCAGACTCTTCCACCATGTTCTTCCTGGCTTGGAGCAAGCCTAGATTGAAGATGTGAGCCAAAATGAATCTCCCCACCTTTAAATTATGGGTGCCAGGTATTTTTAAAGTCACCCTCATGAAAGTGACTAAGACAAATTTTGGTGCCAGGAAAATAAGGCTGTTGCTATGGCTGTGCCTGGCCATGTGGTTCAGAAGCCCTTGGAACTGGTTCATGGGTGGAGTGTAGAAAGGTCTGGAGATGCCAGCTGGAAAAGCCCAAGAATACTGTAAGCCAAACTTTGATGGGAGATACTAGTCAGAACTCAGAAGACCAGAAAACTGACAGAATGCACATAGTAAAGGCCAGGTTCAGGTTGTTTCATTTGGAAACAGAGTCCCTGGAGGTTGGAAGAGAGACTGTGTGTATGCATTGGCAGAAAATTTGTCTACATTTTGTGCATATTCTAAGACTGAGATTATGGTGGCAGACTAATTAATCTGACAGCAAATTTCAAAGCAGCCCAGTGTTCAGGCTCTGGCAAGAGTACTGCTTGCTACTTTTAGCCAGAACTACAGTAAATATCAGGGGCAGATGGCAGAGCCAAAAGGTATAGAAGCTTTCCAGTTTCATCAGAAAGGAAATATCTGCAAAGTTGAGGCCTGAGAGAGCATGGTTGATAAGAGGACTAGCATTAAAAGCAAGCCAAGTATTTTACATCAAGACAATAGGAAGATGCCTTGAAGCCATCTCAGGAATCAGCAAAACTCCACTCCTTGCAGGCTCAGAGTTGTAAAAGAGTCAAAGTAAACTCCTTTAAGAGTAAAAGTAGCTGGGGATATAGCTCAGCAGCACATGTGCCTGCCTGGCAAGCACGTGGTCCCGAGTTTGATTCCCGGTACCAAAAAAAAGAATAAGAGTGAACTCCTTTGAAAGACTGCTTTGAGAAGAGAGTGCCAGGGAACCCTGCTGAAGAAGGACCACCTAGGGAATTGCTTCTCCAGTATTTGGTTTACACTGTTCAGCCATCCAGGCACATAGAAGCCTTTGGAGCTATGACCTAGGGAGGTCCAGCTACTGCTTCAGCTGGTAGAAGAGCTTGGCATCATCCATGTGGTTCTTGTTATAGGCATACCAAATGCAAGCTGTATAGTCGTGGAGGTTACCACCCAGATTTCAGTAGGCTTGTGAGGCCAAGCACTGTGTCCCTTAGAGGCCAGTATGTAAAGCTATGAGAGTGAAAACAAAAGTGCAGTGGGGAGCCCAGGAGTGTGAAGACACTAGGAATGTGTCATGTCTGCTAAGAAATGCTGTAGGCAGTGACTGGAGCCACCCTAAGGACGAGATCTTTAGGGATACCACCAACAATCCCAGAGGGGCAGGGCCTCCTCAGCCATTTGGAACTCACACAACACCACAACTTTCCATGGGTGCTGTGCACAGAGGTACAGGACTTAATGTTTGCTCTACTGGGTCTCTGTCTTGCTTTGGTGTGATTCCTTTCTATCCCCCGTTCCTCCCTTTTGGAATGGGACTGTTTACCCTGTGGCATTGTATATCAGTAATATAACTTACTTTCTTATTGTTAAAGGGGTTCATAGCTAAGAGTTTATCTTAGGTCTTAGAGGAGAATTTGGTCATGGACTTTTTAGCAATACTGGAACTGATGAGACTTTGGCAACTCCTAGAGATAGACAAAATGCATTTTGCATAAAGAGATAAACATGTATCTTTAGGGGAGATGTTTAGAGGCAGAATGTCATCATTCAGATCCAGAATATCGCCAAAAGCCTCATGTTTGTAAAGCGAGTTATAGCTAAATGTGCTATTAGGAGGTAGGGCCTGGTCAGAAGAGGCTGGTCACTGGAGGCATGAGCTGGAAGTGTCTGTCTCCCTCTCCAGCTCATCCCTACTCTGTTTCCTGGTCACCTTGATGGAGCAGCTTTTATTCTATGCCCCTCTACCATGCTCTTTCTACCTTGGAACTAGACAAGCATGAACAGAAAATAGGAACCAAAATAAACCTTTCTTCTTTATGTTGTGAGTGCTAGGTACTGTAGTAACTAAGACATTTAGCTATCTGGTGAAGTTGTTTAGTATAGTATCCAGCAAAACTGTAAATACTCAGTGTCAATTGTTCCATACAAAAGGGATAGCAACTAACAGGGTGACTAACCTATACACTTATTTCAGAAATAAACTGAATTTATTGAAAAGAACTTGGCAGATGCAAGGATTGAAGTTACATTCTCATTGTGTTAAATTTCAGATGCGCAGGCGAAGAGTTCTTGACAATCCAGGGCATTGATGTCTCACCTTGGGGACTGTGGCAGAATCTTCTGGGTTTGACTGTAATGATGTTTTTCTTCCTCTTTATTACCTTCCGAAAATTGTCAGGTCTTATAAAACATTCCTAATTTTCCCTTAAATGTATTGTGAATTATCATCATATTAAAAAGGAGCTCTTCTATTTACTTTAAATCCAATAATGATTTTGTGTTCTCTAAAGTTCATTTGCCATCACACTGGTGCTCACCAAATGTCATTTCAATAGAACCATCCACAAATGTTGCAATAACCTCAATTGTAGGTGGAAGAACCCAAGCCAAAAACCAATGACACTATGTATGGCACATTAGTTCATTGTATCAGACAATACCCAGGGAGAGGAAACGAGTCTAATTTCCTGAACTGAAAAAGGAGAATTCAATTCTAGAAACACATGACAAGCTACTAATACCACTGGAATCAGTTGTTGAAATGATATTTTAGAAACAATGAAGCAAAGAAGCACATTAGTAGAGGCTCCCTTCCCACTGAAAGACCTCCCTTTCCTGCTGCTTGCTGTTGCTCCAAGGGAACTAGAAAACACGTAAACGCTGATGCAAGCTTCATCTCAGGTTAGACACGATGGCAAGAAATGCTTCCTGGGGCAGGAGACATTCCATGCTGACACGAAGCAGGCCTTCCTGAAGCCCACACCTTTCAGAGCATAACGCCCTTCTTCTCAGATGCTGCACCAGAGAGCACCATAATTCCCACTCTTTTCAGTAGTGAGTGAAGCGCAGCTCCAAGCTCCTCCACTTGTTTCATCATTCATCCTCCCTTGAGTACCATAAATATTTATTGAGAGCCTGTGGGAGGTAAGGCTCTTTTCTCAGGACTGATGCCACAGCCATGTCTAACACTTCAAAACTGTTTTCCTAGCCTTATGAAGTTGTCATGTGGTAAAGAGATAAACAGTTAACCATAAAGAGTCAATTAATTCCTTAATTGTAGGCAGACGAGTTCTATAAAGATAAAATGGAGCTAAAATCCAAATTACTGACTTATATGAAGGATCTGTGAAGGCTTCTTTGATGACGTAGTGTTATGCCTGAGATCTGAAGTATGGTAGGAATTTGGAATTTATTTATACTGTTGGTCTCAGAACAAAGAATTTGCTTTGATAATTTCCAGTAAAATTTGCTCTTCAGAGCTAATGAAAAAAAGTTCTAGCTTAATAACTAATGTAATACCTTAATAATATGTTATTAAGATGCTTAATAATTAAGATGCTTAATAAGATGCTTAATAACTTCTTTTATGATGCCAACGAGGAATATCCTTTGTTCCATCTTCCTTCTGAAATGGTGGGAAGGTAAGAAGCCAAGGGTAGAGAGAGAACTATTTCAATTCTAATATTTAACATCTATGAACTAATAATTTTTTGTTTTATTGGTACTGGGGATGGAACACAGGGCCTAACATAGCATCTCCTAGGGGACCAGGACCAACTGAGCATGATTTAGGAGGGACTTACACCTTTGTGCAGCACGAGAGGCCACCTCTAGCCTGAAGCAGAGGTGCAGGGCTTCTGGTTTTGACATCGCTCTGCTTGGACTCTGCCTTCTCCAGCAAGTAATGTGGGGCAAGTGCGTTAGCTTCTTCTGATTTAAGTGTGCTCATCTGTAAAGTGGGGATAATAATAGTGACTCACGGTGGATGCAAGGATGAAGAAAATTTTGCATGTTAAAGTCTAAAGTGTTTGCTGGTATTTGACTTTTATTATTACTATTAGCATTATTTTTACTGGCAGTTTAGCCAAGATTTTCTTGAATTTATTCAAAATAAGTAAGTGAAAATAAAGCTCTGAGTTTTGCACCTGGCCACTCCCCCCACTCCCTGTATTATTTTGAGAAACCCACCAGCGTTTGGGTCTATATTACATATATCGCACTGTCACTTCCATGCTCAGAGTTGGCTGAGGCTCTCTTCACCTATCACTGTGCTTAGCATTACGTCTTTTTAAATGTCACTTTCACTAAACTGAGATTCTAGACCACAGAGGACCTAACTTTGGTGTTTGATGTATATTCCCTGAAAGAAATGCTTCAGTTCCTATGTTCAGATCCTGTGTTTGACATCATAGGAACTTCACTTGAAATTACTATACAAGGCCTATGACCACAGTGCCCTTTGCCTATGAAATCATCCTATCTGAACTAGTTTGAGCTCAGAGAATAGCATTTTTCTCATTCATTGATTCGGGGATTTTTCCCTAATATTAAGCATTTATAGATTCTGGTAACCCACAGAACTAGAGTATGCAGAAGAAAAAAGTTCTCACTTTGAAGAATGAGATCTTAGTATAAATACAGAGTTTTGCTTTCTAAACAACACAGAATTACACAGAAGGCATCATTCGTGCATGGTCCCCTCACAGCAGCAGCAAAGAACCTCTGGCTAATAAAGGACCAGCTCAGGAAACTGGGAAGAAAGTCCCTAAGGTTCAACGGGGAAGACAGAGTCTGGACTTTGTTCTGTTGGGTCCCACCATTTGCAAAAATTTTCAAAAGAAGTGAAACTCTCCACACCTCCAGTTTGGTGCTATCAAGTCTACATTTCTTCATTTAGCCAATAATCACCTCCTCACCCCAGTGGCTGTTTGTAAGTACTATGGGTGCTACAGTAAACATAGCAAATCTCTGCTAATGTACACCTTACACTCTGGCAGTTTTACAGAGTACGCGAGTATTCTTTACTTACACACAAAGTGGTCATTCTACCGAAGTGAGTGATCCTTCTTACCTCTCCAACTGTGTGGTTACAACAATAAGGTCATAACGAGCTAGCTATCAAGATGTTACCACCTTGGGGCTGGGGATTTAGCTCAGCGGCAAAGCGCCTGCCTGGCAAGCGCAAGGTCGTGAGTTCGGTTCCTGGTACCGGAGAAAAATTACAAAAAAAAAAAAAGATGTTACCACCTTGTATGACAAAAGCAAAGTATGCCAAAAGGCCTGCAAATATCCCAATTTCAGATGTCAGGTCTTTCTGCATGTTAATGAGTCTTATCCATGTTCTCCCTCATTTCTCTGGGTGATTTATTTTCATGCAATCTAGATAAGAAATTTATCACAATGTTTGTCATCTGCTTCTTTTAACAGGAGGGTGTTATCCTAAAAAGTTAAAAATTTGGCCGTCAGCAATAGTATGACTCTTTCTATGAATTTATTTTGTTTGTGAATATATTCTAGTCTTCATGAAGTAATATTTAAAGATTGCATTTACTTTTTTATTAATGGTGCTTTATATTTCTAATACATAAATGGTATTCTAACATAGAAGTTGGGTTTTTTTTTCAAAGCCAATTAATTTTGAATTTTAAAATTTCCCTTAGTTATGAAAATTTCACCTAGGTGAATTGATAAGCAATTGAATTATGATTATAGAAAAACATAAAAAATACTCAACTACTTCCTGTTACAAAAATAAGTACACCAAATTATTGAGATATAAAAACTCAGTGCTGAAATTTACTTTGAATTCTACTCATTATCTTTTCCTATAGAGTTTAATGCAGGGCTAAATAAAAATCCCAGTTCATCCATCATAGGTTGAAGTTTTATAAGGACAATAGGCATAGAATACTAAAACAAAAACAGCAACATCCTTAAATCAAATAATTTTACACATTCAAAAGACCAGTACAATAATTACCAAGCATGTACTTTACTTTTTTTCTTGTACAAGAGCTATTCAGTTTTATTCTAATTTAATTCCTGTATTGCCTAAGGCCAGCAGAGTTCAGCAAAGTGAAAGGAAATTAAAAAGGCAACAGGGCAATAGGGTGGCAGAGTCCCCCAAAGAAGTTTTATCCTCAGAAGATAAAGAAACTCAGTTAAATGTTGCAGATGAGCCATTTGAAAGTTAAAATAAAGAAAAAGGCAAAAACTCAAATGGTATGGATTCCCAAAAGTAGTAAACTTTCAAAAACAATTATTTTAATGTTTTTTAGGCCAAAAACCTCAATGATGTCTAAGAAATACTCTCACATTATTTGCTTCTGTCCGTTAAGTCAGACTTCTTTCATCTATATACTGCCTGCACTCTGTTGTCTGAAATAATTAAGAGTGTATAGTTTTAAGATTACTAGTTGCATTTCACAACTCATTTTTTTTAAAATATCTAATTGCACACCTATTTTCAGTACATCTCTTTAGACTCAATACTTGTTTCAGGTAAACTTATGAGAACCATTTATAACTTCTGATTAATCCGTATTGTCAGTGGACTAGAAATGACATTAGTATTGTATTGCTTTTAGAGCTATGAAATTGTAAAGATTTGTTTACATATATGTTTATGTATATACATGTCTGTATGTGTATAGCTCCTACTTAAAATACTAGTTTATTTCATGTTAGATTCAAAATAACAGTGATCCTAAAACTGCCTGATTTGATGAATTTTTTGCCTCAAGATTTTCTTGCAATTAGGGCAAATTCCAGGTGCTTTTTAAAAATAAAAAATAATAGAAAA
>NW_004955405.1:9619616-9635133 GCF_000276665.1 Chinchilla lanigera
TGTAATTGAGCTTGGATCTAGTTACTGTTCCTTTTAATTTGCATCTCATAAATTTTTCTCTCATAAGTTCTAAACTATTTCATACAGAATTTAGTCTTATTAGACAGGAAACCTAAATTACAAATTTATGAGAAAAAAATATATGAAAAAAGTAAAAACTAAGCATGTGATTCAAAAGAGTGAAATTTCCAGGTTAGAGTTTCCAGATTGAGCAAATAAAAGCAGAAGATCACTAGTTTCATTTTAATTTCAGATAATACTGAGTAACCTTTAGCCTGAGTATATCCCATGCAACATTTGGGATATACTTGTACTAAAAAATTACCCATTGTTTATCCAAAATTTAAATTTAACTAATATTTTGTATTTTACCTGACAAGGTTAATAAAGGTGAATTCAGAGGTATTGATATATTATTTGTCACTGTTTTATCTGTTATTGGTCAAAAATTTTCTATGCAGTATAGTCCAGTTTCACATATTCAGGGGCTATGATTGTCCCTTCAAAATCTACTAAGTGTGAGGTTCCCTGGATTAGGGGTAATCCTTTCACAAGGGACCAGTCAGTAGAAGGGATTTTTCAGTCCAGAGGATTGAGCGCTCTTCTGATCACCAGGGAGCAAAAGAGAAGGTGGAGACAGGGAAGGTCAAGTTCTGTGACCTGGCTGCTCAGCAAGACAGAAGAAATTTGACCTTGAAACTTGGTCCTCACAGTGCTCCGCTGCCCTTTCTCTCCCCTGTGGGAAAGATGCAGCTCCACTTGCTCCTGGCCTTTCTGAGAACCGCCTCCAACTCATGCTCTTCTAACTGATGTCTAAGGATTACCAGATAGGGGTGCCCGGCTGCGTGACCCCCAACTTTACAAATTCAGGCAGTGGAGAGGCAACCCAGGCATTTCTGAGCACCCTCAGAGGGGACCATCAAAGGGTGGCCCATTTGATTTCTTGTCAATGAAATCACTTAAATATTAAACACATTTTCAAAATTGTGATCAGTTCTAATCTTTCTGGATGAAATTTTCAAAATTTTGAAGTTACTTTTTTAATATGGAGAACCTGTATAATCCTCCCTTTTATGCTGCAAGGCTCCTATGCTGATACCAAACACAGTGTGAGAGTACAGCTCCAGACCCAGATCCCTCTGCCCGTGTGGCTGATGTGAGCTTTTTTCTTATGGTCCCTGCTTGGTCAATAACTAGTTCATTTCCATTTGTGGACTGTAGTATAACTCCTGCATTATATGATTGTAGTGGTTGATTGATTATGTCAACTTGAAAAGTTTAGAAGCATAACTAAACTTGGCTCAGCAATTGACCCAGCAATTCTACACCCTAGGGTGTAGAGGAGACACCTTATGGTGGATCATCACCTAGGTAACATAAAAGAGAAATGAAGAAAGACAGAGGTACCTCCATTCCTTTTGGAGGAGCTCCAGTCTTCACCTTCAGCTTGAACTTAGTCTCCTGGCTCCTAGTGCAGACTCTTCGGCTGCCGCCTTGGATCCTTCAGCCTTCCGTCGCAGACTCATCGGCCTCCTGGTACGGACTTGCACAGAACTCTGCAGTGAACTCCAGACCCTGCACTGATTCCTTCGGTCTTCAGTGTGCAGACACCCTCTGCACACTTCCCCATACAACTCTCTGGCTGCCCGTCGTAAGCCAATCTTATAATTTCTTACAATTTGTACATCCTGTGTTATATCTGTTTCTCCAGTAAACCCCTGACTGATACAATGATTATTCACAATAGTGAGACATTTGTCCCTGGATCTCAGAAAAGTGCATAACTGAGGTCTGGCATAATTCAGAAGCACATGGGCCTCACAACTCAGGGTCCGCAGACATCTAGCCAAAAGTCTGCCAGACGGGTTGGGGGATGCAAGGAGGAGGAGCAAAGGGAAGTACGAGTCCAAAATCGGGGCTTGCTAGCCCTACCCTACCTTCAGGTATCTTTTCTGATCATCATTGTAACCGACTAATGATAAAAGTCACGAAAAGATCATGCTAACTACATAACTTTTACTTAGCGCTTACTCTGCTGAGTCCTACTCTTGGCCCTTTACACATACTAACACACACACATTCCATCTTTATAACAGCCAAGGACAAATTATTATTTAATCCAATTTGTCTACGTTAAGCTTTCTCCTGTTATCTCAGGGTTCTCAACTAATCTAATTATTTCAAAAGCAAACATTTCAGAAATGGCCTCTTTTTCCAAATTGAGGGTCCACTAACAAGATAGCTAACCTGTGTCCCTAGAAGTCTTTTCCTAACGGAGATGTTGGGAGGCAAATACAGTCACAGAAGCTCCTCAGCACTTTGGAACATGGTGCTGAGGCAGAGCTATGGTCCTGTCTGCTAAATTAAGGTTTGTCAGGGGCTGGGGATTTAGCTTAGCGGCACAGCCCCTGCCTGGCAAGCGCAAGGTCGTGAGTTCAATTCCTGGTACTGGAAAAAAAACTGAAATAAATAAATAAATTAATTAAGGTTTGTCTGTTTCTTTGTGTAAACAGGGTTGCTGCTCTCATCTCTGTTCTGGTGGGTTTCAGGCATTGTTTTCCCTTTGGCAAGCCAGAGAGAAGCTTGGGACTTCACACTTCCTTCAAGTAGTTGTGTGACTTCTCCAAGTTTGCGCTTCCCACTTGGAAGACAGAGACATCAATCTCAGAAGCAAGCACCAGGAGGGCCTGTGCTTTGGGGTTTGGTGGGGTGCTCCATGCATCGAATAAAAATTGCATGGGGCCATCTGTTTGCTTTTTTCCTTTTTTTTTTTTTTTTTAGGCTCACACCTGGGGCAGAAGTGTGTTAATTCTGAGCTCATCTCCAAGCATCTGACTCTGGGCATCTGTGTCTCAAACATTCACCTTCCCCTTTGTTTTTAGCATCCAGGATAGGACCAGCCTGCACAGTACTAGACTCCAAGAGAAGCAGTCAGTGGGTACAGCCAGGCACCATTACAATGGCAAGGATCAGACTGTTCAGCTGATTCCAGAAGATAATGCTTATGGCACTGGAGGGAAGCATCACAGATAAACCTCGTCTTGCCTGTAGGTGAGCACCATGCTGCAATCTCCATGAGCAGGGACAATGGTCTGCAATTACATTTCCTCTGTCTAATTTAGATGCAGCTTTGGAATCTATCTCACCCGACTTCCATCTGCTCAAACTTCTGTTGGAGGAGCCCAGTCTGCTATGTCTTCATGTAAGAATGTGGGGAGAGACAAAGCTCTCTCCACCATTAGGGTTAAAACTTGTCTGCTCAAAGATTGGGAATAACCAGGCCCAGTGTACCTACTTCCTTTTTATTTCTACCTCCTGCCTGCCTCGCAGACTCCCAGATTGACGGGACCCAAAGGTAATACACATGGAGTTCTGCTTCGAAAACCTCTGGGACAAAAAGGAAATTTCAGAAGTCTGAATAGTCTCCATTGCTGATGCACACACACTCTTCTGCTGTGCGTGTGCCCTGCTCACTGCCCTGGCCCTGGTGCCTAGTGCAGTGTGGGGCAGATATAAATCATGCTCCAAATACCTCACAAGTCTGTGGCGATGCTGGGCGCAGAAACCTACCACACAGCTTCTGAAAGTAAAACATGCATGACTACATACAGTCCATGGTAACAGGTCATGATAAAATCACCAGGTTATTGATTTATGCATTTACTGTAGCATGCTTTCTCTTATTTTGGAAAACACTTTCTACTCATAAAACCACCCATGATGGTAAATGCAAGCGACACTGTGCTAGCAGCAGCTTCATCATCTTCTATTTACCCACTCTCTTGGCTGCATCCTTTTCTCTGTGCTTGATTTAATCACATGTTTTGCTTATGGCCCCAGGAGCAGTGGCAGGCACTGTGTATACGGTAGCCAGGGTGGGTGCTGCAGTGGTAGTGGTAGGCTCAACCACCTAGGTTTGTGTGAACAGATCATAATGCCCACTCGATGACAGAGTGACTTGGTGATGCCTTTGCAGACTGTATTGTTTGGTGATGCAGGAGTGCACAGCTACTGTAACTGCTTAGTATTGGTCATTTGGTCTGCTTGGTCCATTAAAGGAGCAGGGGCTTTGTATACAGAAGATACATTTCCTCGCTCTTGTAGAGCCTCTTTTGCATTTGGTGAATAAGGGAGCTCCTAGTTCTATCATCTCAACTTATGCCCCTGTGTCTCTTTGTGGCAGGGAGGGGACAGATGGAATATGGGCTCAGAAATGACTAGCCCCCCTTTGCCTCACCTTCATGGGCCAGTGCCAGTCAGAAGGCCTGAGCTGAAGCTGGGATGTGCTGGGGGACCTGGACCATCTGGTGCTCCTAGCTGCTGTCCCACGCATGGAGCAAAGGCTTGGCCAGGAGAGTGCCTTCAGAGTTCAGCTCTAGCTCTCTGAGCAGCTGCATGTGCCAGACACTGCCTGAGGGACTTTGCAAGGTTTCCTTTGTAGAGTAGTCTTCTCTCAGCATTTCAGGGAGGTAGAAATTCCCAACACCAGGTGGCAGAAGAGGAAAACTTGGGCTCCATACTCCCAGTGATTGCTTAGGTTCAAGGGGCTAGCAAGGAACAAAACCACGATGTCTTAGGTTACCTTCTCATTGCTGGGACAAAATATGTGACCCCTGCAAGTTAAGGAGGAAAGGTTATTTTAGCTCACAGTTTGTAGAGGTTCAGTCTATAGCTGGCTGGCTCCAAGACAGATTGGCACATAGCAGAGAGGCATCGCAGAGGAGAAACTGCAAGGACACGGCATGGCAGGCAGGAAGCAACAGCATCAAGGCAGGAGGTGATCAAGCCACAGCCACAGTGACCCACATCCTCCCACCAGGCTTCACCCCCCAGCATCACACCAGCTATAAGCCCATCAGTGGACTCACCCAGTGTCACACACATGATCCAGTCACTCCCCAAAGGCACACCTACAAGCACATGAGGCTCTGGGGTGACATCTAGACAGAAGTATAGAATATAGGACTTGCACCCAAGTCTGCTGTTTATGGCCACCCTGGTGTGTTCTCTGTGGCGTCCCAGATGCTGTTGTAGGGGCGGAGTCACGGGAGCTTTCATGGCACAGGACAAGTGCGACCTGACAATATGAAGGAACTCAGGTAGGGAGAGAAGAGAAGAAAGGGTAAGACACAGCCTGGCCGCAGAGAGAGAAGGACATGTGCCTGCCACCTTGTAATGGTCATGAAAAGAAATTGCCAAGCTAAAAATATACTCTGTAATTCTACCTGTAATCCAGGAACTCTGGGAGGCTGGTCCAGGAGGATCACAACTTCAAACCTAGCCTGGGTAACTTAGTGACTTAGTGAGACCCTGTTAAAATAAACTTTTTTTTTAGAAGGAGGTGCTGTGGATCTAGTTCAGGGTGACAGTTTTGGGTTCAATCCCCAGTAATGAAAAAAAATGCTGCTTTTATGATCAGAGGTCAAGAAAGGAAGTGTCTTCTAGTGGGGTGTAATGCAAGTGACGTGGGAGGTGGCTTAGTGGTGAAGGATGTGCTAGCATGTACCACGGCTTGGATTCAATCCCCACCCCAAAATAAATAAATAACATGGGTCAGTCTATGAGCTGCCTGTCACAAAAGCCCTTGGGCACTCCAGAGGGTCGTGAGATTTTATCTTACCTTGGAGAAATGAGGACTGTCTTAACATGGTCTCAACTTATTTTTGAAATGAGCAATTTCTCTGCCTCATAATTATTCAGAGTTCTTTTTTTTTTTCTCCATCAGCTACTTTTTTGACACAGTGAATCGAGGAGTGATAATAAATGTACATAGTAGGAAGCTGAACAAAACAAAGTACGGGAAAACAAGCTCATTTTCAGCAAATTACTTCTCACAACTGGGCTAAAATTGTTCACAGGTCTTCGTCTGCTCTTAGAAAACCTTTCAGTGTCTCTGTTCTGAATAGTTGCCCAATTTGGAGAGGCCCTTAGATACCAAGCCAGCTCTGGCAGGTAAACACAGGCCCGCACCTGTGGGAAAATCAGGAGAGACAGCCCCATGAAGCTGAATGGTCAGGAAGAAGGTGAGAAAGTGCACCTTTTTGCTGCTCCTACATCCGCCTGCCCGGCCCTAACACTCAAATACCCTAATTCGGCCCCATTTGTCTCCCTGGGACAATCCACGAGGGCACCTGTTTTATCGAATTTCTCACTGGACACATAACAAGTAGATCGTTGATTAGTTTCACAGAACGTATAGCTTGGAACGTCAGGACTTTTCAGATCCTGCCACATGAGGTTGTCGGTGGCAGCTACTGCTGGGAAGGGTGAGTACCCGTGAGTAGGACTTCAGCCCTGGAGCCACAAGTACTCATGGCAAAGAGGAGCGTGGAGCTGCAGTGGCTCTCCCAGGACCGCCTCCCTGCCGCTCTGATCATGTCGTAAACTGTCGAACCCACCTCAGGCTCCCTGTCACTTCAGAACGGGACCCAGCCATCTCCCGTGGTTCTGGTCTCTGCCGTTATACAAGCTTTGTCCTCTGCTGCAGAGGGCTGAGTTGCTTCTCACCACTTCCATGGACCACTCTGCCTACCACCTCATGGCCTCTGTTCCTGCGGTGCCTGCTGCCGGGCACACCCTTCTGCCCAGTCCACTCACGCTGTGCACACACACGGGCTTGCACACGCACACATGCACACTGTTGTAGACTGAATGTTTCCTTCCTCCCAGAATTCCTGTATTGAAATCTTCACCAAAGAGGTCATAGCTGTAGGATGGGGTCTTTGGGAAATGATCAGGCCACGGAGCTGTGGATTTAGCTCAGCAGCACAGCATCTGTGTGGCAAGTGTGAGGTGGTGAGTTTGACTCCCAGTACCGGAAGAAAAACAAAACAAACAAACAAAAACAGAGATGATCAGGCCATGGAGGTAGAGCTTTCATGGGGGTTGGTGTCCTTATAAAGTATGCCCTAGAGAACTCCTCTTCCTTTCCACCATGTGAGAATGCAGCAAAATGATGCCTATGAGCCAGGATGCAGCCCTCACTAGACACTGAAGCAGCTGGCAGCTGGTCTTAGACTTGCAGCCTGTAGAACTGTAAGCAAAACACATCTGTTGGTTATAAGCCAGCCAGTGTGGCATTTTGTTCTAGTGGCCCAAAGTCACCACCACGCACACACGCACACATACACATGCTGTCCTCCAGGATCATCTTTCCTTGTCCTCTCAGACTGAGCTCCCCAGTTCGCCTCTTCCCTGAGCCTCCCCACCTGTCCTTGGCAATAGAGAGAACACAGGCCAGCGAGCTCCGCAGAGGGAGAAGAGGGCCTCACCCATCTGTCTCCCTCCATCCTGCAGATGGCCAGACCGAAGAAGGAGCTTCACAAAGAGAAGAGCAGCCCTGTGAAGCCCAAAGCCGGAGGGGCGGGGGGCACTGGGCCCATGGCCAAGCCTCCTGATGTCCCCCGCTTATATCATATCTCACCTTCCCTCCTGCAAGTCAATAGACCACAGATTGAGTCCCTGGAAGCTCTCAAATTGAGGACACTTTGGTGTGCTCTCCGTTGAGTCCATAGAGGCCTGTGTAAGCACAGATGCCAGGCACCATGTTGGCCACAGCACCTGTTCCTAGGTCACTGAGAAGTTCTCTTGGGGCAGCAAGAGACAGGCAGATTCCACTACCCTCCTCCTCCCTTCCGATTCATTTATCACCGCTATGCTGTTAGCCCCACTCTGTGCCAGGCCCGGTGGCAGGTAAGCCAAAGGACACAGGAAGAAGAGAACAGTGGGCAGACACACCAGTAGGCAAAATAAGCTTAGCGAGACGCAGACCACAGAAAAGTAAGGCGAGTGAGGTGGCAGCCTAGGAAGGGGAACAGGGGTGGCTGTTCAGAAAAGATAAGATGTGAGCTGAAATCTGAAGAAGAGAAGACATCCACCTGAAGCCCTGGGGGAGGGGTGTTCCAGGCACAGGGAGTGGCCAGCACAAAGCCCTGCGGTGCAACTGAGCTTAACCTGTGGGAGAACAGGAAGGAGACCCTGTGGCCCAAGCAGGGTGATGCTGGGAAGAGCAGGAGACTGGGGAGGTGGGTGGTTCCTGTGCAGAGCATGGATTTCGTTCTCAATGCGGATGTCCTCAGGGTGTACCATCACCGGGCAGGAACTTACTAGTGTTCCTGCCCACAGCTGCTCCACCTGCCTGGCCCCCCTGAACTCACATCCTGCCCACACCTTAGCTCTCACTGTGTCTGCAGAGTCATCCTCAACTCTTTCTTCATCATCACTGTCTGCCATGTTGTCCTCACTCTTCCAAAAGTTGCTCATTCTTACCCAGCTCTCGACCCCTAATTTGAGTCAGCAGCCCCCTCTCTATATGGCATTGTTGTTGCCATCTGTCCAATCCTCTCCAAGCTCCATCAGCCTCCCTGGAACCTATCCTTCTCATACTTTGCAAACTAAAGCTGGCTGTGTGTCTTGGTTACTTTTCTCTCGTTGCTGGGACAAAACACCCAATACCCAAAATTAAGGAAGAAGATGTTTGTTCAGCTCACAGTTTGTGGAGGTTTCAGTCCATAATCAGCTGGCTCCAAGGCAGAGTGGCAGGGCACAGGGGCAAGAGTCCAAGGTGGCAGAAGACAGCAAAAGCAGCAAGAGCACAAGGGAAGCGGGGAAACAAGCCTCTTTTCATCCTTTATACTGTATATCGGCTATCCGCCCATGCCCTCCTCTTCCACAAGCTGAGCATGTTTACAAAGGACAAACTCTGGCCCCCTGCTGAATCACTTAGTTGAACTTTTAAACTTCTCAAGTTGACACAATGAACAACATCCTAGAGCTGTAAGGGTGTGTCCATCTCACCCCAGGATGTAGAACTGCTAAGTCACTTAGTCAAGCTTCTGGACTCCTCAAGTTGACACAATGTATCTGCCATAACACTGTTACCCCCTACTCCCAAAACCTGTGGCTCTATAAGGTATGTGACATACTCTCTAATACAGTAGCTACAGGTGGCTATTTAAAGTAAAATTAATTGGAGTTAAATAAAATTTAAAATGAAATTCCTCAATCACTTGGGCCACATCTCAAGGGTTTAGCAGTCACCCTTGGCTACCCTACAGAACAGCACAGATACAGAATATTTTCTTATCACACAAAGTTTCAGCAGGTAGCACGGGACCCTATGGGTAAAAATTCAAACTTTTTGGGCAGGTGCACAAGGCCTGAAATAATCTGGCTTCATCTGGATTGCCCCTGCTCAAATCTCCATTCACTCTTCCTTGCACACTCAGTCCACACAGATGTCACAAGCTCCCTCCATCAAGGTACTGACTTACACATTCCCACCAGCTCTGTGTGAGAGCACCTGCTTCCCCAGCCTCACAGATGTAACAGTTTTCTTATTGTTGGTGGGGGTGGGGGAAGTCTGGGCTTGAACCCAGGGCCTCACGCATGCTTGGGCAAGTGAGCTACACCCTACCACTGAACTACACCCAAGTCCATGGCAGTTTTAAATGTGCTTGTCCTATGAGTGAGACTCAGTAGCTTAACATGTTTAGGAGCCTTTTAGATTTACATTTGTTGGAACTGTCGGTTCCTGTTCTTCACCCATTTTTAAAGGTGAGGGTCTTTTTTTTTTCTGAGACAGGGTCTCACTATACAGTTCAGGCTGACCTTGAGCTCACTTTGTAGCCCAGACTGGCCTCGAACTCTCAACAATCCTCCTGTGCCCAACCTCCCAAGTGCTAGGATTATGGATGTGCACCACCACATGAGCTAAAGTTTTCTAATCATCAAAACTTCATCAAAATTACCTTTTTTGGCTTTTGGATTTTAAGTGATAGAGAGACTTTCTGAGTCCAAAGATTTAAAGGGGTTTGGCCATGCTTTATTTTGCAGACTTTATGTACTTATATTTTTGCATCTAAATTAAATTTTTGATCCACTTAATGTATAATATTGTGTATAGCTAAAGCCATAGCCTTCTCTAAATGACTACCCACTTCTGCAGCACCATTTACCATGACTCCATTTACACCCCACTGACTTGAAATACTGTTTTATCTTAAGTGAACCTCCTGTGTGGATTGGAGATGATTTCTGAGCTTTCTACTTTGTTCCCTAGGCATTCCTATCCCTTCATCTGGTCTGGTTATTGAGCCTTTATAGCATAAATCCAATTTTAGAGCTGGCGATATAGCTCAGTGGCACAAGCACCTGCCTGGTAAGTGCAAGGTCCTGAGTTCAATTCCCAGTGCCAAAAAAAAAAAAAAAGAAAACTATGCAATTTTAATCTACTTACTCCATGAAAGTTTCAAAGGTATCCACAAGCAGATCGAACCTCCCTCCTTCTTTCTTCTCAGTGTACAGTACGGATCTGTCCCCAGCTTTCACTATATCACCTGTGACGTCTATGACTGGGAGCCTGCAGTGCTGGGACAGTGTGTAGTGTGGGTGCACCCCTGACGCACACACTCAGCCCTCCCATCACAGTGACAGCTGTCAGAGCAAGGGTTTTTGCTTCCTGGTGGTTGGTTTCTCCTTGTCTGGAAATGCAGACATAACTTCCCTTTCCTAGGATCTGGCCTAACTCCCAGATCCTCCTCCAAGGTTTCTCAGGACCCAGAGTGAACCTGGCCTTAAAGGTCCCCTTCAGATCACATACTTGATAGAACCCGAGCTGAGCCTTCTCTCTTTGTTGGGAGCCAAGGCCCCACTGGCCAAGGCCTGCAGTGTCCAATGGGAGCGTCCTCTCTCCACGCAGAAAGTGGAGCTGGAGTTCCGCTTCTCCTTCTCCTGTCTCCATGACAGGAAGGGCACTTGCTCTTACTTTGGGTGGCATGCTTCACTGAGGATGCCACAATGGAAAGGCCTTTTCTCTTGACCCTGGGGATGTCTGCACATCTGAGCCAGTCTGGGGCTCTTCACACTTTTTAAACATCAGTGTCCTGCTTTAAGAGCTGCCCAGAATCTGACAAATATTTATAGATTCCATCTTCCACGTCCAAGCTGTGCCAGCTGCCACACAACCCTAAGACAGCCCTAATCCAACCTAAGGGAGCTTCATGTCCAGGAAGGACTGTGAACGGACCAAAGGAAAAAAAGACAAAAACCCCAGGCATGGCACTTTACATCAGGGTGTGCATTAGCTGGTCTTGCTGGGTCCTTCTTCTCCTTCCTGAGGCAGATGCTATATGCTATGGCTTTTCTCAAGCAGAAGTGGACTGTGAGCCTGTCCAGGCCACCTTTGCTCCCCATTGTACTAGTGACAATACTGCAGCTCAGGAAGGGACAAACCTGAGGGTTCCCAGGGGGCTAGATGAGGAACCAAGAACTGGCTGGATGCCTGCATCTCAGGTTTTCCACTAATAGCACTGTCTTCTCCCTTCCTCTCCCTCACTCTGGAGTCTAAACCAAACCAGATCCACTGGTCACTGTGACTCTCCTGGCGGTCTCTCAGTTCCCTGTGTTCCCACCAACTCTGCTGCTCCCCCAGGTCAGAGTGAGCATCTTCACCTGCCAGGACCCCTTCAGTGCCTCCCGCCTGCTTCTGCTCTGGTCCTCAGGGACACAGCGAGATCTGTCCAACTGCCTTGGACCAGGCCACCTTCTTACTGAATGACTCTCTGTGGCTTTCCATTTCTTTTCTTTCGGATTATCACTTAAACTTCTATTTTGAAAGAATTGTAGATTTGATGCAATCACAAGAAAAGTATAGAAGCATTGTGTACCTTTACCCAGTTTTCCCCAATGATATCTTGAATAATTGTTCTCTGTTGCCTTTCAGATAAATATGGAGGGCCAGGGAGACAGTTCAGGAGTACAGCACCTGCCTGGCAAGCGCTAGGTCCTGAGTTCGATACCAGCTACTAAAAAAAAAAAAAAAAGATAAACACGGAGATTGGTATGATGGTTTTGTGCAGAAGCCAGAGAGATCAGGAATCAAGTCATGACTTCACCTTAGACAGAGTAACTCTGGCAAGTAATTTTTCCTCTCTGGACCTCAGGTTCTTGGACTGAAAACAAAGACACTGACTTCAAAGAGTAGCTTGAGACTTAAATGAGATAATGCTTACAAAGTGCTTAAAACAAAGACTGACATACTGACTGACACTCAATGAATAACAAGGTAGCCTGGAATGATCTAGCCCCTGCCTACCTCTTCCTGCCCATAATCCCCCACTTTCTCTCTCCTCCAGTCACACTGACCTTCCTGATTCTTCCTCTTATCCTGGTCCTTCCCCACCCCAGGACCTTTGCGCAGGATATTGCCTTCTTGCTGGAAGTTTCTTGCCCCTGTAATTGTCAGTTGTGTTATTCTCTTCAGCCTGAGCATTCCTTTGTCAGAGAAGCTTTTCTATGTTTAGCTTTCTCTGCAAGTAGCATTTCAAGAGGCAAATATGCAACAATTTGTGTGTTCCAGCTCCTCCATAGACTGAGTCCATGAAGTCAAGATGATGTTTGTTTTGCTCCAGAGTATCCCTAAAACCTAGCAGAGGATCTGACATTGACCAGGGACCAATAAACATTTCTTAACTGAACCAGAGAGCAAAAGCAGAGAGAAAGTCAAGGAGAGAGAGGTATGACAAGGAGAAGGGTGAATATTTTGTTGACATCTACAAAGCAGTTATCCTGTGCCATGCTCTTTCTCACTTAATCTGCTGAAGTTTAAAATAATCCCAGTCAGGGTCTCTCCAGGCTTATATTCCCCTTAGCTTTTCATCTCTGCCTGACAATAAGTGTGTCTAGTGTCTGGTTTCTTCACTAATGCAAACTTCACGGGCTCAGAAGTGTTGTCCTGTTCCCTGCTGTGTCTCCAGGACATACAGCTAGGCCTGGTATGTCATAGGTGTTCAAGAAATAGTTCTGGAATGAATGAATAGTTCCTACATTACCTGGATGAACTAGCACAGGAAATGTATGGCGTGGTATAGTTATTGTGCTGCCCTTGCTTTAAACACAGGAGACTGGCTTGGAGAAATCCAAAACATGTCTCAGACAAGGCCAAGCATTGAAACTCAAACCTCAGCTGAGTCCTCACACACTTACCTGGTTTACTCTCTGGGTTTGGGTTCTCCCAAAACAGACTCCAAGACAAGTGTCCCAAAGTGTGGTGGATTGACAACTGGTGTCAACTTGTAACACCCAGCTGAACTGAACCAGTGTAGTGCTGCATGTGGGCAGAACATAACATAACAGGCAGAACTGGAGAGAAAGAAGTTTAGAAGCTGTTGAGAAGCTTTTAGGGAGCTGCTGGTTCTCTTGAGCTGTTCTCCTGGAGGAGATTGTCATGTTGGCTTTTCTGATGAACTTGGCTGTTTTCATCGTCAAAGGAGCTTGGGATCTTGTTGTCACTGAGAATGGCTACCATTCACTTTGTGGGAGCTCTGGTCCTCACTTTGAGCATTGTTTTGTGCCTCTGAAGGGGAAGATGATGCACTGCTCAGTCTTTTGCAGAAGCTTGTTGCGCTGGTTTTCCTGATGGGAACTCGGCTGTTCTCATCATTGGAGTAATTCAGGAGCTCATTGTTGCGGAGGATGGCTGTGGTACCTTTCAGGGGAGCTCTGGTTTCTGGCTTCACTGCAGATCCTTCAGCCTGCTAGCACAGATCCTTCATCCTGCTGGCACAGGCTTTCTAGCTTCCACCACTGACCTTTCGGCATTCCCAGCACAGATCCATGAACCAGGCCATCATGAGACATTGTTGTGGGCTCTAGGCCTCCAGCTGGACTCATGGGAGACATTGTTATGGGCTCTAAGTCTTCAGCTGGACTCATGCAGGACATTGCCTTGGGATTCAGGTCCTCTGCTGGATTCTTTGGCCTTTAATGTGTGGGCAGATTTTCTGTACTCTTTGGGTGACTATTATAAAATAATGCTATAATTTATGTGTGTCCTGTATTAAATTGTGTTCCCCCTTGCAAACCTGTCTTAGTTATTTTCCTCTCATGTTGAGACAAAATACCTGATGTCCAGAATTTAAAAAGAACAGGTTTATTTAGCTCACAGTTTGTGGAGGTTTCAGTCCATATTCGGCTGGCTCCAAGGGAGAATGGCACATGGCAGAGGGCAACGTTCATCATAGAGGAAAACAGCAAAAGCAGCAAGAGCATAAGGGAGCAGCAGCAAGCAGCCTCTTTTCCTCCCTTAAATTATATGCAAACTATCCACCCCCGGGCGGGTGCAGCACTCACACCCATAATCCCAGCATTGGACCATGGATCAATCATAAATTGTAGATGCCCACCCCATAGGTGTATAAGGCTTTGCGGAGACATCCAGACACAAACCATGACAGAGCCCAGCAGGGAAGAACCTGTAAAGGAAGGAGCTCTGCAAAGATGTGAAGTAGGGAGGCAGCGCTCCCAGCCTGATCCCTGGGAGCTCCAGCTTGTGAACCACCACCAGGGGGCTCCCATCCACCGAGGACAGTAACTCCAGTGCAGGTGGGAGGAGCCGGAGTTCACAGAGCTCAGAGCTGCGAGCAGGGCGGAGGGCAGGGTGGGGCGTGGATAGCATCTGCTGGAAAATGCCTGCCTTGTGAAATTGCTGGGAAGGTGACATAGGCCTATTTAAAATACCAAGGGCAGTAACTCATACTCGACAGAGTTTATTGCTTCTGTCCTTTTTAATCTTTCTCCAAAATTCAGCTAAAATTCCACCTCTCAAGTCTTCCTCAGTGGCTATCTGGAGAATGAATCGTTCCTCCCCTTGGCAGCTTTAGCCTTTGGTGTTTTTTCCTTTGAGGATGTCAAACTGCCTCAGTAAAACATGCAATTATTCACATAGTAGAAAATCTTCACAGGGTCTGAACGTTCCTTCTCTCTGCCCCTCCACCTCCCTGCCAGAACTTCGTGGATGGCACTTTGTACCGAAACGTGTGGTCCTACCTTGCACTGGGCTGGGTTTTCTAGCTGCCTGTAGAATCCCCTAATGGGCAGGACCTTGCTTGTTAACTCCTTTACCGCTGCTTTGCTTGTGAATCGAGCTTCCCACCACACGGGATGGGGTGGGCGGGCTGTCAAACACACCTCTGCAGCCTTCTCCCCTGGAGAGCCCTAGTTGGAAGGCAAGCCCAGGACTACCTTTGCAGGTCCTGGTAACAAGCGCCAGGTAAATTAGGGAAAGGCCTGTCTTAGAGAACGTTGTTTTTAAGCGTGACTTCCATCTGATGAAATGTCCTGCTCATTGACTTATTCCTTCTTACTTAGTAAGGTCCCTGTTTAGTGCACAGGCATTTACTAACTTTGAACATGACTAAAACAGTAACACACAGCCATTGCGGGGAGTAGGAAACCTTTTAAAGGGACCTTGCGTCCCAGCACACCCGAACCACATTTGAGGGGCCCTGGGCTTACGTTTGCTGGCCCTGCAGGATGGGATGGGGCCCGGGGTTGGTGCTGGTGCTGGTGCTGATCGAAGGGCCGGAGACAGGGCCCCGGAAGAGGCAGAAGCCCGGTGCGCAGAGCGCGGGCTGGAGCGGGTTGGTCCCGGGGCGCCCTCCGGAGTTTGGGGAGGACCGGGACACCGAGGAGGAGCGAGGGAGGCGGGGGCGGCAGAGCATCTTCTCTGCAGCGGCGC
>NW_004955405.1:9635288-9660061 GCF_000276665.1 Chinchilla lanigera
TCCGGTCCCGTGCGCGCGGAGGCCAGCGCGGGTCAGCGGGCACCTTGAGCGGGAGCCAGGACCCGCTGCGGGCCGGGCAGGAGGCGCCTGGCTCCGAGAACTTTCCGGCTCCGAGCAACCCTAGGGCCCGGGGGCGCCGGGGGCGCGAGGACCCCGCAGTGTCCGCGGTCCAGGCCGGCTCCCACGGCTGCTCCTGTCTCCCCCTCCTACCGAGCCCTCCTCTCTCCCGGCCCTGTTCCGAGGCCTGGGACCACCCTAACTGTGTGACAGGAGGGGGTCTCCCTCCCCAAGGCGCCTTCCCTTCTAGACACGGAGCGTGGAGAGCTCCCTGCCAAGCGCTCTCTGCACCCCCTCGCCTTTCTCCCGCCCTCCACCCAAGCAGCGCGGGTCCCCCACCTGGCCGGGCAAGCTCCGAAGCCCGGCAGTCACTTGCGATCTCAGATCCGCAGTGTGATTTTTCAGCCCGCGGCAGAACCTTCTCGGTGCGCCTCATGCCCTTGCAGTGCGCCAGTATTTCTGGCCACTTGGGTTCACCTGGGGCTTGGTCACCTCCTTCTGCCCTGTGGCCTCAAGAGGAAGGTACATCTTGGCTGTCAGGGGCGTCGCACCTCTAGAAACAGCCTTTAGAACATTGGCCTGGAAAAGGGACCTGAGACCCAGCGAGGATGAGCCGTCCTCACGGTCATGCAGCCAGGGGAAGATGCAGACCCGGGCTTTCTTACATACAACCAGTTAGGGGAAGCCAGGCCCGACAGCGCATGCCTGAAATCCCAGCTCCCAGGAGGCTGAGCCCGGAGGATCGCCACAAGTCCAAGGCCAGCCTGGGCTATAGAGTGAGTTCAAGGCCAGTGTGCACTGCATAGCAAGACCCTGTCTCCAAAAAAACATGCAAAAAATAAGCAGTTAGGATGGATGGATAGCCCTGAGAGCCTTGAGCTTTGCAATAATAACTCCTTGGCCAAATCATATCCTCTGGCTCAGTCTTCCCACATGTGAAATGGGAGGAGCCACCTCCCAGGCCTTTCTGACGACTGGATGAGCTAATGTTCTTAAAGGTCTTACTCTTATTCCTAATGCACGGCCTGAGACCCAACGAATTTGGATGCCAGCTTGTGAATTTCCTTTCTGAGCTGGAAGTCAGGGCAGAGGGAGTTAACAGTTCCAGTTCTCTTCCTTCTGCTTGCAGTGTCTGGGTGTAGGTGGATTCTCTCCTGTGGCCCCGTGGGCTGGTGGGACCACAGCTGCTGGAAGCTACGCTTCTACACTAAGTGTCCGGGAGAGATCAGGGCCTGCGCCCTCCAGGTTCACTGGGTGTATGAACTCTGGGCTGTGGTTTGGTGGGCCTCCATGGGAAAATCAGGGCCTGAGCCCCAGCTGGCAAATGAAGAGGAGGCCCAGCTGCAGGCCCGGGAAGGGACCCCAGGACCTTGAGGTCTGGTGGGGAAAAAATAACCTGACCTCCTTTGAGAGATGAGGTTCCCTCGCCCAGGGGTACTACTGGCCAAGGAGATGGCAGAGGCTGAGGGGTGGGGCTCATTCACTCACTCAGCCTTGAGTCTCATCTTCTCTAAATCAAAAGGTACTTGAACACCCCTGAGGACTAGCACAGCTTGCAGTAATGGCGCTCCTACCAGGTGTTGGGCCCTTGCTAGACACTAGAGATGTAATTCATTCCATCGACAAATTTGCACAAAGTAGCTAACACATCAGCATTGTTTGGTGGGCCTGAGATGGACCTGGCCCCCGCTGTCTGGGCCATTATATGACTTTTCTTCCAAGGGAGTACTTTTGACAACTGGGAGGTCACCATTAGTAACAAGATCACCACCACAGGCGTAAGTGGCCACCCTGCAACCTTTTGGAGTTTGTACGCCAGTGTCCAGAGAAAACTGCTAATGTTTTTTAAGCACTCGAATTTTGCCAGGCTCTGTGCTAAGCACTCTTGTGCTGACGTCTGATTGCATCCACAGAAGTCCGTGTGGTATTGCTGTGTGTGTGCAGCCCGTTAGTAGTAGGACTGGGACCTCTTCTACTGCACACCTGCTGGGCTGCCCTCCCTCCCCAGAGATGGGAGATGGTGGAGCTCAGAGTGCCCGTCAGAGCTGTCCACAGAGGACTCAGTAGCACAGATTTCATAAGCCCAATGCAGGGGAAGCAGACAGGGGGACAGATGCTGCCTGGAGAACCAGGAGCTGTCCCCATTAACAGCTTGCGATCTTGGGCAAAACATTTCTCTTGTCTGTACCTGAGTTTCTCTATTACATGATGATAATATATAAATGTGTGCCCAGTGCCTGTTTAGTGAATGCACCTCTCCTTCTGCATCTCCTCCTCCTCCTGCCCCTCTTCTTCTTCCTCTTTTTTTCCTCCTCCTTTTCCTTCTCTTTCACTGTCTTCTTTTCATGTTACTAGGGATTGAATCCAGGCCCTCCCATGGACTTTCACCCTCTACCCTTTTTATTTCTTATTTTGAGAGGAGTCTAATTGCCAAGTTGTGCAGGCTGAGCCCAGACTTGAGCTCCTCCTGCCCAGGATCCCAGAGTGCTGGGGTTACAGGCAGATGCCACAACACCCAGCTGAGATATTATTATCAGCCTTGTTTTTATTGTGGTTTTAGAACTTGCCAGGAAACCAAATCTAGAAGAAGTCTTGGTGTAGGGTCCTAGGCTCCCTGTCTGCCCTGCTCACCACCTCCAGTTTGACCTTGACTTCACCCCTCTCCATCTGGAATTCAGTCTTCTGTGAAATAAGGGGTTGGATGTGTTGGAACAACATCCCCTGCCCCAGCCCTGCACTGTGTGGGGTGGAAAGGGGAGGCTACAGTGACTGAAGTAAGTAGAGCTGAGTGAGGAGGTGTCTGGAGCTGCCTGTGTTCTAGCAAGTCAAAGGAAGAGCACAGGCAGGAGCCAGAACAACTGAGCAGCCAGAAAGGAGCCGGCAGGTATGAAAATCCTGGCTGGTGGGAATAGGTAGGCGAGCACAGAGGAGAACAGGAAGCCAAATGAGGCAGAAGTGAGCTGAGAGCAGCTGTGTCTGACATCTACGCTCTTGCGGGAGAATGAGGGAGGAATCAGTGACAGCTCATCCTGGTGTTTAATACCTGGGGGAGAAGCTTTGAAGACTGCTCAAAGACTGAAGTTGAATTTCTCAAAGTTTGCAGGAACACAACAATTATAATAGGGAACATGCCTATGCAATCCCACTGGAACCTATTTTGAGACACAAGGTTTTATAAGCAGAGTCAGAAACTGAGGGGAGGCTGTAGGAGGCTGACCCTGGACAGCTTCCATGTTGGAGAGGAGGGGAGAATATTTTTATCTGCAAATACCTTGCCCTGGAGGGCGAGGCTGGGGTAGAGGCTGCTTCCCCACTTTAGTTTCCTCAGTCACTGTCGTGTTCAGATGTGCACCGTCTTTGACAGAAGATGTTCGAGTTTCTTACTCAGAGCAGGTGGCTGGAGCCCGGGTCTGGAGTTCCCTGGCTCCAGTGTCTGTGACACTTGCATGTTGGAGCCAAGATATCTGAAACTCAGCGTGCCAGGGACTCCTTCAGATCTGTCTTGTAGGGATCTCGAAGTACTAGGCACCTATGCGTAGCTGAAGGTGTCCTCCTGACCCGCAGGGTGGAACCCAGCCCACTGGCTGCCATAGTTTCTACCTAGATATCCCTCAAGAGCCCTCTGTGTGCATAGGCAGGGAAAGTGATCAGATTATTTGCACTTTATAGCTGGCTCGCTGTTAGGACATGAGGTCTGGTGGGAAAAGTTGGGTTAAGGGTGTGATCTGGAAGGGAGTTTCTCTCCCTGGGTCCCTTTGCTCTCTGCTTCCTCCCTGATGTGAGCAGCTTTCTCTGCTATGCCCCTCTGCCATGCATTCTGCCTTGGAGCAAGCACACTATGCCCTGAAAATGTGAGCAAAATGAGTCTCTCCTCCTTTAAGCAGCGGGTGTCAGGTGTTGTGTTCCAGCATCAAGCAAGTGACTAGACACTGCCTGGTGACTTAGAGCAACAGCAGGCATTGTTGCTGTCCAATCCGTGGGTCCAGTAAGTGGTTCTTCTGGTCCTACCAGCTTCCCTCAGTTGTCTGTGACTACATTGGCAGCTCTGTGGGTGCTGGTGGGCTCTCCCAAGGTCAGCAGTGAGCACAGAGCTCTGTATAACTAGCAAGGCCTGAACAGTATTATGGAAATTTCTCAAAAACTGAAATTATAAATTCCACATAACCCATCTGTCCTCCTTCTAGCTATCTTCTTCAAAGAGCTTATGACATCATACTACAGCAATGCTTATATACCAGTGTTTACAGCAGCACAACTCAGAACAGGCTCTTGTGTTTTAAACTGGACAGGTTTGTGGCCGTAGTAAGAGGGCTGTGGCAACTATAATCCTATAGTCCTAGGGCTGGTCTCTTCCTGGGGCTACTTCTCTAATACTAGCTCCCTTCTTCACACCATCCTACATGGTTCTGGTGTTTTTCTGATAACTCAGCCTCAAGTTTATGCCCCTGTGTAAGAGAATGTGTAGCCAGTAGCTGCTGATTGAATTTTTATTTGATTTAATTTTATTGAATTTTTATCATTGGTCAGAAAACAGACATATTCCTTTGTGACACAAGCTAGTGAGAATGCAGGAAGGTTGGGAAAAGGAAGGACTAGGTAAGGATTATTATACAAGGGCTCGAATTTTTAAAGCTGCTTGGGTGGCTAGAAGTGGTGGGATCCAATAATCCCACCTTTGTTAGTTGTTTTATCTTTTTCTTGAGAGATGTGTCCTATCCTCTGTTCTTAGACTGCCACCTATTGGCAGATAGTGGGACATGACATAACCATTGGTCAAGTTGCTTAGCTCTGTCAACCAGGATTCCCAAGAGGCAGGAGATTATCAAAGTTTTATTTAGGGAAACCCCTACTATCCCTTCTTAGACAGGCATACTGTGATATTAGGTGGTTTTATAACTTGATAAGAGGCATCGAATTAGTAGAGAATCCCAGTTCTTGACTCTTTGTCCAGAATATGAGTTATGGCCATAGTGGGAGATCCAAAGGTCCAAAGGAAGTGGTATTATTGACCATAGAAGGCCAGAGACATCTGGTCCCAAAGGAGTTCAGCTGTACTAAATAACATCTTGGTGAAGGGCTGAACTTGTCTGTGACTGACCTAGGGATGACTTGTAAGATTCCCATATGGGAATTGACCCATGGAATGCTCCATAGGTTCCTTTGACCTGATACCAAGAAGTTCAGATTTACCAGAATGTTCTGGAAGCTGAGCTTCTCAGAAACCAACCAGGAGATGTCCTGCAAGTTTCCCTGAAAGGAAAGGCCGCTGGTTCCCACAGCCTAATTTTTATTCTTCCTGTCTACAGACCCATCTAGACTGTACTTCATCCATCCCACCTGACTCCCTGCTAATAAGAACAGGGAAATGCTCAAGGGCACCTTACATGTAAGACTTCGTGGCCCTCCATCAAAGGCCCAATCTGTGCGCTAAAATTAATCCTTCCTCGGGATCTGATGCTGCTGAGGACTCTGTCTTGCCAGCTCCTCCTTACCTCCTGCTAGTCCAGTACTCTCAGGAAATAAAGACTTCTTCTGCACCCACCCAGATCTGGGTCTGCCTACCATGAGGCTCCAGATTCGGGGAACTCAACACCAAAGGCTGCACTATTCTATCCCTTCAAGAGGTGGCAGGAGCAAACGGTGCCATCTGGGCTCAAGTCCCTTTTTCAGTTATGGATATTCAGCAATACTAAAAGAAACTGGATAAATTTTCTGAGGACTCTAAAACCTTTGCTGATAGATTCCAGACCCTAGCAATGGCTTTTTGTCTGACCTGTTGAGCTGTCCAGTTCATCCTGGGTTTTTGCTGCACAGAAATAGAAAGAGAAAGGATTATTAGAGCTGCTAAAGGCTAATGATAAAGACTTTGTAGCTGCACCCACTGATAACTCACCAGTCAACTGATGCATTATTTGGACCCCAAGAGGGACCTGGGTGGAATTATAACACAGGGGTAGAGAAACCAAGCATAGCTTTTACCTCTGGGCTATCTTAAGGGGTGTGCATACCCAAGCATACCCAAACCTGTAAGTTATGATAAGCTCAGGACTATCAGTCAGGGCTCTGATGAAAATCCAGCTGCTTTCCAACACCAGCTTGAATAGGCACTCTGTAAATACACTAACTTAAACCCAGAGTCTATGGAAGGCCAGATTATCCTAGGGCAGTATTTTATTAGCCAGTCAGCTCTAGATATAGGAGAAAACTCCAGGAACTCCAACGGGGCCCACAAACTGGGATAAGTCATTTGGTCAGTGTGGCTTATATACTCTGTAACCATGACAAAATAGAGGACAAACAAGAGTTGAGCAAAGAAAAGGGCAGTCCAAGGTCATGCTAGCCCTAATAAGGCTCATGGTAAAGCTTGTACCACGAAGCTGAACTGAGATGATCCAAAGAGTGATGGAAGCAAGTCAGAGAGCTTCAAGAGCAAGCAACCAGGGCACTGGGCAAAGCAGTGCTTTCTACAGCCACTGAATCTTGGTCAGGCTTGTCAGAACATGGAAAAGGACTCCTGGCATTTGAGGAGGGACTTCGTTCATTTCCAGAGGTAGATAAAGTCATCCACCACCGTGGTGGTCAGTGAGGAATTGCCTGTGCAGCAAATGATGGTGCACAAGGCAGCTTGCATGGCTCCCATGCAAGGATATCCTCATCACCCTGCAGGAGCCTTGGATGACCCTGGATGTAGGGGGTAAGTCTTCTTAATATTAGGGCATCTTACTCAATTCTCAAGTGAATTATCAACCTGTTCCTCGGTTGTTGTGGGGCTTGAAGGAGTTAACCCGTCAGTTTACTTTACTTCCACTCTGAACTGCCAGTCAAAAGTTTTTCTTTACCAACCTGCTTTTAAGGTGACATCAGAGAGTTCCAGACAAGTAAATGGAACATATGTAGTTTTCCTACTCAGGACCACTCTTTCATTAAAACCTCTGGCAACCATGTCCTAGTTGCTAGGAAGCTGGCCAGCCCAACTCCCCCGGGCCCAATTTCTCCTCCAGCAGTTGATCCTTGAGCATGGTATGGTGGCACCTGGGGAGGTCTGCCAAGGCCACTCTAGTAATCATTCAGCTCAAGGACCCTAATCTACCCCCTCATAGAAGGAAGTATTTCCTTAAGAGAAAAGTTAGGCATGGGCTAAAGCCCATTATTGGTAAATTCTTGGCTACAGAATTGCAGGTGCCATGCCACTCCCCGTGTGCAGCACACTCATTTTACTGGTAGTCAAGCCATCAGCAGAATGTTACCTAGTACAAGACCTCAGAGCCATCAGTGAGGCAGTGGTACTTATCACTCATTAGTAACAAACCCTGACACTCTCCTGACACAAATCCCAGGAGACACTAATTGGATCTCGGTCCTTGATCTCAAAGATACCTTCTTTTCTATCCTGTGGATCCTAGCTCCCAGCACTTGTTTGCCTTTGAAGGGGAGGATCCCCAAAACAGGGCTTCACCAACAGTATACATGGACTGTCTTGCCTCAGGATTTTAGAGATCCTCCTACTTGTTTGCATGAGCCTTAGCTTGAGACCTAAGAAACTTAAAGTTTAAAAGGGAGGCCTATTAGAGTATGCTGGTGACTGCCTCACTTGTAGCCCCACCAAGAAGTTATCTGATCAAAACAACATTAAGACTCTCAGTCTTTTATCAAAACAAATTTATAGCCTGTCCCAGTAAACAAAAGGTTTGTTCCACTTTACAAAAAGTGACCTACCTGGGGTACATTTTAGCAAGAGGACAGAGACAGTTGTCCTCAAGGAAAACAGAGATGATTGCTGACTGTGTCCTCTGGCATCTAAACAGAAGCTGAGGGCTTTCTTGGAATTGGCTGGCTTCTGGTGCATACTGATACCCCATTTTCAAGTAATAGCGAAACCTTTATATCAGGCAACTAGGAGGCCCAAAACTAAACTATTGGAGTAGAACCCAGTTTCTCAGGAGGACTTTCAGACCCAGAAATGGGCCCTGACATAGACCCTGACACTAGGAATCCCAGACCTAACTTACCCTCTCTCTCTCTTCATGGCAGAGAAACATAGACTAGCCACAGGAGTACTAACCAGTGTCTGAGCCGGGAAAACTGCCTGGTAGCCTACTCTTCCAAATGACTAGATGGGCTGGCACAAAGCTGGCCCAGCTGTCTATGAACAATAGTTGCTATGGCAATCTTGGTCAGAAGCCTTTAACATAACCCTGGGACCAAAGCTCTCAGTTCTAACCCCACACCAGCTCCCTGTTAGAGCTCAAGGGACAATTGCAAATGACTGGAGAAAGGGTCATTTAGTACCAGGCCATCCTTATTGACAACCCAAACATTCCTTGCACACATAAAAGATGAGTGTGACCAAACCATCACCCAAAATTATGCCAGCTGCCCTGATCTGAAGGACCAGCTACTAATGCACATGGTTAGCTGATGTAGTGGTTTTATAAAGGATGACATTAGGAGAACAAGATATGCCGTAGTCAGCCTACCTCAGGTCACTGAAGCAAGAGGACACCCTCCTGGGACCTCAGCCCAAAAGGCAGTACTCATTGCCCTCACTCAGACTCTCTAACTTGCCCAGCGAAAGAGGGTCAATATGTACACTGACTCCAAGTGTGCCTTTCTGGTCTTACATGAACACAATGCCATCTGGAAAGAAGGGAGACTTTTGACTACCCACCAGTCACCAATAAACATGGATCAGAGATCTTCAATCTCTTTTAGGTAATGAATCTCCCGAGCAAGGTAACAATTGTTCATTACTAGGAACATCAAGGCTCCTTGAACCACATCTCTAAGTATAATTCAGTGACAGATTGAGATGTCAAAGGGGCTTCCCTCCAAAATAACCCTGGCCCATCAATAACTCCCATTCCAAGATCTTGACTTGGAGCTGGGGTGCTCTGTGCAAGAGCTTCAGATGATCATTATGAGGGAGGAGTCCAAAGGGACCCATGGTGGGATGTAGGACTCTGACTGTTCTTGCCACAGTGAGCACAGTGGAAAGCCTTTAAGTCCCTACATGACACCTTCTACCTAGGGCAGGATGCTACTTCTGTTGTGGCACATAAACTCTTTATAGCACCTAGTCTGTAAGTTGTGCCTTATATTTTTACCCAGGTCTTAAGGTGTGCCCTGTCTGTGCCCTCTGTAATCCACAGACCCATCCACCCCAACTACCTGAGCCAGTACAATGGTGAGGGCCCTGTCTTGAGAAAGACTGGCAGATAGATTTCATTCACATGCCTGATATTTCATGGTACACTTAGATACCCTTACTGGATGGATAAAGGCTTTTGCCATCATGTCAGAATGAGCCTTGGAAGTGGTAAAAGTCCTTCTTAAGGAAGTGATTCTCTAGGTTTGAGCTACCTAGGTCCATCCAGAGTGATAATGAGCCCTATCTCATATCCCAGATTACACAAGGAGTTGTCAAGGCTCTTGGAATTAAATACCATCTCAATGATTCTTGGAGGCCCCAGTCTTCAGGGAAGATTGAGCCAACCAAACCCTCAAGTGAATCTTAGACAAGCTGTGCCAGGAAACCCATTATAAGGGGCTAAATCCCCTCCCAGTTGCCTTAACAAGGCTTTGGCCTTGAATTCATGGTGGCTACTCTCCTGCCTCAGGTAGCTTCCTTAAAAGAAAGATTTCCACATTTATCATACTCAATGTACTATGGAACCATGGTAAAGGTGTGAGCTGGAGACACGGGTCTAGCTCTTCTCCCTTCCAAATCCAATTAAGATACACACAGAAGAACTGTAAAGAAGCTGATGCACGCCTGTGATCCCAGCTACTGGGAATCTGAGGCGGGCCGATTGCTGGAAGCATGAAGTACAGACCAGACTCAGCAATGCTGCAAAATCCCTTATCAAAATCAAAACAAAACAGGAGAGATTTAAGCCAAAAAGGGCAATGGAAAAACTGAGGAAATGGCAATAGGTTAGAAAGGTCAATGAAATTCTGTAATATAGAGTAGATGAGTAGAATTTTAGGATGGAGGAGTAAGTTGATAGCCAAGGGCTTGCAAAATGAGAAATCAATATAAAGTATGCTGATTCTTGGCTTAGAACCTGGAAAACCCCAAAAAAATCTGAAGGCAGCACTGGAGGCAGTGCTATGAAAAGGGATATTGCCTGGAGTCTCTATGTGCAACAATTAAACTCCCAGCTCTTCCTAAAGTGAGGAAAGCAAATTGCAGCTCCTTTTTAACCCTAGAGGAAGAAGAATGGGAAGATTACTCCTCAGAGAGGATAAACTAGAAACTCTTGAGACTCAAGAGAGAATGGAAGGACTAGACTCTTGGAGTAGAAAGCTTGCTGGGGAATGCAAGCCTCTGGGATCAATTCCCTGCAAGTGGTAAGAAAAGAACTATAAAATTTTAAAAGCTCTAGCTAAGATAAGGGCAGGGGATAAGGCAGTGATGCAAACAGGTAGGTTAAGTAACAGTTGGCATTCTAACTCATAATCTAGCTTTCAACCTGCCCCTGCTGAGATCCCTGATTTTTGAGAGCCCAAATTACCGGCAGGAGCCAGCAGGATTCCTTGCTGTGGTAAATGCCTTGAACCAGGAAGAAGACCTACAGATACTAACATCTGGGGCCCATGGTGAAATGGCCAATTTTTTCAGTTACCACCTGAGCTTACAGATTTTCTTCACCTCTTCTGGCTTAAGCCTTATGAACAATCAACCAGAGACCACCAGATACTTGACAACAGCTACTAGTGTGAAAGATCAATAAAATAAGCATCTAGAAAGAAGTATCTAGAGAAAAGGGAAGCAACATAAAACATAAACTATACTGAGTATCTCAGATGTAAGAGAAATATCACTCATGGAATAACCAGGAATGCTATAATAAAGAACTGATCAGAGAATACAAAGACTTGTTACTTACACATAAGACCCTATTAGTAACACATGTAATAGGAGAGTGAAGAGATGTTCTGCACACCACTCCTACAGGAGCCCATGAATGGCAAGAGGCCTAGGGGAGGTCATGTGGCCCTGGGAGGCTGAACACTACTTGTCCTACCCTCAGAGTGGACAAGCTCAGAAAAGTTTCCTCCTGCCTTTAAATGACCATGTAGCTTGGGCGGCAAACACTGTGTGGACATCTCAGCCATGGCCAGGCTGGACTTGAAATCTCAGGTTTCCCCAGATTTCCTGGTATGATAGTGTCTTGAAACTCCTGGAAACTTCTGCACAGGGAATCAGCTAAAAAGATTTCTCAAAAAACAATCACTTCCTCACCACTCAGGGGAAGTGGAGCTTAGAGACGTTTTGTCTCATGTAGAAAACAAAAGCCAAGTGACATGTTTGGTTATGACAAATTTATACCCACTATATTACATAATCTAGACTTGTTCTGATAAGAATGAGATTGACGTCTGGAATAACAGAGGCCTTGCACACTCCTTAGCTAAGTCATGCCCAAGTCCCTGCAAGGGGCATGGCCAGGTGGGCATCTGAATTTTCTCTCTCGGAGAGACACCCTCCCTTCATCTGTTGTGCCATCGTTCAAGGGTACACAACACACAAAGGAAGTCAGAGATGGGAATTAATTAAAACCTGCCCCCGTTGTATGTTCTGCAAGCTCAAGTTGTTGTGCTGGCACCTATATCCCTGCAACCAGCTCAGGCTTCAGTGCTTGAGTCATTGCCCTGTCCTCCCATTTCCTACCCACACTGTGAAGGTGACAGAGCTTTATAGGGTCCTGCTATGAAAAATAATCCCTAGATATAGCCTGCTATGAAAAATAACCCTTGACCGCTGGCAATATTGGCTTTTGTTACTGAATGCTTTGAATTGCTTATACTTAATAAATTCTTACAATGACCCCATAAGTATACTTTAGCAGGTGTAGTATTATTTCAGTTATAGAAGAATATATGGACCCTTCAGATAAAGTAACTTTCCCAAAGAAATGTAGTTAGTAGTGGCAGAGCCAGGATTTGGATTAGCTCAGGCTGGCTCCTCCTGCCTCAGCCTCCAAAGTGCTAGGATTACAGCAGTGATGCTAGGATTACAGGCCTGTACCAGCCTATCTGGCCTATTGTTTTACTTTTAAGTAGCTGGCTTGTTATGTCAAGTGAAATAATAAAATTATAACTGAATATTATTCACTCCTTCCCCAGAGGACCTAACCAAGAGGATGAAAAGCAACTCTTCCCTTTGAAGTAGTCATGTGGTAGCACTGCCATCGCTTTAGCAAGCAAGCATTTGTTTTGCACCCAAAGAAGTCCTATTTCTATAACAGTTCAAATGCTCAAAAAGAAAAAATACTTTCTCCAGCTGAAAGACCCTGAGTGCTCTTCCCATGAGCTTTGGAAGAGAATGAGGGGGAGAAGATCCTGACTGTTTTAGTTGGTTTTCATTTATTTGAGACTCAAAAGTCTGTCTTACTTTTTATTATTAATAAGTCAAAACTATAACCTAGTCCAAAACTATAACGAGGTTATTCTTGATTCTTAGATGGAATCACTATTCACTAATTTAAAGCCAAAGCTGGTAATCTTTAAAGGCCAGAAAGAGGCAGGGAGGAAACCCTTTCCATCGATGAAAAAAAGAAACTACAAACTCCTGGCATTTTCTGTGGTGCAGAATCTGGCTTCCTAGCACAGTTCTTCTGACGTTCTGGTTGTGCTGATTTTAACAATGTGCACAGGGTTTTGAGATGGCAAAGTTTGTAAAGGTACCACTTCGTTGATCATTTGTGTCTGGGTAAGTGGACTTTTAAAATTCTATTCTAAAATGACATCTTATGTTCTAACATAGAAATGAGAGGCAAGGTATTGTAGAAAAGAGGGTAGGAAAACTTTCACATGAGCCTTACGTACAATTCTATAACATTTATTTGTATAACCATGACATCTATAACAACAACAGAAAGTCTAGAGTAAGAAACTGGCTTAGCCAAATAATGCCATGCTATACACTCTTTAAAATGACTGGCAAAACTGTCACATCTGTTTAGTGAAAAAGAGTGAATAAAGTAATTTTAAGTGAAGATCAATAAATAGTAAATGCATATAAAGCAGTGTAAGAAAATGAATATTAGTAAAATTCTCTGCTGATGGTAAGCTGAGAGTAGTCATTTTTTAAAGTTGCTAAAATTCATAAAATGTAAAACAATGTCTTTGTTGTAGTAATAGTGCCACTTCTCAATTCTTTCTGAGGCAAATCTTCAAACAATAGCATTTCATTATTTACTGTAGATTAAATCTTACATCAGAATATTTTTAAATGGCATTAAATTGGTGAATCAACAATGAACCTCTGCTTTACATACAGCTCAAAAGATGAGGACTCCTAAACTTCTAGAGGAAGAAAGAAATCAAAAGATTTTAAATAATGGGGCCAGCTTACCCCAGGTAGCCCAGGCACCTGGCTTTCCAGTCAATATGAAGATTCACCTCCTTCTGGGGCTTCTTGTCCTTTCTGTGACCATTCAGGGCAAGGTCTGTGGAAGGTGTGAATTGGTCAGAACTCTAAAAAAACTTGGAATGGATGGCTTCACAGGAATCAGCCTGGCAAACTGTAAGTCTGCTCGTCTGACCTCCAGAGAGCCCTGGATGGGACCAATACCAGAGAGAATGCACAACCATGGGGAGTTTTGCGTAAATTAATGCTTTTATTTCTTGTGGGTTTGAATACTTACAGTGGTTAAAACATCATCTGTTCCTGTATAATCAGAGATACCTGGTGAAGGATTGATTGGGGGATGATGGAAAGGATCTGAATATTGTACATGTTCTATGTCACACAAGGCTTATTTGATAAATCGGAGGGTACAGTTTTGACCTTGGGTTCTAAAGCCTAGAGTGATACAGAATTTTTCCTTTCTTAAGATCCTCTGCTCAGGAGGATGGCTGCAAATTCGAGGCAGCCTGGGCTACAAAGTGAGTTCAAGACCAGCCTGAACTGCCTAGTGAGAACCTGTCTCAAAACAAAACAAAACAAAAAATCCTCTGCCATGACCTAGGGTTTTTTGCTGTTGTTGTTTGTTTTTTTGTCTTTTTGAGACAGAGTCTCACTGTGCAGTTCAGACTGGCCTTGAACTCACTTTGAAGCCTAAGCTGGCCTTGAACTCACAGCATTCTTCTGCCTCAGCCTCCCAAGTGCTGGGATTACAGGCACGTGCCACAATGCCCAGCTGATCTAGAGTTTTTAATACCAAAATTTAAAAAGTTATGGTAAACTATTAAAAAAAAAGCAGTGAAAACCTATTTCCCTCCAGCCATTGCTTATTTAAGAATCTCTAAAATTCACCAAGATATATTTTACTGCTGTTATTCACTTTAGATTGAGTTTGTAATTTTCTTTTTTTATTAGTATGTGTTTGAGCTACACAATGAACATTTTTAATTTTCTTCCATAATAATTCATGATGTGCCAAGCTACTTTATGGATTACATTTATTAATTCAATAAGTGTGCTTTTCAGAATAGTCAAGCATTTACCCTCAGTAACTATTTTTGAGTGAGTCAATAGATGAATGGGTGGATGGATGAAATCACAGAATAGCTTTTTCTATTCTCTAATACTTGTTTTCAAGATTCTTACCTAACTTCTAAATTTGCCTTTAAATATAATAAGAAAACCTCTCCCTCTCAGAAAACTACTTTTTCTAATAAAATGCATTTTCCTGCTAGCCTGTGTATGTGCTGTAAATTTACTAAATTGGCTCAACAGCTTTGTTGAATTTTGTATTCTAAGCTGAATGTTGGTTGAGTGATGACAGCAGGGAAAAAATAAAAGCAATGATGAAACAGCCATTGTAGTATTTTTAAAGCAATTTATCTTGCTTTATTAGCATTGCAAATTGAGTGGCATTGCAAAAGGACTGTCTTCAGGGCCCTGTAGAGCTATGGTGTTGGGTTGGGCGGAGTGGCTCACACCTGGGGCTCCGGGCTATGCAGGAGGATGAGGAGGGAGGATCCCTTGAGGCACTAGTCCAACTCGGGCAACCACAACCTGTGTCACAACAAGAAAATAAAATTGAAAATCACTTTGTAAGTTAAATATATCTTTGTACTTATAAATTAAGTCATGGGGGCTGGGGATACAGCTCAGCAGCACAGCGCCTGCCTGGCAAGTGCAAGGTCGTGAATTTGATTCCCAGCACCCTCCCCCCTCAAAAAAAGTGAGAAAGTAAGTCACTAGTGAAATAGAATTAGGTAAAGAGCACTGATTTTGGTGTACAGCATAAAGCATGCGGTGCTACTATTTTTTACTAAAAATAATTTCTTTTCAGGGATCTGTTTCATCAAATAGAAGAGTAATTACAATGTACGAGCTGCAAATCACAATGCTGGAGGCACAGGCACTGATTATTGGATATTCCAGATTAATAGCCAGTATGGTGCAATGGTGGCAAACCCCCAAAAGCAGTTAACAGTTGTGGCATAACCTGCACTGGTGAGACAAGATAGTGACCGCCAGGCCCCATCTGGTTATGGAGGACAGACAGTCAATGCAAATGATACAGTCCAGGAGGTGATCTTCCTGACTCAGTCTCCTCAGCGCTGGGATTACTGGTGTGCACTGCCATGCCCAGCTACCTATGAATCCTTTGTTGCATAAAATAGTACAACATACTGAAAGTCTGGTATGGTTAAATGCTTACATTTTGAAATTCCCAAAAGAGAAAACTAATTTTAGGATATTGTCTTGCAATCCAGTTAATTTATTTCTAAAATATGTTGTATTATTTAATAATCTTTGGTCATTAAATTAAAATTAGAAAATGCAAGCAAGAAAAAATAGCGCCCACAATCATACTACTCAGAAATGTGTAACCACTGGTAACTTCAGCTATTATTCTTCCAGAATGTGAATCAATCATGTACATACATGTAAAGCTCTTTCATGCACCTATGTACTCACGTACAATCATGTAAACAATGTGTATCTTTTATAGAAATTAAATTTTGTTATACATACTGCTTTATAATTTCCTTTTTATCACACAAAACTATTTCCACATCAACAAATACTAATCTGTTATCATTTTAAAAGGTGAATAGAATTCTATTATATGAATACACTATAATTTTTGGTCCAGTTCTTACTAATAAACATTTTGCTTTCAATTTTCCCTTTTATAAATTGCTGCAAACAGCTTTGTGCATACATGCTTAGGTGCTTTTCTCATTATTTCTTTGGGATGAATAATCAATAGTAAAATACCTGAGGAAAATGCAGTATACTAGGAACATTTTTTATAGTGCCATGTAATTACGCTAATGAATAATTCTAAAGTTCTTGATGAGAAACAGCATCCTTTATTTCATGTGAAATAAGGTAGATAGGGCTGGGGATATAGCTCAGTGGCACAAGCCACTGGCACACGCAAGGTCTTGAGTTTGATTCCTGGTACCAGAAAAAAAAAAAAAAAAAAAAAAAAAAGAAAGAAATAAGATAGAAGATTTTCTTAGCTTTAGTTGGCTAAATCTAAACTTAAAATGAAATTCTTGTGGCAGTCATTTTCATGCCTCACTATCTCTCTTTCAGCTTTGCTGCAAGATGACATCACTGGAGCTGTAGTTTGTGCAGAGAAAAGTGTCAGTTCTGCACTAGGCATTGACGCATGGTATGCTTAGGTGTGAAAGGAGAAAGGGGTTCATGTTACTGTTACGGGTTTTCTCTAAGTATTCCTGCAAAGCCTCGGGCGGTCACAGGTGGGGCTTTTTGGAGGTGCCTGGCTCTGGAGTATGTGGTGCTGGGATTAAGGATGTGATACTGATATTGATTCATTGTGCAATGGTAGGATTAACGGTGCCCCACCCAGGGTATGAGCGCTGCCTTGGACCCAGCCAACTAGGAAATAAAACCTCTACACACTGTGAGCTACAATAAACACTTCCTCCTTTAACTTTGGGTGTTGAGTATTTTGTCTCAGCAAGGAGAAAAGTAACCAAGACACTTACTATTGATATGTGTTGTGAAAGAAGACCTCAAACACCAACGTGTACTTCTGAGCTAAAAATTGCCTTTTCAAGTTGATGTGAAGCAATGTCTTACCATTATCCTTGAAGAAACAGTCCACTTTCAGTGACGCAGAGTGTTAATCTTTTACTCTATTTATTTTGGGGGAGTTCTGGAGTTCTGAAGTTCTCCACATTCTACTACTTATTTCCTCGTTATATCTTGAAAGTATTTGTAGAATAAGTTTAATGTGCAATGTTCAGGACTCAACATTTGTTCACCATTCTGTGCTGTACTGGGGGTCTAGAGAACAGAAGACTTTGCACACATCCTCCATTCAATATTTGGCAATACCTGACTCTAGCGATAGCCAGTGTTTTGTTTATTGATAATATATTTTGTTACTGAAAAGGATTTGAAGTATGTGTATTGCAGTGAAGACAAATTTTAACTTTTTCTCTGTGTGTTTCATTTTTCTTTACAGTGTGGCTTGGAAAGCTCATTGTGAAAATCAAGGTCTCACTCAGTGTGTCCCTAGCTGTGGAGTCTAAACTGCAAAATTTTTCTTCTTCAAATCTTTTTGTCCCTTGTTCACATTACGGAGTAGTAAAAAGTTACCCTTCTACTGTTTCCTCCCCAGATAAATAGCATTTTTAAGATATAACATAATACTTTCAAGATATAACAGAAACATTAGAAAAATACAAACTTTCTCTATGACCCTTCCTGTTCACCAATACACTTATTATTTGATATAAGCCCTACAGTTTTCATTTGTTGTCTAAAACTAATGCTGTTGAAAATTTTTCTAATATCTTGATTCTCAAATACATCCCCAGTACATTCAGTTCAGCAAGGAAATAAACCAGCCTTAATCTTGAATGATACCAGTACTCCACAATATTAGATAAAATATAGCCTAAATGTATTGAAAACAAATTGATCTTAGGGGAAGATCTGAGCTATGCAGGCACCTGATACCTTAATCTGTTTGATCACCTACAAAATCAGTAAAACAGATGTGCTGTTTAAATGCTTAAAGTGGCAAAAAAAAAATGGCTTAAAATGGAGACTATCTGTATTAAGAATTTGGTTTTCAGAAAGCACATAACTTTTGACTTCAGTATTGTCTTAGATATGTTGAATTTGTACAGTTTTAAAATTAGATTCACATTTTATATAACAATCTATATTAACTCTTCAAAGAATACTTACATGAATCTTGCTGACCATGAATATAATAAAAGATTACATGAGTTAATATTCACCAACTTTATTAACTTAGATTCATGTATACTAAATATATCAGAGACAGAGGAGCTCACATGACTAATTAATCATAGGAGTAAATGTATGAGACTGTATAAAATACAAACACTATCATTAAAGGCTTTGCAAAGCATGCCTGGGCTGTCTTTGTTTAGATGCATCTAATATCTTTGGAGCACAGATTATCTGTATTTGAAAAAAGAAAGATTTGACCCTCTTAATATCTTCTGTATCCTCCTCTGTACCCAAACAGCTGGATATTGCTGGAGAAAACTCCACAATCATGCTGAGAAATCCCACTTTAAATTTATATCTAGGGCCAGGGATATAGCTCAATGGTACAAGCACCTTCTTGGCAAACGCAAGGTCCCAAGTTCGATTCCTGGTACCAAAAAAAAAACCAAAAATAAAAAATTTATATCTATTGCTGGGCATGGTGGCGCATGCCTGTAATCCCAGCAGTCGGGAGGCTGAGGCAGGAGGATTGTTGCGAATTCGAGGTCAGCCTGGGCTACAAAGTGAGCTCAAGGCCAGCCCTAGCTGCATATTGAGATCCTGTCTCAAAAAGACAAAAATAAAATAAAATAATAAATTTATATCTATTGCCAGGCATCGTGGCACATCCTTGTAATTCCAGCACTTCAGAGTCTGAAGCAGGAGGATTATTGTGAGTTTGAGGCCACCCTGAGCTACATAGTGAGTCAAAGCCAGCCTTCCTTACAAAGTGAAGGCTATCTCTAAATTAATGAATTAATTAACTAATACCCATTAATCTCATGTGGGCTGTCCAGTCAGGCTGGCCATTTTAGTCACTTCTCTGCAATCCCAGGTTGGGGTCCCAGTTCTCCAAAATGACTACTTTGCTTCTCCCCTTCTCTGTCACAAAACACATAGATGATCCCTATCTGCCTCTTCATCCTCTTCCTCTCTCTGCTTTTAGGAGATTATCTGACTTAACTTTACACTGAAGGAAAGGTGACAACTTCACACAAAGTCTCCCCTTCATATCACCAACTCAGCCGTCAGGTCTTCCCCTGGACTCCTCTTTTCCTTCTTCTATTTCTGGCATGTGGCCTTTGTTTCTCAAACAAAGGTGGAAACGTCATACAAAGCTCTTCCCTCCAACTCACTAAAACACTAGTCACACTTCCCCTAAGCTCACCTCCCACCGCATTTAATATCTTCTGTATCCTCCTCTGTACCCAAACAGCTGGAGGGCCTTTGCTCCTGTCAAAAGCAGCGGCTCCACCTGCAGTCATTGTTCCCTCCTGCTCACTGCTCTGACCTCACCTGGTTTCTCCCTCTGTGCTGTATCACCTCCATCACTGGACAAACCTCCCCAGTGACAGCCCATCTTACAGAGAACGCCACACTCACATCACGATACCTTCCAGCTTCCACTGCATCCTCTGCTCACTTTCCACCAAGACTTCTGGGAGGAAAGTCAGTACTCACCCCTCTCCATGGCCTCACCTCCCATTCTCTCCTCACCCTTTCTAATCTGACTTCTGTCCTCAACTCAGCCAAAACTGCTTGTCCACGCCATCTCCTGCGACTCCTTCACTCAATTCCCGTGAGTATCCATTCCCTGCACGTCTTACTTGATCTCTCTGGAACATTTGACAAAGTGAACCACTTCCTACTTCCTGAAACCTTTTCTCTCTTGGCTTCTCACCACATCCTACCTAACAGCCTTCTCCTTCTCAAACCCTGCTGGCTCTTTTTCTGGAATGTTTTCTAATGTGTAAATGCCTCAGGCTCAAGTCTATAACATTTGACAAACTACAAATTTTACTTGTTTATTAATACTAGTCTCTTCTTATCCATGATTTCAGTCTCTGAGGTTTCATTTATTCATGGCCAACAGTGATCTGAAATTTTAAATTAAAAAAATTCCACAAATGAGCAGTTCATAAGTTTTAAACTACACCATACTGAGTGGCATAACGGACTCTTTCTCTATCCTGTTCTGTCCTGACAACGACAACAATTATCCTCGTCTAGAACATCCACACTACACATCTCCCCACTCAGAAGTCACTTAATAAGCCACTCAATTAAAAAGATTGCCTGTGGCAATGTCGAGGTGCCTATATTTAAGTGTCATTATTTTACTTAATGCAATATTTGTTGCATTTTATTGGTAGTTATGGTTACTATCTTGTGTGACTATAAATTAAACTTCATCATAGCTGTATGTGAAAAGAGAAAACAGAATACATAAGATTCATTATTACCTCTAGTTTGGGACTATGGACCAAGGAAGGTATCCCTAAGGAATAAGAGAGGACACTATATTTATCTCTTCTCACAAAAAAATCACTCCTAAAAGGACAAAGTTCTTTTTTCACTCTCTGAAAAGATTATAATGATCTTGGGATGTAGCTCAGTGATAGAGAACTAGTGTTGCATACATAAAGCCCTAGGTCTTATCCCTGGCACTACTGAAATAAAGCATAAAAAAAAAATATTTGAAACTAACCTGAATTCCAATCTCAGCTCTGCCACTTCCTAACTCTATTTCTTTGAGAAAGTTATTTTACTTTCTGGGGTGCATATTATTCATCTATAAATGGAAATAATATTTATATGACCTTTGTAAGGACACTGACGTTTAATAAGT
Organism: Chinchilla lanigera; assembly: GCF_000276665.1. Classification (NCBI taxonomy): domain Eukaryota; kingdom Metazoa; phylum Chordata; class Mammalia; order Rodentia; family Chinchillidae; genus Chinchilla; species Chinchilla lanigera. The sequence continues at coordinate 9,656,159 of NW_004955405.1, forward strand.
GACTAGCTCTTTAGAAGCACTGAGTGAGTAGAAGTTAGTATTAGTTCCTTATCCTTGTCCTTTATCTCCAAAGGGTGTAGATACTCACCAAGTCTTGATAATTCAGCCTCCTGCATATCTCCTGATTGTTCTAGTTCTTTCCATAGTGCAACATCATCTGACATCTGGATTATTTGTCAGATTTCTATCAGCTCTCCACATTCAACATAGAATGATTTAAAAAAAAAGATTTTGATTCTGTTACTCTCCACTTTAATACTCATGAACATTTTCTCCTAAAGTTCAGAATGGAATTCTAAGCCCTACAGTCTTTGAATATAAATATACAGTCTTTGACATTAAGTACCTAGTCTTGCTGTGCTCCTGTTACTGAACAGCTCCTTCCAAAAGTGGCTCACCAAATAAACATTACACCAAATAAATGTTACCAGGTTTTGTGGTGCTTGCATCTCCTTCTGGAGTTGGATTCTAGGTCCTTCTCATCTCCAACAAAGAACTGAATGAAATGAGCAAAAACGACAGCAAAGTTTATTTGAAAATGTAAAAGTGAAGAGTGAGAAACTCACTCTGCAAAGAGAGCTTAGACCAAGGTAAAAGAGGAAAAAACAATGTAAAAGTACACCCTGGAGGACACAGGGCCAACTACCATGAGGAAAGCCACCATAGTGAGCTCTTTATGGTAGCTGTGTGCTTCTATACTGTCCAAATCTTGAGGAACCCTATGATATCTTCTATGTAAGAGTCCTGGGTGGTGGTGCTGATATCCCACACTTCAAGTTGACATCTGGTCTAGGCCATCATATTGAAAACCTTCTGGAGTTCTCACAAGAAGTCTACATGCAGGGATTTGGGATCTGTGTAGGCACCTATCCTGGAATCTTGAAATTAACAGATCACGCCTACATCCCCAGCCAGCTTTGCCACACTCGAATCTCCTACCTCACTCCTTCTAACTTCACTTCCTGGGTTATTTTCCAAGACATCCTGGTATTTTTTTCAGTGTTTTCATCAGCCTACGTTTTTCTGTCCCGTCTGGGATTCAGAACATGGTATTTAGTACCAGCCTGCACCAATTCCTCCAACCCCTTATTTGACTACTACAACTCATCATTCAGGTCTTGCCTAGAATTTTATAAATAGGTTTATCACCTCTGTTAATGTTTCCCATGCACACAGTGCTTCCCTTTCTGTAGAAATCCACACACTTAAAATTCATTTGCAGTCAGCATGCTCACTTTCTACCACCTCTGAGAAGGCAAGAATGATATCTGCCTAGTTCCTGGCTAGTGCCTGAAGCCCTAGCACAGTATTTGCCTAGCAGATATTATCTAGAGAAATCCTTATTTCCCACTAAGAGAATGGGAAATTGAGACATGGCAGAAAGCGCCTACAAAAAGAGTGTTGTGAAAAGACTATAGGATTTACTCACCTATAAAGTATACCTATAAGCAAGTACATTCTACATAGAAAAACACTTCGTTAAAAAAAGCAGCAAATTCAGATGAAAATTTTATTTAGCATCTGATGCTTTGTAATTAGATAAGGGTAACCTCTTATTGATAAGCTATTTATGCTAAAATAGGAATTTAAATGTATTTTTAATTTTTTTGTTTGTTTCTTTGAGAGGTCTCACTATGTAGTTCAGGTTGGCCTTGAACTCACTGTGTAGTCAAGGCTGGGCTCAAACTTAGCGATACTCCTCAGCCTCCGGAGTGCTGGAATTGCAGGTACGCACTGACATGTCCAGTTTAAACATATTTTTAGAGGTAATAAAAAATATACTGGTCCTGTTATATTAATGTCATCATAACTGTTATTCTAAAATGCTATGTTTGAAAAAAAATGCTATGTTTGATCTTATTTTTTATTTTGCATTTTCCGTGTAAAACTTTACAACTATCATCTGTTAATATTCTGCAGGAATATAACTTCCAAAAGACAACCTAAATAGTATGTTATGATGGTAGGCTATCACCTCCAGTGCAGGTAGAATATGACATTGACTCCTAATACTAATTCTGACATGATTAGTGGAAGAGGTAGCTGTTCTCTGGTCATACTTTGTATTTCAAAGTTCCTGATATTCAGAAAGGATTATAATAGTTAGAATTAAGAACTACTGCTCCTACTTCAAGACTGGTATAAAGGACCTTCTGAGTATTTAACAACTGAGGCTTGGAGGCCAAAACTACAAAAGATAAAATAAAATAAAGTAAAATAAAATAAAATAAAATAAAAAATAAATAAATAAAATATTAAGACAATAGTTTGGAATGTTCCCTTTAAACCAGACCCTGCATTGTGATGGGATCCCTCTAAAAGGATGTTTTAACTCCAGTGAGTTACCTACCCACCTGACAAAGAGGATTGTTGGACCCCAGTGATCAGGAGTCAACCAAAGTGCATTTTTATCAAAAGAGGGACACTAAAGAGGAGAAGGTCCCTGCGGTTTCAAGGGAAGCCATATAGTCAAGCAAAGATCATGATCCATTCTAACAGTAACACAAACAGTAGATTTTTAAAAATTAGAGGACCTAAGGGTCTTTTCATATGGACCAAAAAGTAACTGACCTATAGGGAGACTTAACCAACCTTGACAAATATATAGGTAGATTAATTTTGATGAACACAAATCTTACTTTGACTTGCTTTTAAACACTCAACAGCAAAGTATAACCCAAAAATGGAGTAATTAGTAATAATGTGAAAAAAAAAAAAGTTAAGCTAGGTATAAAAGATGCTCCAAATACTGCACCAGTTCATACTGGCAGTGTCCAGCCATACCTGTAACATTTCAGCCCACAGCCATGAGAACTCATGAGTCCCCATCCCACTAGCTGTTCTAAAACTGTGTCCTTCAGCCTGTCTTATTATGTTACCAATATACTATTTCATGAACTTTCAAGTACCCTTTAGGTAAAGATTTCGCTTCTTGCAGAGATATACCTGTCAGATAAAATTGACAGTGTAAATATTCTAGTACTAAACTTTGTTAACTTTGTGGTATAAATTAACTTTCTGTTATTTACTTCAGAATTTAAATGCTTATTATCTGGAGCCAATCACTACAAAAGGTCTTCAGGTCAACAAAACAGAGGCCAGACCTCAGATTCTAAATCCTGTAGTAAGAATCTTAATGGCCCAATGGTCACAAAAACATAGATATCTTTATTTAATGTATTCATTGGTCATTGTTATAATTAAAATAAGAGACTATTGAATTTCTTATTGAGAAAACAGGGAGGAGACTGTATACTCTTCAACTCTACCTTTGTACTTGAGTAAACATCTCAAAACAAAGAGATTAATGTTAAAGGTAAGAAGCTTATGCCAAATGCTTCCTAAATTTGTCTGACTTCTATCATGTTTTGGAGCCCCAATTCACTAATATCCTACTTTAATTTGGGGTCCTTGCTTGTTTAACATTACTATAAAATAAAGTTTAGAAGTCAATGGCTTGCTAACCTTCTTGTCCTCTTTTCCAGGCTATCAAAGGATGGTGGCTCATCAAACACCAAAATGCATCTTCCTTTGTTTCTTTAGATCAGTCAGAGTGAGATCTTTTTATTCCTTGCTACTCAGGGCCACTGTCCCCTCTCAGCCTGAAGCAGCCAGAAGAAGAGGAATCTTTGGGCTCTCTGCATCCCTTGAGAATAAGTGATCAAAGTCCCAGAGGAAAATGAGGTAAGATAGAAAAAAATATAAAGATAGGCAGAAAAGAGGTGAAGAAATAATAATTTAAAAATTGTACTTTTAAGAAGACTGCAACTTCTGGACACAAAAGTTATCCATATCTGTATACAAATTTGCCCATATCTGTACACAAGGTTGTTCATATCTGTACACAAGGTTGTCCATAGTTGTACACAAGGTTGTTCATATCTGTACACAAGGTTGTCCATA
>NW_004955405.1:9660161-9679098 GCF_000276665.1 Chinchilla lanigera
TGTACACAAGGTTGTTCATATCTGTACACAAGGTTGTCCATAGTTGTACACAAGGTTGTTCATATCTGTACACAAGGTTGTCCATATCTGTACTCCCTAGACTGGGTTATACTTCTTTTCTTCCAGGCCCATCATACCCAGAATTCCTTAAATATACTTTAAATCCACTAACTAGCTTAGCTGATAAGCATCAGGAAGCTGATCATAAGGGAACAGACTGAGAGAATTCAAGCAATGCTTTATGGAAAAATATTTTGATGACCCATCTTTTAAAAAATAGACTGGGCTCACTTTTTTCACCTCTAAAATTGGTCACAATTGTTCTGTGGCCACCCTTTTCCCCCATAAAACAAGACCAAGATACAACTTCCTATAAATTCACAAATTCCCTACATGCCCACCTCTCAAAACATTCAAAAAATCTCATCTCCCGAATATAGTGCATCTCTCTCTTGAAGCTATGTATTCTATTTCTTTCATGTGTACTTCAAATTCTGCCTAATAAGCTCTTTTTAACTCTACTTTTTAAAAAGTAAGAGCAATAAAAACAATTTAAGAACTTAAAAGCCGGGATGCCTTTCACAAAAGTATTTTTGAACTTTAAAGATACCTCTATAAATGTCTGAACTATAAATAGCTTTTAAAGAAAACATTCTTACTTTTAAAACTGTTTTTGGTAATTCCTCCATATGTGGCCCCATCTCTCAACTCCCTGTTTACTTCAGGTATATTTGGGGGTCCCCTCAAAGCCTCATGCTCTCATAGGTTGGGCTTTTGGAAGGTGATTGGATCATGACAACATGATATTTCCAAGACAGTGCTTTCTTCTCACATTGTTTACACCATCTAAACACTGAGCACCCACCCTCAGCTGCCTGCAGTCCTCTGGCTACAAGGGACTTTTCAAGGCGACAGTGTACCTCACCGTCCTCCCTGACTAGCCCGCCCTTCCATGTTTACTATTGTCTCAGAGTTGCCTGCACCTCGTCTAAAGTGGTCTAGGTACACACTCAGTTTTTGCTTGGTAACTGAATGAATCCAGAAAAGTGAATCACTCAGACTTTTTTGTTGAGAAATTTATGTCTGTGGGTAAAATAAAACCCATAATTACAGATGCATGTTAGCGTTCTTTGCATACTTCTAATTTCCTTATTATCTCTAACTCAACTTGAGTTAAAGAACTCAAGTTCTCTAACAGGTGGTTATCACTGCAGGCCAACCATATGCCTTTCACTTTTTAAAAATTTTATTGTTATACTTTTGTAGTTCTTCAATCAAAACTTGCCCTCTCGCTGCTAAGCTAGGTCTATACTACTGAGCCATATCCCCAACCCTTTAGGGGGTTTTGATTCTCATGTTCAAAGTTTCTTGTTTATCCTCTCCAAGGAATGATTTTCCCACCCTTCTCCTCTGGGGTTTAGAAAGGTCATTAGCCAGCTCTCCTGCCCTGGGGAAGAAGATTTTAGAGTTTAACTGCTCCACATAGAGAATCCAAGCAGTCTTCCTGTTCAAAGCACTGCTGTACTCAGCTGCCTTGAGAGTTACCTAGATCTGCCCAGGTTCTAGGGGCAAGAACCAGCTTGTTTTTTGAATTGATTTCCCCTCATACAAGCACTATAGTGTAAGTTTTCCCACTGTCCAAAAATACCACTCATCCACCTTTAATTATCAATTGAATATTTTTTTTCACAATTGCCTTTTCTTTGGTTTCATTTGGTTTGGTTTACTTTGCTTTGCTTTGCTTTGGTTGGAATGCACCAGGCTAGTCTGGACCTTCTGTGTACAGAGACCTTCTCAAATCATCCTACTAGTATCTAGAACTACAGGCATGTGCCAGCTGCCCTTATACCTTTCAAAAGTTCTGTGGGTATTTTAGTAGGATTTGGAAGGGAGCAAAGCTAGACTTGTGATTCCAGCTCACCACCTTTGACACTGGTTCCATAACCATTCTTTAGACTTTCATAAATGGTTTTTTATGGCCAGTTTCAATTGGGGAGAATAGTCAAAAGTCAGAGATCCTTAGTCCAATTTTCTTTGTGAGTTGTGAATTCATAACACTCACCACAATTAATCATTGTTTCTCTATCTTGATAGGCAAATAAGCTAAATAAACTAGAAATTGTGAATAATTAATAAATTATTATCCAATGCACTACAAAAAAAGTCATCTGAGATCTGTAAACGTCGATCCTAAAAAACAAAAATGTGCCTATGTTAATAGGTATAAGTGGAGCATATACAAAATTTCTGGGGAAAAAACTCTGCCCCCCAAATAGTTAGTACCTATTTGGTGTTTTATTTTTAAATAGTTTGTTCATTATTTCAAATGAAATAATAAAATAACTATATTGGTTAGCTCGCCTCTTGCTAGGACAAATTACCTGACAAAACTTACAGGATGAGGGTTTTATTTAGTTCACAGTTCCTGAGGATTCAATCCATGGTTGGTTGGCTCCAAGGCAGGAACATCATGGCAGAAAGGCATGAGAGAACAATACTGCTTAGTATATGGCAGCTGGAAGCAGAGCAGAGGAGCAGCAGCACAGCAAAAGGAGCAGGGACCAGAGATAGACATCTCCAGGCCTCCATGACCCACCCAGGCATATCCGGAAGCATGATTTACTAATCCCTTAGTAAACTGGCTGTTAACCAATCAAGTTAACAATTAAGTGTACCTTTCACAATAACTGAATGTTATCACTGTGTATAATTCCTGCCCCATGGGACATAACTAAAGAGATTAAAAAACACCTTTTTCATTTGAACTTGTCACAATCTATGATTGTTAGCATTTGGCTGTGTGTGGCAAGCACGTACTTGGTTATCTACCCCCAGAAGTCATACCTTTATATTGTTCAAACATTTGAAAAGAAAAATTGATTTCATCAATATAGGACTGAAACCTTCATACACATTTACTCGATAGTCTTTAAGTTAGTAAGAGTACAAAAGAGACAAAATACTAACTTTTTAGTGGATTTGAGTGTCTCTTTGGAACACCCAAATTTGCCTCTGTACATTACTAAACAACTAAAATGAGACCTGGTCTGGGGAAAATAATGGGTTATTCTTGATTTTTAGACAGGGTCCTTAACAGCAGTTGAGAGCCAGAGCTGGAAATTTTCAGTGGCCAAGCAGAAAGAAGCTGCCACTGGTGAAAAACAAGGGAAACTACAAGCTGCTGATATTTTATTGGCTCAAAATCTTTCTTCCTAGGCAGACCCAGAGTATGTTTTGTGCTACTTGTTTGTTGTTTTTGTTCTTTGCTTTTTTTCTTCAGTTCTGCTAACATTGTTCCTAAGAAAGTGCCTAACCTGAGATGACTGTTTTAAGGTATCAGTTGAAAATATATATTGAGGTCGGTTAATGGGAAGCAAAGTATGGTAGAAAAGGGGTTAAGAAAAGAGTGCATATGGACCTTATTTGCTGTAGTAAACATTGATTTGTACAATTTACAATAGTAACAAAAAGTTCAAAGCAGGAAACTGGATGAGAACCATGGGGTCATGCTATCTACCCCTTAAAATGCCAGGTACACGCATTGTGTCCACTCAGAGGACAAGAGTGTAGAGAACAATTTTGAGTGAAGATCAATAAGAAATAGGGAATACACATAAAAATTTAATGAAAATGGATGTCTGTCATAAGTCACAGCTGATTTAAAACTACACAAAATGGTCATTTTTTTCTATAATTGCTCAAATTCATAATAAAATAGAAAAGGTTCCCGTTGTGGTAACAGTGCTACTTCCCATTTCACTGTAAGCCAGGTCTTCAAAGAATATCACTTCATACTTTATCACAGATTAATTCTAAGAACAACAAAATATCTCTTTCCAAATATTAAAAAAAATTTCTTATGAAGTTGAGGGACAATAAGTACTTCCTGCTTTTCCCAAAGGTCAAAAGTTGAGCCAGAAAGGAAAAAGGAAGTGAAGAAATGTTAAATACCATTACTGGCTTAGCCCAGGCAGCCCAGTGTTTCAGCTTGCAGTCAACATGAAAGCTCTCCTCATTCTGGGGCTTCTCCTCTTTTCTGTGACTGTCCAGGGAAAAGTCTATGAAAGGTGTGAGTTGGCCAGAATTTTAAAAAGACTTGGAATGGATGGCTACCATGGAATCAGCCTGGCAAACTGTAAGTCTGCTCTCCTCCTGACCTCCTCCAGATCATTAGCCATACACAGAAGTGGTACTAAGAATAAATAGTGAAGGGTATTTTTGTGGCTGCACACTTTTATTTATTTGTGGTGTGAATAATTGCAATGGCTAAAGCATCAATTTAGCCCTTTAATATCAGAGATGCTGTGGATGAAGGAATAGGGGGTAGAACAGGGAACATTCTACACAATACCTCACATAGAATGTGCTATCTTCTCCTGGTCCCACTAGATTGACCTATTACTTCAGATTCAAAGGCCCCAGGAGGCTGAGGAAAAGATACCTTGAGGACTTGTTTGGAACTTGGACCAAGAGACTAGAGTGGCACTGTATTTCTCTTTTCTTAACTTCCCCTGCCATGACATGCAACTTTCCAGAGCAAAATTTTTAAAAATCACATTGAACTCAAAAATGGAGAGCAGGAACTTTTCTCTCTGGTCACTGGTATGTAAGGATCTCTGAAATTCAGCATGAAATGGTTTACAGTTCTTATTTACTCAGAGCTGACTATTTTTAATTCTCTTCCATGCAATTCATGATGTGCTGTGGGAAAAATTTACTTTCTACTTTACTTCATATTTGTCAGTATAAGCACCGTACTTTTCAGATTGAATTCAAATGTTTCCCTCTCAACAACTATTTTGGAAGAGTGAGTGAATAGGTGAATGGATAGATGAATAAAAGTACAGAATATCCTTTCCTATTCTTTAATTCTTGTTGGCAAGATTCTAATCTGACATGTAAATTCACCTTAAGTATTATAGACAAATTTGTTCCTCTCAGAGAAATCCTTACTTTTCCCAATAGAAAGCACTTTTCAGCCTGGCTGGGTAGCACAAGTCTGTAATCTCAACTACTAGAGAAACTGAGGAAGAGGATTGCAAGTTCAATGGCAGCCAGCCTGGGCTGCATAGCAAGACCTTGTACCAAAATAAAATAAAAAAGTTGTGCTGGGATGTGGCTCAGTGGTAGAGCTCCTGCCTTGCATGCACAAGGCCCTGGGTTTGCTCCCTAGCACCACATTCAATCAGTCAATAAAGAAATAGAATTTAAAAAGTGATAGTGATGTAGATTAGTGCTAGAGAATTTATCTACCATGCATCTCCAGCACGCGCGCGCGTGCACACACACACACACACGCATTTTTCCATTAATATATGTATCTGCTATAAATTTATTAAATCTACTCAACAAATCTGCTGATTTTTCTATTCTAATCTGAATGTTGGCTGAGGGATGAGGTCAAAGGTAGAGAAAAAACAATGGGAGAAACCATTTTAAATTTTTAAAAAAGTATTTTCCTGTGCTTTCTTAGTTTTACAAACTGATTTGCACTGCAGAAAGATTCTCTTAGGGACCCTTTCAAACTATGGTGTTGGGCAGGGTGACCTGCATCTGTAGTTCCAATTATGCAGGAGCCTGAAGCTGGATGGCAATTTTAGCGCAGGAGACCAGCCTGGGAAACATACCAAGAACCTGTCTCAAAACAACAACAAAATAAATAAAGTGTTGAGATGTTTTATAAATTAGGTATAGCTTCATAAATTAAAATTAGTTGAATATCCAGCCAGGCGTGGTGGTGCACACCTGTAATCCCAGCACTCAGGAGGCTGAGGCAGGAGGATTGTTGTGAGTTCAAGATCAGCCTGGGCTACAAAGTGAGCTCAAGGCCAGGCTGAACTGCACAGCGAAGCCCTGTCTCAAAAAAAGACAAAAAAAAAAAAAAGAATCAGTTGAATAGAAGTGATATGAGGATACAGTATAAAACATTTAGTGTTGCTCTTTATTACAAAAAATCATTTCTTTTCAGGGATGTGTTTGGCCAAATGGGAAAGTGATTATAACACAAAAGCTACAAACTACAACCCTGGAGATGAAAGCACTGATTATGGGATATTCCAGATTAATAGTCGGTACTGGTGTAACAATGGTAAAACCCCAAAAGCAGTTAACGCCTGCGGAATATCCTGCGAAGGTAAGACAAGATACCATAGAAGTGATGGCCAGGACCTATCTGGTTATGGAGAACAGAGAGTCAATGACAAAAACATACCCCGGAAAGATTCATCAGTTACCTAGAGAAACTACATCCCAACTACCTCCCAAATACAAAGAAGTGACTTCTATCCCCTTCAAAATTCCCTAAGTGAGAAATTAGTGCTAGGGTATAACAGAGTAGAGGAGCTGCTTAACATGAACGAGATCCCGGGGTTCCATCCGCAGCATGACAAAAGCAAAAATTAAAAATAAATAGAAATAAAGAGCTGATATTATAAATGCTGGTGTTTTAAAATTTTCAAATGTTTCTGGGATTATTTATTGATTTCTTTTAAAGAGACTTCTTGAAGCTTTGTGCAGAACAGTGTCCTACCCCCGTATTTACTCAGGGGAAATTCAGGGAAAATTTGGTTGTATGGTCCTTTATTAATTGTTTTATCTTCTATTATGAAATGTTGTCAATAGAAAATTAGATATCAGTAGATGCCTGGGTACTTTTAGCAATAATTACATGTAACATTTTAACAGTATATATTTGCTAAAATGTTTTAAAATGCATTAGTAACTATGTGATTTTTTTGGGTTTTTTTTTGTTTTTTTTTTGGTTTTTCTCCGGTACCAGGAACCGAACTCACAACCTTGTGCTTGCCAGGCAGGCGCTTTGCCGCTGAGCTAAATCCCCAGCCCCGTGATATTTTATTTTTAAATACATTTGTTTGTATCTCTAAAAAATTACTTTCCAAATGATCTCACTCACACTTAAAAATTAATTTATAGATTTATTCATTTGTGATCATATTCATTTCATTTTATAAAAAAGGAACACACAATTTATTACATGCCAAATACATGCATATTAAAATAGAAATTACATGTTGAATCTTTAGTACATAAAATAGTTTATGGATATTGCAAATTTCATATTGTTAATATTTAAATGTAAATATGCTTAAGTGACATGAAAAATTTTAGAATTTTTTAGTCCAGTTAATTTACTTTTGAAATTTTTTCCTATTATATAATATTATTATTGCATAACATTATAAATTGCAAGCAAGAAAAAACAGCCAAAATCATACTATGCAGAGATTTATATCCACTGGTAATTTTAGTATATATTCTGACAGAATACATATCAACCATGTTTATAGAAGTGAAATTGTATCATGCCCATATGAGCCCATATACAAATGCATAGGCAATATGTGTTTTTACAAAAATTAAATTTTGTTATACAGCTTTACAGTTCACTTATCACAGAAAATTGTTTCCATATCAACAAGTACTAATCTGTGTTATCAATAAAGACAGTAAATAGAATTCTACTGAATGAATACTATATAATTTTTTGATCCAGCTATACTAATTAGCATTTAGTTTGTTTGCATTTCCCCCCTTTGCAAATTGCTAAGAACAACATTGTGTGTGTATATGTGCTTGAGTGCATTTTTTATCATTTCCTTAGGACAAATTATTGCTAGTAGAATTGCTGAGGAAAACTTTACTAGGCACTTTTACTACAGTGTTGTGTAAAAAGAGGACTTTTTATTACATTAATAATTCTAGGGGGCTGAGGATTTAGCTCAGCGGCAAAGCGCCTGCCTGGCAAGTGCAAGGTCGTGAGTTCGGTTCCCGGTACCAGAGAAAAACCAAAAAAAAAAAAGAATAATTCTATAGCACTGTCAGGCATGGTGGCACACATATGTAATCCCAGCACTTGGTAGACTGAGGCAGGAGGATTGCTGCAAGTTTGAGGCCATCCTGCAGTACATAGTGAGCTCAAAGCCAGACTGAATCACATAGTTAGACCCTGTCTTAGAAAAATAATAACAACAGTAATTCTATACTAATCATGTACATAGAAGTGAGATTATATCACGTCCATATTGGCCTATAAATATGTAACCAATTTGTGTTTTTACAAAAATTAAGTTTTATTATATATACTGCTTTACTGTTCACTTTCACACAAAATCATTTCATATAAAATATAATTCTGCAATAGCTTTTGAAGAGGGAGAATAGATTTTTTTGTTTGTTTGTTTTGGTTTTTTTTGTTTTTTTTTTTTTTTGTTTTTCTCCAGTACCGGGAACCAAACTCATGACCTTGCGCTTGACAGGCAGGCGCTTTTGCCGCTGAGCTAAATTCCCAGCCCCGAGAATAGATTTAATATGTAAATACTATAACTTGTTGACCCAACTCTTACTATTAAGCACTTAATTTGTTTACATTTTACCTTTTATAAATTACTACAGACACCTTTGTGCATACGTACTTCTATACATTTCTTATTGTTTATTTGGGGTAGAACTGCATAAAACATAGGTATGCAATGAACAAAACAAAACAAAACAAAAAACCCAAAGTAAAAAAAAAAGACAAAAACATAGGTATGCAATGTGTTTTTTAGTTTGGAGAACCAAAAGGACATTTGGTCATATTAGCTAGTAATTCTAGGGCTTTATATGCTATTAGTACATGAAAACAGAGTCAAATGTGTAAATGAAGTGTTTGTGTTTTTTTGTGCTCAGTTGGCTTAGTCTAACTTGAAATGAAGTTCCAGTGAACACCGTTTTCATTCCTCATCATCTCTTTCAGCCTTGCTGCAAAATGACATCGCTGAAGCAGTGACATGTGCAAAGAGGGTTGTCAGGGACCCACAAGGCATTAGAGCATGGTATGTGTTAAGAATTACCTGGGAAATCTTTTATCTCCCTGATAATATATGCAATGACAGAAAGCTTTTAAGACCAAACATGTTATTCTGGGAGTTGAATATTACAGTTTTTTACTTACATAAAACAATGTTTTTCCTCCATCCCTCAAGAAACAATCTACTTTAACTTACTCAGAATCTTCCTGTTCAAATACACCGTTTAGCTGGGCATGATGGAGCCAGCACTGGGGAGGCTGAGGCAGGAGGATCGTTGCAAGTTTAAGACCCGCCTGGGCTACAAAGTGAGCTCAGGGCCAGCCTGAACCGCATAGCGAGACCCTGTTTCAAAGAGACAAAAAAAAAAAAAAAAAAAAACACCATTTATTTTGGGGGGTTTCTAACGTTTTTGAGGTTCTTCACAGTTTAATAGTTAATTATTCATAGAATAAATAAATGTGCAATGAACATAACTCAATATTACTTTTCAGCATTCGGTGCTCCACAAAGGATTTGAGGGGGAACAAAGTATAATTATATATCTCTATTCAATAAATAGCAATAACAAGATCCAGCTATAGCCTATATTTTCTTTATTGATAAAATATGTTCTTGTCCCCAAGTATGTGAAATCTATTTATTACACTAAAGATCTGCTTTAACCCTTTGTCTATGTGTTTCACTTTTCTCTACAGGGTGGCATGGAGAAATCATTGTCAAGGTCGAGATCTTACTCAGTATGTTAGCGGCTGTGGAGTGTAACAGCAGATTGTCATTCTGCAGCTTGTTTTGCTTCTCTTACAAATTAAGGAAGAAATAGCTAAGTGAAAGATCACAGTAACATTGTTTCCCTACAAACAACATTCATAGAAGCAGAACAAATTACTTTTTTCTTGAAAGCCTTAGGTTCACTGATCTGTTCTTTACTCGCTATTAGTCCTATTTTTCAGTAGCTCATAGAACTCTTGCTGGTGAAATTTACCTAAAATCTTGATTCTCAAAGACATCTCCAGTACTTTCAGTTCTTTAGCAATAAAATGATCCAGAGTTAATCTTGAATGGTACCATTATTTACCAATAGTAGATTTTAAAAACAGCAAAATATCATCTTAAAACAAATTGATCATGGCAAAAACCTCAGCTGTGTAGGTATCTGATGCCTTCATCTCTTTAGCCATTTCATAAAACAGATGAACAACTCTTTGCTGAATAATACAAACATTTTTAAGGAGCAGAATGCCAAGCAGCTAAAAATAGAGACAGTCTGAATTAAGAATTTGATTTTCATAACGGATGTGACCTTTGGTTCAAGTATTTTCTGGGAAATCCTACATTTGTGCCACTTTAAAAGTACTCACAATTTTATATGTCAATTTGCTTTACCCTGAAAGAACATTTAGATGGATCTTATATAAGGAAGACATTAAAGACATTAAACGAGCTGTTGTTCTCCCCCAATTTGGAATCATATATTTCAACAAAATCTAAAACAAATGAGCTTGCGGTATAATTAACCACAGGAGTAAAATTATGCATATTGTAAAAAAAAAAATAGATAACATCATTAAAGTGTATGCAATACAAGCAATACAAGTCTTGTCTGTCTATTAGGTAGTATATCTAATATCTCAAGAGAGCATATATACGTATATATTATTTAAACAGCAAGGCATGGCACTCCTATATTTTCACTTGCACCAAAACAGCAGGATATTGCTGGAGAAAACCCCACAAGCAGGCTGAGAAATCTCACCTTAAACCCATACCCATTAATCTCACCTGTGCCCTCCAGGTGACCTGGCCATCTCAGCCACCTCTCTTCAATATTTCGTGGAGACCCCACTCACCAAAACTGATACACAGGAAACTCCCAATCTGCTAGATTTTGAGTACAAGTTCGTGTTATCCAAAATCTAAGAATGAGGGCTGGGGATTTAGCTCAGCGGCACAGCACCTGCCTGGCAAGCGCAAGGTTGTGAGTTCAATCCCCGGTGTGGGGGTGGGGTGGGGGTGGGGGTGGATCTAAGAATGAATTCCAGGAACTATGGAGGCTAAGAGCAGAAAAGATATGTACTGGAGAAAGAAAGCTTCTGTCTGAATGAGAGAGACTGAAGGTGTACCGAGTGCGTTGCTGAGAACCCTGCATTTTCTAGGGATTTTTATAGAGCAAAAACCCTGAGGTGAGGCAGGTCCAAGGTGGAGAAAAATGGGAAATCACAAAGTGGGCATGAGATGGGACAAACTATGGTCGACCAATAAGATTACAAGCAAAATTGCTCAGGTAATATGGATTAAATGAGGATCAGATGGGGAAGGAAGTCTTGTAGCAAGCAGGCAGGAAACAGAACTGGGGCTTTTTGTGGCGGGTCAGCGGCTCTTCCTGGTTTTCTCAAGGTGATTTGACACCTATTTAGAATATCAATCACTGTTGTTTATCCTTAGGGAAGTATTTTGGAGTGTTCCTTCATCTTTTGTCTTGAGGTCTGGCCCTCAGCAGGTGTCTGTGTCTCCCCACAGTTGCAAAGTATTCAGTCCTGTGTGCTGGCCCCTTACAGGGCCCAGCCCTGTCTGCCGGCCTACAATATTGCTACCTAACTTAGCTGTCTATAACAAAATGACCAGGATTATTTTACTTCTCCCCTTCTCTGGTCAGTGCTCCAACACACATGTCTTAACCCTTTCTATACTTCATTCTGTTATAGGGAAATGAAACTCCCAACCTGCTAGATCCAAAATGTCGAGTTCCTGTTCTCTAAAAACAAGGAATGGATTCTAGGAACAATGCAGTTTAAGAGTAGGAAGAATTTATTGAGAGAATGAAAGTTTCTGTCTGACAGGGACAGCAAGGGGCCCAGAAAGTGGGTTGCCCACCAACCCCGCTTCTCAAGGGTGCTTTATTGAGCAAGGCCACAAGGTGAGGTGGACTTAAGGTGGAACAGAAGCATAATCAATTGATAAGATTACAAGTATAGTTGCTTAGGCAATATTGATCCAATGGCAAATCATAGGATGGGTTTGAGGTGGGACAAAACTATGGTCAATCAAGAAGTACACAACAAGTATAGTTGCATGGGTAATATTGATAAGTGGGGATCCAGTGGGGAAGCAGGTCGCATAGCAAGGACTCTCCTGGAAGGGGCGGGTTAAGGAGGTTTGGTCTGTGCCCCAAGGTGATTGATGCCTCCCTAGAATATCAATTACTGCTTTTCTCACTAGGGGAGTGTATGGGTGAGTAGTTCTTCTTTTTCTTGAAACCTGGCCTTCAGTGAATGTGCCTCCAGCGACCGTTGTCTTCTGCATTGACCTCTCAAAGGTCCAGCCCTGTCTGACTGCCTATGATATTCCTACCTAACTTAGCTGCCTATAATAATTGTACTCTCCCTTGCTCTCGGCAGGTCACCTGGCCTCACATTACCCTTAAAGAAGGTGATCACTCCATGTAAAATCTCCCCTCCATGTCGCCAGCTTGGAGGGTACACTGCCCCTGCATTCTTCTTCCCTTTCCCCCTCATTTCTGGGATGCAGGGCCTCTGCTCCACCTGCAGTCACCGTTCCCTCCTGCTCACTGCTCCGAGCTCTCCCGGTTTCTCCCTTTGTGCTGCATCACCTCCTTCACTGGACAAACCGCCTTCGTGACCGCCCATCTTACAGAGAACGCCCCGCTCGCCCCACGATACCCTCCAGCTTCCACTGCATCCTCTGCGCCTTTTACAGCAAGACTCCTGCGGGGAAGCCGTACTCGCCCCTCTCCATGTCCTCACCTCCCGTTCTCTTCTCAGCCTTTCTAATCTGACTTCTGTCCTCTCTCAGCTTTAACTACTTGCCCACACTGTCTCCTGTGGCTCCTTGGTGCAAACCCAGTGACTGTTCTCTGCTCATCTTACATGATTTCTCAGCAGCAGTTGACAAAGAAAACTTCATACTTCTAAAACGTGTGTCCTTCCGCTTCTCCTCACTTGCATCCTCCCTCACAGACTGCCTCTTCCCAGTCCTTCTTGCTGCCTCTTTGTATGCTATTTCAATACTAAATGTGTGAGTGTACCAAGGAGACGCTTCCCAGACTAAATCGCATGCCATGCTGAGTAGTGTGATACATTTTTGGCCCTTTCTGCTCTGTCCTACCCAGAGAGGAATCATGCCTTTGTCCACTGTTCTCACATTCATACGCTACCTGCTCTTTAGTCACTGAGCAGCCAACTTCGTTTTCAGACTCACCGTGGCAGTAGCCAAGTGCTTATATTCAAATATCTCTTATTTTACTTAATATAGTCACTGGTGTATTTTATTAGCGTTTATTGGTAATTCCTCAGTGTGTCTAAATAATAAATTAAATTTTATCATGCTATATAGATGAAGAAAAAATATACTATATATTAGTTAGGTAATTTCTGCAGTTTCAGGAATCCACGGCAGGTCTTGAAATGTGTCTCCGTAAGAGAGGACTACTGTGTTTATTTTTTCTCACCAAAATATAATTTGTAAGAGGACAAAGCTTCTTGCATTTTTAAAAAACACTAAAATGGGGTGGGCTCTGCGGTGAGCGTGTTCTAGCATTTCTCAGGTAAAACATGGCTAAAAGTTTACAGGGTAAGTGGAAAAGAAACACACATGCTGAAAAGAGAAAAAAGAATGCCCCAAAGGAGCTCAACAGACTTAAAAGTATTCTCGAAGTAGACTGCGATGCTTTAATGAAAGATGTTCAAGAGATAGTAACTGTTGTGGTACCCAAACAGTGCCGAGACAAAATGGAGTATGTGGCGAATAATGATGAAAAAGATGACATAAAAATGGAGACTAAGATAGAGAAACAAAAAGACCCTTCTAGATCAGAGTGGACAGTACCCGGTATGGATGAACCACAGGCAGAGAAAAAGGTTGAAGGCAAAACAAGAGGGAAGAAAGGGGGAAAACAAAGCAAAAGCAGCAAAGGCTTCCGCCTGATAAACCGTGACCCAGAAAAGCTTGCCATGTGGGACAGATATTTGATTAGAAAGTATATAATGACTTCAGCTCCCACTAAATGAAAACTACTTCTGGTCATATTTTAACTTGGCCTTTTTTCTTCATTTCAACTCAAAATAGTTTATTTGTTTTGGGAAATGAATAAAGTATTTAAATATTTGATGAATAAAGTATTTGAATAAAGTATTTTCGTTGGATTTAAAAAAAACAAACAAACACTAAAATGGAAGCATTTCCTCAGCATATGTGAGGCCCTGGGTTCAATTCCGAGAACTGTCAAAAAAAAAAAAGGAGGGGGAATTGAGGCAATGTTGTTCTTTCTAAAAATTCACAAGTAGAAAGGCCTTCTATTTTTCTCTGAGGCATTTGAGAGTGAATTGCCAACTTAGCATCCAATAGCTCTGAGCACTTCAGCATGTCATTTTTACAAAGACATTCTCCTGCACAACTTCAAATGATCCTCCAAGTCAGAAAATTTACACTGGTACATTACTATAATCCAACCATCAGCTGCCATTTCATTTCATCAATTGTCCTAAGATAGTCTTGAAAGCAAAAAGTTTTAACTCACAATCATGTGATATATTTGGTTGTCTTTTTAAAAAATCTCTATCTGGATAATTTTTTCAGTTCTCATTTTTTTTTTTGACTCTTTATTGTTGATGTTTTTGAAGACCAGAGTCATCATTGAATGTCCTTAAAGTTTCTCTGTTTTTTTTTTTATTTTTCATTGCTGGGAATGAAACGCATGTCCTCACAAATACTATGCAGGAGCTCCACTGCTGAGCTATATTTCCAGGCCTGAAAATCTCTTAGGTTGTGGTTCTTTGTCAAGAATGCTGCAGAAATGATGCTTTCCTGGCTGAGTCTTCTTAGACACCCCATAGTTCTGACTTGTCCTATGACTGTTGACATTCACTTGGAATACTTGATTAAGATGATGTTGGAAAATAATCTCCACTATGAAGTATTTGATGGGAGTTTTACTTTGAGACAATTGTTTATTAAATTTTCAATGTATTATATTTTGATAGTGTGGATCTATAGCTTCTACTTTATTGAAGTTATAATGAGCTGTAATCCATTACTATCATTTTTTGATGTTTACATTGTTCTAAATTTGACCAGTGAGCCCCTGCATACAGATTCTGTGCCATTTCGATATGAGCCTATCATCTTGAGCACTTCTTGCTTTCTCGCATAAAATATTCTAAGGCTCATCTGCTTTCCCAGCTCCAGTCCTGGAATAGCCATTTCTACAAAAAGTATTGATTTCTCATAGTAGATAACGGGTTTTTTTTTGTTTTGTTTTGTTTTTTTGGCTTTAGCTCAGCAGCACAGCGCCTGCCTGGCAAGCGCAATGTCATGAGTTCGATTCCCGGTACAAAACAAAAACAAAAACAAAAAAGATATTTTTAAAAATATTTTTAAATAGCAACATATGAATACTCAGTATCACTGTCTTTGGTCCCTACTGGTAGATAGAACTAGAAGATATACATACGTAAAGTACATTTGTCTCTATAGCTATCTATTTATATTGAAATTCATAAATTCACAACAATACTGCTGATTCCCATCTCACATCACAGAGATCATTACAGTTTTATCCTTTCACCATGTCTTACCTCCCTTCACAGACAGTGATAAACCTGGCATCCATTACACTAAATATCTTTAAAATATATCCTTACTATATTAATTACTTGATGGCTTTGCTAATATATAACCAATCTCCCAACACTCTCCCATCCCATAATAGATGCCCCCCCCAACAGGCTCTGACACCTCTTAGTGGGCTGCTCTCTGATGCCTCACTTGGATGCCTGCTGTACCATGTGACATTGCTGACACTGTGCTGATCCACTATCCTCATAGGAAAGAGGACAGAATTTCTTTTACTCTTTTGCATTCCCATATCCCAAACACTCAGAAATGACTTAAGCATGACATATGCTCAAGTAAATATTAGTTAATGGAATTAATATCTTGCTGATTAGTTAGTGTGTTCCTTCATATCCAGTATTCTGACATTTTTTTCTTACTCTTCAGCTCCACAGGATTATAACACAACAACTTGGACAGCGATTCCAAATCTGTCTGATCCATTTTAATGTAGTGCAGAGCTCAGCCATAGGGAGGCAGCAGAGGGCTTCTACACAACTGCAACATTAGGCTTACATTCTTGAATCACACTGAGGTAAGTAAACTCACAGATGTGAGCTGCTCCTCAGACTGAGGAGTAATGTCTAGATTGAAGAAAGAACTCAAAAAAAACAGACCCCCAAAATAAAATACCCAGTCAAAAAAACGGGCAACTGCAATGAATAGACACTTCAAAGAAGTACAAATGGTCAACGGGCACATGAAAGTGTTAGGCATCATTACAGAAATAAACATCAAAATAACGCAGATTCCATGTTTCCCCAGAAGAATGCTATCTATCCTTAATAACTCAAAACACAAATGCTAGCAAGGTTGCAAGAAAAAAGAATGCTTCTACATTGTTGATAGGGATGTAAACTAGTGCAACCACTATGGAAATCAGTATGAAAATTCCTCAAAAACTAAAAGTACAGATTCCATTTAACTCATCTATCCCTCCTATGGGGATCTTCCTGAAAGAGTTTAAGAATCTTATTATGTGATACCTATATAGCCATGTTTATAGCACCACAATTCATAGTAGCCAAAATTGGAAACAGCCCACAAGTCTACAACAGATGAATGAATAAAGAAAATGTGGTATATATACACCATGGAGTACTACTCAACCATACAGAAGAGTAAATCTGAATAATCTGCAGGAAAATTGATGCATCTTGAGCCCACAGTGATAAGTAAAATCAATCAGAGACAGAAGGTTAAGTATCACATGGTGTCTCTTATATGAGAAACCTGAAGTATAAATAATTTAAACAGATAATAGGAAATAGGAAGATAGCCTTTGTTGAGATGAGAAGGGGATTTGAGGATGGGGGAGAAGGGAGGCAGAGAAGAGAAGGGGAAGTAAAAAGGATCAAGATGTGCTATGTATACATACTAACACCCCATGATACAGGTATTATGCACTGAAATATATACTAAATAAAAAAGAGGGGAGAATATGAGTTTCACCATATCAGGATACTGTACGATGTTTGAAGAACAAAAAGTGAGCTCAAGTATGGGAAAAATATTTGAAAAGTGAATGCTTTTTAGAAAGCTGAGACACAGTACATACCCAAGGCATGTCGGATAACCCAGCCCTAGAGGCTGACTGAGAAAACAGTCAGAGATTAATAAAAGTTGACTGAAGAGGGAAAACAATGCTTGTTGGAAATTTGTCTCAATGTTTTTGATAAGTATTTTTAACTATCCCAATTATGTTTAACACAATTAAGCTTCCAAACCAAATTTCTGCTTGTAATCTGCAGATAGAAAAACAAATGTCAATGTTTGATCTTGTTCAAAAACCTCAGTTCCTACTTACGTGTGATACTGCATATCACAACTGAGCTCTTCATCTGACACTAGGTATTACTAACCCCACAGAACACGCACGTCTATTTTATGGAATCACTGGCAAAGCATTTTCTCAAAAGTAGCTGAATGGAACTATTAAAAATTAAACTACCTGCTTTTAGCTTAATAATTTTAGTTACCTCCATGCTTTTAAATACTAGGTTTACAGGGCTGGGGATATTGCTCAGTGGCACAAGCCTAGCAAGTGCAAGGTCTTGAGTTCGATTCCTGGTACTCAAAAATAAATAAATAAATAAATACTAGGTTTACAGTGTTCCTTCTTACTATTTCAACTTTAGGACAATGATTTCCTAGCACAAAGTTAAAGTTTAAACTCTATTTCCTTTTCAGCCCCATCACCCATGGCACCCTTCTCCAAAGTCCATCCTTCCAAATGTAACGACATATTTTTATGTTAGTGCAACACTTGGTTTACGTAACACTAAATACAATTACTTTCTTTTCTTGTACAAGATTTTGTTTTCCCTAGAACAAACAACCACATGATCCTTAAATCTGCTTTGTTTTCTGAGTGTAACTATGTCGACTTCCCAACTTTAGGTCTAATATGTAAATCTCTTCATGAGGCTTCAGACAGTTGGAATTTTGTCAACTCTTTCCCCAGCAGTATCTCCTAAGGACCCTAATCTGGACAGGTTGTTTTCTATGCTCCGAACTGTCATCCCGGCTCTTCACTGAGACAGTCATCTTGTTATTTTCTGTTTCATACTTGTTGCGTATCCCAACTTCATGATTTCCTTTTTCCTAGTTCATTCCCTCCTTAACGGATAACATCTCCAGGACATTCCTTGAGAAAGGAGGCATGAACTTTTGAGATTTAGCATGTCTGAAACTTAAATTCTATGCATACTTTTGGTTGACAATGGCTTGGTATCAAAGAGTAAACTGTAATTCTCCTTCAGAATGCTAAGTAATACTTTGCTCCCTAAATTCCAAGGTTGCTACTGAGCAACCTGAAGCTATTCCGATTCCAGTGCGGATCTCTTCTTCCTCGTGTTCTCAAGGTTCACACAAAGATAGTTTTGACGTCGGTCTGTTGTCACCTCTGTGCCGGCTGCCTGATAGAATCTTCCCATGTGGAAACTCATAGTCTTAAGTTCTGGAGAACGCTACAATCCTCTCTTTATTAAGACTTCCTTCCTTTCTCCAAATTCTTTCCGGAACTCCTAGACGGGTCCTTCCCTGAGGTTACGGCAACGGCAAGGCGCGTGCGCAGTGTGCGCGGGTGCGCGCGAGTTCACTGCGCCTGCGCACGGCTTCACTGTCGCCCCGCCTTCCGCTCCGCTGCGCCGCGCGGCTGAATGGCCCGCGGTATCCGCACCAACCCGCAGGAGCCGGCCGCCGCTCAGCCCCGAGAGGCCCGGTGACGTGCCCTCTTTCGGCTAGAAACCCACCTCCTGGGCCCGCGCGGGAGGAGCGGAGCCTTCGAGGGGAGCGGCGACCCCGCCGAGCCCGGTCTGTTTCCCTGGCGGCGGCGGCTTCTTCCGTGGGACAATATGTTCAAGAGAATGGCCGAATTTGGGCCTGACTCCGGCGGCAGAGTGAAGAGGCTCTTCAGGCCAATATAAATATGTCATAACTGTTTGGCCATTTGGGTACATACCTGTGCAGTACCTCACATATTTACCAAGAAAATACTG
>NW_004955405.1:9682753-9685168 GCF_000276665.1 Chinchilla lanigera
TTATGGTAATGTTGCTCGATATTTTGGGAAGAAGAGAGAAGAGGATGGGCACACCCATCAGTGGACCGTATATGTAAAACCATATAGAAATGAGGTGAGTACTTGTTTTTCCTTTAACGTTTTTGAAGCTATAATTTGGTCTACTTGAAGATAAATTGTAAACTTCTTTTATACTAACTTTCTGATAAAATTAGCCCATTATGGAAATGTAGGCACCCCCCAAAATTAGAAGAATAAAGTAAGAATTGTCTTTTTTCTGTAATTAGTAGAAATCAATTTTCCAAAAATGATTCCTAATTTAAAAAAATTTTTTGTCTTTTTGAGACAGGGTCTGGCTGTGCAGTTCAGGCTGGCCTTGAGCTCACTTTGTAGCCCAGGCTGACCTCAAACTCGCAACGATCCTCCTGCCTCAGCCTCCCGAGGGCTGGGATTATAGTGTGCTTTCTAATTAAAATCAAGTAACAAGAATTACACTTCTATAAATACAATACAAGTATACCTTCCAAACATCAGTCTTAAGTTAACATTGTAACCAGGGGTATTTCAAAAATAGCAACAAATAACAAAGTAATAATGTAGTAATAGACCAAAGAATATAGAAACACATCTGCTATATACTGTGGCTACTGGTGATTTTGTTTTGTGGTTGAATCTCTGCTGCCTTGAAAATGGCCAACAGATAGATATTCAACAGATACGTATTGAATAAGTAAGGGTTATTTAACTTGTATATGAAAATAGCAGCATTATTCATGATAGCCCAAAAATGGGAACAACCAAAATATATGTGGGCTGATGAATAGATGAATAAAATGTTGCATATTCATGCAATGGAATATTATTAGGCTATAAAAAGTAATGACATACTGATATATGCTAGTGCGTGTATGAAAATAGAAGCATTATGCTAAGTGAAAGGAAAAACATAAAATGGCGTTTATTGTATGATATCATTTATATAAAATGTCCAAATAGGCAAATCCGTAGTTTCTTTTTTAGAAAAGTTGCCATGATCTTCCCCTGTCCTATTTCTGTGGCTTTATTCGTCTGCACCTCAACATTTCCTCATACCCTATGTTCCAGAAATACTAGACTGCTCTCGAATTGATTATTATCAAATGGACCTTCTTAAACCTCTTCATTCCTTCCTACTCAGTCTATTCCTGTTGATCCTTTTAGGTCTTAGTTCAATTGTTATTTTCTTTGAGTTACTTTCTTGACCCTCAAAGATTAAATTAGGTGTCCATCCAATGGACTCTTACGCCTGCTGCCTTTATGGCCCATTAGACGGAGCGCAAATTTTACAGTCTTTCCCCTATTCCACAATGAGTTCCAAGTGCCCAAGTATGAGGCCCTCTTTTATTTACCATTGTAGAGTTAGCATCTGGTGTAGCAGCATTGGCAACTTGTGGAAGCAGTGAGTGAAATATTTCCAAAAGAGACTTCAAAGACAGGAAAATCTACATAACAGAAAATTTTTACAGTATAGCAAATGACAGAAACAAGTTATCATTATAATATAATCCCAATTTAATTATTCAAAAGAAGTCCAAAAATATATAAAGGTAGTAAATGTTACTGTTGGGTGGGACTTACTGTTTTGCATTTGCTATTTCTCTCAAATAAATTACATATTTTTTAAAAACCACTTTACCAGTAGAAGCCCTTTTGTGTTCTAGAATTAATAAATGTGCTTCTGTGCTTCAAAATATTAAGAAAAGGAGAAGTTTCATATCCAACCGTTCTAGGTTGCTTTGAATTTGTTGTTCTTAGCTTCATGTGATATAATTGTGTTCTTTAAAGTTGACTATAGATTTGCTTTGCTTTATATGATTATTTTGATAAAAATATCAGAAATCTGTTGTCCTTACAGAAAAATCAAAACTGAGAATATTGTTTATTAAGGAATATAACAACAAGGTTTACAAAACAAGTAAATGGGGACATATATATTCCTACATATTGTACATTATGAAAGAATTTAATATAGGCTTCCTTTGTTTAAAAAAAGTCAAACCACTCCCCAGGTGTCATTCATGTTTCTTAAAAACTTAAATTCCATAAAATTTGAGGGAAAATATATTTTGTAAAATTACATATATATGTTGAGTGTATTTTTATCCTAGTTTTCATATGTAGATGAATTAATTTCTTTGTGTTTTAGGATATGTCAGCATATGTGAAAAAAATCCAATTTAAATTACATGAAAGTTACGGAAATCCATTAAGAGGTATTATACAATCTTGATTCATAATATACAAAGTTAAAAAAGAGCAAAGAAAATAAATCAGTAATTTATAATTTTCCCCCTTTCTCTTCAGTTGTTACTAAGCCTCCATACGAAATTACTGAAACAGGATGGGGTGAATTTGAAATAATCATCAAAATATTTTTCATTGACCCGAATGAAAGAC
>NW_004955405.1:9685268-9688951 GCF_000276665.1 Chinchilla lanigera
TTGGCCCGGCCCCCGGCCTCGCGCCCCGCCCGCCCCGCTCCCTGCGCGGGGGTCCCGCCGGGTCCTCGGTGAACTGGAAACATCACTCCTGCTGGGGAGGAAAGTAGCAGCGAGTGGCCCGGGAGCTCTCTCCCGGGGAATTCACAGGCGCCGGTTTGGGAGGATCTCCGTAGTATCTGCACACACGGGGTCCGGGGGACCTGGGCGTAGAGTTTCCGAGTTCTGGCGTTCACAAAGCCCCGAGGTTGTGGCTACGCTAATACTGAAGTCACGCAGAGAACACAATACAGGCCTGGCACCTCGGTAACATTTCGGGAACGTCAGTTTCTTTTAATTGTAGGGGTCCGTTGGGTTCTTGCTGTACCCCGGGAAGGAATAGCGGCAAGTATGAGGAAAAAATAGACAAGAGCCAAAAAGCGGGATCAGGTGCAGGTCCTCTCTCAGCACAGACGGGGAACCCGCCCAAGAACAGTAGAGCGTTTATTTATACAAGAGGTTGATTGCTTTCAGCCTCGCTGTCCAGCAGTCAGTTAACAAGCTACAACGGCTTGTGTACGTGTTTCGAGGAGCTCCCGTGTTCTCAGGCTGGCGTCGTCCTGCACATGTAATTTACTTTCCAGCTTCCGCGGCTCCCAACCTTTAATGAAAGTTTTTGTGGAGTCTAACATAATATTTGACTGTGACACGGGTCTCCCTCCCACCGTTGTACCTCCCCTGCATGTTCATGCTGTATTTAAGGCAGGACCAACAAGTACTTGATGCAACACCTGTATGTATCCCTTCTGATTCTTTAACGTATTGCTGAAAGGCAGTTTTTCTCCAAAAGCACCCACTTTTGCAACAGTACTTAATCGTTAAGTAGATTTTTAGAGTGCTTATCTGTATCATTTTTACGTTATTTTTTATTATAATGTGTATACAAACTATCACTGTTTCTGCTATCACATATAGAATGAGAATTTTTCAAAAGTTCCAAAAGCTACTGAAATTTAATAGGATGGGAAAGTGATGCCAGGCAAAAGTTCATTTTGCCCAAGCTTTTAGGGAAGATTTTGGACTGATAAAAAACTACTACTGTATAGAAATAAAGAGTAGCCTCATGTAGTGCTGCACACCTGTAATCCCAGCACCAGGGAGGCTGAGGCAGGAGGATTGCTAAGAGTTCAAGGCCAACCTGGGCTATTTAGTGAGTTCAAGGCCAGTCTGAACTATATAGTGAAACCCTATCTCAAAAACAGACAAAAAAAGAGTAAAACATTAGATTTTGGGGAAGAAGTTACAGCACTTTACTTGTACCATGTTAGGTTCTAAAAATAGGTAAGTTTCAGTCCAATCTGCTTGAGGAAATTAAACCTGCATTCCTCAAATGATTTGCCACCAAAAACAATCATGTAAAGTTTCAAAGTTAGAGATTTATTTCTCCTTGCTGATTACCTTTGCTCCTCAGGACTAATGAGCTGTTTTTCATCACTGATGAATTCTGCAGGTGTCTGGCAACTCTAGCAGAACGAGATCTGCTGTACACTTAAAGGATCAGTGCCCTTGTACTCAGGCTTAAGCCGGAGGCCTCTATGGTCACAAAAGGGTCATTAGTAGCCCTTCATGTTGCTACTGCAGTTGTTAAACTGCCTTCTTCTGAACTAATGTTAGGTTATAGGGTGGGATTTAGTTAACTGCCCAGCCGCAATTTAAAATTTTTCAGTTACTTTCACTCCTTTTCCTTATTTCTTATTGGTTAGTGTTGATTACATTGGCAGAACACTTGTTTTGGGGGGGTGCTTTCAACAGTTTATTCACGTTTATTCCATTTATTTTGATACATCTTTTTCCCATGGTGATTTAGAGGCTCTTCAGGCCAATATAAATATGTCATAACTGTTTGGCCATTTGGGTACATACCTGTGCAGTACCTCACATATTTACCAAGAAAATACTGAAGAATAAAGACCTGCCAGAACTAACTAGGTACAATGAGAATCTGCTCCACGTGTTTCTTTCTCTGAGGTAAGGGCACCACACACCTGTTCAATTAAGAAAACGATCCTTATAATTCAGTATGTATTTTTACTTTTACACAGAGCCTGGATCACTTAGCCACTTAATAGGTGCTGAATGGCAGAGCTACATCCCCAGCTTATGCCATGAATTCATGAAGAACAGCTTCCAGCAATTCAGGCTCCTTCCAATTGGTTCTCACTAAATGTGCTTCTCTGGTGGGGCAGGCTGACACCTCAGTTCAACCTAGGTACCCTTCTCTTTGGCTGCCTTATTTTTTTGGCCATTTTCTTGGGTGCATTTCAGGAAGCTATCTCAATTCTTAGAGTGTTTAATAAGCTCCATACACACATTAATTCTCTTGGCAAGTGTCTTGCCTTTAACACTGTAACTTGCTTGTTCCAGTGCCAACAGCACGCAGGATAACACTGTAGACTCTTCAAGTTTTATCACAGTAACATTGGTGTGGCCTGCCTTTTTGAACAGTACCCATTCTCTTGATGTCTACAATATCTACAGTTTGTAGATTCACATTTACGTGGTCAGAGGAACAACCCAATGTTTTCTAAAAGGCCTATAGAACACATACCAGTTTCCTCTCATCTTTCCCTTTGTATTTGTCATTTTGGCAAATTACTGAAAGATGGCAGTTCTGGCCAAAAGGGCACAGCACTTTTCACATATGGTATATCTTGGTTTTTGTCCTTCAGATACATTTTGCTATTGGACAGTTGGTCTAACATTCATATACGACACTTTTTCTCGTCACTTCAAATGTTTAATCTCTCTATTCCTTTCCATAGTTTTAGCAGCACTCAATCAGGTGTGATTAGAAACATGAATGTACGTTGAAAAACTGAGCACAAAGGTAGCAAACATGACACTAGCCAGTATTTACCAAATTTTAGTTATCCAGGTGCCACTTTACCATTTTGTCATATATGAATCCAATTGTAATATATATTGTAACATTTATATTTAAATCAGTTGAACTTTTAGAAACCTCTTCCTAAGCAAGAAATTGTGGGTTTGCATTTCTAGTTGTAGTTTTCTTTTTTAATGTGGATTAAAGTAAATGCCTAAGTAGCAAAATGCAATTTTTATCTAAATACCTAGTTTTCAGTTTCAAATAAAGGACTTTTTCATATCTTTAAGCTAAGCTCTCAAATGCTTTACGTAGTAATTTAAATAAAAACATTGTCAAAGAGCAAATGTTGTCATTAATCTGGTGTTGTTATTTGTGTTAATGTGAATGAAAATGTTGCAAATTGACTTGAGAAAAATTCATGTTTCAACCTGTTTAATTAAGAAAACTGTCCTTATAAATCACGTTATGAGACTGCCATTTCTTTCATACCCAAAGTGAGAATCATACCCCGGGACCTAGGAGCCACCTAAAGACTACCATTTCTGGGCCAGTGATATAGCTCAGTGGCACAGCACCTGCCAGGGAAGCACAAGGTCCTGAGTTTGATTCCCAGTACCAAAAAAAAAAAAAAAAAGACTACCATTTCTTAAAACAAGCTTTGGAGGTCTATATATTTAGTTAATGGTACAATATTTATTGGTTTTTAAACTATTTTTCTTTCAGGGGGTTACTATTGTTAAACCAATAGTTTATGGTAATGTTGCTCGATATTTTGGGAAGAAGAGAGAAGAGGATGGGCACACCCATCAGTGGACCGTAT
>NW_004955405.1:9691086-9713994 GCF_000276665.1 Chinchilla lanigera
AGTTGTTACTAAGCCTCCATACGAAATTACTGAAACAGGATGGGGTGAATTTGAAATAATCATCAAAATATTTTTCATTGACCCGAATGAAAGACCTGTGAGTAATATTTGCAAATAGAAAATAGAATTCTTTAAAATTTGAAAATATAATAATACTAAATGAATAACTCGTGTTCATTCGAATATACTTTATATGAGCTAAGGGCATTGTATATCTGTCTGGTCATGAGTTAAGGTTTTTGCATTTTTAAGTGAAGTGCCTTTCAAAACCTTTTTCCCCTTTTCAAGTGTGGAAGAAAAGGTATATAATGTGAACATTCATTGGAAACAAACTAAGGAAATCAGATGATTGCTGCAGAAAAAAGTTTTAACTTGTCATTTCATTGTTAGTGATAAAGAGGTTGGATTCATATGCTGTCTAAAAGGATAGCTTGTGCTTTATAAACCCTTAAGAACTGTGTTCATGGTTTTTCAAGCAGCCATCAGCACTAGCGGCTTTACCTTACTCAGGACTCATTTACAATCACTGATTATTTCGTCTCTTAACTTCCATGCTTTCATTTTGATCCTCAGCAACTTTCTGAGGTTGATGATAGTCTTCATTTTAGAGATAAGGATCTTAAGACTCAGGGGTCAATCCTAGTGCTTGGGAAGCTGAGGCAGGATGATTATTGTTGGTTCAAGGCCAGCCTGGGCTACAAAGTGAGTTCAAGGCCAGCCTGAACTGTGTAGTGAAACCCTGTCTCAAAAAGACAAAACAAAAAACTCCGGAGTCAAGTCCTGTGATCAGAAATTCTGTTAATTGTAGCAGAGCTAGTTTTTGATCCAAGTTATTTACACTTGCTTAACATTCTGTGGTGAGCCTTTTAGAGCTTTCAGTGATAACAGTCGGGTGTGTCCCATAGGTTTGCCACCACTGCTAGAGTATTTTTTCTTTTACTAAAACCACTACAACTGTTTAGAAAATTTACCTGTATATGAGTCACAACTCAGCTATAACTCTCATTTTACATGTATAGGGGTGGGATTTAACATTCACCATTAATGTGTTTTTATTTTTGTTTTTGTTTTTTGTGGTACTGAGGATTGCACTCAGGGAGTTTGCACTTCACACTGAGCTTTTAGTTTTTTACTTTGAGACATAGTAAAGATGCCTAGGCTGGGCTCAAACCTGCAGTCCTCCTGCCTCAACTTCCCACCTTCTGAGATTGCAGGCCTCTGCCACCACACCTGACTCAGTCACCATTTTCCACTTGTTAGAATCAGCACATTCCTTGGAATACCAAACATTTACATTTTGTCATACTACACTGTTACAATTGTAGGTGCTTTTAAAAGCGTAGAGCATCAAGTGAGTCAGTGATTCAGAGATGCAGTACCTAACTGGACACATCAGAAATACCTGGGGTACTTTAAAAATTTTTGAACTTCTGGGCCTTTCCCCTGGAGAGTCTGATTTAGTAGGTTTTGGAGTGGGACCAGTAGCCCAGGTGATCTGATCCACAGTGAGTACGGGAACCCATTGGCATATGCTTTGTTCTTCCTGTGTAGAAATTCACTCAAGTTGTCTCTCAAGTGAGAACCTAATTTGGATTTGCATATCACCTATATAGAAGACTGACTTCCATCTTTAAAGGAAGCATTCTATTTGGTTTGGGGTTAGTTCCAGTTCGGTACTTTATATTATGCTTCCTTGAACTTTTTGCTGATGACTCTATACATTGATTTCCTTTTCTCCTAAATAAACATTCATAGCTCATTTAAATATTTTTCATGTATGGGGTTTCCATATCCACCAGTATATCCTTCTAGAACACTCTCACATACACTGTTTATCAAGAAATTATGAAATACCTGTTATTTATAGGACATTGTTTAAAGGATTGTGAAGGATACAAAGGTGAGGCACTGCCTAACCTGGTGAAAATAGTTCATTAAGGGAGACCAGAGCACAGAATTCAGCACACATTGAGAAAGGAAGAAAAAAGACCATGATGCTCCTAAAACAGTAGCTCCTTTTAACTTTGTAAGATTGCTCCCTTTTTCTTTTTTGGCAGTGCTGGGGATTGAATCCAGGGTCTCACGCATGCCAAGCAAGCACTCTGCCAACTTAGCTACATCTTTTGATCCTGTTTTAATTTTACTGCCTTCTCTGTCATCATTTCATTGTTAGAAATAAAGAGCTTGTGCTTCTAATCTATTGTCCCCTCCCCTCCGCCACAACAACTGGAAAATGCGTCTCTGAAAGAAATTATTATATCTTGTAACTTCTTTATAAGAGAACATCTGTTAGAAAGGTAAACTAATACGGCCTATTACACCTCCATAGTGATTAATCTGTTGCATATGTTCTCACACAGATCTACAGAGGCCTAAATTTCATTCCCTAAAAAGTATTGTAGTGTTCTTTTAGTATAGTAAAACCATTGTATTTCTTCAATAGTTGGCTCTTACCAAAAATGAGTCATATAAAGATTTATTTAACACACAAAAGAAAGACATGAGTAATATCATTTATTTCTGTTCACTAGTATCTTGTTTCTAACCTGTTCAGAAACAAAGAATGCTGTTTCTATAAGTAAAATTCTAAGGTCCCATTTTGTCCTTCAAAAGAATTTCTAGGTAGTTATAAGCAGTTTTATTGCTCTAAGAATTGTCACATAGCATTCAAAGTTAAAAACATCTGTCTTAATTTTTTTATTGCCTATATATGCATAAATGCTTCTGGGAGTCTGAATAGTACATTTAGAAAACAGTTTAATGATGTAGTTTTTAAATGTTTTTATTATTAAGTCAAAAGTGTACAAGAGATTTCTGTTTCAAGAGAATACTGTTA
Organism: Chinchilla lanigera; assembly: GCF_000276665.1. NCBI lineage: Eukaryota > Metazoa > Chordata > Mammalia > Rodentia > Chinchillidae > Chinchilla > Chinchilla lanigera. Next base: position 9,693,923 of record NW_004955405.1, read on the forward strand.
CAGGAGATTTCTTAAATAAAAAGTGCAAGTCCTCATGTGTTAGTTTCCGAGTATCACAGCCTGGGTGCCTTAAAACAGTAAGTTACCCTCACAATTCTGGAACCTTAGAGGTTTATTTGTTTTTGGTTTTTGTTTGTTTATTTCTTTCCTATGGAGTCACCTGTTTAATATAGGGAAATAACATTTTGTCAATACTAGGCACCATAAAATGTAAATACAATTACTGTCATAAACCTGGATATACCTTCAAGGATTGAAAGTAGCTTTGTTTTAATTACCCTCTTTGCATATAGTTTGAAATCAAGGTGTAGGCTGTGTTGCTTCCAGATCCTCTCTGGGAGGATCTTTGCTGACCTTTTTCAGCTTTTGAAAGGCCCAGGTGTCCCTTGGCTTTGGAGAGCATAACGCTAATCTCTGCCGCTATTGTTCGATGACCTTAGCTCCCTCTCTGTCTCTGTATCTCTTCACATAAGGGCGCCATATTGAATTCGGGTCCATCCTAATGACTTCACCATAAGTTAGTGACATTTGCAAAGACTTTGTTTGCAAATAAGGTTATATGCACAAGTACCAGGAGTTAGGACTTCAACATATCTTTGGGCCACACACTTCAGTGCACCATCTTCTTCTTTTCTCATCTCCCATCCCTTCCCCAGGAAAACCACTTTTTTAACAGTTACTCTTTTTAATTCCTCTAGAAATTACCCCTGTGTGTCTCATATTTAAACCTCAAATTTTGGATTTTTCAACTTTAGGTAATACCTGTCAACTCCTAATGATGCTGGATGATCCATTTTCCCCTGTATTTGCAAGTTTGTTTTCTTCCTTTTGCTAGAGGAATTTTTTCACAAAGGATACTTGAAAAATAAACTTTTATTAGAGTCATTGCATATCTGAAAATGTCATTTCTTCTCCATACTTGATTGCTGGGATGAATAATTCTAGTATCAAGGGGTTGACGTGCTTTGTTGTCCATGAGAATAGAGAGAAGGGAGGCTCAACAGGCCCAGCTATCCATAGCTTCTTGATTTCACTATCTACCCACTCAACTTGGAACTTTCTGGGACTCTTAAGAGCTCTGGCTACGTCCTCTGATGTAATTTTCTTCCTTATTTTTTAAGTTGTAGTTTTTCTGTATTATGATTTATTATCCCACTCTAGCATCTTTTTCTGTTCCAAAAATTTGTCAAATTATGATTTTGTTTTGTTTGTCTTTTTGAGATAGGGTTTCAGTGTGCAGTTCAGGCTGGTCTTGAACTCACTTTGTAGCCCAGACTGGCCTCAAACTCTCAGTGATCCTTCTGCCTCAGCCTCTGGAATGCTGGGATTACAGGCATGTGCCACCACGCCTAGCAAATTAGGTGTTTTAATATGGCATAAGCCGGGCGTGGTGGCACATGCCTGCAATCCCATCACTCGGGAGACTGTGAGGCAGGAGGATCCCATTGGGGGTTCAAGGCCAGCCTGGGCTACAAAGTGAGCTCAAGGCCAGCCTGAACTGCATAGTGAGACCCTGTCTCAAAAAAGACCAAAAAAAATGGCATATACTTCATGCTGTCTCAATTTCAGATTGTACTATCTTTTTAAATGGAGTTCTATGCATTTCCCATCTCCCTTTTCTATATTCTCTTTTACCCCTCAGTGTTGGGGATTGAACTCAGGGCCTTGTGTATGCTAGGCAAGTAAAATGCTCTACCAGTAAGCTGTACTCCTAATGTGCCATTCTGAACCTAGAAGGTGTTCTTTAAGCAGAATACTTAACACTGGCCGCTCATATCCAGAGAAGTTTGACACTTCTGTAAGTTGAGGTAGATCTACCTTCAAGGGGAGTTTGATGATGCTTGTTCAAATTCAGTTGCAAGACTTTGTGTATTTTCTGACTTCTACAGAGTACTCTTCCTTAATGCATGATTTTTTTTTTGTTTTGCTTTGTTTTTTTTTCCCGGTTCCAGGGTTCGTGATTATTTTGAACAGTATTATATCCTTGTAATGATACCAGCTACTCTTTTGGAAAATTTTTTGAAGCCCTTAGTTTATACAGCTTCTAACAGGAACACTTATGTTTGCCGGCTGTTTTATTTTGCTACAGTAGTCACATATGCTGCAAAGCATTTCCTTTGATGTCTTACAACACATATTTTAAAGTATTTTTAGACATGGTGCTCTTGTCAAAGTAAACTATTACTGACCAACTTTGTGTTTATTTATTATGTCATTTATGTAATAATCCTATATCTATCACCCTGGAGAGTGTCTTGCTCTTGCTAAGTATTTTAGTATTGGTTACTCTCCTTTTGAAAGTATATTTTCTTCCCACAGTAATCTGTAAACTCTAATCTTCATAGACAACTGTTAACAACTAGTGCGTTTTCACTTAAGTAAAATAATTCATGTCTCGGTGATTTTAAAGTTTAATTTTCATAGCTATATCTAGTGTTATTTTTGTATATACTTGATGGGGGGGGGTTGGTGGTATTGGGGATTGAACCCAGGGATTTACACCTGCCAGGAGCTACATTCCCAGCATTTAGAGATCCTTGGATAGGTCCTTACTTACCTTCTTCAAAACATCCATGCTCAGTAGATGCATATGGATGGTGCTACCTAAGAAGAAAATAGAAGTGCAGAGTTTGGTGATTTGCCACAATAAATTTCAGTTGAAAGAAGATCTGAATTTGATGTGTTTACTAATTTGTCTCTAATTCAGTTTAAAAAATTTGAGTTTTTCATGATGAAAACCATTGTACAGATATGACATCTGTTTTTATTTTACAGGTAACCCTATACCATTTGTTAAAGCTATTCCAATCAGACACCAATGCAATGTTGGGCAAAAAGACAGTTGTTTCAGAGTTCTATGATGAAATGGTAAGATTTTTGTAGTGAGAGTTTAAAAGCAGTTTAAGCTGGAGAACTTTGGAGCTAATAAGCTTTTTTTCCCTTTCTATCCCTGAAGATATTTCAAGACCCAACGGCAATGATGCAACAGTTATTAACAACGTCACGTCAGCTAACATTAGGGGCCTATAAGCATGAGACAGAATGTAAGTACCATGTATTTATTCCTACTTAATCCTGAAAACTAATGTACTGTATAATAATGAAAGGATTATTTGATTAGAAGGTATTAATCTTTTTTTTATGGTATAGGTGAATTTCCTAGGACTGAAAAAGCAAAGTATGATGGTACATGCCTCTGCTAGTTGGGAAGCTGAGGCAAAAGAATCACAAGTTTGGGCTTAGGATATGGCTCAGTGGTAGAGTTCTTGCCTTGCATGTGCAAGGACCTGGGTTCTAAAGGAAGGAAGAAAAGAAAAGAAGGAAATCACAAGTTCAAAGTTGCTTAGGCAACTTTGTGAGACTGGCTCAAAATAAAATTTCAACTTGGGAGGCTGAGGCAGGAGGATCATTGTGAATTCAAGGGCAGCCTGAGCTACAAAGTGAGCTCAAGGCCAGCCTGAACTGCGTAGCAAGACCATGTCTCAAAAAGACAAATAACAAAATAAAACAACAACAACAAAAAAAAACCTATTTCATCCCTGTGTTAACACAGGTCATAGGGATCTATTCAGTCCTTCCTTTGAATTTATAAAATATGTAAAATACAGTATATATTGAGTACCAGCTATCAGGTAGGTATTGTTCTAGGTACTGAGGACAGGGCAGTGTCCAATCATACAAAAAGCTCTCCCCTCATGGAACATACGTTGTAGCAGGAAAGTCACCAGTATTAAAGAACAGTAAAGTGTCGGGTAGTGATTGGGTGCTGTAGAGAAAAATGCAGTGCAGGCAGCATCTCTGGTGGGAGATAATGATCAGAATTTCAAATAGGTGCAGAAATGTTTCCCAGGATTATAGCATTTGGGCACCTAGAGAAGTAAGATCGTAATCTGAAGAGTCGAGTGTCTCCTGTCAGGGGAGACACAGGGGCAGAATCCCTGAGATGAGAGTATGCCTGGTGCTGGGCCTGGTGGCTCAAGTGTGGAACCCCAGCACTCAGGAGGCTGAGGCAGGAGGATCACTGCAAGTCTGAGGTCAGCCTCAACTATACAGCAAGACCTTGTCTCAAAACCAAAAAAAAAAAACATGCCTGGCACTCCTGAGGATCAGCACGGAGGCCAGCGTGGCTGAAGAGTGTGAAGAAGAAGAAGAGGATAGGAAGTGAGTCCAGAGAAGTTAATGGGGCCCAGGTCGTACAGGGACTTGTAACTGTGAGGACTTTAGATTTAATCAAGTGTGGGGAGGGAAGAAAGGGAAAGGGGATGGAAAAAGGAATTAAGTTGTGTGATACGCGTGTACCAACTCCCCACGAGGAGTGCAGGCATTATGTACTACACACATGTGCATATAAACTAAAAAAATACATTTGATGGTATGGAAAAAACCAGAAGTGGATATGAAGTCTCTTATGGGTGTGGAGCAGAGGGGTAATATCAGACTAAGATTTTTACATGACCACTCTAGCTGTTGTGCTGAAAAGAGACCCTGAAGCAGAAGTGGTAGAAACGGAGGATAGGTAGTAGTTAGGAGGCTGTTTCCATGTTTCAGACGCAGTACTGTGTAGAACAGAGTGAAGGAAGCGGTGAGAAATGGGGTCAGACTGTGGACCTATTTTGAAGGTAGGTACAGTAGAGTTTGCTGAGGATTTGAATAATAAACTGTGAGGGGAAAAAAATGAACAAAAGACAACTTAAGGTTTTGGGCCCAAGGAGCCCCTTCTCCCCACCCGCAAAGTCATCACTTTTTGTGAGATGGGAAGTCTGGGAGGAACAGGTTGAGGCAGAAGGTTAAGACTGCACTTTTGGACATATCAGATAAGACATGTAATTGGAGGTGTTGAGAGGCACTGGCACATGAACTTCTGGTACTGAAGGAGAGGTCCAGGCAGACAATATAAATTGGGGAGTTAATAGTATATGGATGGAGTTATAAATTGTGAGATCACATGGTATCATCAAAGGCATGAGGAAACTTAGAGCAGAAGTCCAAGCACTGATCAGAGCCCTGAGCACTCTTAACGTTCAGAGGTCAAGGAGATGACCAGGTAACAGAAGTAGGGACAAATGGCAAGGATGAAGAAGTAAAAGCCAGGTACGCGTCAGGTCCTGGAGCCCAGTGAAGGAAGTGCGTCAGGGACTAGAGTCATGAAGTGTGCCTCATACTCCTTGCGTGTCATTAGAGTGAAGGTGAGATGGTGGAGAGGCCACAGTGAAGGTCCTTGATGACCTTGGAGGAGCAGTGTAAGGTGCACAGGAAGGACAGGTGATCAGTTGATACGGATAAGAAACAATGAGATGAAATTGGAGACAGGCGGTAAAGATAAACCTATTGGGAGCTTGGCTGTAAAGGGAAGCAGTAACACCGGAAGCAGCAGCAGAAGCTGCATATGGGATTAAGAGAGCTGGTTTTTGGGTTTTTTCCCCCGGGGAAATAAACTAGTTTTATCTTTAGGCTGAAAAGAGTGGCCTAAAAAAGAAGGCATGGCAGGATGGTAATGCAGGGAAGAAGGGGTTTATGCTTAAGCACTAGTCATGGTAGCAGGGCTTATATTTTCATGATAAACTACTTACCTGACCTATTTTGTCATGAACATAAAATAAATGTACGTATGATCATTTTGAAAAGATGAAAAGCACTGCTTACAGACTATCTTAGTTTTGTTACTGGTCACTTTCTCTTCTTAGGTCTTTCTGTAGTGCCATAAATGTATCCAGTCCATAGAAGAAACTTCCAAAGTTGAAGTCAGCTTCTTCCCTAGTGTTTTTATATTTTCAACAAAACTAATATTTTGAATTCATGTATAATAAGTAGATACAAATAGGTTTTATGAAAAAGTGATTCTGTAAATCTAATTTGATGTGTTAAAGCTTATGTATAGAGCTCTGTGAACTTGAAGTTTTAAACAGTAAATTACATGTTTTATATTATCCTCAGTTCAGTTTTTAGCAGTATCAAATCAATAAGAAAAAGAAAGATAACTCCATAAATGGTGTTGATAGAGTTGGTAAGCTTCTGGGAGGAAAATTTGCTTCATAGTATTTATCAACAAATTCCTAGTCGGGGATGTAGCTCAGTGGCACAGCACCTGCCTGGCAACTGCAAGGTCCTGCGTTCAATTTCCGGCACCAAAAACAAACAAAAAAAATCCAAAACAAAACAAATTCCTAAGGTAATCAAGCATTTTTTAAAAAGTCAGGCCACCTGGATTGTTTTTTGTTTACTTTGGGTTTTGTTGTTGGTAGTGGTGTTTTTGCCATGGTAGGGATCAAACACAAGGCTTTGTACGTACTAGGCAAGTGCTCTACAACTGAATTGCATCCTCAGAGCCCCAGGCAACCTGCTTCTTAAAAACTTAGGGAAATTACTATCTGTCTTACCTAGGGGAGAACTTTATCTTTTTTCTTTGCTTTTTGGCAGTACTATGGATTAAACATAAGGGCTTGGCACTGAGCTATCTCCCCAGCCCTTTTTTTTTATTTTTGGGGGGATTTTTGTTTGTTTTCTGTCTTGTTAAGTTGCCCAAGCTAGGCCAGGTATGGTGGCGCAAGCCTGTAATCCCAGCATTCAGGAGGCTAAGGCAGTAGGATCTCTGCGAGTTCAAAGCCAGCCTGGGCTACAGACTGAATTCAAGGCCAGCTTGAATTTCATAGTGAAACCCTGTCTCAAAAACACTAAAGAGGGAGCTGGGGATTTAGCTCAGAGGCAAAGCGCCTGCCTGGCAAGCGCAAGGTCATAAGTTCGATTCCTGGTACCGGAAACAAAACAAAACAAAAAAAAACTAAAGAAAAAAGTTACTATGAGTTGCCAAAGCCGGGCTTGAATTTGCAGAATTACTGCCTCAACTTCCCAGAACCCTGGTATTACAGGCATGCACCACTACACCTAGTTTAGGGAGGACTCTCTAAATTTACGGAGATAGAAAAAAATCATATTAGAAGGAGGGCAAAGAAAAGTAAGTTTTCAGAAAATATAGCAAAGATTTAATACCTTTATTTTAAAAAGAAATAACCCTCTACTTAGAATGTACAAGTCCCTAGGTTTGATCCCTAACACCACGGAAACAAAAACAAAACTCTAAAATTGATAAATAGCTAAAATTTAAACTTCAGTAGATAAGTAGGCAAAAGACATTAATAGATGTGTGGAAGAAAAAATAAATAGTAAATAGGAAAATACTTCTTCCTGCTAGTAATTTTTAAAATGCAAACCAAACAGTAATAGGTAACTATATTTGTCCTATCAGATTAGCGAAAGGAATTTTAGGGGTGGTTTAGTTTGATTTGGTTTGGTTTGGTTTGGTTTTGATTTTGATTATGGTTTGCTTTTGGTTCTGGTTTAGCTCAGTTTTTAAAACATGATCTCATACTCTGGTTTCTCTTCAGATTGTATAAATCTTTCTCCTTTTGAAACATGATCTCACTAGGTGTTCCAGGCTAGCCAGGGAGTTGAGTCCTCCTGCCTCTGCCTCCTAAGTACTGGCACCACCACACCCAACACACAGAAGGAATTCTAATAGAATTGCAAAGAATTTTTTAAAAAGATAAATGAACATTTAGTCAGAATTTACTGTATATAAGATAAGTGCTTTTAACTTACTGAATATCCATGACAGCCCTAGAAGGAATGTACTGTAATTAGCTACCTACATTTTGTAAGTAGATACCCTAGGGAGATTTCATAACTTGCCCAGAATTACCCAGTGGAGCCTGGATTTAAACCCAGAATGTGCCTTCTTAACTAGTAAGTTGTTCTGTCTGTGTATAAAAGGTTCATACTGGCCGGGCATGGTGGTGCATGCCTGTAATCCCAGCACTCAGGAGGCTGACGCAGGAGGATTGCTGTGATTTTGAAGCTATCCTGGGCTACAAAGTAAGTTCATGGCCAGCCTGAACTGCGTAGTGAAACTCCTTCTCGAAAAGACCAAAAAAAAAAAAAGCTCGTAGTATATATTCCGTGCTCCTAACTAGTACGTTAAACTGACTATACAAAATTAACAGTTCTTTGGATTGTTTTCCTCTGAGACTTCATTGGGAAATGAAAAACAGAAACTTTTAAAATAAGCATGTAATATTATAGGAAGCAGAGAACTGGAACAAGTTAAGCAAATGTTGAAGTGTTTTCCTCCAAGACCTCATTGATGTTTAACCCAGGTCTCCTTCCAGATGTGTCATACTCTTCAGAGTTCAGCAGTTGTCAAAAACAAAGCAATGTGACTCAGTTGTACACTAGAATCTATGTTATATTTATGGTGAATACCATCCAGATGATTGAGTTAAATCAGGTCTCCCTGACTGTATTTAAAACTACCTGTTAAAAGCATACAGGACTCCTTGTGGTTTTCCAGATGTATAGATGCTGTTTCCAAGGCCTGCCCTGTCAACGTCATCTACCTCTTCCTTGTTCTGTAAGACCTAGTCCAGACCCCCTTGATGTATACATACCCTTTCCCTTTAGTGTGAATCCCTGCGATTACCTCATGGTGCATTGCACTGTTGTTTTCTTGCCTCTGTCCTACTTCTGGACTGCAGCAGCTAACACAGTATCTATCACTCAATTATTTTCTCACTGATATGACAGAAAGTGTAAGGGAACAAAAGTTTCTGTGTAGTAAATGTGAACTAAGCAGTGTGAACAAAGTCTGAAGAGAGATACACCATGAAAAAATACTCTACCCAGGTCACAGATGACTGGTGTCTGAGGAGCGGCTGCAGGTCAGCAAGGAAGGCCAGTGACCAATAGAAAATGAGCAAACAAAATTGGCCAACCTCGGTAGTAATAAGAAATTATTAACAGTATTACTTTTTAAAAGAGTACTTTTAATTTATCATTAAAAGTATTCTAAAATAGTGTTTTTAAGCTTTGAGATTAAAAGCAAAAAACTGATGCAGTAGGAAAGCATATATACAGTGACAGTGGGATTATACATTGGCAGATGCTGTAAGAGAGACTTGGCATTCTTCCAAAATTACAAGTACATAGAGCCTCTAACCTAATGAGTCCACTTACAGGAATTTATCCTGCAAGTCTACTGAAAGGATTATGTGCAGCACATATAGTACCGCATTGTTGTCATAGGAGAAAGTGGAAGCACTCTGAGTGTTTATCAGTGGGAAGCAGATGAAGTAAATTATGTATTCATTCAGTGCGGTTTTCTACAGTCATTTGAAAGAAGGAAGCAGCTCTGCAGTATGGAATGAGCTTCCAAATAAGAAAAACAGCCAAGTGCAGAGCAGTTTGCAGAGTGTGATACCACTTGTGGTGGAGGGGAGAAAATGGAACCACATGAGACAGCAGAGAGAGCTAGCAGTGATCATATCTCTGAGGAGAGCAGCCCTGGTTAGTGGGGGTTGGGGAGTGGGATACTTTTCACTTTCTGCCCTTTTCAACCTCTTGTATTGATATGCACTACCTATTTTAAAAATACATAACCTTTTAAATAAAAGCAATGAAGGAAAGAAAAATACGGGTTGTTTTGGCAATGTAGAATTAGTGTTACAAAAAGTATCACAAGAAGCAGGTTTCCAACAATGAGGAAAATAAGGAAAGTACTCGTACTTTTCTTGTTGCTGAGACAAAATACACAACACCCAAAGTTAAAGGAGGAAAGGTTTACTTAAGGCTCAGTGTTTAGCAGTTTCAGTCCATAGTCAGCCAGCTCCAAGGCAGAGTGGCCTGCTAGACAGGCATCACTGAGGAGAAACAGTGTATGGTGAGCAGAAGGTACCAAAGCAACAAGGAACGACCACAGCACTTTCTGTCCCTTACATCTTATTCAGGCTACTCAGGCGGGTACCACTCACACCCTAATCCTAGTGCTCTTGATCCTAGCATTGCACCATGAATCAGCTCCAGCATCACACACTGTAGATCCAGATACCTCTGAAAAAGCCCTACCTGTGACTGCATGAGGCTTTGGGGGGATATCTAGACACAAGCTGTAACAGTACTCACTAATATTTATTGCATGTTTTCCTGTGCTGGGTAACTTTAAATATAATTACTTCACTTAATCCTTATAAATCCTGTGAGAAACATGTAGTTTTAGCCATATCATTAAAAAGAAGGAATTCTAGCCAGGTGTGGTGGCACACGCCTGTAATCCCAGCACTCGGCAGGCTGAGGCTGGAGGATTGCAAGTTCAAGACCAGCCTGGGTTACAAAGTGAGCTCAAGGCCAGCCTGAACTGTATAGCGAGACCCCGTCTCAAAAAGACAAAAAAAAAAAAAAGAGAAAAATTGAGCCAGATGTGGTGATGCACACCTGTAACTCCAGCACTCAGGAGGCTGAGGCAGGAAGATAGTCACAGGTTTGAGGCTTACCTGGGCTGCATAGTGAGTTTAAGATCAGCCTGAACTAAACAAGACCCAGTCTCCATGGGCTAGAGATGATAGAACACTTGGCCACCATGCACAAGGCCCTGGGTTCAATCCCAAAAACAGGAAAAAAAGAAAAAAGAAAATAGTTTTTTTTTAAAAAGACCTAAAGGAGCTGGGGGTTTATCTCAGCAGCACAGTGCCTGCCTGGCAAGCACAAGGTCGTGAGTTCGATTCCCAGTACCGGAAAAAAAAAAAACTAAAAAAAATAAAAATAAAAAAAGACCCAAAGCCAGACATAGTGGTGCATGCCTGTAATCCCAGCACTCAAGATGCTGAGGCAGGAGGATTGTTGCCAGTTTGAGACCAGCCTGGGCTACAAAGTGAGCTCAAGACCAGCCTGAACTGCATAATGAGACCCTGTCTTTAAAAAAAAAAAACAAAACCCTGTCTCCATAAAAAAAAAAAAGAAATGGGGAAGGGGGTACTGAGATGTCCACATATTAGGAGACTAAGAGTGTGTTTGAACTCAAGTCTTTTTTGTTTCAAAGTTGGAATTTTTTTTTCCACTAAACCATCCTGCTTCCAATTAGTGACCCATTTAAGTTTGCCTAAGTATAATTGTACACACTTCAGTAGTCATAAGCAGCAATTACCAAAAATGTCCACAAGATGGAGATGTAGGGTGCAAGCAAGCATTCTTTTAAAAGCAACGCTACACTATCAAAAGGCATTTTAAAATAGGTATATCCTATGTTGCAGTGTTATTTTCTTTAGCAATGTTATGTATCCAATAGAAATTCCATACATTATCTAGTTCCTTTTGCATTATAATACTTGGGAGGGCTTTTTATGCACCATACTTGTTTTCTGAGCACCATTTATATACGTATATATAAATCCACTTAAAATCTTTTCAACAAATAACATGAGATATTTGCCGTTACAATTTCTGTACTGTAATTGAGGAAATGAGCATAGAGAGAGGAAATAAGCATTCACAACTCAAATGGAAGAGCTGGAATTCAAATTTAGACAGTTAAATTACCTTCTTTTAAAAGCAAAAGCAGCTTATTTTGATAGTGTGACTTCGTTAAGGAAGTTTCATCTGTACATTGGTTTAAGAATACTTTTAGCCAGGCATGATGGCACACACCTGTAATCTCAGCTACTCTGGAGGTAAGGCAGGAGGATTGAAGGTTCAAAGCCAGCGTGGGCAACTTTGTGAGAACCTATCTCAAAAATAAATAAGAGGCTGGGGATGTAGCTCAGAGTACACGTTTAACATTGACTCAGCCCTGGGTTCAATCTCAAGCCCGAAAAAAACCAACTTTTTATTAGCTGATATCACCTGGGTTTGTATGCCCACTTTTTTCCAAACTAATATATATAGAGAAAAGCAAAACAATAGTATCCCTTAACTGTGAATTAGTGGCCAGAGTTTCATTCTTGTTTGTAGAAAACAGCCTAGATCCTCTCTTGGGAATTCAGACTATCTTACCTTCTCCCTCCCATCTGTGTTCAATGTTACATATCTTACCTTGTCACCTTTCATCATGGAAACATTGACCTGAGGAAATGCTGTATGTATGACTCTGTGACTCATCTTAGACATGTAAGAAAAATAATTCAGTACAAATTTTTTTTTCCTTAGTTGCAGAACTTGAAGTGAAAACCAGAGAAAAATTAGAAGCTGCCAAGAAAAAAACAAGCTTTGAAATTGCAGAGCTTAAGGAGAGGTTAAAAGCAAGTCGTGAAACTATAAATTGTTTAAAAAATGAAATCAGGAAACTTGAAGAAGACGATCAGACAAAAGACATATAAACAGTTCAGAAGAGAAGTTGGTAGTGTGCTAATAAGGGGAACTTTATGGAGAAATGGGCTTAATGCAAATGCTGTGTTTCTTAAAGGAACTGCATATGTAGTTGTCAACCATGGATTTCTCAGCAATGGAGTCAAAATAGTCTGTTCAATCTTCAATGGGAAATATTTGTGTAATAAGAACGGATGCTGTGTAGGCATTTTACCAGTCCATCTTAGGAAGATTCTATAATGTGAAGCACAATTTTTAAAAATTTTTATTGTAGTATATGAGTAGCCTATTTTCCTTTTGGCAAGCATCAAAATGTCATTATCAGTAAATAACCTGTACAAATTTTGTATTTCTGTAATAGTTAGAATTAAAGATAAGATTCTAAGCATGTGTATTTGATTTCTTCAAATCCTTATTTGCCCCTGTTCTACCTCTTTTGTATATGCTGTGCCCAAGTACTAAGTATTTAATAAACGTTGTTTTTGGACCTGTTTCTGCCTCGTGTAGTGTTTGTTTCTCTTTAAGACTTTTTGGACCTCCCTCAATACACTTACCACATCTCTGTAGTTTTATAACTACATCTTAAAGAAAAGCTTTATGTCGTTCTAAGTTGTTGCACTTACAAGGTTTATGAAGCTTGCACAAAGTTCTCTGTTGTCTGAAATTTCTGCTAGGGCCTTCTGGGGCTTGAAGGTGGTGCTTCTAATTGTGGCAGGCGTCATTCAGGTTTATCTTTTAGCCAAATGCCTACCATGCTCATGAGGATAAAACTTCCCATAATATAGGAGAGTCTGGGGATAGACCAGCAAAACTAATGAGGGAAGCAGTCTCATTCTACTTGAGAAACCTTGGCATGAGAGATCATCCCTCCTCATGAAGTCCACGTAGGCAGATTTACCTTTATGTTAGGTGTGCATACCAGGGTTCAACATGTGTCATCAAACTGACTGTGGTGGTACTGTATGCCTGTAATCTCAGGTACTGAGGAGACTGAGGCAGGAGGGTCACAAGCTTGAGGCCAGCCTTGGCAACTTAGTGGGACTGTGTCTCAAAAAAGGTCTGGAGATGTGGCTCAGTGCAGAGGCCTTGGTTCACTCCCCAGTACTGTGAGGGGAAAAAAAGTTAAACACTTGCCGTATGACTCAGCAAATTTACTCCTAGGTGTAGTGAACTGAAAACATGTCCATAGAGAAACTTGTATGTGAAGATTTATAGCAGCGTTATTCATAATACCCTCAAGTAGAAACAACCCAAATGTCCATTAACTAGTAAGTAAATCAATGTGGTCTGTCATTGCAGTGAATGATAATTCAGCAATAAAAATGAAGTGCTGATACGCTGTAATGTGAAAGATTCCAGACCCAAATGCCACATTGTATGATTCCAGTGTATGGAGTGTCCAAAAGAGGAAAAATTAGAGATAGAACTAGGAATGGGGAGTGACTAGGTTTGGGATTTTTTTGGGAGCTGATGAAAATTTTCTTGAATTAGCTAAGTGCTGGTGGTTTATAGTCAGTTTATGAATATTTAAAGAACTGGCTTGGAGGGAAAAGGGATTTAAAGAAAATGGCCAAAAATGGAAAAAAGGTTTTGTAAATGGGGAGGGGAAGAAAGGTTAAAGGGAGGTGAGGGGAATGGGAAAAAGATAACTCTGTACAGGTACAAATACCCTGTCATGAATATGATCATTATATACGGCAAATACGTACTAATAAAAATAATTTTTTTAAAAAACTGGCTTATATACTTCATAGTGTGTGAATTATATAATTTTAAAATTTTTTTTAAAAATAATACTGTGTTAACCATTAATTTTTTTAAATAATGGTAAGTGTTAACCATTTACTGAGTATGTGCTCCATTCTTAGCTAAAGAAAATCCAGTGAGTACATACTACCACCATTTAACAAATAAAACAGGGTCACAGAGATTAAATGCTTTGGTCTAGGTTACGTACTGGGAAGTCAAAGCCCCAACATTCAGCCAAGCTGTATTGATCAAAAGTGGATAGGTTCCATTTACATAACTGATAATAGAATACGACTGTCCTTGTGTGTACGTAAACTGTATTTCCCACAAATCAGTTGAAAAAGTTAATACAAAAATGGGCCAAGAATATGGACAAGTAATTCAGAAAGAAAAAAATACAAATGATGGTCAAAAAAAATGTGAAGAGATATATAAACTCACTAGTAATAAGGAAAATACCAATTAATAAAAGACAGTTTTCTCGTTACAGAGACAGCATTTAAAGATTTTTCAATATGCGGGCCCACAGAGTAACTGGTACTGTGCATCAAGTTTAATAGCTGTACACCGTTAACTGTCTCGGAATTTAAAATTAGTTAATTTCACTGCTAGGAGACATTCCCATATGTGCATAATGATATTCATGGCTTGTTTTGAGTAGTGAGCAATTGGATATAAATGAAATATCTACCAATATGTACAGAAGTTTGTGTAAATTTTTAGAAAACATTAGTTATTTGAAATAAAATTAGAGTGGGTGTTGGGGAGAATGGGTAAGGGATAAAGAAATCCCTTTCTCATGAGAGTGTGACTTTTTATGAACTTTCTAGCTATTTTCATGCCACTTGGTAAGGATACTATGTCAGTGGTACTGTAAGGCAGCAGTGTTTGTGGCAAAAAGCCCTCTTCGGTAAACTGCATCTGGAGGGACAACTGTCAATCCTTAGCAGGAACTAACTTTCTTGGACTAACCTGCTATGACTCAATCAGCACGTCTCTCATGGAAACCCTGGAAGCTACACCATGAAGTTGTTACAAGAGATATCAGCTCCTATGGTAAATGAGGCCAGTAATTCAAGACCGTTCCCATGCTGGCATGTTGCATGTCTTGGATTGAACCTAAGCTGCATTGTTCAGTGGACAGCTGCAAGGAATCCTGGGAGTGCTTCCCTATACCCTGGTGGCAATCTGTGCTTTCCTCTGGTGTAGCTTTTGGAGTAACAGAATGTGGTCCACAGTAGGATTGTGAATTAATACTCAGTTCAACCTAAAAATACTCCCTGCTGAGCATAGCTAGGTAGGCTTTCATGGTAAATTGAAAATAAATTTCTAAGTTAAAAAATTAGTTTATATGTACCTTCCATTTCAGCTGGTAGGACCTTCATCTTGTTCCTTAAATATGCCTTGAACTTCCTTGAATCTCACACTGTCCATCTTTGTTAAAATATTTTCTTCCTCTCAGACAGAAGTCAGCTTGCCTTCCTCTGAGCTGCCACAGCCTGGTGTTTACCTCTTTTTTGGCCATCCCTTTACCTGGAAAGGAAAAGCTGGAATTGATGGCCTCCCAGCTCAAGGGTTAACTTTATGTGTTCCCATCCTTGATCATTCCATTTATCTTAGTAATTGTATGTAAAGCACTTGGCAGGCCTCCCATCTAGTAAGTGTTCCATAAACTGTTGCTGGCATTTTATTTATTCTCTGCTGCTTCACTTCTGGTGCCCCTGCTGGGCCTGTTCTCCACTAAGGCACAGACCTAGTTTCAGATCTTGGCTGTCACTCCCTCTATGCTGGCCTGTGCAGTGCTAGGCACCGTGTGTCCCATCTGTCTCAGTATATCCCAAATAAGGACATAGATCATTACATGTCAAAAATGAAAACTAGTTATGGTACCATTCATGTGGATCTAGTTATATATGCTAAGCCTGTCCTATACTGACTTTAGGAGATTATACAAATTTATAAATTTTTTTGAGTTCTAGTGACTAGGTTATTTTTGTATCTGTAAAGAACAACACAAAGCTGCGGGACAACCTGGTCCAGTCTTCTAGGATAGGAATCCACAAACTTTTTTTTTTAAAGAACCAGACAGCAAATATTTTAAGGTCTTAATCACAGTTACTTTAAGTCTTGTAGTTTGAAAGCAGTCAAACATAAGCAAATGAGTGCTGTGTTCAAATAAAAATAGATTTTTTTGACACCGAAACTTGAATGTCATATAGTTTTTACATCACAAAATATTTTCTTTAATTTGAATGCTTCCAAAAACTGAAAAAAAATGCAGAAAAACATTCTTCCTTCACAGGCCAGACAAAAACAGGCAGTGAGCCAGACAGAGCCCAAGGGCTTGAGCTGACTGCTTCTTGTTCCTTCCTCTGAATCAGAGCTGCATCAGAAATGCTGGCCCCAAGAGGGAGCTCTATGATTTGCTTTGTGAATTCAGCTTGCGCTCAGCCCCTTATAAATTGTCTGGAGTTGAATTAGTCCAAGTTACTCTTTGAAAGGGATTTGCAGAGGAAGCACTGGAGCAGAAGCACACTGACTTGTTTCCTTCTACTTGATATCACCCAAGGCTTGTGGCCTTCCTGTCTCAGAGTGTTGCAAAAGCATAGCATCGCAAGGAATTCATTCCTTAACCTCCTCAGTTCATCGCAGCTTGCCTTCTTTCTTCTGCCCACGTCAGACACCTTGGGGCCACGTCCGAATGCAGGAGTTTTCAGGGCTCATCTGACCTTTCCGCAGCATTTGATAGAAGTTACCACTTTCTTTTACCTGGAATTTCCTTTCTCTTTCCTCTCTTATCACTATTACGTATCTTTCTTCCTTTCTTTTTCTTCTTTCTTTCCTTTTTTTCTTCTTTTCTTTCTCTTTCTTTTTTCTTCAGTCTTGTAGGCCAGTCTTTTTCTTCTCAGCCTTTTTCAGCATGGCCTATCCCTCTGTTCATGCTATACATGGTTCGTTCTATTTGTTTGTTGTTTTTTCAGTGGTAAGGATTGAACCAAGGGCCTTCACACTGAGTTATATCCCCAACTCATTTCTACTTTTTATTTTGAGCCAGAGTTTTGCTAAGTAAATTGCCAAAACTAAGCTTGAACTTTTGATCCTCCTGCCTCAGCCCCTCAGAGTGCTGAGATTATAGATGTGTGCCAGCGTGCCAAACTGTACAGATGTTATTTATTCTCTGAGATTCTATCCCAAACCAGCTTTTTCAAAACTTTTACTTACCCGTGATTTTAACAACTTTGTGACCACAGGCAAATTACTTATCCTCTGTCCCTTGCTTTCCTCTTGTTTAAAGTGAACATTATAGTTAACCTTACCATGTTATTGAGAAGACCAAATGATGATGTATATAAATAATTTAGTGTGGGGCTCAACCTAGAAAGTACACAAGCAATATAAATTCTTGTTACGGCTCACATCTAGATGTCTCCCTGAAGTTCCATACAGTCCCAGCTGGGACCCTTGGGGCATTGCAGCTGAGTTGCTCTTAGGGTGTGGGGCCTGGATGGAAGAAGAGGAGCACGGTGGGGCCTGGATGACCTGCACGGCTGTCTCCCCCTTCCCCGTTGCTCCCGTGACCGTATCTGCTTCCTGGAAACCCCCCTGTGAGCAGCCTCCCTCCACTGTGGCCCCATGCCGTGCCGTCCTGCCTCGGAGCCAGCCAACTCTAGACTAAAACCTGAGCCAGATCCTCTCCTTTAAGTTGTGTGCATTGGGTACTGTGGCCCAGTGGTAAAGTGACTACCATGGTTATTTTTTAAACAGTCTTATTAATGTCTAATTTACTTATTACTTGAGCTAAATTGTGTCCCCTCCAAAATCCATAACCACTAGTTATGGTTGAATCCATAACCACTAGTACCCAAGAATGTAACTGTATTTGGAGATAAAGTCTGTAAAGATGTAATTACACTAAAGCGAGGTTATTAAGGTGAGCCTAATTGAGTATGACCAGCATTCGCATAAAAAGAAAATGTGGACATGGGCACATACAGGGGGGCAAGGTGAGCTGCAAGTGATGTGAAGACAAGCAGAGGAGATGGCCACCTACAGCAAAGACGAGGCCTGGGACAGAGCCTTTCCTCACGGTCTTCAGAGGGAACCAGCCCTGCTGACACCTTGATCTGGGCTTCCAGCCTCCAGAACTGGCAGGAAGTACATTTCCATTGTGTTGGCAACCCTAGCACATGAATATGTACACCATAAAATCCAGTCACTGTGATAATGTAATCCAATGATTTTTTTTTTTTTTTTTTTTTGGTAAATTTACAACACTGTGCAGTTATTACCACAATCTAATTTTAGGATATTTTCATTTGCTGTAGAAGAAACTTTGTGCCTGCTTGCAATCGTTCTCAATTCCCACCTTCAGCTCCAGGCAGCACTATTTTTCTCGCTGCCTCTATAGATTTGCTTTTGGGGGATTTCAATATATCACTTCTAATAATTAGAAAACTTTATATATTGAGAGACAGCCTACTCTAGGTCCTTATCATCTTCTTAAAGCTTCTTATAATGAAGGACTGTGGATATAGCTGCATGCTAAGCCACTTGCCTAGCATGTGCATGGTCCTGGATTTGATCCCCAGCACTGAAAAAAAATTCTTTTTCCCCCCAATATTTATTTATTTATTTGGTATCAGGAATCGAACTCAAGACCTTGTGCTTGCCAGGCAGGCACTTGTGCCGCTGAGCTATGTCCCTGGCAAAAAAAAGAACTTCTTGTAATGAGCCAAATCCTCTGCCCCATAACTTTTTGTAGTGACATACTGCTATTATAGTTCATCTGCAATACAAGTAGGACAAAAATTATGTGTCACAGAAGTTAGGATGATTAAGATATTCAGTCAAAATGACAATCATAATCATAATTTGAGGAATAACCCCTTTATTTTTAGCAACAATGAAAAAGACTGGCAAGAGAGATGATGAGAGTCTGTGCTTTTTTGAGTTGCTGGAGGAGAGAGAAGCCCAAGAAGAATTTCGGCAGAACCGCTAATGAAAAGCTGTTTCTCCATCGTAAGACCTGAACTGACAAGCTACTCCCCAGAGCCGCTCAGGGGCATCTGATAACTTAGCAGGACATTCCCTCAAGACCCGAGTGTGGGGCCACCGCCTCAACAGCAGAACGTCCATGCTGCCGAGGTCCCTGCTGGAGCTACACAAAGAAGGGGCTTTGTGTGACATCCCTTTTGTAGCAAAGATCCACTTAAATGAAATCAATCAAGGACATTCTGTCAAAACCACAACTGTGGGCATCTTTGCTTTTTTCTCACCTAGAAAAGTCAGCCTCTCCTAGTATACTTAGCAAGCCATAGTAATTTAAACTGAATGTATCTGTAGCTGTACCTATGCGTGCAGATCTGCATGGTTTTTTTTCTCCGGTACCGGGAACCGAACTCACGACCTTGCGCTTGCCAGGCAGGCTCTTTGCCGCTGAGCTAAATCCCCAGCCCCTCAGATCTGCATGTTTCAGGGCACTATTTATTTGATAGAGTTGGCTGCGCACCGCATGTGTGCCAGCTACTGTTGTAAGTACTTGAGTATGTCAGTGCATAACAATGTTACTTCCGATTATAATACTAGCATGTTAGAAGACAGTCAGAAAGTAATAAACAAAACTAAGTCAGTTAACTAGAAGGTTAAATTAGAAGGTATTAAGTGACACAGGAGAAAGAGGATTAGAACAGAGTAAGGAGGTTGGGAATACGGGGGCAGAGTGTAGACAAGGTTGCAAGTTTACATAGGGTGGTATCTCGAGGTCTTTTTTTTTTTGGGTTTTTCTCCGGTAGCAGGAACCGAACTCACGACCTTGCGCTTGCCAGGCAGGCGCTTTTGCCGCTGAGCTAAATCCCCAGCCCTAAATACTGGGACTTTTTGATACCAACAGAAGTGAAAAAAAAAAGTGGAAAAGGCTATGGAGAAAATAATCTCTCAGGTACAGAAAGAAATGATGCTTAAAATCAAAGGTATTAGAGAAGTCACAGATAAAAAAATAGATGAGCTAAGAAAAATGATGGAAACAAATAATGCCAAGCATAGGAAAGAAATGGAATCCATGAAACAGATCCAAGTAGAAATCCAGGAGATCAAAACCTCCATTGAAAGCATATGCAGTATGTTGAATGAAGGAAAGGATAAGATTTTAGATCTCGGGACAGAATTACAGACAGTGACAATGCAAAGAAATGTATCTT
>NW_004955405.1:9714094-9722736 GCF_000276665.1 Chinchilla lanigera
TTTTTTTTTTTTTTTTTTTTTTAATAAAGTGGGAAGAGTTGAGTCCAGGACCTACACACTGAGCTATATTCTCAGCCCCATTTTATATTGTATTTTGAGACAGGGTATCACTAAATTTCCCACCTTAGGTTTAAGTTGCAATCCTCTTCCTTCAGCCTCCCAGAGTGCTAAGGTTATGGGCATGCTCCACCACACCAGGCTCTCCAGGCCTTATTGAGAAGGTGGCATTTCAGCAACACACAGAAGAGGTGAAGGCCTGGGTGGACAGTTGTTTCTGAAGATAGTGGCTCAGGCAAAAAGAACAGCCAGGGTCACCCCCCCCCCCAAAGCAAACATATCTGTGGTATGTTTGAGGACCACCAAAAGCCCACTGTGGCTGGAGCCACGTGAACAGAGGAAATCAGCATAGCTGGTGGATACCAGGAGGCAAACCCCACAGGGTTTTGGTGTCCACTACATGGACTTTAGTTTTTATTCCAAATGAGACAGGAAACCAAAAGCACATGTGGTGCACACACCTGTAATCCCAGGTACTTGGGAGACTGAGGCAGGATGATCACTTAAACTCAGGGGTTCAAGGACAATCTGAGCAACATACTGAGAGCTCCCACCTTCACAAACACACAAAAACCCAGTGTTGTTGGATAGGCAACATGTGAAAGGTAATAATGTAGAATGAACAAAAAAACTGGGAAAGAGCTGGGCATGGTAGCACACACATATGATCCCAGCTAGTGAAGAGGCTGAGGCAGGAAGACCCCAAGTTCAAGCCCAGCCTGGGCAATTTAGGGATGCTATCTCAAAGTAAAACTTTTAAAGGGATACTCACATGCTCATAGTCCTGAGTTCTATTCCCATTGTGTGCATGCGCACACGCACACACAAACCCCAACTGCCCAGAGCATAAAACTTATCTTTGATCAGAAATCTAATTATAAATCAAGTGTGGTGGCACACCTGTGATTCCAGCACTCCAGAGGCTGAGACAGGAGGATTGCTGAGCCCAAACCCAGCCTAGGCTACACAGAGAGTTCAAGGCCATCCTAAACTACATAGCAAGACCCTGTCTCAAAAAAACAAAAACTAACAAACAAAATGTAATTATAGACATGTCTTTGAAGTTTTCTTCTTTGAACTCTCACACTGTAAAATATATCAACTGAAAGAAAGTAGATCAACTCAAATAAGCAGTGGCAGCCCAAAAAGGATTTAAATTCCTCTTGATCTCCATCTCCTCTCAATCCAACTATAAAGGTTTATATCTAAAATGTCCCCCAAAGCCTCACGTGCTCCCAAATGGGGCTTATGGGAGTGACTGGATCATGAGTGTGACAACTGAATCTTCAAGTTACACTACAAAGGAACAGTGCTGAGAAAACAAAAAACAAATGTGTGGATGAGTGCAACAAAGAAAGGATGCAGAAACAACTCCAGACACATTCAGCCCCCTGATCTTTAACAAAGGGACCAAAAATATACACTAGAGGAAAAATAGCCTTTTTAACAAATGATGCTAGGAAAACTGGGTATCCAGATGCAGACTGAATCTAAATCTATATCTTCACCATGTACTAAGTAAAAAATCAATATGATCAAAGATTTAAATGTTAAAGCAGAAACACTTAATCTGCTAGAAGGTAAAATAGGTAAAACCCATAGGTAAGGACTTTCTGAACACAAGTAATTACACAATTACACGAGTAATAATACCAAGAATCAACAAGTGAGACCAAATCAAATTAAAAGCCTTTTGCAACCAACAGAGTAAAGAGAAAACCTATAGAATGGGAAAAAGGTTTGCCAGCTGTTTTTTGGTGGGAGGACTAATGTCTAGAATATATAAAGAACTCAAAAACTAGTATAACCATTATGGCAGTCACCATGGAGATTCCTCAAAAAACTAAAACTATAAATTCCATTTGACCCAGCTATTCCTCTTTTTTTTTTTTTTTTTTGGCACTGGGAATCAAACTCAGGAACTTGTGCCTGCCTGGCAGGTGCTGTGCTGCTGAGCTATGTCCCCAGCCCTTATTCCTCCTTTAAGTATCTTCCCAAAAGGGTTAAAGAAGTCATTACAGTGACACACACATACCCGTGATTATAGCAGCACAATTCATAATAGCTAAATCTTGGAAGCAGCCTATATGTCCACCAACAGATGAATTGATAACGAAAATGTGGTATTAATATATAATGGAGTACTACTCTGCCACAAAGGATAAGCTTTAGTTATTTATAGGAAAATAACTACAAATTTTTTGAAGGAAAATGGGTGCACCTTGAGACCTTAATGTTAACCGCAATAAATTAGACACACAAGCTTAGATATTGCATAGTTTCTCTTATATGAGGAACCAAAAATATAAATAAACAGCAAAATAAAAGACAGGTAATAGAAACTAGGCAAATAGATCTTTTACAAATGGGAAGACAACAAAGAGGGAAAGCTAGAAGGGCGGCAGAGAAACGAGAAATAAACAAAGAATGATATGTGTTATGTACATGTACCAACTCCCCATGAGGTATGTGATCATTACGTACTACAAACATATACAAATGAAAGAATAAAAACTGGGGGGGGGAATCAAATAACAGAGCCAGGTGTGGTGGTGCACACCTGTAATCCCAGCACTTGGGAGGCTGATGCAGGAGGATCGCTGTGAGTTCAAGGCCAACCTGTGCTACATAGTGAGACTCTGCCTCAAAAAACAAAAACAAACAAACAAAAAACTTAAACTAGAAATTTCATTTGCTGGCTACCTCTAGCAGAGGACTAACATCTAGAATATATAAAGAACTCACAAAAAATTAGACTTCTCAAAATAAAAGACCCAATCAAAAAATGAGAAACTAAAATGAATGGAAAGTTCTCAGAAAGCAGAAATATTAATGGCCAATAAATATATCAAAAAATGTTCACTCTCTCCAATAATTAGAGAAATACAAATTAAAGCAACACAGATTCCATCTTACTACAGAAAGAGTGGCTGTCATCAAGAAACCAAGTAATAACAGATGCTGGTGAAGACGCAGGAAAAAAGGAACACTTCTACATTGTTGGTGGGAATATAAACTAGTACAACCACTATGGAAATCAGTGTGAAGATTACTCAAAAAGGTAATAATAGAAATTTCATTTGCTCCAGCTATTCCCTTTCCAGAAGATATCTTCCCAAAAGAGTTAAAGACATCATATTACAATGATATGTGCATACTCATATTTATAGCAGCACAAATTAAAATAACTAAATCTTGAAAGTAGCCCCTATGTCCATCAACAGATGAGTGGACAAAGAAAATGTGATATTTTTATACAACAGAGTTCTGCTCTGCCATAAAGAAAGGTAAATCTGAATCATTTGTAGGAAAATGGGTGCACCTTGAATCCATGTTAAGTGAAATAAATGGGACACACAAGCTTAAAAAATGTATAGTTTCTCCATATGAGAAACCCAAAGTATAAGGCAAAGAGCAAAATAAAAGATACACAATGGGAATAGAGAGTTAGATCTGTGGCAAATGAAAAGGAGACTAGAAGGTGGATGGACAGAGAGGGAAGAAAGAAATGTAAAAAGAATTGCTATGTGTCATGTACATGTACCAGCTACCCACAGTGAATGTATTCATGATGTACCACAAACGGGCACCATGAAAAAAAGATCGTCATCATTCTCAACAGAACTCATGCATACAAATTGCGTATTTGACACTTTGTATCCAAAGTGGTGGGATCCGATCAGAAGTGATGGGTCACTGGGGACAGGGCCTAGGAGGGTACATTGGCCTCCCCAACTCCTCCCTCTGCTGTCTGCTTCCTGGCCCCCCGTAATGCGAGCAGCCTTCCCCGGCCAGGCTCCTCTGCCTGCTACTTCTGCATTGGAACCGGCCAGTACGGACTGAAATGTCCGAAACTGTGAACCTCCTTACATCTCTCCTCCTTACATTGTGGATGCCAGACATCGTGTCTCAACAACAAGAAAGTGTCTAAAACACCTGGGCATGGTGGTGCATGCCTGTAATCCTAGCACTTGGGAGTCTGAGGCAGGAGGATCACTGTGAGTTTGAGGTCAGTCTGAACTACATAGTGAGACCCTGTGTCAAAAAAAAAAGATGAAAGAAAGAAAGAAGGAAGGAAGAGAGAAAGAAAGAAAAAAAGAAAGAAAAAGAAAGAAAGAAAGAAAGAAAGAAAGAAAGAAAGAAAGAAAGAAAGAAAGAAAGAAAAGGAAGTATCTAAGACAGATGAGAGTTCTATAGCTTATGATGTCTAGAATTCAGACAATCCACCAGTTTCACCTTTTTTAAAAAAAACAGGGTCTGTCTTAGTTACTTTTCTCATTGCTGGGACAAAATACTCAACACTCACAGTTAAAGGAGGAAAGGTTTATTTAGGTCACAGTTTGTAGAGGCTTTTTCAGTCCACGATCAGCTGTCTTCAAGGCAGGGTGGCATGGCAAAGGAGCAGCCATTCTTGGCTGTAGAAGACAGCAAAGGCAGCAGTTGAGGAGGAGGAGGGAAACAAGCCTCTTTCTGCCCCTTTTATCTTATCTAGACTGCTGGGATTAGGCCGGTGCCAATCCAATCAGTGGACTAATCTGGCAATCACCCACCCTTGACCCTAGCAGCCTTCATCCCAGCACCGAACCATGAATCAATCACAAACTTTAGATTCAGCTACTGCCAAACAAGCTCCATGTAAAAGTGCATGAGGCTTTGAGAGGACATCGAGACACAAACCATAACAGAGTCTCACTATGTAGTTCAGGCTGGCCTTGAACTCACTATATAGCTTAGGTTAGCTTTGAACTTGCAGGGATCCTCCTGCTTCAGTCTCCTAAGTGCTGGGATTACAGGCTAATGTACCAACTTCTTAAACAGAGCATCCTCGGGATTTCCAAGGTGAAAGCTGGCTTGGCCTGCTGAGTAAATACCCAGACTTTGAAGCCAGGGTGTCTGGGGATTAACCACGGTGATACAGTTGGTTGCTCATCGTGCCGTGGGAATACATTTGTACTTACATAGCTTTCCTTGTTGGGGATGTGTTACCACCAGTTGTTTGTGGGATATCAACTTGGCAAGGAAGAATATCTTCAGCAAAATGTCATAGTCATGGAGCATGGGGTTCAAAACTCTGAGAAATCCCACTCAAATTCTGCGGTGCACACAGGCATTCCCAGAGGAGATAAACTGAGCAATTCAAAAACTGTACGTAGACCCAGGTATGGTTCAAGCACACACCACACACACAAGGAACAGTAGCCAGTGTAGCAGTCACCGGGGCCAGGAGAAAGGAAGGCAATGAGAGGAACATGGGACTTATTTTCCCTGTGGGCTTTGTGTCCCATGGTATTTTTAAACAGAAGTGGGCATAAATCCAGCATCCTCAGTGCTTTCAAACCAACATTTAATGTTAAAAATGCAGTCATGTGCCACATAACAACATGGAGATAGCAACAAATTGCATGTAATCCACCGTGTTCCCGTAAGATTAAAATGAATCTTGAAAAATTCCCGCCACCTAGTGATATCACAACCATTGTGATGTCGCAGCCAAGTGCATTACTCATGTGTTGGTGATACTGGTTGAACAAGCCAACCGAACTGCCAGTCCTATCAAAGTACAGAACGTACCATTATGCACCACATGTACTACTTAATGGTAACAAATGGCTGTTCCTGGTTTTTGTATTTACTATACTTTTATCATTATTTCGGAGTGCACTCCTTCTACATATGAAAGAAATAGCATGCTGCATTATTGTCAGCGGCAGCCTCATGGAACTCTGCTTCTCTGTGTCACAGGCGGCATCCAGAGGCCCCTTTGTGTGATTGACAGAGACCATCTAGGTTTGCGGACACACTTGATGTGTGCAGGAGGAAACTGCCTAACAGTGCACTTCTCAGAACATTTTCCCATGGTGTTCAGCAGTGCTCCACTCTATTTGGAGCTCGCAATGGACACAGTGATGGTGACAGTTTCAGATCAAGTATGAATCCGGTGGGAAAAATGAGAGGAATGGCCCCCATGCTTGGTAAGAGGTGGTTACAGCTGTGGAAGCCAAGGCTGTCTGCAGCTGAGAACGGGCGGAGAGAGCGCCAGTGCGAAAATGGCCGTGTGTGAACTGAATGCCGAGGGAAAGACGGCTAACAGGCAACGTGGAAAAGACCAGCCAGGGGCCCTAAGCAGAAACCTCAGTCCTGTAAAACGCCCTGAGTGTTGCTGCCTGAAGGTGGCCTCTCTCACTGTGAAGGACTGCTGTGCAGATTAAGAAGCCTTATGCTGGGTGTGGTGGTGCACATCTGTAATCCCAGCGCTTCAGAGGCTGAGATGGGAAGATTTGCTGCAAGTTCAAGGCCAGCCTGTGCTACAGTGAGTTCAAGACCAGCCTGCACTACATGAGACCCTGTCTCAAAAAAAAAAAAAAAAAAAAAAAAAAAGAAAAAAGGAAATGAAGAAGGAAGAGAAGGAGAAGGAGAAGGAGAGGAAGAAAAGAAGAGCCCTTAAAAAACATTTTGGAAGGTCAGTTCACATCTATTTTCTAATTGTCATGTTCTGTCAGCACTTCTGCGAGAACAGAACCATTACACCCGCCTGGGAAGCTGATCCTCCAGGCCGGGCATCTCCCAGGCCCCTGGTCTCACCTCAGTGGGAGAAGAGTGGAAAGTGCTGATGTATCCCAGCTCCAACTTTAGGTTTCTTCCATGGCCACTAAGTTACCTGTGAAGGGCTTCAAAGAGAAACAGGTACAAAGAATTCAACCTGGTTAATCAGTTGTCCTCCCTCCCCCATCAAACAATGCAGCATCAACAAACAAAGGCTTTCAACCTTCCTACGAGCGAGCAAGAAAAAGATTCTCTTGATTTTTAATACTATATATTTGTAGTCCTGTAGCTGAGGGATTGGAGCCTGCCCAAGAGACATAAGATAAAGTAGTTAATTGGCCCCAGGTAAAAGCCCAGAACTCCATAATAGTGTAGTCTAATGCTGGTTATCAGAAGAGTGAAATTTTCCAAATCTAGAGCAGAGGCACTTATCACAAGCAAGGTGAGGCTGCCCTTGATTTGGTTCAAAGGACAGCTGGAGAAGCACACTGGGTCACAGTCCCTGCTTCTCTCCCCAAAGCCCGCCCACCACCAGGACGGGGCTGCCTTCACTAGAGTTTGGATTTGAAAGGACAAGCCCTCTGTGATGGTCTGATGTCCTTATAGGTCAGTGTGTCATGTTTAATTTGGATGATAAAAATGCATTTGGTGAGAGATTGCTGGTCAGTACCAAATTTGGTCAGGACTAAATAAACCATCATGGGTGATAGCAGGGCATGGCAGTGCATGCCTATAGTCCCTGCATTCAAGAGGCTGAGGCAGGAGGATCACCTTGAGTTCAAGCCCAGTCTGAACTACATAGCAAGACCCTATCTCAAAAAAAAAAAAAATCAAAGAAAAGAAAAGAAAAATAAAAAAACAAAAAGTAAAACGATCAACTACTGTTCATAAAAGCTGCCTGAGTGGGAAACAAAAATCTTGTGACTATAAATCCTTTGTTTTTCACATCTATCTTCCACTGATAATTCTGTATATTATAAATTAGCTTGCTCAAAGGGGGCTGGGGATTTAGCTCAGTGGCACAGTGCCTGCCTGGCAAGCACAAGGTCATGAGTTCGATTCCCAGTACTGGAAAACAAACAAACAAACAAAAAAAATTAGCTTGCTCAAGGCCAGCCTGAACTGCATAGTGAGATCCTGTCTCAAAAAGACAAAAAAAAAAAAAAAAAAAAAAAATTTAAAAGCTTCTGCACAACAAAGAAAATGACCAACAGAGTGAAGCTATGACCTACAGAATGAGAAAAAATTTTACACCTAGGACAGAAGACTAATATCTAGAATATATAAAGAACTCAGAAAAAATTAGACCCTGAAAAGTAAAAGGCTCACTCAAAACATGTACAACTGAGATAAAGAGGTAAATCTCAGAAGTACAAATGGCCAATAAACACATGAAAAAATGTTCAACATCTCTGGCCATTAGAGAAGTACAAATAATAGCAACACTAGGGTTCCATCTTACTCCAGAAAGAATGGCTATCTTCAAGAAATCAAAGAACAAATGCTGGTGAGGCTGGGCAAAGGGGAGGAATCCTTCTACACTGTTGGTAGGAAGGTACACTAGTACAACCACTACAGAAATCAGTATGGATATTCCTCAAAAAACTAATACTAGAAATCCCACTTGACCCAATTATTCCCCTTATAGGTATCTTCCCAGAAAAGTTAAAAGACATATTATAGTGATACACACATACTCATGTTTATAGCAGCACAATTCATAATAGCTAAATCTTGGAAATAGCACATATGTCCATCAACAGATGAATGGATAAAGGAAATGTGATATTTACACACAGTAGAGTGTACTCTGCCATAAAGAAGGGTAACCTCCAGCAAACCATTTGGAGGAAAACGAATGCACCTTGAGGCCATACTGCTAAGTGAAATAAATCAGACACAGGTGCATAAATATTGCATGGTTTCTTTTATATGAGAAACCCAAAATATAAATAAAGAGCAAAATAAAAGATAGATAATAGGAAATAAGGAGATAGACCTTTTTTCAGATGGGAAAGAGATCAAGAGATGGAGGGAGGAGG
>NW_004955405.1:9722836-9754583 GCF_000276665.1 Chinchilla lanigera
GGGGGAGGGGGAGGGAAAAAGCCGGTGAGAAAGAACTGAGATGTGTTATGTACATGTGCCACCTCCACATGAGGAATGTAATCACTATGTGCTGCAAACACGTGCTAGTAAAAAATAAAAACTAGAAGGAAAAAGGAGAAACAGTCCCCTGGAAATCAGCAGGGCTTAGTTTGATGTTGGCGTTTTTTGTTGCATGCCTCCCTAGAAATGCTGGAGTTAATATTTTTAACAATAAAAAAAGCAATAAAAACTCCTGAAGTCAGAGGTCCCTTAAAAAAAACTGCCAATGGGGAAATCTTGTCTCATGTGGAAAGAGATTTTCAGTTAGATGATCAAGTGAATAAGTTATACTTAAACTTTCTGGCTTTACTATTTATCTTAGTCAAATAAAGCTGTGTATTTCAGAGATGAATCAAAGGTCATTCCCCTGGTGGAGACAGATGCTGGAGATTGCCTTGTGTCAGGGAAGCTATCCTAGCAGTGACTCCAGCCTTCGACGGTGATAGTGTTGTTCGTGTTCATTGGATAAGAGTTCCCGAAAACCTAAGTTGTATTTGGACTGCACTACTGTTTGCAATGTGTGTAAGCTATTTTCTTTTTACAAATTGTTTGAGCTGCACTAAATCTTTTTTTTTTTTTTTTTCAGTACCGGGGATCGAACTCACAACCTTGTGCTTGCCAGGCAGGCGCTTATGCCACTGAGCTATATCCCCAGCCCTGCACTAAATCTTGATGGCCAAGTCTCTGTCCCTCTTTTTAAAATGTCTGTAATAAATAGTTGTCTAAAACATTCTCCCATCAACAAACAGATGTATGTATTGGAGGGCATTGATGACCAAGAATTAGAATTGACTCTAGCTTTGCCCCTACTTCTTTTCCTTGGAGAACCCATCTCTGTGTAATAGAGTTAAGTGTTATTTGTTTCATACCAAATCAAAATCTACATAATCTTAATACATTTGGGCCAATTCTTCAACCTCACTACCATACCATCATTACAACTTCCAAAAAGCTATAAAGACAGCTGGCTTACATTTCACTTTCATCATTTCTTGCCCCCGGTTCTGATCATTCCTCCTTCAGTGTCCAAGTGTCACATCCTCTAAGTCCAAACCTCCCCACTCTTAGGCACCATCTGTAAGTTAATCCTCTCTGTACTTCTGTTGCACTCATCTCTCCCTATTGTGCTCATCGTACTTTGCCATGTGTTTATGTGTCATTCTCACCAGTGTGAATGGGAAGCCAATCAGAGGGGCTCTGCCTCTTCTATCTTTGTACACCATGGCCTGGCTCAGTGCCTACCATCACAGAAGGTTCACATAAACATTTGCTGAAAGGAAAGGTGATGGAATGGAGGACGGAGAAAGAGTCACTTCCTACTCTAAAGGAACATACAGTGTAGCAGACCAGAGAGGATCTGGCCATAAGGATAATGCAAGAATGTGGGTGACAGGTGACATTATCAGTACAGCATTTGAGATTGGTTTTAAAGGATGCTGGGACCTGGTGTGGTGGCACACGCCTGTAATCCCAGAACTTGGGAGGCTGAGGCAGAAGGATTGTTGTGAGTTCGAGACCAGCCTGGGCGACTGAACTCAAGGCCAGCCTGAACTGCACAGCAAGGCCTTGTCTGAGAAAGACCAATTAAAAAAAAAAAAAAAAAAAGGATGCTGGGAGGACTTTCCCAAAACATGGAGCTGTATAAGCAAAAGAAGTTATCTGGTTTAACTTTAACTTGTCCAGGGGTTGTTGAGTGGACTGTCAAGAATTGGTGAGATAAGAACTGGAACCCAGTTGGACCTGCAGGGTTGACTGTCCCCGGTTCTGAATTTTCTTCAAGTGATAGAGAACTACTATCTCTTACGTACAAAAAATAGTGTGGGTGAGGTGAGCTTTCATTACTTCAAGGTTTAAATATTGGATTGCCAAGGAGGAACAGGAAAAGAATTCTTGCCTAATTGTCATGGCTCATTCCCTCAGCTACTGAATGGAGGGCAATAGAAAGGTATTATCACAGCAGCAGGGATTTTTTTGAGGCAGGGGTCTCACTCTGTTGTCAAGGCTGGCCTCAAACTCATGACCCTCCTGTTCAATTTCCCAAGCAGCTGAGATTACCAAGGGGCAGGGAATCAGATTTAGACACAGGGCAAGAGGCAGAGAGGCAAACTGGGAGACTAGGAGTTACGATAACCTGAAGAACCGCTGTACGCGTCATAGAACAGGGTAAGCAAAGAGATTCCGAGCCTGGCTTAACATGAGAACTGCACACACCACTGACTAGTTGGCTAAAACTTGATTTCGTTAAAGGGTGAGAGGAAGATCATGAGTTGCGTTTCAGGTCTACTAAATCTAAGGTGCTCAAAACACATCTTGAAGAATATTTCCAGCACACCATTTTAGATGTGTGAAAAGGACACAAGGTAGAGACGTTAGGGACAGAGAGTCAGCAGCTCTTCACATAAAGGGATGGATAGCAAAATCCATGTGACTCCGCTCAGTCCGTGCAGGTCGGTGGGACCCTACATAGAAAATTTTAAGTCTAAAATTTAGAAAAAAATCTTTAGAAGAAAAGGGTAAGGAGGAAAACAACTAGCAAAATTAGCATTAGGATAACAATGGACTGTTTACTTATAAGTGATTAAAATAGGAGTTGTGGGTATGTATAGCTCAGTGGTAAAAATGTATACCTGGTGTTCTCAGGGCCATAGGTTCAAACCCCGGCACTGGGGGAAAAAAAAATCAAGATAGTAAGTTTTAGCCTGTGTGAATTTTAGCATACAGTAATACATTTTTTAAATTGACAAGCAGGGGAAAGAGGCCCTTTAGCTAACATTCACTCCCCTCCCACCCACCCTCATTTCCCCAGCCTCGTCCTAAGATGACCCGAAGTCTACCTTCTGCCTCTGTGAGTTTGCCTATTCTGGAGGCTTCGTGTGGATAGATTTGTGATGTGAAGTCCTTTGCCTCTCTCAGCT
This sequence comes from Chinchilla lanigera, assembly GCF_000276665.1. Lineage (NCBI taxonomy): Eukaryota > Metazoa > Chordata > Mammalia > Rodentia > Chinchillidae > Chinchilla > Chinchilla lanigera. The sequence goes on from NW_004955405.1 coordinate 9,725,812, forward strand.
GGCGGAGTGTTTACAGAATTTCTCCACATTGTAGCATGTGTTGATACACTGTGGGGTTTTTTTGTTTGTTTTTTGTTTTTTGTCTTTTTGAGACAGGGTCTTGCTATGCAGTTCAGGCTGGCCTTGAGCTCACTATGTAGCCCAGGCTGGTCTCGAACTCACAACAATCCTCCTACCTCAGCCTCCCAAGTGCTGGGATTACAGGCGTGCGCCACCACGCCCGGTGATACATAGTTTTTTAACCCTTTATTTATATTTTAAGCTTATTCTATGGATAGGCCAGGTTTTATTTATTCAGTTGTCAGACGATAGACCATTGGACTTTTTCTCTACCGTTTGATATTGTTCGGGTTTATGTCTAGATGTCCCGGCCATCAAGCCTCATGCACTCACAGGTGGGGCTTTGGAGGAGGTGGGTAACGGGGTGGGGGCGTGGCCTGCAAGGGTCTGTCTCCCGCCTTCTCTCTTGATTCTCTCTCTGCATCCTGCTTCCACGTCAAGAGTGCTGTCTCCTCTGCCCTGCTGCCCTGCAAACTGACAATGGACTGAGACCTCTATGAAACGTGAGCCAAAATGAACCTCTCCTCCTGAGAGCTGTGCTGTCAGGTACTGTGTCTCAGCAACAAGAAAAGTAATTAAGACAGATCATGCATAATGATGCAATAAACATTCTTGAACAAAAAAGTTATTGATAATCAGCATATGAAATGGTTATCAAAAAACGTGAAGGCAAAATTTGTAGGAGAAAAATGCCGTAGAGCAGTGATGGCGAACCTTTTAGAGACCGAGTGCCAAACTGCAACCCAGAACCCACTTATCTGTTGCAAAGTGCCAGCGCTGCAAGTGAACCTGAGTACTGAGGATGCAGTTTGGAAAAAACAATTACATTAACAATTTTTTTTTTTTTTGGTGGTACCGGGGATCGAACTCACGACCTTATGCTTGCCAGGCAGGCGCTTATGCCACTGAGCTTTATCCCCAGCCCTACATTAACAATTTTTGTCTTAAAAAAACACAATAACATGCATGCAATAGGTTCTCCATTACTGTCATAGTTTTGTCAGGCTGCTGCTTGATAAAAGCATTATTTTGTGTTTCTTTATAATGTTTATAATGTTTCTACAAGATTTTATAATATGTTTGTTTCTATCAAAATTTTATAACGTGTTGTGCTTTCATTCCTTTTTTTTTTTTTTTTTTGAGACAGGGTCTCGCTATGCAGTTCAGGCTGGCCTTGAGCTCACTTAGTCGCCCAGGTTGGTCTCGAACTCGCAACGATCCTCCTGCCTCAGCCTCTCAGAGTGCTGGGATTACAGGTGTGTGCCACCACACCTGGCTATGTTTTCTTTTCTATTGCAAAATCACACCTACCAATCTGGTATTGTATTACAAACCTACCAGATCCAGGAGCACAAGGGGCTGCGGAAGCCAAGCTGGAGGTAGTCTCTAGAGATTGGGTGAAGAGGTATGGAAAGTTTGACAATGAGGACAGAGTAAACGCTGGTGTATATCATAAATAAGAAATCATCAGGGACTTTCAAGGCAGCATTTCCAGTTGAAAGACAGGAACAAAACCATAAACCCACGAGACTGCACACCTGAATGCTTCCAAGGACTTGACAGGTCATAGGAGAGAGTGAAGAGTGTCACAGGACTCTCTGACAACCTGTGGGTCACAGGCACCTCCCAAAGGTGGTATCTGTACCCACACCATTATTGCCCATAGAGGAGGAGGCACAGGGCAGCCTGGCCTGGTCCGTATGGAAAAACTGAAATCCCTATTGCTAAGTAAAATCTCCCAATTTACAAAACACTGTTTGGGTCAATAAAGTACCCTATGGGATATGTCTAACATTTGAGCCACCAGTTCCACTGACTCCTCCCAGGGTTTGTTTTGAAGCATGGATGACTGGACAGAAATCTTTTGAGATATAGAACAGCAAGGGTTGCCAGTCTGGTGGGCATTTAGGGTTAGGAGGAGAAAAAAAGTGCTAGCAGATGACAAAGGGAAGATTGAAGATTCTGGAGGTGGCAGTCCAGGGAAGAGGTCGAAGACAAAAAAATCCTCAGGAAGGAAAGAGGTCCTGAGGAAGCAAAGACTTTTTCTCCCTTTCAGACACAACAAATGAAGAGAGTGAGCAACAGAGAAATACCGTGTTAAGCAGGAGGGCTGGGAGACGGGGATGTAGCTCAGAGGCACAGCGCCTGCCTGGCCAGAGCAAGGTCCTGAGTTAGATCCCTGCTACGGGGGCGGGGGGGCTAAAGTCTGGCACAGGATCATGTGCCTGTAATTGCAGCTACTCAGATGACTGAGGCAGGAGGATTGCAAGTTGGAGACTAGCCTGGGCAATTTAACAAGACTCTATTTCAAATAAAAAACAAAAAGGTCTGGGGATATAACTTAGTAGTAGAGCAACTGTGTATTCAACCTCCAGTATCACAAAAAAAAAGAAAAAAAAGAAAAGAAAAAAGGAATGAAGGAAGATGAAAGACCCTGAAATTAGTACTGTCAGTGAATTTGAAGTACTCGTTGAGCTCTCTGAAGCCCTCACTTCCAAGATGACAGAAAATGAAGAAACAATAGTTAGGCTGAAAAGACTCAGGCTACACACAGCCTATTCATTTCACCATTTGCCACATCTGTGCTCAAGGATAAGGCCATTAAGTTCACCACTAGAAACACAGAGGCCACAGCTGTCACGGATGCTTCTGAAGTGAGTATCTCTTCGTCTGTGTGCCTTCCAAGCTGTATGTAAAGCTACACTACCGCGTGAGTTGTGCTATTCACAGCAAAGGAGTCAGGAGCTATCCCGGCCGCAGGATATCATCAGACAGACCAGACACCCGCGTCTGATTTAGACCTGCAAGTGCTATACCACGACCTTCACCAAAACCCATGTAAGATCTGAGTCAGAAGGACTGAGGGAAAACTGTTCTCTGGGGGAGAAAGAATTGCAATTATATGAAGAAGGAGAAGAAGGAGGAGGAGGAGAAAGAGAAAGAGGAGGAGGAGGAGGAAAAGGAGAAGAGGAGGCAGTCTAGGGGCACAGCTCAATGGTAGACTTGTGCAAGGCCTTGAGTTTGAGCCCCAGCACTGACAGAAGTGAAAGAAAGAAAAAAAGAAAGAAAGAAAGAAAGAAAGAAAGAAAGAAAGGAAGGAAGGAAGAAAGGAAGGAAAAGGAGGGAAAGTTGTGATCACTGGATGAAAAGAAGGGAAATAAAGGTTAGACCCTGGGATACAGGAGCCTGGGGAGGATTTGGAACAGTCCTCATGGCTGGAATTCAGTGTGTGACAAGTGAAGCAGATAAAGGCCCACTTGCCGGCAAAAGTACACATGCACAGAGATTTTCCACTTAATTAGCACTATTTTGGTGGCTTCTGCATTCTGGGCACCGGGCTAAGCCCTAGGGAATTCCAATCAAAGAAAAAGATAAATGATGAAATAAGTAATTGCCAGAGGGCCGTGAAGGTCATAAGAGGGTTACTGAGAGGGAACTAGGGCGCAATCAGACACTTTCTGATGCAGACATTTAGGTGTCTGTGCACAAGATGAGTTGCAGTCATTATGAAGATAATGAGAAAACCCCAAGGAGGCAATAAACACAAAGCACTAGGGATGACCAGGGCAGTACATTGTGGGAATTTCAGCCAACTCCACATGTCTGAGGCTGTGTGCCCTTGACAGAATGAGAGAAGACGAAGTTAGAAAATGGTTACAAAGAAGCACAAGTAGTTGTGAAAGTTGGACTTGCTGTAAGATAGGAAGAGCCACAGAAGAAATTCAAGCACGTGGGGCTGGGGATTTAGCTCAAGGACACAGCACCTGCCCGGCAAGCGCAGGGTTGTGAGTTCAAGTCCTAGTACCGGAAACAAACAAACAAATAAACAAAAAAAAAGAAATTCAAGCACGACTGCAGTATCATCAGTTTGTAAGAAAAGGTACATTAGTTAGAAGCAAGAACATTACGAAGGAGACCAATTTTGATGTGCAATTATGACTCAGAAATAGCAAATTTATCTTAATTCATCCTAGTCAGTTGTGGCAATCTTAATTTCTCTGTGCACTGATTGATCTAGGGTTGGGATGTACAGCTCAGTTCAGGTCAGTAGATGTAAAGAGATGTCTACAAGGGCCTTTGGTAAAGAATTCTTTGATTTGGAAGAAGTGCTGAAAAGAAAACTTCTACCCACTCTCCCCTCCTTTTTTTCTGCGTATTTCCCTGGGAGATGTAATGTTTGAAGCTACAGCAATCCTTTGGTAATACCAGCCAGTAAACCTAAAGATGAAAGTCAGCAAAGTAAAGATGGCAGAACGGAAGAAAGACCCTGGGTTTTTCATGACACTATTGGTTTCCAAAACCTCTCTGGGCTGGCCCGTGTTGAACTCACCAGTTCAATATTGAACCTTTTTTTGAATCATGCTTAGCTGGATTTTTTGTTAATTAACATATGGCTTTATCCATGGCCATTGCAGGGAGAGAGGGGAGGGGAGGAAAGATCCGAGCCCGCTGGCAGTCTCTCATGCACAGCCCTATTTCTGTGCTCAGAAGGCAGGCTGCACACTCCTGGTTCCTCTTTTACTTGTCGCACTCCTTAGCTTTCATTTCCGTGAGTCCTGCCTGAATTAGACAAAGAGGCCTTATTCATCCGTGTTCCCTTCTTCCTTACTTTCCGTTAAAGTCGCAGGCTCTTGGTACTATAGTGAATCATAGTCAATTATGAGGACGGAGCCTATTGTCTTTATCTTAGTGCCCATGGCAGAAAGGCAGCCAAATAACAGGTTCTCAAAAAATGTGTTTTCAATGGAATTTTGAGATGGGGGCCTGAATAAAGAGAGCATTGGGTTCCTTGCCTTCCCCAGTACTGGATCTCACGAAGGTTAGACAAGCCATCTATCGCTGCCCTGCACCCATGCTGCCCAAACCTTGAGCTTTTAAGGTGCTTCCTCAGATTTACCTCGCTGGATCCTCAGTTGCTTGCTAAAAGGAGAGCTAGGCGCTGTGGCTCCCGGTGTAAGGGCAAGCCCTTCACACCCACGCAGTAAGAGCTGCAGCAGAACCAGTTCTCAAGCCAGCCCAGATAATCGCATAATCATAGGCCCTTCTGCCTTCCAGACTCCAGCACTGTGCCGCAGGCTGTGACTTCCTCAGTGGCTGCCTCCAGGGGTTTTGGATTACGCAGCAGCCTGCAAGTGTGAAGGAATTATCATCCTGTGGGGTCTATTTTGACCAAAGAGAGATCGGAGGCTCACAGGAGCCAGCACATAGCTCGCATCTCTTCCTCCTTCGTGGGCGCCTGTGCACCATGGCTCTGTGGGACCTAAGTGGCCCGCTGTGTTCTCATAAAGCTGTAGTCAGCTTCCTGATATGCGTACAGCACCTGGTTTCAGATTTTTCTCCATCTCTGATTGACTCCTTTTAACTCACCATCACTACCCTGGAATTATAATCTCCCCTTCCAAGAGAACATTAGCGTACCTTGCCTCAACCTTTGTTTTTGAGGGTAAAACAAAGCAATACAGCTATTTTCAGAATCAGTTTTTTTTTATTGAATTGTGTACTTGTGATGCTATTTCAGTTCAAATTCTCTTTTCAAACATAGGCGTCCAGGAATGCCAAAAGGGCACAGGATTTCTAAATTTTTATTTGTTTAAGTAGACCATTATCTACATGGGGCATTTCTTAATAACCAATCTGAGCCAGGTACAGTGGTGTGCACCTGTAGTCCCAACTACTCAGGAGGCTGAGGTAGGAGGATCTTTGAGCCTAGGAGTTTGAAACCAGCGTAGGCAATATAATGAGACTTCATCTCAAAGAAGAAAAGAAAGAAAGAAAGAAAGAAAGAAAGAAAGAAAGAAAGAAAGAAAGAAAGAAAGAAAGCAGTGCCTGGCAAGTGCAAGGTCCTGAGTTTGATTCCTGGGACCAAAAAAGAAAAAGAAAAAGAAAAAAGTCAGTCTGTCCTTTATGAAAACATTCTTAAAGAAAATTAAGTCTCAAGGGTAGGCAATTCACTCTCAGGGTAAGCAAAGATTTGTCTTTGATTTTAAACATTGAGTTGTCAGTTTGAGCTTGATAATGATTCCTTTAAAGTGGCAGTGTTTCCCAACCCATCAAGCCTGTGTTGACAAGTTTCCTGAAAGAGTTGGAAGAACAATTTAAAGACATAATTATCCTCTGCCTGATGTTTGGTTATCTCAGCGCTATCTAATACCAGTAAAAGTTACAGCAAATAATGAGTGTCTGACTTGTTTTCTTTTCACAGAAGTTGGACACTATATTACTTAAGCATTATTCTGTTTACCACACACATCTTTTTCATGCACTTGATTTTTATACTGGGCCAGGGATGTAGCTCAGTGGTACAAACACCTGCCTGGCAAACACAAGGTCGTGAGTTTGATTCCTGGTACCAGAAAAAAAAAAAAAAAAAATGAAATTTTAAAAAAAATTGCAGATTTTTGTACTGAATACATGTAGGAGTTATATATAAGTAATAGAAAAATCCTTAAGGAGGGTGAATGAGGCTCTAATCTCAGTGGCATAATTGTTTTATGGATGCCTCTGTCTGTAGGGGTCTAGAATCGTTAGCCAAAATAAATAAAATACATAATTTATAATAAAGATATTAACCTACATAATCTCATTTGACATAAGAAACAAAGTTTAAATTTTTTAGCGTACTATGAAATCACCCAGAACAGGAACATATAAACAAAAGGAAAAAGAAAATAAGAGGGGCTGGGGATTTAGCTCAGCGGCAAAGCGCCTGCCTGGCAAGCGCAAGGTTGTGAGTTCAGTTCCCGGTACCAGAGAAAAACCAAAAAACCAAAAAAAAAAAAAGAAAAGAAAATAAGAATGAATGAGTCTGCTCTTATGAAAAGCAATGGGACCCTGTAAGAAAAAAAAATGAGGTACACTCAATCTGGCAGAGATAATTAGTGCAGCTTCAAATTACTCAATCGTACCTTCTCGAGAGTAGACAAGCCTTCCACTGAGAAGAGCTCCCCAGCTGCAGGTGAGAGCACACACATACTGAGATTTGTACATGTCAGGCAGTCACCTCTCAGCCATCCCGCTAGCGACGAGCGGACAGTGGGCCCAGCATCCAGCAGCAAAGATGTGTTAAACGTTAATGGTGGGAATTAAAAAGAGGACTTTTGCCTAAAGACCATTGTCTGGCCCCTGATCACACTGGAAACTGCCTGCTTCAACTATGACCTGCAATCCAATGAGCTTGCGCTCTTATCAGGTCCTCTGGAGAAGGAGCACTAATGACAAGTAGGCGGGAATAGTTGGGGGTGAGGTAGGATGGTACAAGGGAGAATTTTAAGGAGGTAGCAGCCAATGGCCAAACACTACCTTAAGAACAAGAGAATAAGGGAAAATGTCTGGATTTACCTAAAGAGAGTTACTGATACTTATTTAGAGCCAAGTTCTCACTATATATTCAGGTTGGTCTTGCACTCATTATGTAGCTCAGGCTGGCCTCGAATTCACCATGATCCTCCTGCTTCAGCTTCCCAAGTATTGGCACTGCAGGCGTAAGCTACACACACAGCAGATGTTCTTCAAAAGAACAGGTTCCTAGTCATGATGGAATAAAAGAATCTATAATTAACCTGGAACAACTACAAAAATGGACAAAATATGAAATAATTTTTTACAGAGTCTGGAGAACAGGCAGCGTGGTACTGTGATTCTCGAAAGAAGGTGACCTTAAGACCACTCTTTCTGCCTGGACAAATGCCTGGCCATAGAACAGGGAAGAAAAATCAAGATGCTGACTTCTTGATTTCATACTTCTAGCCTGGAACTGTGAGAGAATAAATTAGTGCTGTCTTCAGCCACCCAGTTTGTGACATACTGCTACAGTAAAACTAGGAATTTAATAGAAGCACCATAATAGGACAGTTTACCTGAGAATGGCTCTTTTCAAGTTTTATTGTCATTGGAAGGACTCGGGGTAGATGCTACGCTGAGGAGAAATCCCAGCAGTTCTTGAGTTCTCTTTTGAGAAACAGGCTCCTGGTGGTTTGTTCTGTTGTCATATTTTTTTGCCATGTGAAACAAACCCTCCTACTCCAGCAATGCTTGGTTGGAGCCAAGATGCCCTGGCAATGAGGTGGTGGAAGGACACCAAAAAGAGATTGGTGTCAGTCTGCTAGTAGGGACACTACATTGGACAGTAGCCAATCAATTCAACCAGGATATATAAATACTAAATCACAAGAATAAGCAGTATCCTAATCTACACTGTCTTTATTCCATTCCTCCACAAACCCATAGACACCCTCACCTGGGAAGCTCTGACACTGTGAACAGTTTCCCAGCTAAGGAAATGAAGACATCTGTGCAGCCCCATAATCCCACTGATGGACCCCTGTTATCAGGGACCATCTGGCATGCTTCCTGCTTCAGCCTGCATTACTCAGTTGGGGCTACCATAGCAAAATTCCATAGGCTGGGTGGATTAAACAACAGAAATTTGTTTCTCACAGTTCTGGAAGCTGGGAAGTCCAAGATCGACTCCAGCTAATTCACTGAGGGCTATTCCTGGCTTGCAGGTGCCATCTTCCATGTCTTCGTATAGCCTTCCTTGGAAGTGGGTAGTGGAAAGGGAGAGTTGTGCTCCCTCTTCTTAGAAGGCCATTAATCCTATTGGATTAGGATCCCACCCTTACGACTTCAGCTTAATGCCCTTTTAAATGCCCTATCTCCAAATACCACACTGGTGCTAGAACTTTAACATATGAATTTGTTATGTTTAAGGGGTTAATGAGAACACAATTCAGTCCATTGCACGCAGTAAAGGAAGCTGCATATGGTAGCACATACCTACAATCCAGCTACTTGGGAGGCCGAGGCAAGAGAATCACGAATTTGAGGCCAACCTGGGTAACTACCTCAAAGTAAAAAGGGTTCGGGCTGTAGCTTAGTCATGGAGCAATTTCCTAGCGTGCATAAGGCCCTGGGTTTGCATGACAAACAAAATAACAACCATATCTAACAAACATAGGCTAGGTCAAAGCTCCTCACATATGTATAGAATAACCACAGACATTAATATATATTTTGAAGGATGAGGACTAAACTTTGCCACCAGTTTCCCCTTCTCTGCTCCCAGGTGGTGTCCTGTGAAACTCCCAATCCTGCGACATCTCTTTTCCAAAATGTCTGCTGAGGAGCTTGGGGTATGGGATTGCCTCAGCTCTGCTAGAAGACCAAATATATCTGCAGGGTGCACACGGGGTCAAATTTATTTTCTCCCCTTAACATCTTGTTAGAATGTTCTCACCAAATAGCTGGCTCACTCATAATGCAGAGGTCAAGCTGAAAGACAATCTCAGAGAATTTCTACCACCTCGCAGAGACTCAAAGTGCTTCGAATTACATAAACAAGGATGTATCTATTCATACTACCTATATACCAGGTGCTGTGCAAAGAGATTTTTTTAATATATTATTTCCCTTCACTCTCACAACGACCTCAGGAAACAAGTTGTTAAATCTTCAGTTAACAGGCCAGAAAATTGAGGTAAATAGGGGTTTAAGTAACTTGCCCAAATCAGGCAGCTAGTAAGTGCTCATTATGGGACCCCCCCCCCTCACATAGCACAGCTGTGAAGTCCATGCCCTTAACTAACACACCTGACTGTCAAATCAATAAGCCGTAGGATCAGCTATGAGAAACTGCTAGCACAGTGGCTGGTGCAGGAGGTGAGCAAGGAGTGCAGCAAATAACTGCAAAATGCGAGCGAGCCAGGAGTGTACCTGTGATCCCAGCCCTTGGGAGCCTGAGGCAGGAGGATCGCCATGAATTCTAGGCCAGCCTGGGCTACAGAGCGAGACCCTGTCTCAAAAGAATCCTCCTCATCATCATCATTATCATCGTCTTGTAAAAAAGTAGCCACCATATAAAATACAAAGAGTACTATGATAAATACTATGTGCAAACAGATATGGAATCAGAAAGTTATTATGGGAAATGTATTCTTTTCAATGACCATCTCTCCTTTTTTTTTTTTTTTTATTTGTTTGTTGGTTTGGTTTTTGGTCTTTTTGAGACAGGGTCTCGCTATGCAGTTAAGGCTGGCCTTGAGCTCATTTTGTAGCCCAGGCTGGCCTTGAACTCACAATGATCCTCCTGCCTCAGCCTCCTGAGTGCTGGGATTACAGGCGTTCACCACCACACCAGGCGCGTGGATAAACCATCTCTCAACCTACTAGTTTCTGCAGACTTTGGGGACTATGTAGTAACTACAGTGCCGAAGTGAATACGACTTGCCCTGGAATAAACCCATACCTGTGCATGGCACCATGTGTCCACTTTGTCTGTCTCTAGACATCAGGCAGGCTATTGGGAAAACATGGACAGAGAAGCAAGGTCTTTCCTGTCTGTCGTATTCTGCCTGTCCTGAGCAAAGATCGGGACGCCCTGAAGTTTTGTACCCGGGGCAGAAAGGGAAGAAGACAGCACTCCTGCCATCACCCTAACCGATCAAGTGCCTCTGTGTGCTCCAACAAGAGGTTCTTATTCGGATGAATAGATGTGTAGGGAGGCAAAAGGCCAGGACTTATGGGCCCAAAAATGTGTAAGATTTATGGGAGCTGCTGCTTAGAACACTGCTGTTTTCGTGAACTGGACCAAACGCTCTCACTCCAAGCTTTCGCCAATAAAATAAATACCCTCAGGTGTCCGTCGACCTAAGAGGACCCGCTTGTAGTGGATATAATTGCCAAACCGCTCGCTGGGAACTTGACAGATGAGTCCTTTAGCTTTCAGTCCAGGGTGAGAATGTACACCAGAAAAGGAGGCTAATGCTTTTTTTTCTATTGGTCCTTTTGAGACAGGGTCTCACTATGCAGTTCAGGCTGGCTTGATCTGCCTGTGCAGCCCAGGCTGGCCTCGAACTTGCAATGATCCTTCTGCTTCAGCCTTTCGAGTCCTGGGATTGCATGTGTGCGCCAACATGCCTGGCTGCTACTGCTTTTTTAAAAAGAAATACAAATTCCTATTTTCTTGACTTTCATGAATTCCACAAATATTTATCGGGGGCCTGTTATGTGAAGGTACTATTCTTGGAGAGAGTGGCGAGCAAAACCAAGACTCATGCTCTCGCGAGCATTCTACTTAAGTATGAAGAGGACCGATGATTACAAAAAATAGTGCAGTGTATGCTAAGAGACAGTAAGTGATAGAGGGGAAAACAAAACCCAGAATAAGGAGGATTCAGAGGGCGCTAGCTGCAATGTTACACAGAATTCTCAGCATGGGACTCACTGAGAAGGGGATGTTTGACCAAAGGTGTAAAGATGTTGAAAGAGCCAGGTGTGGTGGCGCATGCCTGTAATCCCAGCACTCCTGAGGCAGGAGGATTGTGAATTTGAGGCCATCCTGGGCTACAAAGTGAGCTCAAGGCCAACCTGAACTGCAGAGTGAGACCCTGTCTCAAAAAGATGAAAGAGAGAGAGAGAGAAAGAGAGAGAGAGAGAGAGAGAGAGAGAGAGAGAGAGAGAGAGAGAGAGAAAGAAAGAAAGAAAGAAAGAAAGAAAGAAAGAAAGAGAAAGGTGTTGAGAGGATTAGACAGGTGACATCTGGGAAAGACACCAGACAAAGGAAGCGGCCAGGCAGGGGGCCCTGGTGTGTCTGAAGAAGGTCACTTGGACAGAGATAGGCAGGGTTAAGAAGGACCCAATCATGTGGGTTTGTAGGCCAGGACAGGGACTCAGACAGTGTGAGAATTTTATGCTGAATGACGTGAGATACTATTAGTAGTTTTGTTTTGTGTTTTGTTTTGTTTTGTGACAAGGTATGAGTCTCTAAATTGTCCAAGGTGGGCTTGATCCCTGGACCCTCCTGGCTCGGCCTCCCCGCGAGCTGAGTACAGGCGTGCGTCCCCCACTGGGCTTACCGTTAGAGTTCTGAACCGAGGAGAGTGCTGTGTTGCAAGGAGACCTTATGAGAGCAAGAGTGGGAATCGGGAAGTCAGGAGTGTAACTTCTGCAAGTGGGGCAACTTGCTGGATACAGAAGAGGCCAGGAGAAAAGTCGAGGGTGAAAATGCACATGTGGCACTATTGGCGCACAGATAGGTTTAAAAGCAAAGGCTGCCAGCATCACTGCGGAAGCAGCTGTGAACAGAGAAGAGGACGGAGAGCTGCACCTTTGAGCAACAGCAAGGGTTACGGGACGAGCAGGAAACTGCAAAGCAGACCAAGAGGCAGTGATCAGTGTGGTAGGAGAAAAACCTACGTCTTAAATTCTGGAAACCAAGTGAAAAAGTGTATCAAGGAGAAGATAAACACCAGCTGTGTCAGACGTGATTGAGAAGTCCAGTAGGTTGAAGACTGAGAAGTGGCAGTTGGTTTTCACAACATGGAGATCACCAGTGATTTTGCTAACACAAACGTTGTTGGAGTGACGGAAAAAAATCCAGATTAGAACAGATTTATGAAAAGAGCAGGTACATTTGTTATATGTAAATTATACCTCCACAAAGTTAATTTAAAAGCCTAAAGGTGGAAGCCAGACATGGCGGTACACACTTGTAATCCCAGTGCTCAGGAGGCTGAGGCAGGAGGATTTCTGTAAGTTTCAAGGCCAGCCTGGGCGACATAGTGAGTTCAAGTCCTCCCACAGAAAAGCCCAAAGATGGGAAGGGAGCTCTGAAATAGAATAACCAGAATCTGGACATGAAATAAATGTTATCCATCAATGTTAGAATGGATAAAAAAAATATGGCATATTCATTTGGTGGAATACTGGAAACTAAGCAGATGTTGGTAGACTACAGTGTGAGGGTCAAATTGGGGACAGGGCCTGTGTTAGAATAAAGTTTTACTGGAACACAGCCTTGGTGATTTGCTTAATGATTATCTGTAGGTGCTGTTGTAAACTAGGGCAGCGGAATTGAGTGGTTGCGGCAGACTTTATGGCCCACAAAGCCTAAAGTATTTACTATCTGATCTTTACAAAATGTAATCCCTGGACTACAGCAGCGAGAATGAGTAAACCACTGCAACTGATAACAAAATAAATGAATTTCCTAAATCCAATGTTGAGAGAAGGAAGCTAGCTGCAACTCTATGTGCCCATTTGTATAAAATGCAAACACAAAAGTGAGTTTATGGCACTAGAAGTAAAAGCATTGCTTCCCTCGGGATTAAGGACTGAATGAGGCCAGGAGGGGACCTTCTGGCTGCTGATAAGATTGGGTTTCTTGATCCGGGTGCTGGTTAGCAGGAGTGTTCACTCTGTGAAAATCAGCTGAGCACTTAGAACTTTGCATACGTTTCTAAATGTCTAAACATTAATAATAGTAAGAGAAGTTGGAGACAAGCATTTGTAGAAGAGTTTAATGAAGTTTTGCTGAAGATAGGAGGAAAAAAATGAAGGGTAATTCACAGAGAAAGTAATTTTAAAGAAGGGTGTGTGTGTGTAGGAGGACGAAGGGTTCTACTATGTAATTCAGGCCAGCCTTGAACTCGTGGTCCTACCTCAACCTCCCAGGTGCTAGAATTATAAGCATGTGCCACCACACTCAGCTCAAGAAGGTTTTTTATTTGTTTGTTTGTTTGTTTGTTTTGTCTCTTCTGAGACAGGGTCTCACTCTGCAGTTCAGGCTGGCCTTGAGCTCACTTTGTAGCTCAGGCTGGTCTCAAACTCACAATGATCCTCCTGCCTCAGCCTCCCAAGTGCTGGGATTATGGGCATGCACCACCATGCCTGGCCCAATTTTAGCAGTTTTAAAAAACCCTTCTTGCCAGGTTTGGTGGCACACACCTGTAATCCCAGCACTCGGGAGGCTGAGACAGGAGGATCGTTGCGAGTTCAAGACCAGCTTGGGTTACAAAGTGAGTTCAAAGCCAGCTTGAATTGCATAGCAGGACCTTGTCTCAAAAAGACAAAAAATAAAAATAAAAAAATAAAACTGCTAAAATCAATAGAATGTTTATATGCTGATGGAAAGAGGAAATAAAAGATTTAGGAGAGAAAGAGAAGAAGACCGCTGGAGGGATGTCCTTGAATAGGGTAGAGGGGATGTGTTCCAGTGTGCAGGTAGAGGGATTGGCTTTGGACCAGAGCCCAGGGAATTCATCTATGATATCAGCACATTTTAGGTAACTGAATCCTGGGGCCTCCTGTACATAGTACAGAGTAATTCTTAATTACCAAGAAATTCTTTGATAATCTTCCCGAAGCAGTTCCCAATTTGCCTGATCTCATTAGAGATGTTTGCAGAGATGTCATGAAATACTCAGTCCTTATCTTTTAATGAGTGCAAGACATTTCCTGTCTTCCCAATAAGATGGCACAGGCAGCTCACAGTAGCTAAAGTGATAGCGTGTAGTCCTTGTGACCATGGCAGGATTGTAACCAAAGTCTCTGTACTCATCAGCTGTGACTGATAAACCAAGTAGCCCACATAAGAGAAATTTAACCAAGCATGATGGTGCTGACCCCAGCACTCTGGGAAGCTGAGGCAGCAGGACAACAAATTCAAGCCCAACCTAGACAATTAGGGACTTAGCAAGACCCTGTCTCAAAATAAAGACTAAAAAGGGATGAGGGATGTAGCTCAATGTGAAAGTTCTAGGTTCAATCCCCAGTACTGCAGTAAAGAAAAATATTAAATAAATACGCAAATAACAAATGTATTGTCTTAACTGTTCTGGGATGCAGGGATCTGAGAGCAAGGTGTCAGGGGCGTGGTTCCTTTTGAGAGCTGTGAGAATCTTGTGCACCTATCTCCTCGTGCCTGCTGATTTCCTGCAATCTGCAGCACTCCTTGACTTGTGGACCCAGCACCCTGATCTCTACCTTCATGTTCACATTCTCCACTTCTATCCAAATTTCTCCTTTGTATAAAGGCACTAGTTCTATGGAATTAGCGTACCCTATACCAGTATGACCTCACCTGAACTACTCACATCAACAACAGCCCTATTTCCAAATGGGGTCGCATCTGAGGTCCTGGGGTTCAGGGTTTTAATGTGTAAATTTTGGAAGGACAAAGTCCAACTCATAATCATCCCTTAATGCAACAATTACTGTCAGCCTTGCTGGTAAGAAGGTGGGCAACTACAGACAAGCCAGGATTTGAGGGTCAACAGGACTGACGGGATGTTCCTTTTCCAGTGTCTGATGTACTCTCATTTGAGTCTGTTGTGTTTGGTGTGACTCTCTGGACTTCTTAGAAAGAGCAGGGGGTAAGACCGGAAAGGTAAAGACTAAAGGGATTTTCTCTAAGGCAGCCTTTTAGCAGTTTGGCCCAGGGCCACAAGTATCAAATACACATTTGTCTTTTACACCATAAGCATAAAGGCCGGGCGTGGTGGCGCACACCTATAATCTCGGCACTCAGGGGGCTGAGGCAGGAGGGTCACTGTGAGTTAGAGGCCAGCTGAGGCTACAAAGTGATTTCAAGGCCAGCCTGAATTACATAGTGAAACCCTGTCTCAGAAAGACAAAAAAACAAAAAACAAAAACATAAATGTAGCATTCTCAAGGTCGTGATTCTGCAAGTCTAGAGCCCAGGAATCTGTGTTTTCACATGCTTTCAGGTGATTTGGATGGCACACGTTGGCAAAGATTTCTGCAAGGAGTGAATGGTGCACGGGTGTGGAAAAACTGAAACAACAGGGCATTGGGTTGGATCTAGACTGGGATTTGCCATCAAGACAGAGTAGACAGAACAGACCCATGAGGAAAAAAAAATGACTGGGCATGGTGGCTCACACCTGTAATCCCAGCACTCGGGAGGCTGAGGCAGGAGGATCGTTGTGAGTTCAAGGCCAGCCTGGGCTACAAAGTGAGCTCAAGGCCAGCCTGAACTGCATAGCGAGACCCTGTCTCAAAAAGACAAAAATAAATAAATAAATAGAACCCATGAGGTCTGAGCTTCAAGGGCCCATAGTGATGTCCAGAGCACCTCCTCGTTTTCTAGACAAAATAGAGCCCAGAAATGGTAAAGTCAGGACATTGTGAGCACTTAAGAGCAGAGAGGCAAAAAAGGAAAGGACTTAAACATAATAAGAGGGTTACAATGGATCAGAGGAAAAGAGAGAAGAGAAATGTGAGCTGCTGCCCTTTAAGCCTGTGTCTAGACCAGATAACACCTGCTTCTCCCTCAGGTCACAGGGACCTGCCGTAGCTAGATGAGAGCTTCATGAGGAAGCTAGGGCCACACTTCTGATGCAAGCTGTGTTCCTGACTCAGGCATTTGCTCAGAAGACGAAGAATATGTCATCTTTGAATGGTTGTTGGGGCTCACTTTTTCTCATGGAATTACGCTATCCTTAGACTGCTGAGACATGTAAGAGCCCAAAGAAACAGTTTGCATGTGTGATTAAATTAACGCATGATCTTCAATTAACTGTGACTCTTCTGCCATTAGACTTTATGATAATATTATGAGTGCAATAATTTATATCTGCATATTTCTTTATTGTGCTATCAGCTGCTTGACCCATTTAGTGCTCACAATAAACCTGTAACAGGTATTGCTCTCCCAGTCAGATATTTCTTTCTCTTTTTTGTGCGGCGGGGGGGGAGGGGGTTCCCACGAATCAAACTCAAGACCTCGCAATTGCCAGGCGGGCTCTTGTGCCACTGAGCTATGTCCCTGGCCTGCACAGATATTTCAAAGACACAGATATGATCATCTCATTTGCCTGCAAATGATACTTGGTGATTCCCCACTGTCCACCCATTGTGTTATTAATCCTTCCTTGGGAAATAGGTTTTCAGTGCATAACCTAAAAGAAAAGGAGGCAATTTGTACAAAAATATACATAGTGGCTTTATTCATAATATAAAAATTTAGAAGCAAACCAAATCCCAACAGTACAGGACAGCATCAGGCATGGTGGCACATGCCTGTAATCCCAGCACTCAGGGGGCTGAGGCAGGAGGATCGATGTGAGTTTAAGGCCAGCCTGGGCTACAAAGTGAGTTCAACGTCAGTCTAAACTGCATAGTGAGACCCTGTTTCAAAAAATATAAAACAACAACTTTACGGGGCAACATTAAGTCAGTCTTGCTCTGTCAACACACTGGAATATTCTGTGCCTACTTTTAATGATAAAAGTCTAGTCTAGTGCTCACTTCAGCAGCACCTATACTAAATTGGAAAGAGACAGAGATGAGCATGGCCCTGTGCAAGGATGACATGCAAATTCATGAAGCGTTCCATATTTTTGACCTGCATGTGTAAACACTGTATTGTCTCCCTAGTGTAAGAACCTGAAAGAGTAAATAAAAGTGAAAGGTACAATAGATAGTGTGAAAGGGAAAGAAACTGCTCAATAGGAAAGAACAACTGGGATGAGGGAAAGGAGAAAAGAAAGAGGAAGGGAAATATACACATACACAAGGTAGCTAAGATAATTGTACTACTAGTTTCCACTGATTTATTGAAAGGAACAGTTAATGTTTAATTGCTTGCTCAATCTCGCATACCTATAGCTGGCAATCTGAGCAACTACTCTGAAGATAATAACAAGTAATACAACAACCATTGTAGATTTTCTATCATCTTGTTTTGTTTTGTTTTGTTCTTCTTCTGGTACCAGGAATCAAAATAACGACCTTGTGCTTGCCGGGCAGGTGCTTTGCTGCTGAGCTAAATTCCCAGCTCCTCTATCATCTTGTTTTGAATGCTGTATCATTTTTATAGTTTTTGTGCTTTGTTTTTATCTTTTTGTTATTTTGCTTTTGTTCTTTTCTCTTTAAAATAAAGAAAAGAATCTAGCTAGGTTTAGGCATGTGTGTGTGTCTAAATGTATGTGTCTGACATGGAATAAATGTAACAAACAGGCTAATGAACAACTTGGTTTCAGTTCTGTCAAAATGTACATGTACTCAGTCATGAAGGCAATATTTCTAAGTGGCAAAGTGTTTGACACCGTACATAAATAGGATCTTCTATTTAAGTGTGACATAAGAATTTAAGTGGGGGCAATGATGTCTTTGGATCTTCTGGAGACACTTACACAGGATTTTATACCAAGAAAATAAAACTGGACATGGGTTTAAAATCATAAAATCTCAGTACAGCAGGGTGGGCTAAGGACATGGTGACAGTTTTACGTTGGGGTGTCAGTGTTTAGGCCAATTCAAGTCAGAACAGGGGAGGGGCTGACAGCCCACTGCGGCTGACTTGTACCTGCTCACCCACACGCTTGGCCGTGCTTCCACCAGTTATGCTGCCGTAGCAGTTCAAGGCCAGCAAGAAGGCGCAGAGCAGGAAAAGGACTAGCCTATTAACCGAGAGAAAACTGGTCAGACTTGCTCAAGCAGAACATTAGTGTGTGATGTCAAACTGACCTTATGTATGGTTTCAAAGAGGCTCCAAGAATAGTGCGCCCAGTTCTCTTCCCTTTGCTGGTAATTCTTGTGGTTGAAAGCATAAAAGCATGGTGCCAACGGCTTGTTACTAATGCAGCACATACAAATGGCCCAGGTACCCAAACTTTAGCATCTATTCAAATGTGTGCATCTCTCTTTCAAGGTTCGTACCCTCCACGCACACCTGAATCTCAGAATACGTACTTGCCTTTTCTCTGTGAGTGAAGTTTTCTGCAGGCTTATTGTTTCACTGTACACAGGTGAGAGGTAGCCTGGTGGGCTAGAGTTCGTGGGTTTTCTGCTTTACGTCTGTAACCTCTGGGTTAATCGAGCCCTGAGAAAAACTGGCTCAGGAATCCCAAGCTATGTAAGTAACCAGAAAACCAATGTTATCATTTGCAGTGAAGAATGGATATTTGAGGGCTGGGGATTTAGCTCAGTGGCAAAAGCGCCTGCCTGGCAAGTGCAAGGTCGTGAGTTTGGTTCCTGGTACTGGAGGAAAACCAAAAAAAAAAAAAAAAAAAAAAAAAAGAATGGATATTTGCCTTAACTTGTGGGTGAATTCTTTTCCCACCAAGGAAACCAAACACAAAGTAGGCTGTTGCTGTGTGAGCGTGAGTTACTCATATAGGGAAGATGTCTGGGTATTTATTTACAAATTGATCTGCCTAAAACTCCTAGATTCCCTTTCAGTGTCTACTCTGTATTTGGGGAAGGTGATGTATATATGGACTTAGGAGGCTGAGGCAGGAGAATCATTGCAAATTCGAGACCAGCCTGGGCTGCCTAGTGAGTTCAAGGCCAACCTGAACTACATAGTGAGACTGTCTTAACAAGGGCCAGGGATATGGCTTAGAGGCACAGAGCCTGCCTGGCAAGTGTGAGGTCATGAGTTTGATTCCCTGTACCCCTCTAAGAAAAGTCTATTCTTCTAAAGGCCTGGCTCACACCTCACCTACTCTGTGTACCTTCTCTTACACCTGAGCTCTTGAGAAAAGCTAACCACTGGTTCTGCCAGGATACCATAACTTCTATCTTTTATACCTCTATCACAGCACCTACCACCTTGTACATCAGTAGTTGCTTACAGCCCTGCCTCCCCTACTGTTTCAATAATTGAGGCAGGAGCCAGGCGTGGTGGTGCATGCCTGTAATCCCAGCACTCGGGAGGCTGAGGCAGGAGGATTATTGCGAGTTCTAGGTCAGCCTGAGATACAAAGTGAGCCCAAGGCCAACCTGAACTGCATAGCAAGACCCTGTCTCAAAAAGACAAAAAAAAAAAAAAAAGTAATTGAGGCAGGGGCTCTTCTAGCTTCTCATGTTTCCCCAGTGCCTAGCATTCCTCAGTACTGTATGTAGTCCTGTATAGGCACTCCGCGTACGACTGTCAAGTGAATGACATTACTTCTCCAGCTGCCTAATGTCCTTTCATGTTTTTTTTTTTTTTTTTGGTTTTTCTCTGGTACTGGGAACCGAACTCACGACCTTGCGCTTACCAGGCAGGCACTTTGCTGCTGAGCTAAATCCCCAGCCCCTGCCTTAATGTCCTTTCAAAATCAGCTTGTATTAAGTGAACATCAATAGATATTAAATATAATTGAGAAAGTAAGAGAGAGTCACTCTTGTCCCCTAACCAAACATCATATCATGATGAGTGCATAAAAGCCCATTGTAGGCCACGCCAATGCCTTAACATTTTCACCCAGACTTATCTGCTTGTCTGCACCATTTTTATTATTCCCTGGCCTCACTTTAGGCCCCGACTCATGTATGCTTAGGTGGCTTCCTTGTTTTACTGAACAATCTGATCCCCTCCTCAAGCACACTGATTTGGATTCTCCTAACTTATCTTTACCCACCTTCTCTGCTCACCTCTACTAACCCACCAGGTAGTTTAAATTCCCACTTCTTTAAAGAACTGGCAACCATGGCTTCATCTGGAGTTGGTTAGAAAGGTAGAGCCTCAGGTCCCAGGACTGCTGAGTCCAAATCTGCATTCTCGTGACAACCTGAGTAATCTGTGTGTGCATTAACACTGGAGAAGCCCTGCTTGGAATCTTTAAGAACAACCATTCCCGCCAACGCACAGTTTTCCTTGTCTCCTGTTATTCTTTGAAACCAACATCCACTGTGTTACTTATCCACTGTGTATAAAATCACCCCAATTTAGTGGCTCACAATAATTATTATCTCCCAGGTTCCATGAGTCAGAAATCTGGGAAAGACTTATCTGGGTGCTTTGGCTCGCAGGCCTCAAACCGGGTTGGCTGGGGCTGCAGGGACCTAAGGCTCAGTTGGGGAGGATCTACTTGCAAGCTCATTCCCCATTGTTAGCAGCCTGGGTTCCCTCCATGTGGTCGGAGGGCCTCCCCCAGGTCCTCTCCTGGTGGGTCTTGCCTCTGGGCAGCTCACAACATGGTAGCTGGCTTCATTAGAGGAGGCGAGTGAAAAAGCAAATGAAAGGGCTGGGAATATAGCTCAGTGACATAAGTGCCTACCTGGCAAGTGCAAGGTATGGAATTCAATTCCTGGTACCAAAAAAAAAGAAAAAAAAAAAGCAAATGAGGTGCAAGCCAGGGGTTTTCTGTAGCCTAATCTCAGAAGTGACAGCTCATCATTTTTGCCGTCTTTGATAGAAGTAAATCACTGGGCTCAGCCCACCCCCAGAGGAGGGGTTATACACGGCTGAGACTAACAGGAGCTGGGGATCACCGGGATTATTTTAGGGGCTACTGGCCACTCTCCCACGCTTGTTGGAAATATGGCTCACTATTTTTTATTTCAGTCACACACCTGCAAGGCCGTATCTGGAACCTCAGAATGACGTGGAATTTCGTGTTCTCGACTTTCATCCTCTGCTTTCTGTATTGACCACAGCTCGTTGTTCTCTCTGCTTGTCTCACTCCGTCGCTCCTGCTGAAATATGCTGCACGGCAAGGCTGACTACTGGACCTACCCCTTTCCAGCCACCTGGGTAGTCTGTGAATGCCCTAAGGGTCTTCCTCAACGGTCCACACGAGGGCTTCCTATGGTTGGCTAGTTGTGGATGGCCTTACGTATGTCCACACTCACCTACTTCACTGAGGGGTTGTCACCTTCCCTCCCTCCACTTTAGGGAAAATCTAGCATTCTCTGGCTTCTCGCCCACTTGTAGGCTGATGCACACACTGAAGGAAATCAGACGGTCAGACCGAGTAGGCGCACCGTAAGTGCCTGCTGACTACATCCGGGTCCACCTCCACGCAGGAAAACATCCAGACACAGCTTACCCAGCAGCACTTCCAGAAATACCTCGTTCTCCTCAGTCTCCACACCCGTCTTCATTATTCTTGGTCCACTCCTAGCTGACCTCCTGGAGAAGGCCGTTCCCCGGGTTGCCTGTCTCCACGTTAGACGGCTCTCATCTCTTCACTCGCTATCTTCTGTTCATCGTACCCTAGAGGAATGGGCGCTTGTCATCCTTTCCAGGCCTTCAATCCCACCCACCCCACATTTTCTTGGCTCCATCGGTTCCTCTGTCTCCCTGTTGCCCTCCTCCCTCGAGCTGACAAGCAGCCCACAGTTAGAACAACCTCACAACCTTGATGCAGTTACCCACTCAGCCACGACTCTATCGTTTCTCTCTCCACTACTAGCTGGATTTGTGTGCGTGTGTGCGTGTGTGCATGTGTGTGTGTGTGTGCGCGCGCGTGTGTGCGTGCATGTGTGTATGTGTGTATGTGCGTGCGTGTGTGTGCGTGCGTGTGTGCAGGTGCGTGTGTGCGTGTGTGCATGTGTGCGTGTGTGTGTGTGTGTGTGCGTGTGTGTTGTTTGTTTGTGGTACTAGGGATTGAACCCAAGGCCTCATTCATGTCAGGTAAGCACTCTACCACTGAGCTACAATCCCAGCCCTTTGAATACATGTATTTGTTTTCCTCTTCCAGTCAAGTGAGGGAAACGTTATTCAGGGCCCAAAGCCACCCCAGAGGAAAGGCGGAAAGAGAGCTTTTCTTGCCCTTCTTCCTGGGGCGCGGCTTGTTGGTGTGGCTGCGCCTCTTGCTGCAGTTGGCCGCGCAGAGGCGCAGGCGGGAGTAGCGCTTGCAGCAGACCATCTTGACGCAGTTGTGCTTCTGGGCGAGCTGGCGCAGGGACTGCTGGATAATCGCACCTCCAGGTGAGGGACCAGGAACAGGGTGGACTCTTTTTGGATGTCGTAGTCAGAGTCTGGGCATCCTGCAGCTGTTTACCGGCAGATATCAGGCACTGCTGATCAGGTGGGATGCCCTCCTGGTCTTGGATACTGGCTTTGACATTCTTGATGGCATCACTGGTCTTGACCTCAGGGTGATGGCCTTGCCCATCAGGGTCTTCACAGAGATTTATAGCTCTGTGTTCACCACTTGGGCATCTTTTTCAATATTTAAATATACTACCAGGCGTGGTGGCACACACCTGAAATCCCAGTACTTGGGAGGCTGAGGCAGGAGGATTGTTGCGAGTTCAAGACCAGCATGGGCTACAAAGTGAGCTCAAGGCTGGCTTGAACTGCATAGTGAGACCCTGTCTCAAAAAGAAAAAAAATTAAATGTACAGAAAAGTAAAATGCTATAACAGAGTACAATATACTTGTACCTAGATTTAACAGTTAGCTATATTTGCTTCATGTTTCTTTACCTGAAATCATTTAAATTAAATTAAGACATCATGATACCTTACCCATGAATACTTTAGAATGCACCTCTTAACAACAGTATCTTGAGCTGTGTGTGGTGGCACACATGTGTAATCACAGCACTTGGGAGGCTGAGGCAGGAGGATTCTTGTGAGTTTGAGACCAGCCTGGGCTACATAATCAAGTTCAAGGCCAGCCTGCACTGCCTAATGAGCTACTGTCTCAAAAAGACCAAAAAAAAAAAAAAAAAAGGAAGATTGCATCAGATATTTTGAAGCAATACTTTTGGTCATAATAATTAATAACAAAAGTGACATCAACTGGGGGTTAAACAGACAGTTACAGAGCAGATGTCTTTGTAAAAGTAATTTTTGCATAAGCTTGTGTTGACCCTTGTACAAAGCGGTGATCTGTCAGAATCTTTTGTGAGAGTTACTATAAGCCAATCATATGCAAAACCTTCCTTCTTAAACTCTTGGCTCTATTTACATTGTTGCTATTGTTAGCATTGACAAAGCAACTCTATTTTGATTTCATCATCTTCCACATTTCTTTTGCATTTCAGTGTATGTCCAATTTTTTGTGTGTGGGTTTTGTATTGTTTTGCTTTGTTTTGCTTTTGAGACAGAGTCTTGCTATGTAGTTCAGGTTGGCCTTGAACTCACTATGTAGCCCAGGTGGACCTCAACCTCATGGTGATCTTCCTGCCTCAGCCTCCTGAGTGTTGGGATTACAGGTGTACCCAACTTTAATGACAATTTTGGAATCATAGTTTTATTGTGTTCTAGTGTCCAGTGTCACTGTGAGAAAGAAGTCTAATGCCATTGTCTTTCTCTCCCCTCCATGATGTCTTCATTCTCTAAGTTACTTTAGGATTTCATGTCAATAAATTTTGGTAAATTTTCTTTTTCTTTGACCATTGCTGTCATTGTTCTGCTCTCTTTCTGAAATTCTTGTTAGTTGAATGGGAAAATGCTGAATTGATTTCCTAGGATTTTGTCTTGCTTTATGTTTGCAGTACTGCAGATTGAACCCGGCTGTATCACACCAAGGGCTATCGCATTCCTTTCCTGTACTTTCTATTTTGAAGCCAGTTCTCACTAAGTCACTAAGTTGCCCAGGTTAGGCTTAAACTTACAGCTCTCCTGCCTCAGCCTCCCAGAGCTGGGGATATTTTTGTTATCTTGTCTTTCCTATTTTCCACTTTTTTAGAAATATTAACATTATTTTTCAATCCCTTCCTCTATTGAATTTTCCATTTCTGCTATTATAGTCTTAATATTTATACATTTTTCTAAATCCCTGAATGTTCTCTCTTAATGGCATCTTTTTTTTTTTTTCAAAAATGCAATACTTTTATCTAAGAACATTAGTTATGGTTATAACTATAAATTTTATGCTTTCTTCTCTTCCATACAGTTTTAATTATAAATTTGAGATTTGATGGATAGATTATAAATTATAAATTGGAGATGGATAGAATCTAATTGGCAGTGTTATAACAGAAACAACAGAGCAGAAAGTTCAAGTACTGTCTTTGGAGTAAAAAGACAAATTTACAAACTGGCTCTAGAATTTCTGTGCTGTGTGAATTTATGAAATTGTAAACACTGGCTGAACTTCAGTTTCCTAACCTAAAAACTTAGAATAATAATACCTATCTAACAGGGTTATTGTAAGGATGAATTTATTTATTTATTTATTTTTATGATCTTTTTGAGACAGGGTCTCACTATGCAGTTCAGGCTGGCCTTCAGCTTACTTTGTAGCCCAGGCTGATCTCAAACTTGCAGTGATCTTCCTGCCTCAGCCTGCCAAGTGCTGGAATTACCAATGTATGCCACCATGCCCAGCCTATAAGGATGAATTTAAATGATGCACATAATCTCTTTTTCATAATAAGTAGATATGTTTCAGCCAGGCATAGTGGTGCATGCCTGTAGTTCCAGCTCTTGGGAGGCTGAGGCAGGAGGATTGCCACAAGTTCAAGGCCAGCCTGTGCTACATAGTGAGTTCAAAGCTAGCCTGAACTACATAGTAAGACCGTATCTCAAAACAAAATAATAAAATAAAATAAAATTTTGTTTTGAGACAAGATCTCACTACATTGCTCAGGCTGACCTCAAATTTGTGATCTTCCTGCCTCAGCCTCCAAAGTAGCTGGACCTACCATTGGGTACCACTGTGCCCAGCTGATACTTTGGTTTTTAATGATCAACTGAATATGGCACTTCATCATGGGTAAACGTCTTTGGAATTAGATTCCAGACTCCCAGTCCACATCTTTTACTTCCTTCTTTCCTCTAGAGCACTTGACACCTTACCTGATCAGTGAAGCAGTGATCAGTGAATGTGTGGAGAAAAGGAGAGAAGGATGCACAGAGAAATCTATCATTCCATGACAAATTGAATCTGAATCTATTGTTCAGTGGCAAACTGAATGCAATGACAAATTAGATAACCTGAAGGTGATCCCAGGTGCTCAATTTGGGTTGTCTGGAAATCGACCAGCTACACCAAGGGTTACTACTATCTTGCCTGCAGGGAGAGCTCTGCTCCCACCAAGTTCCCACCTAGACCTGTGCATGTTATTCCATGTTTGCTCTCAGAAGTGTCTGGCACCCTGGCCCTGCTCTGGGATGTCTCCAGGAAACTACATCTTCCAGTGCCTTTGCCCTATCAATTGTAGGTAATTTCATACAGTTTCTGTGTTGTTGTGTTGGGCTGTAGTTTATTCATTTTTATCCCATTGTACAGAGCTTCCAGTTAGTGGCTATTATTTATAATGCTGATATGAACATTTTTGTGTCTGTCTCATGAAAGAGACATGTTAATACTCAATTCTCAGGTATATCTAGGACTGGAATTGCTGGGTTGAAAGGTACAGCATGTGTAGTTTTTACTAGGTATCCACAAATCTCCAAACTTGTTCCAGCAGCATGTGGGAGTTACTGCTCCTCTACATCTTTGTCAGTACTTCAGATATATATATATTTTTTGAGACAAGGTCTTGCTACGTAGTTCAGACTGTCTCTGAACTCACTATGTAGCCCAGGCTGGCCTTGAACTTACATTAATCCTTCTGCCTCAGCCTCCCAAGTGCTGGCATTACAGACATACACTACCACGCCTGGATCAGATGTTTTAAAATTTTGCTACTTTTGTGGATATACAGTGATATCTCATTGTGTTCAATTCACACATTTGTATGGAGACTAAATAACTTTTCTTGGAGTTATTGGTTATGTGTTGTGAATTCATATTCCTGGCTAAATTTTTAACTAGCTATCTTTATGTTTCCTTTAACATGTACTAGTACTATGTATATTCTGTGTGTTATGCCTTGTTGTACTTATTTTCTCAACAAATATTTTTAAGCACTTAGGCTCAGAGGATACAAGAACAAGTAGAACAGATCAAAAAATTCTGAGTTCATGAAGCATACATCCTAATAGAGGAAGAGAAATAATAAGCACAGTAAATAAGTAAAGTTCATCTTGTTATATTTTACCCACTCTTTCATGAATACTGCAGAGAAAAATAAGGTGGGGGAAGGGATAGGGTGTTCTCGGGCAACTTAATATACAGTGTTCAAGGAGATCCTTGCCAACAAAGTAACTTTTAAGTAAAATCGTACAGACAGTTAAAAAGCAGGCCATGGAGACCTTTAGTGGAGGAGCACGTTGGGCAGAAGGAACAATGACCGTAAAGTCCTGAGTGGTGGCATAAATCGTGTGTTTAAGGAAGCACAAGGAGACCACCGTGGCCAAAGCCAAGCGGGAGAAAAGTCCTAAGACATGAGCTACGAGCAGTAAAGCAGAGTACGCGTGTGTGCAGAAGGTGAAGAATGTAGTAGACCACTGCAGTGTTTTGCTTTTTCCTCTTGGTGAGGGAGGACCCTTCGGAGGAGAAGAAAGTTGGAGCACAGGAGTGACACAGTCGGCTTACTGCTCAGAAAGCCCACCGGGAGGACAAATAGCTCGGTGGCTTCAAACTATCTCAGGTGAGATAATGGTGCTCTTGAGGGAGGGGTGAAAGGTGATTCGAGATAGATAAAAGATAATCCAGACTGAAGACCCAGCAGAGGGTGGGTAGCATTCATTAGATACGTGTGTGTTGATTAACCTTTGTTTTCCTACTCTAGAAACTTTTTTTTTCTGGCAATACTGTGGTTGAACCCAGGTCCTCCACAGGGACCTACATCCCCAACCCTTTTAATTATCCTTTTCTAAAAAGTTTTTCCTGTAATTTAAAAAATTTTTTATTAGTATGTGTTTGCAGCGCATGATGATTACGTTCATCCTGAGGAGTTGGTACGGGTATGTAACACGTCTTTTTTTTTTTTTAAACAGTCTCACAAGGCAGTTCAGGCTGGTACTGTGTAGCCCAGGCTGGTCTCAAACTTGCAGCTGTCTTTGATGTACATACCACATCGTGATTCTTTTTTAAATTTTAGTTGATGAGTACCTGTATGCAGTACATGTTCACATCCTTGAGTGGGGTTGGTGCACGCATAAGATGCGATTCCCTTTCTGCATCCCTTCCCCTTTCCTGCCTTCCCTCTCCCCATCTCTCGGTGCCCTCGCTCCCTTCCTCTTTGTTTTCATACATGTTTGCAGCACCCTACGCTATAATCCTTGTTTGCAGTGGGTATATTTACATAGCGTGCAGCATTTCTTTCTTCATCACTTATCCCTTCCCTCTCCCTCCATCTCTCGGTCCCTTCCCCTTTAAGAACAAACTACCTCCCTATGTCCAATTACAGTGAGTCCCCGACTCAGGAGCACTCGAGTTGCAAACTTTCACAGGCGTCCTGTATACGACTCACTTTGTCACAATACGAACAAATTCGATTTATGAACATTCCCCCGGAACACAACTTATTCGTAAGTCAGGAACTTACTGTATCTATTTTTTGTTTTGCTTTCTCTTTTTACTTAGGGTGTCTCCTATAAGAGAAATCATATGATATTCAAGGTTATCTGTCCAATTTATTTCACTTAATATTATGTCTCCAGGGTCATGCATTTTCCTACAAATTACTTAAGTTTCTCTTTATGACAGAGTAGTACTCCGCTGTATGTAAATACCACATTTTCTTTATCAATTCATCTGTTGATCTATTTACAAGCTGCTTCCAAGATTGAGCTATTATGAATTGTGCTGCTCTAAACATGGGTATGGATGTGTCACTGTAACATAATGCCTCTAACTCTAGATGCCTACAAAGGGAAGAACTGGGTCAAACGGAATTTCTAGCTTCAGTTTTTTGAGGACTCTCCATACTAATTTCCACAGTGGTTGTACTGGCTGACACCCTGTAGAAGCACCACCAGCATTTGTTGTAATTTGATTTTTGATGATGGTTAGTCTTTCTGGGTTAGGATGGAATCTTAGTGTCGTTTTAATTTGCATTTCTGCACTGGCCAGCGATGGTTGAGCATTTCTTCATGTATTTTTTGGCCATGTGTGCTTCTTTTGTGAAGTGGATAATCATTTTGCTTGCCCACTTTTTAATTGGGTCTTTCGTTTGGGGGAGGTCCAATTTTTTTTAATTCTTTGTGTATTCTAGACATGAGTCTTCTATATGAAGAATTTATGGTAAAATTTTTTTGCCCACTCTTCAGGTGGTATTTTCACTTGGTTGTTTCTGTGCTGTGCAGAAGCTTTTAAATTTAATATAGGGGCTGGGGATTTAGCTCAGCGGCAAAGCGCCTGCCTGGCAAGCGCAAGGTCGTGAGTTCGGTTCCCGGTACCGGAGAAAAACAAACAA
>NW_004955405.1:9755664-9760098 GCF_000276665.1 Chinchilla lanigera
TTTTTTTTTTTTTTTTTTTTTTGAGACAGAGTCTCGCTATGCAGTTCAGGCTGGCCATAGGCTCGATTTGTAGCCCAGGCTGGTTGGAACTCCCAATGATCTCCTGCCTCAGCCTCCCAAGTATCTCCTGCCTCAGCCTCCCAAGTGCTGGGATTACAGGCATGCACCATCATGTTCAGCCGTTACTATAGAGTTTTGTGTGTTAATTTTGTATCCTGCTACATTACTGAATTTGGTTATTAATCGTAAGGCTCTTTGGGATCTTCTATATAGAAGATCATGTCATCCGCAGATAATGCTAATTAACTTTTTCCTTTTCTACACATATCCCTCTCATTTCTTTTTCTTGCCTAATTGCTCTTGCTAATATTTCAAGCACTATGACCCCCATGAGCAGTAACAGAGGACATCTTTGTCTTGTTCTTGAATTTAGAGGGAAAACTTCCAGTTTTCAGTTGTTGCCAGTAGGTTTGTCATAGACGGCTTTTATGAGATCAAGATAAGGTCCTTCTATACCTATTTTCTCCACGGTATAGAAGAAATATATATTTGTCCTTTCTTCTGTTTATATGATGTATTACATTGGTTGATTTGCATATATTGAACCATTCTCGCATCTCTGGAATGAAGCCTACTTGGTTATGATGTATGACCTTTTTGATGATGAATCATTACATTGTTTGCCAGTATCTTGAGGACTTTTGCATTTAATCACTAAAAAGATTGGTCTCTAGTTCTCTTTTTTGTTCAGACCCTTGTTTGGTTTTGGAATCAAGGTAATGGTAGCTTCCGGGAATGACTTTGAGAGTACTCCTTCCTTTCCAATTTCATTGAAAAGCTTGATGAGTATTGATGTTAAAACTGTCCTGAAATTATTGTAGATTTCAGCAGTGAACCTGTCTGGACCTGAGCTTATTTTGAAAATAGAAGCAACAAGATTTATTAATAAATTGGCAAGAAATATACGCAAAAATGAGCCATCAAGATGACTATAGTTTTTTGGTCTTAGAATATTAGAGTTTCTAGCCAGGCATGGTGGAACATGTTTGTAGTTCTAGCACCTGGGAGGCTGAGGCAGGAGGATTGCTGCAAGTTTGAAGCCAGCCTGAGCTACAACATGAGTTCAAGGCCAGCCTGAACTGCATAGTGAGATTCTGTCTCAAGAAGACAAAAAATAATATTAATAATAGAGTTTATATGAGTTGATATTGGAAAGACACAGAAAACATCACACTTGGGACAAAGATCTGGAGTTTATATTTGGTCCTAATGAGTTCGAGACCCCTTTTAGACATCACAGGGCAGATGTCAAATTGACACTGGGTATATGAACCTGGAGCTCAGGAGCATTTAAAGGGAATTTTAGTAATCAACATTGTTGATGTAAGAAATGACCCCCAAGTCTTAATGGACCATACCAATACACATTTATTCTTGCTCTTATTGTGTAAGTAACGTGAGTCTCCAGGTGGACTTCAGCCCTGCTCCAGGCTGATTCAAGTGCCTTCCAACTTTGGGCTTAGGCTGAAGCAACAACCACTGTCTGATGCTTGCTACACTCATGGCAAAGTGCTGAAGCAAGAGAGACCAAACTAAACACTGCAATCAAATTTAAAGCTTCAGCTGGCATGTACAGAGCATACTTTCACTCCATTGGCAAAAACAGAAAAAAACAAAACAAACAACAAAAAAAATCTCAGAGTCCAACCCTGCAATGGAGCAAGGATGTATATTCTGTTTTGAAGGAGAGATTTTCAGGCAAATCCAAAGAGCATAGATGTACAATCTTCACAGAAGAGAGTAAATAGTTGTAAAACATAATTTAATCCACAACAGTGATTGTAAACATTAAGAGAAGAACTCCAAAGACTGAGATATCCAGTGTTCAGAGGTCATGGAGATAAGGGAAAACCAACAAAAGACACTGAGAAGGAACAGATAGTAAGCAGGGAGAAAACACTGAAATTCGAGAGAAGACAGTGTCTCGAGAAGCAATCATTAATCAACTATGTCATATGAGGCCAGCAGGTCAAGATGCGGCTGATATTGCCCATTGATTGAGCAATAGGAAATCTTTGGTGATCTTAAGAAGAAAATGAATGACTTTGGGGAGGTGATTGCTATCATTTAGATGTTTGCCTCCTCCCAAACTCCTGTTGAAATTCAACTGCAGTTGTAACAGTATTCAGAAGTGGGACCTTACCGGGTGTGATGGCACACATCTGTAATCCCAGCATTCAGGAGGCTGAAGCAGGAGGATCTCTGCAAGGTTGAGGCCAGCCTGGGCTACAAAGTGAGGTCAAGGCCATCCTGAACTGCATAGTGAGACCCTGTCTCAAGAAGACAAAAAAAAAAAAAAAAGTGGGACCTTTAAGAAATCATTAAGTCTTGAATAGATTAATGCCATTATTACAGAAGTAGGTTCCTTATAAAAGCCCCTCCTTTATCTCTCTCTCATTCTTTCTGCCCTTTTTCCATGAGATGGCATAGTAGGAAGGTCCTTGCCACCAAGCACAGTGGTAAAAGCCTGTAATCCCAGCAGTCAGAAGGCTGAGGCAAAACGATTACCACAAATTTGAGGCCAGCCTAGGTTATATGGTATGACCTTGTCTCAAAAAAAAAAAAAAGAATAAGAAGGAGGAGGAAGAAGAGGAGGGGAAGGTCCTTGCCGTATGCTGGGCCCTCAATCTTGGACTGCCTAGCCTCCATAACTGTTAGCCAATAGATTTCTGTTCACTGTAAACAGAAATATCTGTGACATAGACTAAGATTAGGGGCAAAAACCTAATCAGTGCAGATTGATAATGGAGAAAAAGGAATTAGAAATAGTGAATATAGCTGGGTGTGATGGTGCATGTCTGTAATCCCAGAACTTGGGAGGCTGAGGCAGAAGGATCTTTCTGAGTTCAAGACTAGCCAGGGCTACAAAGTGAGTTCAAGGCCAGCCTGAACTGCATAGCAGGACCCTGTCTCAAAAAAAAAAAAAAAAAAAAAAAAGAAGTGGGTATAGGCAAATTAATCTCTCAAGGAATTTTGCTAAAAGGAAAATGTAAGAAATAAAGGAATGGTTGACTAGAAAAGTGATGATGAATAGTATATATTTTATTAAAATAAGAGAAATAATCAGGCATGGTGGTGCACGCCTGTAATCCCAGCACTGAGAAGCTGAAGCAGGAGGATTGCTGCAAGTTCGAGACCAGCCTGGGGTACATAGTGAGTTCAGGGGCAGCCTGCACTATACAGCGAGACCCTGTCTCAAAAAAAAAAAAAGAAATAAATCTATGGTTTCATGCTGATAGGTAACTAGTGGTAGAGCACACCTGCAATCCCAGCATCCTGGAGGCTGAGGTAGGAGGATAGCCTCAAGTTCGAGGCCAGCCTGGGCTACTACATAGCAAGACTCTGTCTCAAAAATAGAAAGAAAGAAAGAAAGAAAGAAAGAAAGAAAGAAAGAAAGAAAGAAAGAAAGAAAGAAAGAAAGAAAAAGAAAAAGAAATAGAGAGGGAAAAATTGATGGTGCCAGAGAATAAGGAGAGAATTTTTTGTTTTTGTGGTGTTGAGGATGGAACCCAAGCTAGGCAAGTGCTCAACCACTGAGCTGTATCTCCATCCAAAGAAAGAACGGCTGTGGTTAAGTTCCTGAGTCAGTTAGAAGATGCCTAGCACCTTCTGGAGGACTGGTCTCCAAGAGCACTGGCAATCCTCCCTTAGTAGCAGGTGAGGCGGCAGAGAAAATGAACACAAGGGCAGGAGAGAGTAGATGTGATCCTGGGAGCAGGCCTAGATTCTCCTTTGATTGCTCATACTATTCAATAGAAATAAGTTACAAGTTGCAAGTGAGGATGAGAAGTTGCCAGAGACTTGAAAGTCTAATGGTCTGTTTCTTCCTTTCTTTCTTTCTTCCTTTCTTTCGTACATGTTTGCAGTATATACCACTAACCTACATGAATGAAAACTGGAACGGACTAGGGAAAAATCATGATTAGCCGGCAGCATTAAGGCCCACTTGAGGATCGTAATGGTTGTGTGTTTTCCCCTCCTACCACATTCAGCTACAGAGGTACTGATGCAAAGTGGAGAGTTATATTTATACCAGTAGCAAACAGGCAGAAAGTTAGACCTAAGTGAAATTCACAGAGTTAAAATAAATAAACAAATAAACACAACAGGGGTGAGACAAGGGAGGTTACATCGTATACAAGTCAAAATTGTTGATCTCATGGGCTGGGGATTTAGTTCAGTGGCACAGCGCCTGCCTGGCAAGCACGAGGTCGTGAGTTCGATTCCTGGTACCAGGAAAAAAAAAATTGTTGATCTCAGAATCTAGGTAAATTAGGAAAATAATAGAAGTTGTAGGGCTGGGGGTGTCACTGAGTGGTACAATGTTTGCCTAGCACACATGAGGCTCTGGGTTCCATCTCCAGCACTGGGGTG
>NW_004955405.1:9760198-9768875 GCF_000276665.1 Chinchilla lanigera
TAAAATGGTTGAAGTAAGAGTAGATTATAGAGCCCCATAAATATATTCTCTTGTGTTTTTATTCCTCCTACTTTTTTTTTTGTAATCTTTTTGAGACAGAGTTTTACTATGCAGTTCAGGCTGGCCTTAAACTAACTTTGTAGCCCAGGTTGGCCTTGAACTCACACAGATCCTCCTGCCTCAGCCTCCCAAGTGCTGGCATTAAGGCATAAGCCACCACGCACAGCGTGTTTCTGTTTAAAAGTGTTGTAGTTTTTATTTTTAGATGTAAATTTTAACTCTTCTTAAATTTAAAGTATGGTATGAGATTTAAAAAAAAAATTTTGGCCAGGTGTGGTGGCACACCCCTGTAATCCCAGCACTTGAGAGGCTCAGATAGGAGGATCGTTGCAAATTCGAGGCCAGCCTGGGCTACAAAGTGAGCACAAGGCCAGCCTGGACTGCATAGTGAGACCCTGTCTCAAAAAGACAAAAGAAAACTAAAAGAAAAAATTTGTCTTTCTCTATAAGTAAGCTATTTTCCTAGTACCACTTACTCACAACTCAATCTGTCTTTCATGTTTTCCAACTACCATGACCGCCATGTGTCTCAGTGTGACTGCTGTCATGCTAGTTTCCCCATGTGCACAGCACGGCTCTGTTCCAGGTTTTCTGTTCCATTCCACTGATGTGTTGGCTGTTCTCAGACTCGTGAGACACTGTCTTAATCACTACAGTTTATAACGTCTTTCCCACTGGAAAAAATTAGCTGAGTGCAAAAATTTTGGTTGGTAATAGTATTACTTCAGCTTTTTAAAGATATTGCTCCATTATCTTAATTAAATCTACTGTTTCTGATGAGAGGTGAATTGTCAGTCTAAATTACATTAACATCTTAAAGTAATCATTTGATCCTTTGTAGCTTTGAAAAACATCTCTACATCCCAGATGATTTTCATTTTATTTTAATATACTTGGTTGTGAAATTATACTGACATCCTGCTTGATATTTCATATGTGTTTGTGTGTTTCAATTCTCCAGTTATTTGGTGATTATTTCTTCAGATATTGTTTCTTCACCACTCCCTTCATTCTTGTCTTCTGGAATTTTTATTGCATGTAGGCTGAAGCCTCTTCATCCGTCTTCCACGTTTTCCAACTAACATCACTAACATCAGAAATGGGTAGATAGATAAAATTTATAATCAAAAATATATACATATATATATATGGAGAGAGAGCAAGAGAGACAGGGAGACAGAAAGATGCACAGTCTCTTTTGCTTTCTGTTGTACAGCCTAAATCAGTGACGGCGAACCTTTTAGAGCTTTCAGTGATAACAAACAGCCCAGTGCAGCACACATGCCATAGGTTCGCCATCACTAGTGACTATCTCTGCACTGTCTCCCAATTTAATAACGTATTCTTTTACTGTAACTAGTCTAAAATTTATTTTATTGTTTTTAATGGCTATAAAAATGATTAATTCTATTTGTTTCCAGCTGTTGCTGCCTGCCCTCCCCTCCTTTGCCTCCTCTTCCTCCTCACCCACGCTGATCTTGAACTTGTGTGCTCAAGTGACCCTCCACCTCAGTCTCCTGTATAGCTGAGAATATAGGCGTACATCACCATGCCTGGCTTTAAACGCTTTTATTTTATATACAGATGGTTTTTGTTTTATTTATATTTTTGAAATAAATTCTTTTTCATTTTGATAGAAATCATTCCCTAATTTATATCTTGAACAGCCTAAAAAATATTTATTTAAAAGAATTGCCAGCTGGGCATGCTGGCACATGCCTGTAATTCCCGCACTCAGGAGGCCGAGGCAGGAGGATTGCCACAAGTTTGGGGCTAACCTAGGCTACATAGTGAGTGCAAGGCCAGCCTGAAACACATGATGAAACTGTGTCTCAACAAAACAAGCAAAAATTATCAGACTGGTCTATAAATTAATTTATTTTATAGTACACTCATGTGCCAATTATTTATTTTATAAGCTACTTTTCTTAGCCTTAGTTTTATTGTAATGTTTTAGAATTTAGGTCTTGTCAGGCATGGTAGTGCCAGCCTATAGTCCCAGTGCTCTGGAGGCTGAGGCAGGATCATTGTGAGTTTTAGGCCAGCCTGGCCAGCCTGGGCTATACAGTGAGTTTAAGACAAGCCAGAACTATGTAGTGAGACATTTTCTCGAAAAAAGAAAAGGCTGGGGATGTAGCTCAGCGGTACAAGAGCCTGCTGGGCAAGCATGGTTCCCAGTACCAAAAAAGGAACAAACAAAAAAAGAATTTAGGTCTTTTGATGCATTTTAAGTAGGGCTTGTGTGTGTGTGTTCTCTTTTGTTTGTTTTGGCTTATTTTCTTCTCCTAGTTCCCGTGCTCTTCTCTCTCAGCCTGTTTTACCGCTGCCTCCCCCTCTACCCAGACCCTGCTCCCTCAACCCCAATCCAGACCTTACAATGACATTTCAAAATTCCTGTACTGGAGTATCAGAGATGTGCACAGCCAGTCACTGAGACAGCGGCCAGCTCTGTTCAGTTGTTATCTGCAATGCATTTATCCTTCTAGCTCCTCATGTCCACAGCTGCATGTAATGTCACGTCCCGGGAAGAGCAGTGGCACCAGGCTTGGGTTTTAGCCACTCATGATAAGTAGATTTGGAAAAGTTGGGGTACCTCAGAGTGTCACCTTGACCAGAAGTCTTAGTAATTTTATACTCTCAGTTTTTAGACACTCAACTCTTTCACTTACCTAGATGTAATTGTGAAATAAGGAACTCTTCCCTCCAGATATTTAACCATCTGTCCTCACATCATTTATCAAATTATTTATTAAATTTCTTTTTTTATCTTTCTTTTTTTTAATTTTAAAGATAAAAGGAGGGAAACATTAACAGACATACAGCATTTTACAACATATCACAAGCACAATACAGACAATACAGAGTTACAAACGAAGTGGTAGGGAATTAACAATGGTGGTTGTATTACATATTGATATCTTCAAAGTGGCTTCTCATGAAAACAGATATAGACATGCAATACTGGTCAACCAAAGACTCATTGACAGTTTCTTTCAGCATGGTCACAACTAGAGACCATACTCATAAGTGAAATAAATCAAACATACATGTGCAAGCACCGCATTGTTTCACTAGTGTAAAACTTGAAAGAGTTAATTTAAACTCGGAGGTATGATAGACACTGTGAAATGATAGGAAACCACTGAAGAGTAAAGGGCTTCTGGGATGTGGGAAAAGAGAAGGGAAAGAAGGAGAAATTTTGTATGTATGTATATACAGGATAGTTAACATGGTTGTTCTTCTGTCTTCTATTTATTAAATTTCTAATTCTTACACCACCCCCTTTTTTTGTACCGGAATCAAACTCAGAGCCTTGCACTTGCCAGGCAGGTGCTGTGCTGCTGAGCTACATCCCCAGCCCTACTGCCACTTTTTAAATAGCCTCTAGCCTGGCGTGGTGGCACATGCCTGTAGTCCCAGCGCTCAGGAGGCTGAGGCAGGAGGATCGTTCTGAGTTCGAGACCAGCCTGGGCTACAAAGTGAGCTCAAGGCCAGCCTGAACTGCACAGGGAGACCCTGTCTCAGAAAGACCAAAAAGATAGATAGATGATAGATAGATGATAGATAGATAGATAGATAGATAGATAGATAGATAGATGATAGATAGCCTCTAATTCTGTCTTCCTGCTTATTTCCCATTGTTGCTGCCCTGCTTTAGGTCACCATCATCCTGCTGGCTTTTATCTGGGTTGCTGCCATGGCCTCCTAACTCTTTCTTAGTCTTCGGTCCCTGAACATAGTGCAGAGAAAATGACCTGTGGTCCTGCTGCTCTCTCTGTACGACCTGTCAATGGCCGCCCCATCCCGCCGAGATGAGCAGCTTAGTGAGGTGACCATCCCTTCAGCTCATCTATCTGGCGACATCTCCTGCCGTTTATTTCCCTTAACTCTGCTCTATCTACCCTTAACTCTACTCTCCATCATAAAGGTTTTTCTTTTCTCGCGCTGGGGACCGAACCTAGGGCCTCGCATGTACTAAGAGTGCACTCTCCTGCCGAGCGACACCCAAGGCTGCCTTAGGGCTTTCAACATGCCTGACGTGCCCATTCCCCCGCCTTTCCTGTGTGTGCTGTTCTTGCCTCTCCCCTGCTCTACCATCTCCCCTAAGTCCAGCCAGCAGGTTTCACCACGCTGTCTTTTCTCCCAGAAACCTTTGTGATCTTCTTGGAGGCTGGAATATGGGCTGTCCTCTGACACTATACTGTCCATTGTTTCCCTCATCACAGCACTAGTGGTGCAGAGTTATAATGTCTTATTTACTTTTCTACTTGCTTCCATTTTAGCTTATAAACCACGGGGGATGGAATTTTTTTTTTTTTTTATCTCTTTCTTAATCCCTAACACCTAATGCCTGGTAAGTTTCTTTATTTCATATATTTTTATTTTTAATTAGCAAAGTCATATATATTCTGTTACTATTTTTTTCTTTGGGAATTGAACTCAGGTCCTTGTGCTTGCCAGGCAGGTGCTTGTGCTGCTGAGCTATATCCCCAGCCTATTCTGTTACTATTTTTTTTTAATTCAACAAAAACATATCAACTACATGGTATACACCAGATGCTATGCTAGGCCATGGGAATACATAAGAAAACAAGAAGTTGGGGATTGTGATGCACTCCCATAATCCCAGCACTCTGGAGGCTGAGACAGGAGGATTGCTGTGAGTTTGAGGCTAGTCTGAGTTACATAGTGAGATCCTGCCTCAAAAAACATTACAAAGTGGCTGGGGATATAGCTCAGTGGTGCAGTGCCTGCCTGGCAAGCGCAAGGTCCTGAGTTTGATTCGTGGTACAAAAAAAATCTAAACGTTAAAAGAAAGGAAGAAAAGAAGAAAAGAAGAAAGGAAGAAAGAGAGAGAGAGAAAGAAAGGAAGGAAGGAAAGAAGGAAGGAAGGAAGGAAAGAAGGAAGGAAGGAAGGAAGGAAGGAAGGGAGAAAGGCAAGACTATTCTCCTCACACAGCTTATACTCTAGTGACAGACGCTTACACTCTAGTAAAACAGACTGACAATAGACCCAACAAATAAAATAACTGTTTATTTGTTGGCTGAGATAGAGAGTAATAAGGTAAGGGGCTGGGGATTTAGCTCAGCAGCACAGTGCCTGCCTGGCAAGCACAAGGTCATGAGTTCGATTCCTGGTACTGGAAAAAAAAACAAAAAATAAAGTATCTTGCTTAGATAGGATGGCCAAGAAAGTCTGCATGGAGGAACTGACATTGAAGCTAAAAACTAAAGAAAGAAATGGAGCTGGGTGTGGTGGTGCACACCTGTAGCCTCACCACCTGGAAGGCTGAGGCAGGAGAATTGCTGTGGATTTGAGGCCAGCCTGAGCTACATAGTGAGTTTAAGTTCAGCTTGACCTACATAGTGAGATCCTATCTCAGAAAGAAAGAAACAAAGAAACAAAGAAACAAAGAATTAATCATGTGAAAGGCTGAAAAAAGAGCATTCCAAGCAGAAAGTGCAAAAATTCTGAAGTAGGAGAAATCTTGGTGTTTTCCAGGAATGCCGACTGACAGAACATTTTGACTGCAA
The DNA here is from genome assembly GCF_000276665.1 of Chinchilla lanigera. Taxonomy (NCBI): domain Eukaryota; kingdom Metazoa; phylum Chordata; class Mammalia; order Rodentia; family Chinchillidae; genus Chinchilla; species Chinchilla lanigera. Next base: position 9,765,794 of record NW_004955405.1, read on the forward strand.
AGTTGCAAACGGTACCTAGGATGTGGTACATGTTATGAAGTTGGAGACCAGGTGGCCAGATCATGCAGGGTCTTTGGGGCTATCGCCAGGCACTTGTGTCTGTTCTGACAGACCAGAACTCTCAGAAGGGTTTCAAGGGAATGGCATGACCTAACTACCCTGCAGGCCTGCACTCCGCCTATGTTGACAGCGGGCTGGAAGGTTACCACAGATGTGGAAGGTCTAGTGTGGGAGCTGTCACAGTAACCTAGGAGAGGAAGAATGGTGCCTGTATCAGTCGGTGCTTACTAGAGACACAGATTTAATGCAAGATATACAGACATGTAAGAATTTACAGGCTGGGGATGTAGCTCAGCGGTAAAGTGCTGGCCTAACGTGCACAAGGCCTTGAGTTCAATCCCCAGTACGACACAAAAAAAGAATTTACAAGATAGGCTTGCAGTGGCCACCAGCAGAGTCAGATGTGGAAAAGAGCAAAAGGGCTTCTGCTCACTGGCGATCTAAAGGGTGTAGTCGAAGGCCCAGAGCTCACTGTAGTATCTTGTGTGTGTGTATGTCAGGAGGCTAAAGGGTCTGCGCTGGAAGCCAGGAGATGACGTCCAAGGTGAAGGTGAAGCCTAGAGCTCCTTGGAAGAAACAGAGCCATTCCTTCATTTCCTCTTGATTCCATTCCAACGACAAGCCTACTGGTGGCTGTCGCTCACACCCAGGGCGAGTCTTCTGTCCTCGGTAAATCCTTCCAGCCACAGCCAAAGTATGCTTGATCCAGTTTACTTGGGCCTTTCTTGCTCAAGTGGACACAATCAATTATCCATCATATGGTTTAAGCAGCATAATCTCAAGTGAAGATGGGGGAGGATGAATTAATGCAAGATCTACTTTGGACTGGTGGATGACTGACTATTCTGTCAGACCAGGGAAAGGATACCAGGAAGACTCCTCTGTTTTGGGCTTCGGTAGCTGAGAGCTAGGGTTAGCATTTTTACACATAGTGACGATGAAGAGGAATAGTTTGAGGAAGGAGACACAGGTAAGTTAAACATCCTATTTTGACTGTGTTTTGAAGTTTGAAGTGACTTGTGAGACAACAAAAAGATGTATGCATTAATCTGGGACTTAGATGAGGGGTCTAGTCTTGACATATAAATGTAGGTAGGTGTTAGCATTTTGGTTTGTTTGTTTGCTTTGCTTTTTTGAGATAGGGTCTCTCTATGTAGTTCAGACTGGTCCTGAACTCACTATGCAGCCCAGGCTGGCCTTGAACTCACAGCAATCCTCCTGCCTCAGCCTTCCGAGTACTGGGAGCATGAGCTACCATGCTCAGCAGGTGTCATCATTTTGTAGAGAAGAGAAAACAGTATTTAGAAACTGGTATCTAGACTCGAGGGGCATTCCCTGGTGTTAGGTAGGACTGTTGCTTCTACAGATCACCTCACTGAGCTAGGACATATACATATATGCACACATACATTTATATACTTATAAATATACTTGCATTTACTTCTGTGTGTGTGTGTATGTGTGTGTGTGTGTGTGTTGGAGGGATTGCTGAAGGTTGAACCCAGCGCTCACTACTTGAATCCCTAGCCCCTGTCTCTGTATATTGAAAACTATAATTTCACAATTGGTTCTATTCTATCCATTAACATAGACCTTAAACTGCCTTTCCTCTGGCATATTTATACCTCTCTTCTCTGACAGTGAGAAACTTTATTGTCAATACCCTCAATATTGTGCTCATTTGCTTTTTCTCTTTGTGTCCAGCCAATCTCCCGACAGCAGTAGGCTGTCATTTTGTAGAGTACCCTCTTTGTGCAGGCCCTGGCCCTCATAAAGCTGCCTTCTAGCCAGGACCAATGGAAAACTCATTTTATTTGTTTAGTTTCTGCATCTAGTTTATTAAATATATTCCTTGGCATTTTGTTTTTGTTTTGTTTGATGTTAGGTTTGAACTCAGGGCCTCGCGTGTGTTAAGCACGTGCTCTACCACTGAGCTACACCCTCAGCCTTGTTTTGTTGCTATTTTGAAAAGGCTTTTCTTTTTCATTATATTTTCTGTTTATTGCTTGCATTTGAAAAGGCTGTTATAGGGTAGTTTCTTTAGAAATGACTTGCCAATCAAAAATATTCCAAGTTCCTGCCTTGAACAAAGAATTGGACAAAACAAGCCAATAACGGTGCCAAAAAGTTTATTTGAAAAGTATGGGGGAAACGGGTATGAGAGAAACCATCTCTGCAAGGCGAACTTGGGCCAAACAATGGGAAAAAGAGGGTCAAAATAAAAATTAAAGTACACACCACACCAAAGAAAGGCTGTAGCAAGGGTTACTGCGCAAACTCGGGCAGGCTGGCAGCGTTCTGTGGTAACTGCTCCTTTTTAAAGCCCTCTTCATCTCGTGGGAGCTCGCGAGAAGTCCCACATACGGGTCCTCGCACTGTGTGGGATCTTGTAATTGACAGGTCCCTCTTCCTTCCCCAGGCAGCATGACACACCCTATCCTCTACAGCGAGGCTACGGTATAGTTTCTTTTTTTCTTATTTGCCAAGCTGAAATTTAAAAAAAAAAAAGTTTGTATTTCATTACTCTCACAGGTTATTAGTAGCACTGCATATTTTTCAATTATTTTTGGCCTTTTGATTTATGTTTCTGTGAATCTTTTGTCTTTTTTTTTTTTTTTGGTACCGGGAATTGAACTCACGACCTCGCGCTTGCCTGGCAGGCGCTGTGCTTCTGAGCTAAATCCCCCGCCTTATTTTTCCTATGGGATTCTTAGTGCTTTTTTTTTTTTTTTTTTAATTCAGCTTTTGAGTTCTTTATACATTCTTCCAAGTTAACTCTGTGTGTGTGTGTGTGTGTGTGTGTGTACACACTCCCACACACGTGTGCACAGGGGACCAAACCCAGGGCTCTGCTGTTGAACCATGCCCTTGGTTCCTTCTTCCTTGTGTAATTTATGGAATTAAAAGCTTTTAGATGGCCAGATCTGTCGATCCTCTTTGCTGTGATTTGTTACGCTGCTTTTCTTTTTTCTTTTGCAACACTGGATTTTTTTTTTTTTTTTTTTTTTTTTTTTTTTTTTTT
>NW_004955405.1:9768975-9778431 GCF_000276665.1 Chinchilla lanigera
TTTTTTTTTTTTTTTTTTTTGGTTTTTCTCCGGTATCGGGAACCGAACTCACGACCTCGCGCTTGCCAAGCAGGCGCTTTGCCGCTGAGCTAAATCCCCAGCCCCTGCTTTTCTTTTTTCTTTTGCAACACTAGAGATTGAACCATGGCCTTGTGCCTGTTAGGCAAGTGCTCTACCACTGAGCTACCCTCCCCCAACCCCCACCGCTTTTTTAATTTTGAGTCAAACTCTTGCTAAGTTTTCCAGTGTGACCTCAAACTTCTGGTCCTCCTGCTTTGGCTCTCCAAGCAGCTGGATTTACAGGTATGTAAAATGGGGCTTCAAACTCCCTTTCCTAGACTTTTTGTTGTTCAGTTTGAGAGCAGACACTGTTTATTAACTGATTATGGAATAACCATGGTAGACACCTTCGTGCATCCTTCTAGTACCTGTTGACGTGGTCACCCCTGTAGCCAGCATTCTACCTTCTACAAAATGGGTGTCTTTTTCTGCATTCCACTTCATAGAGATTACTTCTAGTGCCCCAGGAAATTATTTGCTTCTTTGAAACATTTTCCCACAGTACAGCTTTCATGAACCAGATCTTCCATGCAGATGAAGCCATATTTACCAAGAAACTAGGCAATCCAAGGGTTGTCTATGAAGGCAATTTGCTTCTTACTGATTCTACCATAGGTACACTTGCAACTTAGTTCATTTACTCTCCCCATGCTAGATATGGTTCCACAATCTTCAGCATGTCATTTTATTTATTTATTTGTTTGTTTATTTATTTTGTCTTTTTAAGACAGGGTTTCTCTGTGCAGTTCAGGCTGACCTTGAACTCACTTTATAGCTCAGGCTGGCCTCAAACTCACATCGATCCTTCTGCCTCAGTCTCCCAGTGCTGGGATTACAGGCGTGTGCCACCAAGCCTGGCCCTCAGCTTGGTAATTTAAACCTTGTTGAGTTTAACAAGGTGCCACTGAAGATTGGGCAAAAGGGAAGAGGTTGTGATCCTTACCAGTCTTTGACTACCCCACCGATACCTCTTCCTCATGGCTAAGGCCCAGCTTGAGTTCTATGGGGACACGGAAGGTATCCTGCTTTTCTAGCTATCCTAGTTACTCAAATCTAAGTTCTGAACATCTGTCTATACTCCTTGTGACAGTGCTTAGCGTTTTCATCAGTAACCTTCCTGTCCACCTTTGAAAACACCTTTTAGGCAAGCTTCTTTCTTGGGAGGCATTTTACCTTAGCTCTGGGAAATTTCTCTTTTCCTTAAGAGTTTCTGGCACAGCAAGAACCTTCTTTTTCTTGTCTTCAGGGCCTACCATGGTTGCAGCTGGACAAGAGTTTCAGAAAATTCACATTTCAACTCTGTCTCTTTCTAGAACTTATTTGGTTATTTTTTAAAAGCTAATTTGTAGAAAATTCTAATATGTTGTGAATATCATTTCTTCCCCTGTAAAAACTGTCATGTTGTTTTGGGTTTTTTTGGTACCAGGAATCAAACTCAGGACCTTGCACTTGCCAGGCAGGTGCTTGTGCCACTGAGCTATACCCCTGGCTCCTGTCATGGGTTTTTATTTACCATTTATTTTGATTTTTGACTTATAAAAATATTAGTTTTTTGTGGTTAAATCTGCTAATCCTAGCTGGGTGTATAGTTGCACACCTATAATCCCCAGCACTCTGGGAAGCTGAGGCAGGAAGATCACAAATGCAAGCCAAACCTTGGCAATTTAGTGACCTTAGCAAGATCCCACCTCAAAATAAAAAATTTAAAAAGGGATGGAGATATAGCTCAGTATAAAGGCCCTGGATTCAATCCTTAGTAAAACAAACAAACAAACACAATAACAAAACTACTAATCTTGGGGCTGGGGGATATAGCTCAGTGGCACAAGCACCAGCCTGGCAAGCGCAAGGTCCTGAGTTCAATTCCCGATACCAAAAAAAAAAAAAAAAAAAACTACTAATCTTTACTCTAGTGACTCCTCCCCTTGCTTTTAAATTTAGCAAGACCATCTATGTAGAGATGTTTCATTTCATCTGATTTTGTTTTGTTTTGTTTTGTTTTGTTTTGAGATACCATCTCACTATGCTGTTCAGACCAGCCTTGAACTCACTGTGTGGCCTTAAACTTGCAATTGATCCTCCTACTTCACCCTCCCTACTTCAGCCTCCCAAGTGCTGGGATCCCAGCCAGATGTGCACCACCATGCCTAACTCTATCTAAAGATTTAATAAACACACAAAGTTTTCTTTTTTCTCTTCCTCTCCTTCGTGATCCATCTCCCCCTCTTCTGGTTTTCTTCTTCCTTCTTCTCCTTTAGGGTGTGCCTCACAGGCCAATTTTATTTTAATGAAACAAAATCAAGCCAAGTATGATGGCTCACACCTGTAATCCCAGCTCTTAGAAGCTGAGGAAGGAGGGTCACTGCAAGTTGGAGGCCAGCCTGGGCTACATAGTGAGTTCAAGGCCAGCCTGAACTCACTGAACCACATAGCAAGACTCTGTCTGAAAAAACAAACAAACAAAACACCAAAACAATAATAAAGTAGGCCAAGTCACTTTGGCCTCCTGGGGGGTCTTACAACCCAAGGCAAGTGTGAGATTAGGATGAGTTTCTGTAGACCTCCTCCACTCACTGTCAAGCTTCCTACTACACATACGTGTACATCTGACATTTCATAAATGGCTGAAGTGAAAGGCAGTCTTTAGATATTCAGCATATAAATTTAGCCATTTGTACAGAGCGAGAGAAAAAAATTATATGGCCCGATCCTGATCAGATGCTGCTTGTTTCCCCTCACACCGCGGAGTTCTGTTCTCTGTCACTTCCTTTGAAGTCAGTGGGAGCTCTGTGAAAGACAGCGACGCGAACACCGGCCTCCACACATAAAGGTGAGAATTACCCCGACGATAAACTATTCGGCAGTGCGGTGGAGGGCACGTTGGTCTAACACACTTGGTGGCGGCCCTGCAGATCCCACTGTCTGTGAGAGCTTTGTTCACCCGGAGCAAACAAGAACTTTTTGAATCTTGACATACAAGGGCTCATTCAGCAGAGCATCCCCGTTATGAGAGGACGTACAGTGCTGGGCGTACAGTTGCCAGCCAGCACACTGAGGGCATTTCCCTCACATTCTCTCCATCTGTACAGAGTCTGTTTTCAAGACCCCAGAACGATTTTCTATAGATTGGGGAGATGTATAAATATTTTCATGTGTTTGTACTCACAGAGAATGAAGGGCATACTTCAGTCAGACAAAAGTAGCCAGGCTTTTTCAATATGAAAAGAAAAAATTCTTTCCAAATTTTACCTGGGGTGGGCACTTGGTGAAGAGCAGGAGAAGAGAAATAACCAGAAATTTTGACATAGAGAATGTATTGAAATGAAGAGTCATGTGAATTTGGTTTCTACCTAGGAGAATTATTCATTGGTCTATAAAAAGCCCTTCTCCACCCCAATCACAACCGCTTAGGCGTAGTGACATTTATTAGACATGCAAATCAAACGATGGCTTCAGGTTATTATTCTGCCAGCACTGGAATGAGCAGAGGTCCAAGTGCAAACTGCTCAAACTGACTTTTTTCTAGCCTGCCCACTCATTCTCTAACTTTGCAATAATAGTGTCTCCTTCCTGAATCATTCATGTAACCATTCCACCCGTCTGCATGACTTTGCTTAGGGGGTAGTACATGCCCATGGTTAGGTTCCCTCGCTGGTAAACACCACTTCCAGGTTAGGACATCAGCATTCTGTACCTGAGCTTTCTCCTGATGGATAGCAGTGGAGCAGGGCATGCATTTTCAAGTTAAATTTTGGAAATCTTTTTCAGAAAACCTATATATGCCGTTTCTCAATAGAAAATAGTTAAGGTCTTGGGAATGGAGGAGATCCAGGGAGGAGCTGCAGATGAAAGAGAAGAGGAAAGACCAAATTCCAGAACACTCCCAATTGAAGAGACTGAGGGGAAAAACAGGAAGACATGTCTTAGAGATCACTCTACAACAGTACACGTGGAGCTGCATCAGTCTTTGAAATAATACTTATATTGTAATATAACTGAGGCTGAGGCAGGGGGATCACAAGTTCAGGCATAATCTGGCAGTGTAGTTACTTAGCAAGACCCTATCACAAAACTAAGGAATTAGAGAAGGGGAAGGAAGGGCAGGAAGCTGGATAGGTATCCTAGTGCAAAAACCCCAGGTTTAATCTGCAACACTGAAAAAGAAATTAGGGGTGGGGATATAGCTCTGTGGCATAAGCGCCTGCCTGGCAAGTGCAAGGTCCTGAGTTTGATTCCCAGTATGAAAAATAAATGAATAAATAAATAAATAAAAAAGAAACATTTCTAGACATGGATTTCTAGGTGACTTTAATTAATTTACTTGCTGTGGGGCTGGGGATTTAGCTCAGTGGCAAAGCGCCTGCCTGGCAAGCGCAAGGTCGTGAGTTTGGTTCCCGCTACCAGAGAAAAACAACAACAAAAAAAATTTACTTGCTGTACTGGAGTACTAGAGATTGAACTCAGGGAACAGTAAGTTACATGCCTAGCCCTTTTTATTTTTTAATTTCTTTTTTTTTTTGTCTTTTTGAAACAGGGTCTCTCTATGCAGTTCAGGCTGGCCTTGAGCTCACTTCCTAGCCCAGGCTGGCCTCAAACTTGCAGTGATCCTCCTGCCTCAACCTCCCAAGTGCTGAGATTACAGACATGCGCCACCACGCCCCGCTGTTTTTAAATTTTTAAATAGGGCTTTATTAAATTGCTCAGGCTCCTCTCCAATTTGTAATCCTCGGGTCTCAGCCTTCTGTGTAGCTTGAATTACACATGTGCGCCACTGTGCACTGCTCATTTTTAATTTATTTTTGATGCTTTTCTGTGTTTTAAAAATACCCCTCAATAAAAATGAAGTTTTTGAGGGACATGGTGGCACATGCCTCTAATCCCAGCACTTGGGATGCTGAGGTAGGAGAATCAGCACATTTGAGGCCAGCCTGGGCTACATGTGAGTTCAAGACCAACCTGAAGTCCATAGAAAGACCTTGTCTCAAAAAAAAAAAAAAAAGTTTTCAAACAAGCATACTTTATTTTTTAAATTTTTGTTTGCAGGGCTGGGTATTAAACCCAGGGCTCCATATATGCAAGGTGAGGCAGGAGCTCTTCCACTGCACTCTCTCAGTCTTCAAAAAGCACACTTTAATTATGACAGTTAGAAAATAAGCTTTGATTTTTTTTTTATTGCCCCAAAGGATAATGTCTCAATATTTTAATTCAGTAGTCATGGCCTCTGTGTGTGTGTGTGTGTGTGTGTGTGTGTGTGTGTGTGTGTGTGTGGTCTTTTTGAAACAGGGTTTCACTGTGCAGTTCAGGCTGGCTTCAAATTTGAAGCTATCCTCTTGCTTCAGCCGCCCAAGCGGTGGGATTATAGGTGTGCACCAGCACACCTGGCCAGTCATGACCCTTCTTGCTAGAGGACTAACCTATTTATCTAAAGTTTTCTCCTGCTTGACGGAAATCTTTTATTTCTGTTCAACAGATCTGCTCAAGGTCTCTTCAGTGTGCTCTGTACTGTCCTATACCTGTACTTTGTTCGCTGAGATTCTTTTATGCTCCCATTTTTCCTGTATTTTCGCTCATCTTTTAAGACATTAAATTCCATCTGATATTTGGTCTTGAGACTATGAATGCTGGATGAGGCCTCCAAAAATTAATGACTCTGTTATTCACTCGGTATTTCTCACAAGATGCTTTGCATCATTATAGTTCTTTTTTCTATGAGCCAATAACTTATCCCCCTGCTGGCATTTTTATTCTCAGTGGACGGTTCTGGGACTCAGAGTTCTCTATGGTGTCCTGGGCCTTGTTCACAGTAAACATGCAGTAAACATGGACAGTGGTAGGTCCAGGGGTATTTCAAATAAAAATAATTCTTAAAATCTGAAATAACTCTGGATCTGTTTATATGTTGGTATTTTTAAGCGCATTGAGCTTGTTGTAGGAATAATAAAAGTTCAGTGGTTAATTTACTCCAAGAGAAACATTTTAAATACTGTATATTAGTTATAAGCTCTTGCTTTAGGATTCTTTCTTCTTGCATCAAAGATCATTGGTCTTTTCTTTTTTTTTTTTTGGTTTTTCTCCGGTACCAGGAACCAAACTCACGACCTTGCGCTTGCCAGGCAGGCGCTTTGCCACTGAGCTAAATCCCCAGACCCTGATCAATGGTCTTTTCTTCCAGGAATGTTTTCTTCTGTCTCCTGAAACACATTATAGCTTTACTTTTCTTCTTTCTCCCCTCTCCCAAATGTAGTCTCTGCATGCGCTCTATCTTTGTGGGTGAAATACTTGGTGCCTCAGTGAACCGGGTTTCCACATGCATCTCTGTTGGTTTAGAGAGCGACTTGAGGGTTCTGCACTTGGCGCCGGGCTATTTCCTTGGTACCTCGCCATAGTCACCGTTTAGAAAGCTCCTGGTCCGCAGGATTTCTGTCCACTCTCCACTCTGAGGCGATTAGGAGACGATTATATTACATTGGCTTGAAAATGTGATGGAAAATGAAATTTGATTTACCAAGAAAGGAGCTTTTAAAAATAATTTTAGTTTATTAGCACCTGTGCGTAGTACATAGTTTGTATTCCTTGTGAGGAATTGGTGCACGTACCTGACACATCTTCATTCCTTTTTTCATCCCTTTTCCCTTTTCTCCCTCCCCCCCTCAGCCCTTCACCCATCTCTTCATCACCTTCCTTACTTTCTTTTGGTTTTTTTTTTTTGGTACATTTATGCAGTACATGATGTTCTATTTTGTTTCTTTTGAGACAAAGTCTTGCTATATAGCTCAGTTTGGCATTGAACCTGCAGTGACCTTCCTGCCTCAGCTTCCCAAGTGCTGAGATGACAGGCATGTGCCACCATGCCTGGCCAGCGGTACATGATGTTTATATTCCTTGCATGGTGTTGGCACATGTGCCTAACACAGCCCAAGTCCCTTTTTTCCCACCCTCATCCTTTTCCTTCCTCCTCCCTCCCTCCATCTTTTGATCCCCTCTCCCTCTGTAAAGGATCTTTCTCCCTACTTCCTATTATCTATCTTTCATTTGGCTCCAAGAAAGGAAGTTTTGTTTTCTCTTATTGTTGTTGTTGTTTTGTCTTTTTGAGACAGGGTCTCGCTCAGCAGTTCAGGCAGGTCTTGAACTCACTTTGTAGCCCAGGCTGGCCTCGAACTCAAAATGATCCTCCTGCCTCAGCCTCCCAAGTGCTGGGATTATAAACATGAACCACCACACCCGGCAAAAGGAAGTTTTTGAAACTTCCTTTCAGACCATTCTAATATGACCCCTAACAGGAATAGTTCTTAGTGAAATAACATGACAAATATGGTATAAATTTTTTCTGTAGATTGCCACTGCTTAAATATCACAATGTCTGAAATCACTGGGACATTAAGGATATGGGGGTGTAGTTAGATCAAAGGAATAATATGTAATGTTCTATAGCACAGTAGGTTACTATGGTTGTCAGCATTTTTTTTTTTTTCAGTGCTGGGGATCAAAGCTAAGACCTCACACATGCTGGATAAGTGTTCTACACTGAGCTACACCCCCAGTCCAACAATTATTTTCAAATTTCAAAATAGCTAGTAGAGAGGATTTCAAATATTCCCAATATACAAAAGTGATAAATGTTTGAAGTAATGAGTAGGGGTGGGGATATATCTCAGCGGCACAAGTACCTGCCTGGCAAGTGCAAGGTCCTGAGTTCAATTTCTGGTACCAAAAAAAAAACCCAAAAAACAAAATGAATTGAAGTAATGGGGAGACTGATTACCCTGACCTGAATTGATCATTATATATTGTAAATCTATATTAGAATATCACATTGTATCCCATTTATATGTACAATTGTATTAATTAAAACTTGTTAAAACATATGAATGATAAAACATCACTTACACTAAGCCATTTGCAAAACAATATGATTATATTTGTTTTTAAAAATATGGAGCTGATTGTAGTGGTGCATGCTTGTAATCCCAGTATTCAGGAGGCTGAGGCAGGAGTCTCGTTGTGAGTTTGAGACCAGCCTGGGCTACAAAGTGAGACCCTGCCTCAAAAAGACAAAAAAAAAAAAAGAATTACACAGACTGAGAAAATTAAATGTCTCTTCTTTTTCTACTCGTTTAATATTAAAAACCTGCTGTCTGATAAATGTTAGCACAGTGGTTCTAGAGGGCAGCTGAAATCGCTCTCCAGGTTTTGTATATTGAGTACTCGCTGTTCCAGCCAATAAAATGGTTAGCTTGTTATCCACTATGTTTTCTTTTCAGATATTGGTGAAATATCATCACTAACAGTCACTGAGTTTTTAGTTTAGGCATTCATACATCCAGGTGTATATTCTACTAGTATTACTTTGTTGAACTCAGCAGAAGAAAAATCTTTATGATGTAGGTCGGGGCAGGAAGAGTAAAAAGGATCTCAATGTGATATGTATATGTATCAGTCCCCCAAAGCAGAATCATTGTGTATCACAAACATATACCGATGAAACTTTAAAAAATAGATTTCTGTTCTTTTAAAATATCTTCTGAGTTAGGTTTTATTATTATTTCATAGTCAAAGAAATAGAGGCGAGAGACATTTTGTCTTGCACAAAACTGGGTCACACAACTAGCAAGGGGCAGAGCTGTGTATCTGGCAGTCTGACTTCACAGGCTGCACGGAGAAAGGGAGGGCGGGGACTGAGTCTGTGGGTTAAGATTTTTACCTCGTTTCATAGTTGGCATATACACTTCTGTCTAATTGGGAGGTGACTAAAGGCATCTGGGTCTGGTTGATGTGTTGGTTGAAAATTACTATTATTATAAGGGTGATTATTATAGTATTTAGTAATTATGCAGTGCTTTATAGTTCAAAGAACTGTGCTTTACAATCATTTATTAGCTATGTCTCACATCTCTACGGTATAAAGATATATTTATTATGCATATTTTGCAGAAAGAGAAGCTGAGACAGAGTAGGATTGGCCACCACTGTGGCAGAAAAAGAATGAAAGAGCTGGGCATGGTGGCTCATGCCTGTAATCGCAGCACTTGGGAGGCTGAGGCAGGAGGATCACTGAGAGCTCAAGGCCAGCCTGGATTACGTAGTGAAACTCTGTTTCAAAAAACCAAACCCAAAACCAAAACCAAAAACAAGCAAGCAAACAAAGAAACCGAAAGTAGAAGACAAATTCCTAGATGGGGCGTGGTGATTCACGCCTGCAATCCCAGTACTCAGGAGGCTGAGGCAGGAGGATCGTTGCGAGTTCGAGACCAGCCTGGGCTACAAAGTGAGCTCAAGGCCAGCCTGAACTGCATAGGGAGACCCTGTCTCAAAAAGACCAAAATAAATAAATGAATGAATACAAACTCCTTATGTTCCTTTTCTTTTCTTTTCTTTCTTTCTTTTTTTTTTTTTTTT
>NW_004955405.1:9778531-9785964 GCF_000276665.1 Chinchilla lanigera
GTGGGGACAGTAGAGTGGGGGTAGGTGTCAGTGTGGGCGCAGACTCCTGCACCTGGGGACCGTAGACCCCGCAGCACGTGGTTAGTCCAAGCTCTGCCAAACTCAGTTTTTTTTGTTGTTTGGTTTTTTTCCGGTACCAGGAATCGAACTCAGGACCTCGTGCTTGCCAGGTCGGCGCTGTGCTGCTGAGCTAAATGCCCAGCCTCGAAACTCAGTTACTGATATCTGACCTTTTTTTTTTTTTTTTTTTTTTTTTGAGACAGGGTCTCTCTGTGTAGTTCAGGCTAGCCTTGAACTCACTATGTAGTTGAGGCTGACCTCAAACTCATGGTGATCCTGTGATCCTGTGATCCTCCTGCCTCCATCGTCCAAATGCGGGGATTACAGGCATGCACCACCATGCCCGGCCCTTACATTCCTGACATTCACCAAACATCTCAACCTGGACAATTACCCAAGTTTAACTAATGTAAGCCTTTAAAGAACAGTGTCAAATCAGGGAGGGCAGGCTTGTAGTCCTAGCTATTGGAAAGGTGAGGTAGGTGTATCCCAAATTCAAGGTCAGCCTGAGCAAATTTTTTTAGATGCTGTTTCAAAATAAAAAGTAAAAAGGAGGGATAGAGACATTAGCCCAGCGGTAGAGCTGCCTAGCATGCTCCAAGCCCTTGGGTTCAATTCCTAGCACTAAATCAGAAACAAAACACAAACACCACCACCATCAAAACCAAAAAATGATGCTACTATTAGTACTACTACTAATAATAATAAGAAGAAGACAAGGTTGGGATGTAGCTCACAGGTAGAATGTTTCCTTGGCATGTGTAAGGCCATGGGTTCAATCCCTAGTAGTACATTCACATAGTACATCCCCATAGTACACACGCGGAGGAAGGTGTCAGTTCTGTTTCTATTGTTTGTTTGTTTGTTTTGTTTTTTTTTCCCCCCGGTGCTGGAGATTGAACTCATGACCTTGCGTTTGCCAGTTAGGCGCTTATGCCACTGAGCTATATCCCCAGCCTGGAAGGTGTCAGTTCTAATACTTTCTCTTAACATTTAATTACAAATTTGCCGGGCATGGTGGTGCACGCCTGTAATCCCAGCACTCGGGAGGCTGAGGCAGAAGGATCATTGCGTGTTTGAGACCAGCCTGGGCTACAAAGTGAGCTCAAGTCCGGCCTGAACTGCATAGTGAGACACTGTCTCAAAAAGACAGAAGAACAACAACCACCAAAAAGTAAAATATGCTAAAAATTCATGACTATGTCTTTTTGGTTGTCTGTTTTTGAGCTTCTACCTCATTCCTGTCAGTGCAATGTTTTTGCTCAAATTCAACCTTGCTATCTCCCATTTCTCCCCACCGGCACAATTTGACCACAGATAATGGTTTCCCATTTCAATATTACATTGCTTCGGTTTGCTTCCGTTGTCTGTGAGAGATGCCTCTGCTCATCACAAGTACAGGACTCTTCATGATAACTTTTAATAAAAACACAGTTCATATAAGAATTATATGGGAATTATAGAAAGTTTTCTTTTCTTTTTTTTTTTTTTTTTTGTATTTTTCTGGTACTGGGAATTGAACTCACGAGCTTGCGCTTGCCAGGCAGGCACTGTGCCGCTGAGCTAAATCCCCAGCCCCAATATAGAAAGTTTTAGATGCATGGCAGTTTGTACACTCCAAAAATAAAGATCGTAAACATGGCAGTATGATCAGTGTGGAAGGGGGAGGGAGATGGGAAGGCTCTGCGTGGGTTTGTTACAACTCCCTATAAAAGGCCTGGAGGAGATACATGAGTTCTTCTATAAATGTCCTGTTTTTCAGGTGGGAGGCAGTCATGAGCACAGCACATGGGAAAGACTCAATAAATATGAATTTAGTGGTTAAGAGTGTATCTCTGGAGTCAGATCCTCTTGACTCTGACTTTTTTTTTTTTTATTGGTAGCAGAAATTGGACTCAGGACCTTGCACTTGCAAGGCAGGCACTTATGCCACTGGGCTATATCCTTGGCCCAAGATCCTCTTGGTTCTAATCTTGGTTCCATCATTTGCTAGCTGTCTTAACTAGCTGTGCTTGTGTTTTTCCATCTAGAACAAAAGAAAAAAGGGGTGGTCATACCTCCTAGGTTGGCTGTCATGAAATTTAGTGAAGTATTTGCCATTGCCTTTTCTATTTCCAAGGCAGTTGACAAATATTAGCTACAACTCCATTAAAACGTTGGTGATAATGATAGTTACAATTTGATGCCCACATTTGCCTTGCATGTTTAGAAATGATACATGGTACTCCACCATCTGCTACCCAAGAAAAACAATTTGAAATTATCTCAGAATACATTGGGATAGAGCTGGGTGTGGTGGCACACGCCTGTAATCCCAGCACTTTGGGAGGCTGAGGCAGGAGGATCCTTGCGAGTTTGAGGCCAGCATTGGCTACAAAGTGAGCTCAAGTGCAGCCTGAACTGCATAGTGAGACCCTGTCTTGAAAAGAGACAAAAACAAATTGGAATAAATAGTTATAAACATATACAAAATCCATAAAGCAAAATTTTATACTGGCTTTTTAAAAACATCCCTGTGATCTTTTTTTTGTTTGTTTGGTTTTTTTTTTTTTTTTTTTTTTTTGGTTTTTGGTTTTTCTCCGGTACCGGGAACCGAACTCTCGACCTTGTGCTTGCCAGGCAGGCGCTTTTGCTGCTGAGCTAAATCCCCAGCCCCCATCCCTGTGATCTTACACCCTGGTGTCTCAAACTCTACCATGGGGAAGAGTTTATGTGTGAGTGAGGCCAACTCATCGCAGTATTGGAAAAAAGCAGCTGCGTCTGAGCTAAAGACAAGATGCTTATGAATGCACACCAGACATTCCCTAGAGTGCCTACATTTTCAAGAGATCCTAGAAATTCTTTTTTTTTTTTGAGATGGGGTATTGCTGTGTAATTCAGGCTGGCCTCAAACTCTTAAACTCTCCTGCCTCAGCCTCCCAAGTGTTGGGATTGCAGGTGTGCATCACTCAGCTCAGAAATTGTAATCCCCCCCCCCATACTGGGAACCAAACTCACGACCTTGCACTTGCAAGGCAGGCGCTGTGCCGCTGAGCTAAATCCCCAGCCCCTAGAAATTGGAATTTTTTACATGACATTTCTCGATTTTACAATTTTGAATTTATTTTTTAGTACAAAACTGTGGAGCAAACAACACATTTAAGGGCCACTTTTCAGATCTTTGTCATGTGTACTTACACTAAAGCATATGTGCTAGTGCACTGTGCTGTTATTCAGAGCAAACGCTTTCAAGCACGTATGGCAAGGAAGGAGTGGAAGGTGAAGAAGACAAATATGACAGCCTGGAGAAAGTCACAGGTTTGGGGTGATGGCAACGATGTCACAGAAGTGAGTGAAAAATGCCAAAGTGTGGAGCCTAAGATTGAAGTCCGATGGTGAAGGATTATGTCTATGTTAAAACAAACAAAAAATAAACAAAGAACTCCATTATTTCAATGCTTGAGAAGGATGAACACCCAAGTAGGTGGCTCTTTTGTTAAACAAACAGCTGAATAGATTTGGGGGTAGGAGCTAAGCAGAGACACAGCCACAGCCTTGCGTGGTTCCCAGAGGCATGGGGTCTGTGCGATTGGCACCCCCTTGAGCAACATTCACGTTGTATTCTTTGTGAATGGTACCCCCTGGAATTGTGCAACCTGGCTATTGTGTCAGTAAAGGTGGCTTGGAGCCTGGCCTGAAAATGAGGATTGAGAGCTAAATCCTTCTACATAATAAAATACCAGGAATTTTAAGTCTCCCCTAGTGAGTTGAAGCAGGAGGTTGAGAAGGGTGACTGGAATGAAGAGAAGAAAAAGGGTTGGAGAAAAGTATCTTTCTGGGGGGATGGTACTGGGAGCTGAACCCAGGTCCTTACACGTGGTAGGCAAGATCCTCAGCCCCGAGAAAGGGGATCTTTAAATGATGATAGGTCAGTAGTTTAGCAACAAATTGGCGCTTATGAACCTGGTAATTTTTATTTATTTATTTCGGGGGCTGGAAAGTAAACTCAGAGCCTTGTGTGTGCTAAGCATACTATCACTGAGCCGCCCGCACCGCGCCCCGCCCCAAGTGAGATGCCTAAGATCCTCTGTCATCTTTAACCTGCCGGCAACGCTAGGACGCGAAGTCAAATAACTTGGGGTGGGGTGGGGTGGGGTGGGGGTGTCACTCTTCTCTGAATCAGGAGGTAAACAGCAAAAACTTCAACGCTCAGGTTCACAGAGCAAGGCTTGCGGGAACATACAATAGAATAACTTGCGTTTTTTTTTTACTGTTTTTCTCCAAAAAAGCTGAAAGTGCTTGTGCTTTTATTTCCTCATTTGTTCTGACATTCCAGTGTGGGAAGGGCAGATTTATGATAACATTATTTATAGATGGAGAAATTTAAAAACCAGAGATTAAATCGCTTACTCAATGTTGCATAGTCAGGGTGGCAGAGACCACACTGGAATTTGGTCTCCGGGCTCCAGCCACGAAGTGGAAAGAGCCTGAGTTTTGCAATTAGAGGGATCTTTGTTTGAACAATTCTGTTTCTTTCCCCTAACAAGAATGTGGCTTTAAGTCAATTACTTTACCTAAGTCTCAGTTATTCCCATCTGTAAAATTAAGACCATAAAACCTCATAGTAGTATAGTGAAGATTAATTTAGAAAATGCATATAAAACCTTGGCACAGAGCAGTTCTCAAATAAGATTTGTTCCACATCCAACCCATTATTATCTGGTTAAATTTGAGTACAAATTTAAAGTAATCCAAAGAATACTCCACTAGTACTAATTTTTTTTGCTAGCTTCATCTCCCATGGATAGTGAAAACATGAATAAAAATGCTCCAGAATATCATTTAATCACTGTGAATAACTTCTGCTTCAGTAAAGTTACTCCTCCCAGGGATGATTAGAAAGGAGCCTGTGGAAGGTATCAGTGTGCAGTGGGCTCCAACTTGATTGCCTATCACAACCTCCTGGAGGGCCTGTGAAAACACAGATTGCTGGGTCCCACCCCAGAATTTCTGGTTTGAAAGGTGTGGGGCGGGGCCCAGGAATTTGAATCTGTAACAAGCTCCTAGGTGATACTGAGCTGTTAATCCGGGAGCTATACTTTGAAAAGCGCTTTAAGGTTAAGTGAAGTGCTGGTGGCTGGGGCCTAACAATTTGTTTAAAAAGCATTCTGATGCATTCTAAAGTTTTGAGAATAGCTGGCATATTGGAGAAAAGCATCTAAGAAAACAGACTTGCTTTCAAATCCTGCCTACACCCTCTACCAGTTAACGGCCAGGTTAAATGGCCAAGTTAAACGGCTAAGGTCTAGCTCCTCTGCATTCTGCATAGTCTGCTAGCTGTGTGACCCACCAGGTCTGTGGATTCAAGATTCCTCTAGGCCAGTGATGGCCAATATTTTAGTTTTCAGTGATACAAACAGCCTGCTGCGGCAGGCATGCGGTAGGCTTGCCACTAGGCCCTGGGTGGAAAGAGAAGATCTTTCTAAGTCTTGCCAATGCAGGGTCTGATTTGCACTCCAAACTCTCACGTATGAAACTATGTTTGAATCTAGGTATTACAAAAGTATTTGCAAACACTTGGGCACTGCAAAAATAAAAATAAGACGGACTTTAAACAAAGCCAGTAGTGGTGGCATTGTTTGCATCTAAAATCTGTAATGAAGTATTACAAGTATTTCTCAAGTTTTTCTATTTCCCCAGCCTTTGTCAGTAGTCTTTTAAAAATCTTCCCTCGAAGTATGTGTTTTGCAGACGTATGCTTGCCAAGACTCTCCCCCTCCTCCTGAATTCAACCTCAGATAGAGACTCTGCCTTAGTGTTTGGTGTCCTGATTTTGTGGCTGAGACCATCTCATTCAGTGGGCCCTCAGCCTGCTTTGGCTCAAAGCTTCACGAGTATCCGGGTCTTTTCAGTGGTCTGTTGCTGGGGAGGCATAAGAACTGTTGACTTTTATCTAGTGGCAGATACTCCGAGATGTTTATTTATTTACTTATTTATTTTTTTGTACCGGGAATCGAACTCAGGACCTTGTGCTTGCTAGGGCAGGCGCTGTGCCGCTGAGCCATATTCCCGGCCCATCCGAAATGTTTATCGTGCATTATCGCTTTGAATTTCCACAGCAATCCGGAGATGGTTATACACACCACTGAAGGAGGAAACTGGGGCCCGGAGAAATTAAGTAACTTGCCGGGATGAAAAAGTAAAACGACACGGTGCAGGCAATAAGATTCCAGAGTCCTGCAGCTCTTGTCCTATATTAAAGTTGCAAGTGATGACAAAATATAGAACTATAATTTGACCCGCTTTTTATGCTTTGTTTTTGAGACCGGGCCTCTCTGTGTAGTTCATGCTGGCTTTGAACTCACTGTTTAGCCCAGCCTGGTCTCGAACTTGTAGCGATCAATTCCCGTTCTTAAAGAATTAAAAGATCTTGTTAGGGGTAGACGAATGTTAGACACACAACATGTGTTATAGTAAAATCAAGACCCTTTGAGACAGGGTCTTACTATGTAGTTCAGGTTGGCCTTGAGCTCACTTTGTAGCCCAGGATGGTCTCGAACTCTCAATGATCCTCCTGCCTCAGCCTCCTGAGTGCTGGGATTACAAGCGTGCGCCACCACGCCCGGCAGAGTTTGGTATATTTGCCAGGTTTTCTCCGCTGCAAGATATAGAGAATTCCATCAGCCTCAAGGGGTTTTCATGAGACCAGCATATTTTAATTCTTTTTGGGGGGGCGGGGGGAGGTACAGGGAATCAAACTCAGGACCTTGCGCTTGCCAGACAGGCGCTGCGTCGCTGAGCTACATCCCCGGCCCTGAGCGGGTTTTCAGATGATTAAAAGAGTTAATGCACCTGAAGCGTTTAACACAGTGCCTACCTCGTAGTCAGCATCCGATAATTTTAACTATCATGATTTTTAAGGGTGACAGACCAGAGGGTACACTGGAGAGAATCTAGAAGTGGGGTGAATGCGTTGGGCTCTAGCAGCTAAATTCTTCCAGGCTCTGTTTTCTCTTCTGTGAAACTGGGCAGTTAGAAGCAGGGCTTCCCCAGTAGCCCCGGGAACAGGCAGCGGCGGGGCTGAAGGGCGGTGGCGACGCGGGGGGGGGGGTAGCGGGCGCCCGCGGCGAGGCCCCGCCCCCTGGGGCCGGGGGGCCCGGGGACTCCAGCCCGCGAGCAGTTCCGGTGCCAAAGCCCTCCCTCCCCCGCTCCCCCGGAAGTGCTTTCCAAGGGTTCGGGCCGGAGAGAGGCCTTGTAGACACAGCGGCTGACGCTCGGTCGGCTCCGAGGAGGCGCTCCAGCCCGGCTCTGAGTGCGGAGGTCCGCGCCCGCCACCCGTGCCCCGCGCCCTCCCAGCGTCCGCGCCGACGGTGAGCGGCGGGCGGAGGGACGGG
>NW_004955405.1:9786244-9842207 GCF_000276665.1 Chinchilla lanigera
CCCTCGTCCCCGCGCCCGCGTCGTCTCAGCGCCTCCGCGTTTGAGTTTTTGTGTCGAACCTGGCGCTGGGAAGCGGACACCAAGCCCAGCCCGGGCTCCTGGGCTCCAACTTTCGCCTCCTGGGTCTGACCCCCTCGCACCCCTCCAGCGTGGTAATTAGCCTGGGTCCCGGGGTGTCGTCTCCTGCGGTCCTGGGGTGGGGCGCAGCCTGGCAGATGCCGGGGGTCTTCGCGAGGTTCTTCGTCCAGACCGGCTTCAGAGTAGTCCTGGGTCGATTTGAACTGCTCTCGGAACCGGCTCTGGATACGTAGGTGGCGGAGGCACCACCGTGCCTCTAAGGGTCTTGACTCGAAAGGTTGCTAAAGCTGTTGTTGAAGTCACTTTTTTTTTAAAAAAAAGGCTTATTTGAGACACAGCGGTAGTTCTGATAAATTGCCCTGTTTTGCTGCTGACGTAAAAAAATGATGCTGTTCTCTCACTGTACGCCGAATTCCTGTGGCTATCCGAAGTCACAGTTGTGCGGTGAGTTCAGTCAGAGGTTATTGCACGAATTGACTGCAAAGGGTTGAAGAATTATATCACTTTTCTCCCAAAGTTTGTTTACTTTTATATTTGGAGCTGTCATTTTCTTTAACTTTTAAAGAAAAATTGTCGGGTTTCTCTTGAGAAGTGACTTGGGCTGTTACAGCTGTTGCTGCAATGCAGAGATACAGGTGGGCAGAGGTGTTTTATTTGTTTAAACTTATTTCATGAAGTGTTCACTTTGAGTAAACTGGGAGGAGAAAGAGATACGGACCATCTTCATGAAACCAGTAACACTATCTGCGTTTCTCATCTTATGCTTGTGTTAGGATTTATTCCGTAGCTTTTTTGCGGGGAGGTGTTCGTTCCTTTATTCTCCCACACCTGGAAGAGGAAATATCATGAATTAGGGAAAATAGATAGACCAAATTAACAAGTTTTGTGAGCTTTACTATACAAAGGAAAATTTATTTCAGGGCTTTTGATCTCCAACAAAGGGTGGATGATTTTTAAAGGCCGTGGAAAACATTGTGGAGGGGAGTTGAGTTGCACAACTTTTGATTTAAGTAGAAACTGTAGATTCTTAGACATTGGAAGTATTTACTTGTTTAGAGCATAAAGTTGGAATATTGTAATAGAGAGACTCTGGAAAAGGAGTCACGTTGGATTTGTTTGTGGATCTGTACTTAGATATGATAATATGCCTTGAAGGAAAATACTACAGGAATGGTAAGAGCAGAAAGAGAAAATTGGGAAAAATCAGATATTTTCAAGCACTGTGAATTTTGTTATTGTACTCAGTTCAGTGACAGTAAATGCTCATTGTGCATCAAGCCGCGTTAGGGCTACAATGTAGAAGTAAATAAGGGTATGGTCATAATATATAAGATTGATATTTTGGATTTTTTTTTGTGTGTGTGACAGGGTCTAGCTATTAGTTAAGGCTGGTCTTGAACTCACTGTGTAGCCCAGGCTGGCCTTGAACTCACAGCAATCCTCCTGCCTCAGCCTCTCTGAGTGCTGAAATTATAGATGTGCCCCACCACACCTGGGTGAGATATGGTAATGCTTAGGAGAATTGCAGGGCTATTGTTTATTGATCACTTACTGAGTACCACGTTCTATGCTATTTGTTTTATGTGTATTTTCTAAGCTTCATATCAGTATATAAGCATCTTTTTTTTTTTTTTTTTTGTTTTTCTCCGGTACCAGGAACCGAACTCACGACCTTGCGCTTGCCAGGCAGGCGCTTTGCCGCTGAGCTAAATCCCCAGCCCCGTAAGCATCTTTCTTAATAACAAGGACATGGAGTTCTGTATGTGTTGAGTAACTTCCATGGGGGCTGTGTGGCCCGTAGGTAACAGAAGAGTGCCAGTTTGAATCCAGATCTGCCTGATGTCAAAGCCTGTGTATTTCTATTACAGGGTACTATCTCCCAATAAACTGGTAACCTAGTTCAGTGTTGCAGACAATAAGACTTTTCTAAAACGAAGATGAGGGATTAGATGAATGAAGAAGGCCTTTCAAATAACGAATGACATTAACAAAAGTGTGAAGGTGGGAAAATTATTATGTAGCAAAAAAAGTTAATGGACCAAGTTACCTAGAATATACAGTTCCTTTTTGAGAATTAGTGATGAGGTTTGCAGTTTAAGTAGGGGCTGGATTGTTGAACACGTTTAAATGCTGTATTTAGAAGTTTGACATTCGGGAGGTAATGAGGAGTGACTGAGATCTAAGAGTGTAGTCTGCAGAATGGTTTGTGAAAAGCTGACTTTTGATGCAATACTGTGAATACTGAGTACTGAAAGGGCAGTGGCAATAAGATGAGAAGCCTCAACAGGACCTCGAAGTTGATTTAGTAGGTGGGTGGAACACAGGAATTGATGCGGGAAGTTTCAAGGTGATAAAGTCGAGGGTTACTTTAAACTGTGGGCAGTGTTGTGCTGATGGTGGTATTGTTACTAGAAATATGTGCAAGTAGTTGCATAATGAGATGAGTTTTGGACATGTTGGATTTTTTATGTACTTGCCAAATGCGCAGAGGTTTTTGTTTTTTTGTTTTTTTCTTTGTCTTTTTTGAGACAGGGTCTTGCTATGCAGTTCAGGCTGGCCTTGAGCTCACTTTGTAGCCCAGGCTGGCCTCAAACTTGCAACAATCCTCCTGCCTCGGCCTCCCGAGTGCTGGGATTACAGGCGTGCATTACCACGCCCGGCCCGCAGAGGTTTTTGGAAATGTGAATGTGCACTTGGGTAAAGAGGGAGGGTTAGGTATATATTAAACATTGGTGTAGGGAATGGTACAGGTTGAATTTGTATAAGGATATGAAAGTGCCATGGGAGAGTGTAGAAGGGGAAAGAAAACAAAAGCAAACCAAATCCTGTGTTTTAGACGGCATCTATTTATAACAGGAGGAAGGGACACCAAGACTGCAGTGGGTGAAGAACTTGATAGTCTGTATACACATCTTCCTCACTTGCAGATTCAGATAGAGTAGAATCTGATTATTAAAAATTCATTTGGGAAATTAATTTTTCTTGCCCTTGCGAGCAAGAATGCTGTGCTATCATTAGCCTCTTTTAGGGAGGACAAACTCTTTCAGACCCATTTGGTTAAGTGTGTCAGACTTTGGTTACTTAAAAGCAGTGTTTAAGTTGTTTCTTCTGGACATTTGTTTGGCAAATGATATACGAAGATTGGGAAGTAAGTCTCTTTTTTTTTTTGGAAGTAAGTCTCTAATAAAGAATTCCATTGATTTATGTGTATGATAGGCTTTGGTTTCAATGTCAAGAACCTCTGAATATATTATATATATATATATATATATATATATATACATATATTATTTTTAATTTTTTTTATTTTCTGTCTTTTTGAGACAGGGTCTCACTGTGCACTTCAGGATGGTCTTGAGCTCACTTTGTAGCCCAGGTTGATCTTGAACTTGCAATGATCCTCCTGCCTCAGCCTCCCAAGTGCTGGGATTACAGGCTTGCGCCACCACGCCCCGCTTTTTTTTTTTTTTTAGACAGGGTCTCACTATGTAGTTCAGGTTGGCCTTGAACTTGCTATGTAGCCCAGTTGGCCTCAGATTTGCAGTGATCCTGCCTCACTCTTCTGAGTGCTGGGATTATAGACATGTGCCATCCCACCGGCAAGAACCTCTGAATATTAAAATAATACTTGTTCCTCTAATTACAACTGCCCATTTCTACCTTCTGTAGAAAATTATATTTAATTGTTTTTTTTCCAACCCTCTTTATTTTTAAAATTTATTTTGTGTATTAGTATGTGTGAAACAATACATTCATCATGGGGAGTTGGTATCTATACATCACATCTTAATCCTTTTTACCTCTCCCTCCCTCTCCTGTCTTTCATCTCTAGATCCTCTTCCGGTCTCTGCAAAGGCTGTCTCTCTCTTTTATTTTTGTTTGTTTTTTTTTTTGCTTTTTCTCTTCCGGTACCAGGAATTGAACTCACAACCTTCCACTTGCCAGGCAGGTGCTTTGCCACTGAGCTAAATCCCCAGCCCCTCCCTCTTTCTTTTATTTTACTTTACATTATATGGTGCTTTGGATTTCTCATATAAGAGAAACCATAGGTACATAATCCGTGTCTTGGTTTATTTCATGTAGTATTACGGCCTCAAGCCAACTTCCTTTTATAAGTCCTATTTATTTATTTTTTGTGGCACTGGGCACAGGACCTTCACACTGAGCTACATCCCTAGCCCTTTTGAAAATTTTTTTGAGATAGGGTCACCAGAAGTAGCTAAGTTGCCCTCAAACTGAGACTGGTCTCAAAGTTTGACTCCTCCTACCTCAGTCTCTCAAGGTGCTGGGATTATGGATGATAGGTGTGTGCCACTGCCTACGGTTTATACGTTTGATGAATATGAATTGTTCATGTTCTCTCCATCTGTGTCTGCCACTGCTTCTTCCCCGTCTCCTTGTCTCCTGTGCTGGGGGTGGAACATAGCGCCTCCTGCAGCTAGGCAAGTGCTCTTCTGCTGAGCTACACCCGTAGTGGGAGTAGTTCTCTCTCTAGTGTTTTGAATATCCTATGAAGTAGTTTTACCTATCATATAATGTGTATGTGAAAATTACCTGGTTTATTTTGGAAACTTTAAGAACTATAAATTTGTAGAATTTCCTGTGGTTTTCTGTTTAAATAGGAGGAATTTGTGTGTTAATTTATAAAAGATTGTAATAATTTGCAGAATGAGGCTTAGAGTCTAACTTTTTAGAGACAAGTTTATTATTTTTAGACTGAGTTTCCATGGAAATGTTTATTTCCTTCATAAGAATTAATACATTCCTTTTTGTTTGTCAGGAATCTGTTTTTCACTATATCATCAGCACTTGGAAATGTCCAGAGCCCTGCATCAGTGTGGAGGCAGGGGGTTTGTTTTGTGTGTGCTTTGTCTGAGCTGGTTGGCTTAGTTTCAGTGAGCCTGGTATTAATGAGGCAAAGGTCAGGAGTTCCATTTAGCCTTAGCCTGAATGATGGCCAGGGAGTATACCTCTCACTCCCCCCAGCTGTCTTGAAAATTCCGTGGTTGTCATTGGTCACAAAAGTGACAGGATGAAGGTGAATCTTTATACCGTTAGAGGAGTAGTAGAGGAAACTTACGTAATGGTTAGGAATTTTGACTCTGGAATTAGATAGACCTTTGTTAAAATCTTTGAATCTTTGACCTAAACCTCTCTAAGCCCATGTTTCCTCATTATTTAAGAGGTTAATATTTGGTATGGGCATGTCCTGAATCCTTGCTTTCCTTTTCTAAGTGGGAGCTAGCTACTTAGACCTATGGTCCCCAGTACTGAACTTTTGTCAGTGTATGACAAAGTTTTCACTTGAGAGTGAGATGAGAATTTGTTAGTTTTTAATTTTTTTTTTAGGTACCAGGAATCAAACTCAGGACCTTGTGCTTGCCAGGCAGGCACTTGGGCCACTGAGCTATATCCCCAGCCCCTTGTTAGTTTTTCATGAAGTTAACTCTGTTGTACATAAAAGAATTCTTCTTCTTTTTTTTTTTTGAGACAGGGTTTCACCCTGCAGTTCAGACTGGCCTTGAACTCACTTTGTTGCCCAGACTGGCCTGGAACTCAAGATCCCCTGCCTCAGCTTCCCGAGTGCTGGAATTACAGGTGTGCACCACCACGCCCAGTGATAATTTTTTTTCTAATTTTACCATTTTTGGTGGAAACATACTATTTTATAAAATAATGTAATGGTAATTGATAGTTTCAATTTATATCTTTTTCAGTTTATATCTTTTTTTATAGGTCTTTCTTTATATCTTTATTGGCAAACCTATGCTGCCCCCAAGGTTCTGTGAAATTTGAAAATCTTGGCCTAAAGTACCTGTAGAATACTTATCCAGGGATAGTACTTATCCAGTATATTTATTCTTGTTCTTGTTAGCTTTGGGGTACATTTTGCCCTTCCTTTGTCCTATGGAACAGTGGTGGCAAACCTATGGCACGCATGCACAGCCACACTTAGAGCCCTCTCTTGGCACATGAGCTAAGTTGTCCCAGCATTGCCCCAGCATCCAACAGGTTTTTTAGGGGAGAGGGTTGAGACAGGGTTTTGCTATGTAGTCCAGCTGGCCTTGAACTCACTCTGTAGCCCAGACTAGCATTGAACTTGTGGCAATCCTCCTGTGTCAGCCTCCCGAGTACTGGAATTACAGGCTACCATGCTCTGCAAGCATTCAGGTTCAATTGCAGTGTTGGCACTTCGTGCTAAAGAAGTGGGTTTTGACTGCCGTTTGGGCACTAAGTCTCTAAAAGGTTTGCCATCACTGCTATGGAAGGTGTATAGTTATTCTCACCACCACTAAACTTAATTTTATCAGGTTTTACAATTGATACTTAGCACATTTCAGGGCTGGGTGTGGTGGCCTGCCGCTGTAGGGCCAGCACTTGGGAGGCTGAGGCAGGAGGATTACTGTGAGTTCGAAGCCAGTCTGGGCTACATAGTGAGTTCAAGGAGAGACTGAATTGCATAGTGAGTGAGACCTTGTCTCAAAAAGCAAACAAAAAACAGGGGCTGGGGATTTAGCTCAGCGGCATAGCGCTTGCCTGACAAGTGCAAGGTTGTGAGTTCGATTCCCGGTACCAGAAAATAAAAAAGCAAACAAAAAACAATAACCAAAACCCCCCCAAAACTTAGAGCACATTTCAAGGGGCAGTTCAGGCTATTTTCAGTTGTGTTCATCTAAATTGTTCCACATTATTTGTTTAAGACCATGTTTCTCAACCAGAGCCCCAGGAGAAAGATGGTAAACTGTAGGGGCTGCTTTACCACTCTGTTGATTAACCAACAAGGTAAATAACTTGCTTTTGAGGTAGTGAAGTAGCAGTGTTTTTTTTCATCCCATCTGCAGGAAAGATAGTTGAAGCTAAAGTGGGAAGAGCCTGTTTTATTTAATATGGCCAGTAAACCTTTCAGAAATAGTAGTATCAGCATGCTTTTTTTGAGAAAGAGAATAGTGTAGCACTGTGCATAATGGGTTTTGTAACTGGAGCCACAGGAGTCTTCTGGTGGGCACAAACCAATTATTAGCATAAGCACTTATTGAAATTGCATCAGTTATCTAGATGAGAAGCTTAGCGCTCCCTGGTTCACTTAGTGTCGGGGAAGGGTACAGGAATTTAAGGTGCAAACCTAGCTTGGATGACTGTTACATTAAGACTTCACATTTGTTTCCTTTTGGTGTTTTTAGTTAGGTAATTTTTTGGGAGTGCTATAGAAATAGGGTACATAAGTATGTATTAGAATGCCCAAAGCAAAATGCTCAGGTTAAGTTGGAATAGCTTGGGCTCTCTGTTTTTGCATTTAAAAGAAAACTGAAGGTATGCTGCTTTAGATAATAAAGGTGATGCTGGCTTAGAGGGTCTTGTATATAAATGTTTCTGGTAATTAAAAATAGTTCATTTATTTTAATGACGTTTTAATTTTTCTACCAAGTATTCCCAGTGGCAGAAATGAGTTGAATGACTGCCTCCAGAGTCTAAGGATGGCAGGCTGAAGTGTGTCTGCTATAAATTGAAAAGACCTTGATGCTTGTAGGTTTTTTTGACTCATAAGAATTTTGTTATCTTTTATGTATGTAAACAGTGTTTTAAAGTACTGTCCACTAAAACTGTTGTCCCAGGAAGGAGTAGTTATATACATCCTGTGGATGACATGGCTTTTGAGATACAGTCTCCCTATGAGTTCCAGGCTGATCTTGAACTCCGTATGCAACCTACGATGGCCTGAAACTCACAGAGATCTCTTACCTCAGCTTCTCTTGCCTTTTTAAAAAATTATGTTTGGGGCCATGGATATAGCTCAGTGGCACAAATGTGTGCCTAGCAAGCCCAAGGTCCTGAGTTCAATTGCCAGTACCAAAAAAAAAAAAAAATTCTGTCTGATGGCTGTTGGTGGAATGTAGGCGATAGTGAACACGTTTTGATATTATGTGAGTGCATATAAAATGAAAAAAAACCTAAACGTATCTGTACTAGTAAGGAACTGTAGTTTCATAGAAATGAAATTACTTCAGAAGTGATCTAATAAATTTATTAAATGTTCTTTTAATATTGTCAGCGCAGTTCTCGGGTTAAAATGTAGCAGCACTGCTTAATAGAGCTTTGTACAGAGATAGTAGTGTTCTTTAATGGCAGTGTTCTGTGCTGGTCAATATGGTGGCCCATATATAGCTCCTATGCACCTGAAATGTATCTAGTGTTAGGGAGGAACCTGATTTTTAATTTTATCTCATTTTAGCTAATTTGACTGTGAGTAGATACCCCTGGCTACAGGTTACTATCTGTATTGGACAGTGCTGCTACAGGGTTAGAAAGACAAAAGGGAGAAGAGAGGTTAGAGATCTTCATGCCAACCCTCAACTCAAATTTAGGTAGATTAGGCATGCATTAAGTTCATTAGGTATTTCTTTTTTTTTTTTTTAAATTTAATTTAATTTTATTTTGAGACAGGGTCTTGCTATGCAGTTCAGGCTGGCCTTGAGCTCACTTTGTAGCCCAGGCTGGTCTTGATCTTGCAGTGATCCTCTTGCCTCAGCCTCCTGAGTGCTGGGATTACAGACATGCGCCACCACACCTGGCTTAAAATTTTACTTTTATTACCCTTACCAAAGTATACACTGTAGTATAAGTAAAAGAATTACAAGCTACAGTGTACACCAACAGTTTTTTTCATACATTTATTTGCTGCTTGCATTTCTTCATTTGAGAGCCAACAGTTTAATAAATAGAAGACTGTCTTACTGTTGAAGCTCCTTTATCTCCTCACCACCTTACATTCTTCTTACATGCTGTTTAAGTAACGATCACTTGAATTTTGGTTTGTTTTTGAGACAGGGTCTCACTTTGTAGTTCAGACTGGCCTTGAACTTACTGTGTAACCCAGGGCTGGTTTTTAATTTGCAGTAATCCTCCTGCCTCTGTGTCTCAAGTGTAGGGATTACAGGTGTGTGCTGTCATACCCTTGTATGAATTTTGAGCTAACCATTTTTCAGTCTTTTAAAAAATTTTATATGAATATACTTTTTAAAAAAAGTTTTATTTCCTTCCTTGAAGTTTGAAAGTTAAACTCTATATAATTTTCTCTTTATTTCTACTTCCCCAGTAAGTTTAGTATTTTAAACACTATTTTATTGATTTTACCATAAATTTACAGATGTTTTTGCTCATCATTCTTATTTGCATCTCAGACATCCTGTCTGGGATCTGGGATCATTTTCTGTCTGCCTGAAGGATCTTTCTTACAATTTTTTGTAGTGAGTGTGTGCTGTAAAACTTCATTTGTTGGAAAACGTGCTTGTCTTCTTTGGTTTTTTGAGAAAGGGTCTCACTGTATAGCACAGGCTGGCCTCGAACTCACAGCAGGAGTATTCCAACCTCCCAAGGACTGGGATTGCACATGTGTGCCACCATGACTGGCTGAAAATGTGTTTTTCTTAATTTTGTTCTGAAGAGAGTTTTTCCTCAATGTGTATTCTAGATTAGTAGTATATTTTTTCATTATAAATCTTATTTCTATATTTCTTTTTTCTGACTTTTATTGCTGTTAAGAAATCCCGAGTAGTATAATCGCTATTTCTTTACAGATAGTAATCTGTTGTTTCTTTGTGGCTAGTTGTATAATGTTTTGTTTAGGTCTCAAACTTGTATTTGCAGTACATTAGATCTTATTTTACCCCCATCCCCCATGACTCTGAACCTGTTTCTCACAGTTTCTGTTTCTTTTCCTTTTCGTGGTGTACAAGGGTAATTAGTGTCTTTTCTTAAAGTTAGCAAGTTGTCTTTTCAGCCAGTTTATTTTATTTTTTTAATTTTTATTTTAAGAAGAAACAAAAACAAAAATTCCAAAACAATACAATAGGAGGGTAACAATGGTTAATACACTAAGTATTGTTATCTTTAAATGAGTTATTCAGAGTATAAGATATCAGCATTTAATTGTCCAAACAATATTAGCACAAACTTGTCTTTTCAATAAACTGAGAGAAATTCATAGTATAACTCTTTTAATCTTTTTTGTATATATATTTTTTTCCTTTTGTTTTTCCCTTCCTTTTTTTCCACTACCCTAAGCCAGTTTCTCTTTACTTTTGAAGTTTCGTGTCATTTTACTATATTTATTGTACATTTTGGATCACATTTATTCTTGCAGCTTCTCACACTAGGGAGACAATATGATGTTTACACATTTGTATCTGGTTTATTTCACTTATGAGTATTGTCTCAAGTTGCATCTATTTACCTATAAAAGTCTCCAGTGTATCCTTCTTTATGGCTGAGTAATAGTCCACTAAATAAAAAGACCACATCTCTTTTATCCATTTCTCAGTTGATGGGCATCTGGGATGTTTCCAAGATGTAGCTATTACAAATTGTGCTGCTATAAACATGGGTGCACATATATCTCTGTGGTATGATGTTTGATGTTTTTAATTCTTCTGGGAAAATACCCAGAAGGGGACTAGCTGGGTCAAATGGGACCTCTAATCCTCGTTTTTTGAGGAGTCTTCACAGATTTCCACAGTGGTGGCACCAGTCTACACTCCCACTAACAGTGGAGAAGGGTTCCTTTTTCCCCACAGCTCCTCCAGCATTTGTTATTGGTTGATTTCTTGATGATAGCCATTCTTTCTGGGGTGAGATGGAATTTTAGTGTTGTTTTAATTTGTA
This sequence comes from Chinchilla lanigera, assembly GCF_000276665.1. Lineage (NCBI taxonomy): Eukaryota > Metazoa > Chordata > Mammalia > Rodentia > Chinchillidae > Chinchilla > Chinchilla lanigera. Next base: position 9,796,982 of record NW_004955405.1, read on the forward strand.
CCTCTTGAATGACAATGATGCTGAAAAATTTTGTTTTTCTTCATTTTTTTTGGTCTTTTTGAGGCAGGGTCTCCCTGTGCAGTTCACGCTGCCCTTGAGCTCACTTTGTAGCCTAGGCTGGTCTTGAACTTGCAACGATCCTCCTACCTCAGCCTCCCGAGTGCTGGGCTTACAGGTGTGCGCCAGCATAGTGGGCTCACTATAGGATTTTAAAGTATTGCTAAAAATTACTCTGCAAAATTGATATAAAGTTTTAAAGAACGTCACTGTCAAAAATTATAAGATAAAGAACTAAGGGTGTAGCACTATGTTACAGCATTTGCCTCGCATGTTTAGGGCACTGGGTTATATCCCCAACCCTGAAAGAAAAAAAAAACAAAACACAAGGCAAAAAAGCATACCTGCAAAGCCCTCAGATGTTGGAATTACTAGACACAATTTTTTTTTTTTTGTCTTTTTGAGACAAGATCTGTCTGTGCAGTTCAGGTAGGCCTTGAGCTTACTTTGTAGCCGAGGCTGGCCTCTAACTCCCAATGATCCTCCTGCCTTGGCCTCCCGGAGTGCTGGGATTATAGGCATGTGCCACCAAGACCAGCTTATTCTTGGTTTATTTTTTTTTATTCTCTTTTTTAAAAAGTATAGAAGGCCGGGCGTGGTGGCACATGCCTGTAATCCCAGCACTCCGGGAGGCCAAGGCAGGAGGATCATTGGGAGTTAGAGGCCAGCCTCGGCTACAAAGTGAGCTCAAGGCCAGCCAAACCACACAGTGTGACCTAGTCCCCCCGCAAAACAAAAGACAAAATAAAATCCTATAGTGTAGAGTTTAAGGTACAAACCCTAGGAGGATAGTATGCTGTTCTCTTATTTTTTTAAATTTTGAAATAATTCAAACTTACAGGAAAGGTTGGGAGAACAATAACTGTATACTCTTTATCCATAGTGGCCAGTTTTTAACATCTTGCCGTGTTGGTCTCATGGTGTACACATTATTTTTTTATGAACTGTTGAAAGAGTAGGTTATGTACCTTTTTTTACCTCTTAATGTCTGATGTACATTTCTTAAGAATAAGGATATTCCCTTAGGTAATCACAGTACAATTATCAAATTGTAGAAATTTAACATTATATAGTACTTTCTGTTTTTTTTCTGGTACTGGGGATTGAACCCAGGTGGCCTCTACCACTGAGCTACATTGCTAGCCCTGTTTGTTTTTTCGTTTGAGACAAGCTCTCTAAATTCCTCAGGCTAGCCTCAAACTTGAAATTCTCCCTCCAGAGCCACCCAATTACAGGATTATAGGTGTGTGTCACTACGCTCAGCTGACGTAGTATTTTATCTAGTCAACAATTCATCTTTCAGTTTTGTCAACTTGGTCTTTTATTTTAGTCTCCTTTTTTGAAAGAGTTCCTTAGCCATTTTTTGTCTTTCATGCAGTTGAAGAATCCAGATCAGTTATTTTATAGGAAGTCTTAATTTTTGGGTTTTTCTGATTTGATCTGATTTACCATTGATTGACTCAGATTATTTTACTTGAGTCACACTACTACATAAGTGTTTCCTTGTCAGGATATCGCATCTTGGAGACACACAATGTCCCTTTGCTGGTTGCTAGTGGTTTTAATTTTGGTTAAGATATTATCTTATTATAGTTCACTGTTTTTCTCCTTGAAACTAATAGCAGTCTGCAGGGAGGCATCCTAGTGGTTTATTATTTTTTTCCTTGAATAAAAACTAAGTGCAGTAATAATATACCTTAATTTGCATGATGCTTTCTAGTTTGCCATGCATTTTTATATTGTATAATATTATTTTAATCTTTATAATAGTGTCTGTTTTATAGTTCAGAAAATGAAGATTTAGATGTAGCTGATGGAAGGTACGGATTGCAGTTCAAACCTTTTTTTTTCCCACAGTGTCTCATTAATGTGGTTCAGGTTGGTCTACAACTCACTATGTAGCCCAGGCTGGACCTCGAACTCACAGCAATCCTGCCGCCTCAGACTCCCAAAAGTGCTATGATTACAAGTGTGCACCACCAGCCTACTTCAGACCCTGGTACTGTATTCTGAAGATTCTTTTCACTAGCTACAGTTGCCTTTTATTGGTGTTTTTTGTTTTTGTTTTTTGTATTTTTGAGACAAGGTCTTGCTGTGCAGTTCAGGCCATCCATGAGCTTACTTTGTAGCCCAGGCTGGTCTCGAACTCACAACGATCCTCCTACCTCAGCCTCCCCAGTGCTGGGATTACAGGCTGTGCCACCATGCCCTGCCCACCTGCCTTTTTTTTTTGGTTTTTCTCCGGTACCGGGAACCGAACTCACGACCTTGCGCTTGCCAGGCAGGTGCTTTTGCCGCTGAGCTAAATCCCCAGCCCCCCACCTGCCTTTTAAATTACTAGATAGAATATACACTTAGAGCAGGGTCTTTTTTTTTTTTTTTTGTCTTTTTGAAAGACAGGATCTCGCTGTTCAGGCTGACCTTGAGCTCACTTTGTACCCCAGGTTGGTCTCAAACTTGGCAGCGATCCTCCTGCCTCAGCCTCCCGAGTGCTGGGCGTACAGTTGTGCACCACCACGACCCATTTAGGGCAGGGTGTTTTTCTTATCGAGTTTTACTTTGTCATTACCTTGTACTATTGAATGAAAAACACATAAATATGAGTTTTACTTGAAATAAATTGCTTATAAGGTTGCAATTCTAGGTTGTGTTTTAATATGTATATATGAATATATGTACTGTATACATGTGTATAAATATTATATGTACAGTTGTTGCAAGCTCAGGGTTCGTGGAAGGGATTTCTGCTTATTTTTTTGTATCACACCTAAAATTTTCCAGATAAAGTGGCACACGAGTATAATCTGTAAGGCTGAGGCAAGAGGACCTCTGTGAGTTTGAGACCATCCTGAACTACATATCGAGACCCAATTCAAGCAAACAAACAAAACAACAAAAACCTTGTGCTAAGGATGTTCTCAAAATTGATTAATACTTACATGGATGGCTTTTCATTAAAGCCAGACTTAATTATGTTTAATCTAAAGACTGCCATCTGCCGCCTGTGGGTTTTTGTGTTTCTGTGATTATTTGGTAATAATGCCTTGGAAGCTATAAGGTGTGATCAGAAACTACAGTTAATGTTTAAATTTTAAAATGCATTACAGTGAAAGACACAGTGCCATTAATCTTGCTTAAAATACTCCCCCTTTGCTTTCAAACACACTTATCCTTTTTTTTTGTCATTTTTGAGACAGGGTGTCACTATGCAGTTCAGGCTGACCTTGAACTCACTTTGTAGTCTAGGCTGGTTTTGAACTCTTCAAGGATCCTCCTGTCTCAGCCTTCCGGAGTGCTGGGATTACAGGCATTTGCCACCACACCCGGCTATCCATCATTCTTGCCACTTTCTCTCTCTCTCTCTTTTTGGATCTCACTTTGTAGTTCAGGCAATACAGTTAACTTACGTTATAGCCCAGGCTGGTTTCAAACTCATGGCAGTCCTCCTGCCTCAGCCTCTGAAGTGCTGGGATCACAGGTGTGTGCCATCACACCTGTCTGTCTTTAAGATTTTTTCTTTGTTTTTTTGAGACAGGGTCTTGCTATGTAGCCTAGGCTGGCCTTGAACTCCCAGCAATCCTCCTTCCTCAGCCTCCCGAGTGCTGGGATTTGTATCTTGCCACTTTCTGAAGCAGTTTTGGAAGCCCTGCATTGTGAATTTAATGAGGTGTGATGAAAAACACCTGCTAATGTTGCTGTGCATCTTACAATGGGAAGGCAGGCTCATAAAAACATTAGTGTGTCCACATCCACTTGTGTACTGGATCAGGCGCTCCAACTCTTGGCTCTTCCCCAAAGCCAACATGACCTTTAAAGATAACTGTTTTGAGTGGATTCGGGACATCAAGGCATCCACGACAGCACAGTAAAGACAGTCATGAAAAAGAACTCACAGAGCTGCTTCAGAAAGTGGCACAAATGGTGGGAGAAGTGTGTTTGAGTATTTTGAAGGGGTTAATAGCAATGTGCCTTTTATCATTTTAAATTAAATTGCACACTGCATTTTGCTTTATACTTATTATGTAGCTTATTTTCTCCTGTCTCACCCGCTCCAAAAAAGTTGGTTATTATACATACTACTCTTTTTTTTTTTTTTGTATTTGCGACAGGGTTTTACTATGCAGTTCAGGCTGGCCTTGAACTCACTTTGTAGCCCAAGTTGGCCTCAAACATGCAGTGATCCTCCTGCCTCAGCTTCCCGAGGGCTGGGATTACAGGTGGTGCGTCACCAAGTCTGGCCTTGCATGTATTTTTTTTCCCCCTCTCTTTTTTTTTTTTTTTTTTGCATATATTTTTTGAACTTTTTTTTTAACCCCTTTCTCAGCATTGGGATTAAACCCAGGGCCTTCACACTGAGCTCTGTTTCCAGCTTTTTATTTTTTTTGTTTGTTTATTTTTCTTCCGGTACCGGGAATCGAACTCACGACCTTGCGCTTGCCAGGCAGGTGTTGTGCTGCTGAGCTAAATCCCCTGCCCTGTTTCCAGCTTTTTAAATGTTATTTAGTTTGCTGTTAATAGGGTCTCGCTCAGTCACTCATTTTTCCAGGCGGGGTTCAAATTTGCAGTCCTGCCTCAGCCTCTCAAAGTGTTGGGATTACAGGCAGATCCCACTATACCAGATTTGATACCATATTTTAAATCTGCATTTCTTTGTGTGTGTGTGTGTGTATATATAGTTATGTGCAGTATTATCCTATGTATAATCCCTTGTAACTAGCATCACAGATAAGAGATGAACTGTTCATCCTGCAGAAGAATTTCTAAGCGGTTTTTTGTATTCACACCCCCCTGACTACTTTTTTTGTCACTTTGAGAATGTTCCCTCAGTGCTATTTTTTTTCTCACTGCTATTTTTTGTCACTTTGAGAATGTTATATGAACGAATCAGGCTGTGTGTACCCTTTTGAGATGTATGCTTTTAAAATATTTGTTTTAGTATAAAAACCAAACATTTCAAAATGATTAGAAAATAGAAAAAAATCTTAATACAGTCATTATTTTGGAGCCCCCTCCCCTTTAAGGGTAGGGATTGATTAAAACCTCACTCATAAGAGTCAAGTACTCTACCCCTGACCTACACCCTCACCCAGGAGTTTTCTTTTATAGTCTTCTTCTTTTTCACATGCATATTTTATATCATTTGTTATTATTTGTTATATCATTTGTTGCTTAGTTTGCTCCAAACCTGTTTCTTTATTTTATTTTTTGTGTGATGCTGAAGATTGAACCCAGAGTCTTGGCCTGCAGACAAGCACTCTGCCACTTAGTGATACTCTTGCCAGTGTTGGGAAACTTTTAGGGCTTTCAGTGATAGAAGCAGCCTGCTGAAGCACGTGTGCCCTTGGTTTACCACCACTGCAAACCCTAAGGATTATGTTGCATATTTTTTTTTCTCCCTCGATTGAACTCAAGCAGCCTGCAGGGTAGGTGGTCTACCAAGCTATGGCCCCTATATTAAGTATTTTATCTTTTCATATTTATCTCTGTTTATTTATTTTTTATCTTTTTTGAGACAGAGTCTCACTATGCAGTTCAGGCTGGCCTTGAGCTCACTTTGTAGCCCAGGCTGGTCTCGAACTCGCAATGATCCTCCTGCCTCAGCCTCCCGAGTACCGGGATTACAGGCGTGCACCACTGCCGGCTTCTTATCACATTTAATTTTTGGTATTATAAGAACTGTTGCAGGAAATACCTTTGAGCATGCATATTTCTTCATATTTTTAGTATATCCTTGGGACAGATTCCTTAGGTATATGATTTTTGAGTCAGAATATAAGGTTGTTTTTTTTTTTTAATCTTTGAAACATTTGGCTTTTAAAAAATGTATGGAGGCTGGGTGTGGTTGTGCACACATGTAACCCCAGCACTTGGGAGGCTGAGGCAGGAGGATTGCCATGAGTTTTGAGGCCAGCATGGACTGCATAGTGAATTCAAGGTCAAGCTGAACTATATAGCAAGACTCTGTCTCCCCTCTCCCCAAAAAATGTTGGAACATGAAACGAATATTAAATGAAATAAGTCAGACACTTAGCTAATACCACATGGGTAAATACATGATTTCTCCTCCATGAGAAATCTAAAACAAATAAAAGAGTAAAATAAAGGAGAGAGAGTAAGCAACAAGAGGGCAGACTTGTTGGAGATGGGGGAGTTTAGGGGGAGCACTGAAGGGATTGAAATGATCAAGATGTGTATGTGTACCAATTCTCCAGAATGAGTGTGACACTTATGTGTTACAAACATACACTAATAAAAAGCACAAAATGTTTTTCTTAAAAGGATGTTATTACTAGTACAGATTCACTTTACTTTGGATATTAGTGTTACTTTTTTTCTTATAGGTGAAAAAAGTACTTTATTGTTCTAAGGTTGAATGCATTTCTCAGCCATTCTCCATGAAGAGTAAAATTGAATGTAATGTCATAATGACATAACTGGACCTCACAGCTTCTCTGTTGAGCTGGCTTTGCTCTGTCCTTGTGGCTGTCTGCAGATGGTCCACGTTCCTGGCTTTCCTACCTTACTGGGGTCTCCACTGCGCTTTCCGTTTCGCACTCACAGCTTCACACACTACCCTGTCAAGGCACACACTGCCTGGAGTCTTGACCCTTGTAAAATCAGGGTGGGAGGAAGCTTCCTGATACCACAACTCTTGCATTCTGTATACATATAAAACCAGCACCATGTAGATGACACCAAGATCTGCCACTAATTGGAGCAGTAGCCAGGCTTCCTTCTATCATGGTTGCAGGGGTCCCTGAGTGCTTCATTGGCTGAGCATTGGGAACTGAATCTTGAGGAACAGATTCCTTAGACTGCTGCCATTGTGTAGAATGGTGCTTTGGGGCTCTCTTCTCAAAGCAAGGTTTTTCGCTTTTGGGATTTTGAGCCTGTAAATGGTGGGACCTTGCTGGTTCCTCACATTCCTGCAAGGCGTTTTTCCTATTGTCCTGTTGTAAAGTACAGTAAATCCTTGATTTGTGAGCATAATTCATCCTGGAAACGTATCAGTGCGAATTTCCCCCTAAGAAACAATGGAAATTCAGATTCCACAACCCAAAAATACTCACATAAAAATGATTATAATACTATTATACAGAATAATAAAGAAAATACAAAGGAAAATAAGTTAACCTGTACATACCTTTGAAAACTTTCGCCAGGCCTGGTGGCACACCTGTAATCCTACCACTCAGGAGGCTGAGGCAGGAGGATCCTTGTGGGTTCGAGACCAGCTTGGGCTACAAAGTGAGCTCAAGACCATCCTGAACTGTATAGCGAGACCCTGTCTCAAAAACACCAAAATAAATAAATAAACAAACACCACATCATCCTAAAAAAAAAAAAAAACTTTCATGGCTAATGTGAGGGAGATGAAAAAAACAGTTATTGTGTACGACAACTTTCACAGTCTTTCACAGAGTCACTGCTATCTATTGGCATAATAAAACCTTGGTTTTTGTGCAACATTATCAAGGAACCTATCCAGTGATATTTGATTTTGCCTCCTTTTGAAGATTTCATGGAAATGTGACATTACATTGTCATTAAGATGATTCATCACTTGCACTGTGACAGCTTTATGGGTGGTGCTTTTCTACAAAAGTTTGTAGTGTCCCACATTTTACACATCTCCATCTCATTTAAGGTGTGCATGTGGGGGTTCCTCTGCCTTTTTCTCCTCCTGCTCTGCAGATGAGAGCTCCTCCATAACCTCTTGCTGTTGGAAGATGATACCCATAATCCTGTGCTGAGGGAAGGGGAGGAGGAGGGGGACTATTGGCTCAGTAGTGATCATGTGACATCCAGTGTCATGTACTACTTGTATTGCAAGATATCATTCTTTTACCAAGTGAAAACTTACTAGAAATGTTTGCTTGCCTGGTGGAACTCTCACAGAACAAGTTACTTGCAATCCAGTGTTTTACTGTACTGACATCTTTTTTAATGCTAACCTTTTCACTAACCAAGCTCTCTTCTGCTCTGTCTTTGTGGGCCCCAGCTTTACAGTAGCTTCCTTTTGGTGAAACTCAAAACTTTTAAAATCATTCAGCTGTGGCTTTTCCTCTTGATTGTCAAGGTAGAACAATAGCTATGCCCCTCCCTCAGCATTAGAACATTAGAGTCCTTGAAATTTCTTCTATTAGTCCACTGCCCTTAACGTCAATCTCCTGCAGTGTCTCAGGACAGGAGCAAATTATAGATTTTCTGCCAGAGCAAAATACACATGGCCTGGAATCCAACTGCCAGTGCAGTTCTGGTTCCCAACTCAAATCTGCTGCGCTTGGCCTTTTCTGGCTACATTTTTATCAACCTTCTGGTCTTCTGAGCTCTGACCAGAATATCTGGTCAAGCTCAGTTCACAACATTCTACGGCTGCTTTTCCAGTCTGCATCTCCAAAGCTTTCCAGACTCCTCCCACAAGCCAGTGCAAAACTCTTTTAACTTACAGTCAGGTAGCATCACAGCAGTGACCCTACTTTTCTGCTACCAAAATCTGTCTTAGTCACTTTCCCCTTGCTGGGACACAAAACTTGACACTCATAGTTTACAAGAGGAAAGGTTTATTTTGGCTCACAGTTTGTAGAGGTTTCAGTCCATGGTTGACTGGCTCCAGAAAGGGCGTCATCACCAAGGAGGAAGAGTTTATGGCATGCTGGTGGCACACAGAGCAGTCGAGAGGGAATGAGGGAGATACACCCTGCTCTTGACACTCCAAGTAACCTCCCTCCCCTCCCCAAACCTCTCCTTCCAGCATAGCATTTAGCTATGAGCTCATGGATGGACTAATCCACTGATGAGCATCACACCTCCGTGATCCAGTCACCTCCCCAGAGCTCTGCCTGGGAGCACATGGGGCTTTGGGTGGGGCACTATGTGTAAACCACAACCTGAGGTTCTCTGCAGAAAGTGTGATTGCTGGGTGGTTGTGTGTCCTTTATAACTAAGTTCTATTTTATTAATTACTTTGTTGCAAGTACAGGTCACTGATGTTGTACAAACAACTGTTGTTCACCTGTTTATTTTGTCAGTAAATATGCAGTATTAATTACTAGCAGTTGCTGTAATTTCACTTTTTAATATAATGGGTATTCTCCATCTTGCTGAACAGACTGTGTTTAAAAAAGAATTTGGCCAGGGGCTGGGGGTAAGGGAAATGGTGGGGATTTAGGCGGGGAAAAGGAACTTGGAATTTTCCCAGTAAGTCTTATAAAAGTGGTGTTTAGCTTACCAGGTCAGGCCATAAAAAATTTAACCCATTATATTCTAACTACCTTTTATAACACGGGTGAAAATGTGTTCGTCCTGCTACAACCTTTTTTAAGGTAATGGGGTATACACAAGTCTAGGATGGTTATTGTGTTTTTGGTTACCTGAAACAGGGTAGTGGGGGTAGACAAGGGGAAGCCCGGGAGGAAACAAATTCCTGTAGAGGGAAATAGGCTGTGGATAAGAGTGAGAGATGGTAATGCAAAGTGGCTTTTGCCCTTTTTCATTTGTTGCTATTCTAGTGCTAGGACAGGCTAAGGGAAGGGGAGCAGTGTATGGTAAAAGATGTTGCTAGTTCTACCCAGGGAATACTGATCTACAAGACCGAGATGAGTTGAGAAGAATTGGGTCTTAAAGGAGACGATGAAGAGATTGAAAAGTAGAAGTAGCTGTATGTATAGAGTCTGAGAAAAGGGAAATGAACTTTCATGTATGTTTGTTCTTTATATATAATTTGTTCTTTAAAAAATATGTGTATATATGTGTGTATATGTATATATATATGGAGGCAGTGAATGAGCAGTGTTGAGGGTGTTTTCAGGATCATTTTCAGGAAGAGGACAGTAACATCTTGGGACCATATGGATTTTTTTTTTTAAGGGTTCTCTAACCATTCTTCCTTGAAGTAAAAACATACACATAAGCTCTGAATTAGAAAATGTTCTGTTATGTCCCAGTTAGTTTAAAGGTATATAGTGCTGGTCTCAGTTAAAGAGATGTAGCAATAATTCTCTTTCCATTTAGTTACATGGCAAAGCAGAACAGAGTTTACTGTACAGCTGTTGTCCTTCAGATTTGTCTAAATTTCTCAGTCTATTTATGAGTGTCAACAAACACTTTGCACATATTTCTGCCATGGGTTGAATGAGTCTATTTTCCTTTAATTTAGCTTAAAACTAGTAATGGAATTCCTGAGGTTTTTGAGAGGAATAGTGTTGGCAAACAGTTTTGAAACTAAAGGCAGATTAAGATACTCTGGAAAATAGGAGATACTGTTACTTCAGAAAAGGATTTTAAAACTTTCCTTACATTTAGAAGTCAGTGTCTTAGACTTTAGATAGGAACTGCTCTTTTTCTAGGGTTGTTAGTTTAAGTATAATTGTTACATTTGTGCATTTTAAAAATCGCTTCTAACACATTTGGGATATGCTTAAACTTGGCCTTTTCAACAAAGTATTTAGATATTTAGGCATCACTCCCTTTGGTCTTATTCTATCTCAGACCATTTAATATACTTAAAATGGATTGTAGAAAGCAGGAATTCGATAAAAGTCCATTAAAATCTGGGTGATTTTAGAAACTGTTTAAATGATTCTTGAACTTGTTAAAATGTTGCCTTTAACTGAATTAAGAAATTCAATCAAGTATTGCTAAAATGACAAATGATAGCAGTTGTCATTTTGATCTTACTCTTTAAATGTACGTTTCATTGCCTTTAGGAGATATTAGCTGCAAATACCTAAGATTATGTTAATGAAAAATGCTTTTTCCCTGATTAAATCTATTTGTCTGCATCCTGTGTTTATTTGTGGCCTCAGCTATTTTTGTAAATTTTCCCCATTAATGCGTGAGTTGAGTACCTACTGTGTTAAATCTGTGTATTTTGGTTTTTGATTATATATTAATTTTTTTTTCGGGGTAAACAGTATCTTACATTGGTAATTCTGCACAATGCAATGTATGCTTTATTGTAGCAAGTAGATACTTAAGAGTTTATTCATGAAGTTGAACATGATGGCCCACACTTATAATCTCAGCATTCATGAGCTTGAAGCAGGAGGATCACTGTGAATCAAAGCCAGCTTGGGCTACATAGTGAGTTCAAGGCCGGCCAGTACTATATAGCAAGACCGTCTCAAAATACAAAGCAAAACAAAACAAAAAAAGTGTAGTTGTCTATTTGTGCTAGAGAGGGCATTGAGACAGAGTCTTACTATATACTTCAGGCTGGTCTTGAACTCTCTGTGTAGCCCTAAACTCACAGTGATCCTCCTGCCTCAGCCTCCCAAGTGCTGAGATTACAGGCATCATTATCACTCCTGGCAGGAAAGGCCACCATGCCTGGTAGGACTCTACCTTTACATAAAGTCTGTAGACGTTCCTAGGAGATACAGAAATTAAATCAATTGTATTACTGTGTGTCATTATCTTTGAGAAGTCTAGACTCTAATTTTATTCTGAAGAATACTGTCTAATGTTTTTAGTGTCTAATCATCTCTAAGAGTATCTCAGCTTTTCTTCCTAAAAATTCTTCAGTATGAGTGAAATATCCATTTTATAAATGAGAATACAGAAGTGGTATAATTTCCTGAAGTTCACTTAGCTAAAAAGTTAAAGACCTGGAATTCTAATTCAGTGTTCTTTCTTTTGGGGGCTTCTTGACATGAGTACTGGCTTTTTTTTTTTTTTTTTTTAAATGTCGGTTTGTTTGTCTATTTGGTTTTTGTCTTTTTGAGGCAGGGTCTCCTTGTACAGTTCAGGCTGGCCTTGAGCTCACTTTGTAATCCAGGCTGGTCTTGAACTCGCAACTATCCTCCTGTCTCAGCCTCCCCAATGCTGAGATTATAGGAGAATGCTGAGATTACAGGCATGTGCGCCCTCTTGTCTGGCTGTTTGTTTTTTGAGACAGTCTTGTGTAGTTTAGTCTGGCTTTGAACTCACTTAGTAGGCCAGGCTGGCCTGGAACTCAAGGCAGTCCTCCTGCCTCAGCCTCCTGAGTGCTGGGATTACAGATGTGTAACACCACACGCAGCCTGATTTGAGCACTGTTGACATTCCCCACTGGACAACTTCTTTGTTGTGGAGAATTGTCCTGTACATTGCAGGGTGTTAAACAGTGCTCCTCACTCTGTCCAAGGAGAGGATGAGGGCAAGCAAGAAGGCACTCCCTCTTAGTGATGCAGTGCCTGGTGGGTTCCCAGGAGGTGGAGTCCAGATTCTTGTGCATGTCAAGCAAATAACTCCAAGTTACATACATGATGGTAGTAGAAAAGCAGCTACATTTATGGAAGTTAGTGGGGAAGGTGCACTGCGAACAAGTGAGTTTGCCAGCAGAAACACAAAGGCGGCACAGTGGGGAGAGGAGCACGACCAGGCGGCAGGGAGAAAGGAGTGAGGAGAAGTTAGGTGTTTGGATTGGAAAAGATGTGTGCTGAGCCTCGGGTGGATCTCAGTGGGTCTCTCTGGGTGTAATTGATGTCATGATTAGCATGGTGCCGAGTCATCTCTCTAGTATGGTTATGTGTGACTTTCCCATAATTCACTCTAATTGCATGCATAACATGCAGCCCCTGTATGTGAATCATTAATGAATTTGAGTTAGGAATGGTTGCGGTAGGTCATGCCACTGTAGCTAACAGGAATGTTCTCTGGCCTGGAGTTTCAGGAAGTTCTTGGGTCTTTGTTGTCTGCTTCTCTTAGGCAGTGGAGGGAGGGAAGATTGGACCTACCTTGCTGCCAAAGTTCAGGTGAATGGAGGGGGCGTGTTCTCACAGCCCAGTTGGGCTATCTACACTATCAGGATCTTGAAGAATCTCAGTAAAGTAAAAATGACAGTGTAATTTTGGCTTCATAGAGCTCTTACAGGCTGAAGAGCAAATATACAAACCAAACGATGTATAATAGTATGTCCCATATACTCTGACCCAACAGGCAGTCTGCACAGTTTTTTAGTGAAAATCATTAGTAGGAAACTCTAGTTTGTGTGGCTTTTTATGCAGGATAACTTTTGGTTAGAGAAGATATCAATTGCTTATTTTTGCCTATAAAACTAGTTATGTTTAAAGTATGAAAAATAAGAACCATGCAATTATATATAAAAATGTAACTGGATCTCAGTGGCTAAAACTTATAATAGCACACTTCCTTCTGTATGGACACTGCGGGGTTTTTTTTAGACAGGGTCTTGCTCTGTAGTACAAGCTGGCCTTGAATTTACAGAGATCCTCCTGCCTCAGCTTCCCGAGTGCTGGGATTACACGCGTGTGCCACCATGCCTGGCCCTGGACACTGTTCTAAATTATATATCACTTAGTACTTAAACAGCTTCAGTGAAGTGTGGTTCTTTTTTTTTTTTTTTTTTTTGAGACAAGGTCTCACTATGTAATTGAGGCTGACAACAAACTCATGGTGATTCTCCTGCCTCAGCTTCCCCAGTGCTGGGATAGGCCTGCACCACACTGTGCCCAGCTGTAAACAATAGAAATTTATGTATCATAGTTTTGGAGCCTGGGAAGTCCAAGATCAGTATGCCAGTAGATTTAGTGTCTGGTGATACTTTACTCTGCTTTATAAATGATGCATCGCCAGGTGTGGTGGCACATGCCTGTAATCCCAGCACTTGGGAGGCTGAGGCAGGAGGATCATTGCAAGTTCGAGACCAGCCTGGGCTACAGAGTGAGCTCAAGGCCAGCCTGAACTGCACAGTGAGTCCCTGTCTCAAAAAGACCAAAAAAAAAAAAAAAAAGATGGCATCTTGCTGTGTCCTCACATGGCAGAAAGCGCAAAGCAGCTTCCTTCAACTTGTTTTTCTTTGAGACAGGGTCTCACTGTGTAATTCAGACTGTCTTTGAACTCACTGTGTAGCCCAGGCTGACCCTGAACTCATGACATTGCTCCTTTCTCAGACACCTAAGTACTGGGATTACAAGTGTGAGATTTTTATTTTATTTGAGAAAGGGTCTCAATGTGTAGGCCAGGCTAGTCTTGAACTTGAGGATCCTCCTTTGTTAGTCTTTAAAGTGCTGGGATTATAGGTGAGCACCACACCAGCTTCCCTCCCTTCTTTCTTCTCTTCCTCCCTCCCTCCCTCTCTCTCTCCCTCCCTCTCTCCCTCCCTTCCTTTCTTCCTCCCTTTCCTTTTGTACCTGGACTCGAACTTGTCACCTCACGCTTGCCAGGCAGGCGCTGTGCCACTGAGCTGTATCCCTGGCCCCATAGTAGGTTCCTTTAAACTCCCCCCGCCCCACTTTTTTTTTTTGAGACAGGCTCTTCCTTTGCAGCCCAGGCTGGCCTTAACTCACGGTGATCCTCCTACCTCAGCCTCCTGAGAGTTTTAGGATTATGAATATGTACCACTGTGTATGGCTCTCAACTGTTTTTTTTTTATAAGGATGCTCTTTCCATTTATGAGGGCACAACTCATGATTTAATCATTTCTACGAAGGCCAATCCTCTTAATATCACATTGGATCTTAGTAAGGCTCCAGTGTATATGTTGGAGGGAGGAACCAGCAGATAGTAAGAGAACACCTTTCTAGAGGTTTCTTGTAGGGCATGCAGGGAGTAGCTGTGTGGATCTTTGTAAGAGAAGAGCATTTCAAGTATTGTACAGATGTTTCCCAATTTATGGTGAGTAGTAAATGAAATTTGTGGATAAATGTAATAGGCTGCTATCTTATTATATATAGGCTATTATACTAAAGAATTATTCACCCCTTTTAGATACTGTCTTGAGGAAATTTAATTATATATTATAAGAATAGGGAATCATTTTGAGCGATAGCTAGTGTGTGATTTTTGTTTCTGAGTTAGATACATCGGTATTAACCAATACTGGTCAGAGTAGGGGCTGGGGATTTAGCTCAGCGGCAAAGCGCCTGCCTGGCAAGTGCAAGGTCGTGAGTTCGGTTCCGGAACCAGAGAAGAACCAATACTGGTCAGAGTGAAGTTCAGATATAGTCAGGAAGTGAATATATTAGCATTTTTACTTGTGTTTCTGTTATCCTTAAAATAAAAATTTGTCTTTGAACATATCTGAGAAGTTCTTAGAGTTTATGGTGATAAAATTATTCTACTTTTCTGTGAATTATTTGTAATAGTATTTTGTTCTTTAAGTTATAAAATCCAGAATGTCTTAGTAGGGCATATGTTATATCCATGACTTATTTTAAAGCTGATTTTAGGTGGTCCAAATTAAGAAGACCTTTTTTCCAATTGGAAAAAGACTTGCTTGGGAAATGCAGTTCTTAAAAATCATCAGATTGCTACATACAATTTATAGCTTAACCCTGTCCCTTTTACAATATTGAGATAAGATATAATAAATAAGATAGGTAGTGTAGTTGCCAGGCCACAGAGCCTGTAATATACTGGAAGGTATAGTACTTTACCATCAGTTATGACAGTGACTCTGTGGGGACAAAAGTAGTTACTTTTCTTGTTGCTTAGACAAAATACCTAACATCCCGAGTTAAAGGAGGAAAGGTTCATTTTGGCTCACATTTTGTAGAGGTTTCAGTTTATAGTTGGCTGGCTCCAAGGCAGGGTGGCATTCCAGAGGAGCAGCACAGGGAGAAGCTGTTCATGGTGGGCAGAAGGCAGCAGAGCAGTGAAGGAGTGAGGAAGCAGCAAGCAACTACAGCAGCCCTCTTTTCTGTCCCTTATATTCTGCCCAGGTTACCCAACTAACCCTCACACCCAGGGAGGGCCTTCCAATTATGCATGGTTATTTCAGAACTATGCCAGACTAATCAGTAATTTACTAAGCACACACCCTTAATCCCAGCATCACATACTCTAGATCCAACCACCTCTGAAAAACCCCACTTTTGACTGCATGAGGCTAGACAGAAGTCATAATAGCATTCGTGACTCCCAACTGACCAATCTTTTTTTTTTCTTACTAGTCTTACTATGCAGTTTAGGCTGTCTTTAAACTCACTGTGTAGCCCAAGCTGACCTTGAGCTCATGATTATCTTTTTACCTCAACCTCTTGGGTGCTGGGATTAGAGGTGTGGGCCACCATGCCCAGCCTTAACCAGTAATTTTGGAATGTACCATGTTTTACTTGAGGACTGTTGTAAAAATAATTGATTCTGGTAGAAAAGATATATTAAAAGATAATTTGATATCTTTCATTGTCTATTCTTGAAAGTGCCTGAATCTGGCACCTAATATATGTATAATTGTTAATAAATTTATTTTGTATTATAGTAGAGATTTTAAACTCATTCTGAGATGCATTCAGTTTATCACAACAAAGAAACTAGATGTAAATGTGACTTATTTACTGTAGAAATATGCTTTTGTTTATCTGGAGATTTTTCTGGTTGTAAATTTCATCAAGCATGTCAGAATTCTTGAACTTAGAGTATGAGTGGTTGTATATGAAGAAGTGATGACTTGAATTGGCTGCATCAAGTGAAATAATTTTCCTGTCTTAATCAGTTTGATGTTGGGAATTTCTTTCTTCATTTATTTCTTGTGTTTTTTCCTTTCCCTCCTTCAATCCTTTCCCCCTTTTCCATCCATCCTAGTGTCAAACTCAGGGCCTTGTGCATGCTAAGGAATGTCATTTATTAAAATACCATACTGTTGATATGTTTACTGGGCTGTAAGCATTCCTTAATGAACAGCATCATTGTAGACATTTATAAAAACATGTATGAAGCAACTGTGTATAGAGAAACACCTGTCTGGTTTGTATTACAGGGAGATTGTTAGGATGGACCTTTCTGGGTGTAGCTTGTCTAGCTGGTAATATAGTTATTCTAAGAAATCTCATATGAAATACATTTTACTGTGACTTGGTTGTTGACTATTCTTTCAACAAATATGGAGTACATGCTCCACTTTTTTTGTACTGGGTATTGAACCCAGGACCTTTGCACTGAGCTTCTGTGCCCCCATGGGCTTTTAAATTTTGAGATGGGTCTCACTGAGCTGCTAAACTGCTGAGGCTAGGCTCAAAGTTGGAATCCTCCAGCCGAAGCAGAGACTGAGAGATACATCTCTGTTCTCATCGAGCGCTCATTCCATTGAATGAGACAAGCAGCGAGCTAATTAATACAATCTGGTAATGGTAGCTGAAGGAAATGAGAGCAGGGTGGGTTCTAAGCATGTCTCCTTAGTTTTTAGGCAACTTTATGTTCTGCCTCATCTGCCTGTTTCAGTGTTGCTGCTAAAAGGAAACACACTGCAGCAGTGCCAGCCTACAGTCTTTGCTTCCAGAGAATCCCTTGACAGTTTTCCTGTTTAACAAATTGCCATAAATTCATTGGCTTAAAACACCCACTTATTAACCAACAGTTCTGTGTATCAGAAGTCCAAGCACAGTGTGCTGGTTTGTTGTTCAGGGTATCATAAGGCCGAAATCAAAATGGCAGCTGGGCTTTTTTTTAGTAGACTCTGAGGAAAAAAGCATTTCCAAGCATTTCAGATTATTGGCAGAGGGGCTGGGGATTTAGCTCAGCGGCAAAGCGCCTGCCTGGCAAGCACAAGGTCGTGAGTTCGGTTCCCGGTACCGGAGAAAAACCAAAAAAAAAAAGAAGCTTACAGATTATTGGCAGAACTCGGTACAGCTGTAAGATTTAGGTCCTGTTTTTTTGTTGGCTTTCTGCTGGTAGATTCACCTATAGGTTATCCCTGATTTCTAATCTCTGTCACTAATTTCTTTTGACTTCTGTGTCCAGAAGAGACTGACTTGAGGAGTATAAGTATTTAGTTTATAATTGCCCACCTGGATAACCTCAGTAGCCCTTCCTCCCTTCCTTCCCTCCTCCCTCTTCCCTTGCCCAGTCCTTCGAGGCTCAAACCTAGGGTTTCACATGTTATGCAAGTGCCCAATACCCACCCACCCCCACCCTCTTTTTTGGAGACAGGATCTCACTATGTAGTTCAGGCTGGTCTTGAACTCACTATGTAGCCCAGGCTGGCCTCAAACTTACAGCAATCCTTCTGCCTCAGCCTACAGAGTGCTGGGGGTACAGGCATATACCATCATGCCTTCTTAAGAAAGCTCCTGCTTTCTTAAATTTTTTTTTTAATTTTTTTTCCTTTGAGACGGTATTGTTATGTATAGTAATTCAACTCACTATGTAGCAGTAGTGGTTGATTGATTGTGTCAATTTGAGAAGTTTAGAAGCTTAACTAAATTGGCTCAGCAGTTCTATACCCTAGGACATAGAGGACCTGCCCTAGGGTGACTGTCTGCACCCTAGGGTGTAGAGGACCCATCCTAGGGTGGCTTGTCACCTGCATGATATAAAAAGGAAATGAGGAAGGTTGGACTGGCTTCTGTTCTTCAGAGGAGCTCCATTCTTCACCTTCAGCTTGGACATTGTCTCCTGGCTTCTAGTGCAGACTCTTCAATTTCCGCCTTGGATCCTTCAGCCTTCCAATGTAAACTCTTCAGCCTTCTGTTGCAGACCCATCGGCCTGCTGATACGGACTTGCCTGGAGCACTGCAGTGAGCCCCAGATATTGGACCGAACCCTTCACCCTCCAGCGTGCAGACACCCTCTGTACACTTTCTCATCTAACTCTGTGGCTGACCATCGTAAGCCAATCTTGTAATTTCTCATACATTTGTATATCTTGTGATCTATCTGTTTCTCTAGTAAAACCTTGACTGACACAGGAGCCCAGAGTGACCTCAGACTCATAGTGATCCTCCCACCTCAGCGTCTGGAGCACTGAGATTATAGGCGTGAGCCACCATACTGGCTAAAGTAAACCTTTTAAAAGTTAACCTAAGCATGTGTGTGAAATCCCATTGTATTCAAAATCCTAGGGCAGTGATGGCAAACTTTTTAGAACTTTCAGTCATACAAACAGCCTGCTGCAGCATGTGTGCGGTAGGTTCACCACTGCTATCCTAGGGCTTTGGAAGCCTGTGTGCACTAGGGAGCCAGAGATCTTTTGTCTTAGGGTTCTGCCTACTACAGACATACTCACTGGGCTGCTGCCAGTAAGTATTGTGGTTGGCTGTTCTGTCAAGAGGAGAATTGGCAGTCCTCCTTCACACATCTACCTGTGGCCAAACACTATGAGCTTCTGTTGTGACAGTGATAGATTTCCCTTTGCGGTGCTGAGAGGAGTTAGAGCAGTAGTTGATAGGAATTGGATAAGGTAGTAGAGTGGTGCCTCTCCATTTACCTCTTCAGTGCTAGTCGAAAGATGGGAATGATGCCTTAGGGAAAAAGCAGTGAATAAGTATGTAGGTTCTCATGCCCTGTATCACCTCCCTAGGGCTCATAAATCAACTATTTTATAGAAGTGAGTATGCTGAGCCCCCCCCCCCACCTCCACATGTGAAAAGTACTATGTACTACTTGCAGGGTTTTTTTTTTTTTTTTTTTTTTTTTTGTCTTTTTAAGACAGGGTCTCCCTATGCAGTTCAGGCTGGCCTTGAGCTCACTTTGTAGCCCAGGCTGGTATCAAACTCACAACTATCCTCTTGCCTCAGCCTCCCGAGTGCTGGGATTACAGGCATGTGCCAACAGATTTTTAAAATACAAAATTTTTTAAAATTAAGTTTACAGTGATCCCTCACCTATTGCAGGAATTATGTTCCAGAGACCCCTGTGATAGGTGAAAATCCACGAAGTAGCAGTGTTATATTTATTTTATTATTTTTATATATGTTGAGGCTTTATAAACACTTCTCACACTCTTATAAACCTTTTCCACTCTCTTATTAACCTTTCCCACACTCTTATAAACGCTTCATATGCTCTTACACATTTTGTACACTCTTAAACCTACATAATTTTAACAGCATGTAAAATTTTATATGGGTATTCGATGTGAAGTGGACAAGGAGAGATGCTGAACAAAATGGGCACAGTGCGGGGAAACAAACTGATGCTATGATCACTGAGCCAATCAGCACCTAGGATACAGAACACAGTGCTATGGTTGGTCGCCTTCCATTCCATCAGCCAATGGTGTCCATGTACAATCCCACATTGGCAAACTTGTGCATGTGGTAGTGGCGTACTGCATTTCCATTGTGTACAATACGGTATTCATCCACTGATGAAATACATACCATATTTTATTTTGATTTAATATTCTTTCAATATGTTTGAATTAACATTTTTTGTACTTTAAATTTTTAGGCAAAAATAATTAAAATCATAAATATTATATAAATACCTATACACTGCATAATGTCATGATATGGTGAAAACTCCATGATACAGAATTAAATACATATTTTTAAAGAAACTGTAGTACAGTGAAGCTGCAAGAAGTGAACTGCGATATGGCGAGGGATGACCATATTGGTATATTTTAAGTGATTTAAGTATAGAACTATGGAATGGAAAGGAGTATTTAGTATGACTGAATCAAACAAAGTATAAATTGCAGAATAAAATAAATGCAAGTAATAACCGGGCCTGGGGGTGCATTTGTACCTGTAATCCCAGCACTTAGGAGGCTGACCAGGAAGACTGCTGTGAGTTCAAGGCCAACCTGAACTATGTGATAAGATCCTATTTCCAAAACACACACACACACACACACACACACACACACACAAATCCAAGTATACTGTGTCAGCAATTGCATTCCATTGTAAAATACACACAATAACCAGCTTTTCCTTATCCATGGGGTATATATTCTAAGACCCCAATGTAATGGATGTGAAACTGTGGATAGTTTGAATCATGTATATATTTTTTCTGTACATATATACCTATGATAAAGAATAACTGATAGTTTAGGTTAATTAGTGAGAGAACATTTGTATCAATGTAATGAAATAAAAATTATGCTTATCTGAATGGGTTCAGATTCACATAATTTTTATTATGTTATATTGTTATAACTTAACA
The DNA here is from genome assembly GCF_000276665.1 of Chinchilla lanigera. Taxonomy (NCBI): domain Eukaryota; kingdom Metazoa; phylum Chordata; class Mammalia; order Rodentia; family Chinchillidae; genus Chinchilla; species Chinchilla lanigera. The sequence goes on from NW_004955405.1 coordinate 9,817,874, forward strand.
TAATCTCTCAAAATGTCTTATTTAGCTGTACTTGTCCGTCTTGTGATGATGTGAGATAGTACAGTATCTATGTGATGAGATGCATTGAGCTGAATTACATAGGTATTTGGATATACCGTTAGGCTGCTGAATAAGTTATAGGAACGTAAGCACTGGGATACTGTAATGGTTGATCTCATAACAAGCTGGTTACTTAAGTGACTGAGGGATGTGTAGCTTATGCATTTTGGATACACTGGACAAAGGGGATGATTCATGTCCTGAGCAGTAAGGAGCAGAGTAGCTCAGTATTTTACCACAATACTCAAGCAGCTTAAAACTAATGAATTACTTATTTCTGGAATCCGCCTTTTAGTATTTTTGAAATGTAGTTGGTTATAGGTTACTGAGACCAAAACTAGATAAGACTACTGTGTTTTTCTAATAGAAACATTCTTGTAATAATGTCCTTTTTATTTAATATATGGATTATCATAACTTTAAAAAGACAACTCCTTCAAGTAATATCACAAGAGCCTGATGGAAATAACTGGGACAACTAACTTTTCAAATATTTTTCTGATTTATTATTTTTTAAAAATTACTGTTATTGGTACATTTTAGATATACATAATGTAACATTCACCATATGGAATTTGTACCTGTACATGATATATCTTGATTTTTCTTTTTTTTCCTTTCCTTCCCTGCCTTTCACCCCGTCTTCCCCTCCTTACTAATTTTTTTTTTTTTTGGTACCGGGAATCAAACCCAGGACCTTGCACTTGCCAGGCAGGCACTTGTGCTGTTAAACTATATCCCTGGCATCCCCTCCTTATTTACAAAAGCTTTGTTTCCATTGGCCTTGAGCTTACTTTGTAGCCCAGGCTGGTCTTAAATTTGCAGTGATCCTCCTGCCTCAGCCTTCTAAGTGCTGGGATTACAGGCATGTGCCACCATGCCAGGCTGGTTTTTTGTTTTTTTTTTGGTACTGGTACCGGGAATTGAACTCAGGACCTTGCGCTTTCCAGGCAGGCACTTGTGCCACTGAGCTATATCTCTGGCCCTGTTTTTGTTTTTTTTTTGAGACAAGGTGTCACTGTGTAGTTCAAGCTGGTCTTCAACTCACTATATAGTCCAGAGGCTGGCCTTGAATTTGTTATAATCTTCCTGCCTCAGCCTCCCGAGTGCTGGGATGTTGGTGGATTTGTAGTTACATCTTCAGTTTCATTGGGTTATTTAAGATATTTATATTTTCTTGATTCAGCTTTGGTGATTCATATGTATCTAGGAACCTGTCATTTCTTCTGTGTTTTCCATCTTACTAGAACATAACTTCTCAAAGTGGGTATTTGTGGATTTCTGTAGAATTCATTATGATTCCATCCTTTTCATTCCTAATTGCATGGATTTGAGGCTTTTCTCTTTTTTTGTTAAGGTTTTGTTTTTGCTAAGGGTTTTTCAATTTTATTTAATCTTTGAAAGAGCCAAACTCCTCAAGTCATTGATTCTTTGTATTGTTTTCTTAGTCTCCATTGCATTAATTTGTGCTCTAATACTTATAATTTCTTTTTGGGTTTGACTTGCTTTTCTTTCTACAAGCTTGAGGTTCAGCAGTAAGTTATTTGAACTTGTTCTGTTTTTCTTTTTCTTTTCTTTTCTTTTTTTTTTTGATCTTTTTGAGACAGGGTCTCGCTATGCAGTTCAGGCTGGCCTTGAGCTCACTTTGTAGCCCAAACTGGTCTCGAACTCGCAATGATCCTCTTGCCTCAGCCTCCCGAGTGCTGAGATTACAGGCATGTTCCACCATGCCCAGCTATTCTGTTTTTCTGATGTGGGAATTTACTGTTACAAATTTCCCTCATAGGACTGCTTTCATTTCATGCTGTAAATTCTGATAAGTGGTATTGACATCATCATTTAATTGTAGGAAGTATCTGATTTCTTCTTTTAATTTCATCTGTAACCCATTAGTTGTTCAGAAAGGTGTTATTTAATTTTCATGTGTTTATGAAGTTTTTTGTGGTTTCTTTTGCCATTGATTTCCAGTTTCATTACACTATGGTCTGATAATATGCGTGGGATAATTTCAGTTCCTTTAGATTTACTTAAGCATTTTCTGGGAGCTAGTAGTATGTGGTCTATGTTGGAGAGTATCTCATGTGGATGAGAAGAATGTGTGTGCCTATGTTGTAGGGAAGAACACTGTAGGCATCTGCTAAGTCCATTTGTTCAAAAATTTGTTTCAATTCTGATTTTTTTTTTTTTTTTTTTTTTTGATACTAGCAATTGAACTCAGGATCTCATGCTTGCCAGGCAGGTACTGCACCACTGAGCTAAATCCCTGGCCCAACCTATCTGTTTGTGACAGTGGGGTATTGAGGTCCCCCATTTCAGTTGTATTAGTGCTTGTTTGATTTTTCATGTCTGTTAATATTTATTTTATATAGTTGTGTGCTGGTATTTGGTGCACAATATATTTATGATTGTTATCTCTTCCTCTTGACTTGTTCCCTTTACAAGGATGTGGTGACCTCCTTTGTCTCTCTTGATCCATGTTAGCTTGAAGTCCACTTTGTCTGCAAATAGAATAGTTATTTCTCCTTTTTTCCAGGTTCCTGGGTCATAGAGTATTGTTTTCCATTCTTTGACTTTGTGTTTCTTGTGTGAAGCATATTGTTGGATCTTGTTTCTTGATACATTCTGCCAGTCTGTTTCTTTTGATTGGTGAATTGAGACCATTTACATTGATGATTATAACTGATAGGTTTATTGACTTAACCTTGTCATGTTATTTTCTTATCATTGGCTCCCTTTCTCTCCCTTCTGTTTAATTAGTTGCCTTGCCTAGTCGATTCATTCTTTTGGGGTTCATAGAGTTGTAGTCTTCATTATCTATTTCTTTTTTGTTTTGTTTTGCTTTTGTCTTTTTGAGACATGTCTCACTATGCAGTTCAGGCTGGCCTTGACTCACTTTGTAGCCCAGACTGGTCTCAAACTCGCAACAGTCCTCCTGCCTCAGCCTCCCAAGTGCTGGGATTACAGGCATGTGCCAACATGCCCGGCTACATTATCTTTTCCTTAAATGTCCTTCAGAACATTTTGGAGTGCTCATTTAATGGTCATGAATTTCTTTAGGTGTTCTTTTTTGGAAGAATCTTACTTCTCTATCAACTTGGTGGGGTTGGTTTGTTTGTTTGCTTGCTTGTTTGTTTTGAGATAGGGTCTTACTGTGTAGTCTACGCTGGTTTTGACCTGACTAGGTAGTCCAGGCTGGCCTGGAACTCATGGCAGTCCTCCTGCCTCAGCCTCCCCAGTGCTGAGATCACAAGTATGCACCACTATGCCTGGCATTCTCTATCAATTTGGAAAGATAGTTTTGCAGGGTACATCAATCTGGGTTGGGGGTTGTTTTCTTTTAGGGCTTGAAATGCTTTAAGCTCTCCTTAAGGGTTTGTGTTAACAAGTGCAATTCTGATGGGCTTTCCTTTATAAGTTATTTGTTTCTTCTAATAGTTTTTGTTTTGTTTTGTTTTGTTTCTGCCTGTCTTTTTGAGACAGGGTTTCACTATGTAATTCAGGCTGGCCTTGTACTAATTTTGTAGTCCAGGCTGGCCTGGAACTCATAGCGATCCTCCTGCCTCAGCCTCCCAAGTGCTGGGATTATGGGCATATGTCACCACACCTAGCTCTGACAGCTTTTAATATTCTGTTTTTGTGTTGAATTTCTGGAATCCTGACTATATTCCTTTTTTTTTTTTTTAATCATAAATTAGAGTTCTGTATGCCTCATTCATCTTTCCATCAAATTCTTTTTCTATGCTTGGGAAGTTTTCCATCTTTACTTCTGTGAATAGATTTTTTTATGTTGTTTGTGCTATCTCTTGCTTTTTCATTGACTGATCAATTTTATTTTATTCATCTTAGCATTGTCTAGCAGCTGTTGGTTAGGCTGATTTTTTTTTTTTTGTAGTCACCTGTTTTTAAGAAATTTTTCTTTCCATGTTTGCTAATTGCAATCCCATCTTCTAGATACGATATTCTAGTCTCACATTGATTCATTCTGCTGTGTATTCATTAAATAGAATTTTTAATCTCCTGGATATCTGATTGAATCTGTTTCATGGATTCCATTTCTCTTCTGTGTTTAATATTCATGGTTTCTATCATTTTCCTAAGCTCCTATTTTTTAAGAATCTGTATCTTCTCTAGATTTACTAACCATGTCCTTCATTGTGGTTATCATCTCTGAAGTTGTCTGAGACATTATTTTTTATTTGATTTTTTTTTTTTTTTTTTTGGTAGAACCTCATTCATTCACTTTGTTGCTCCTGCTGTTGTCACTTCAGGGAGTTCAGGTGGGTGGCTTTCAGATTGTTCCTCTTCATTGCCCCCTGGGTTTGCATTTGATGAGCTGGATGTCTGGGGCTGCATTTTGCTTGTGTGTTGTCTTAGTTACTTTTCTCTCGTTGCTGAGACAAAATATCCAATGCCCAAAATGAAGGAAGGAAAGGTTTATTTAGTTCACAGTTTGTGGAGGTTTCAGTCCATACTTGGCTGGCTCCGAGGCAGAAGGTAGCAAAGCAACAAGAGCAAAGGGGGGAATGGCAGCCGAACAGCAAACAGCCAGAGCAAACTGGAGGAATCGCGGTGGCAGCAAGCAGCTTCTTTCCCTTCCTTACTTGTAAACAGGCTACCCCCACGTAAGGGGCCTGTAGCTCTCACATAATCTCCATGCCCTCCTCTTCCACAGGCTCAGGATGTATACAAAGTAAGTATCCTGGCTTCCTGCTGAGTCACTTAGCCAAACCTCTGGACTCCCCAAGTTGACACAATGTATCAACCATAACATGTGTCTTCTCATTTTTTAAAATTCCTGCCTTGATACTTGTAAATTATTTATGGTAGCTGTTTTTTATTGTTAGTATGAGTACCCTTAGGAACATAACTACTTCTCAGAGATTTCTTCCAGGTGTAGCTGGCTTTGGGTTTTGAGTCTGTTGCAGAATCCTACCTCATTAATTTATGGGGGCTAAGAAATTGCTGCCTGTTTGGCCTAGCCCCTGGTTGTCTGGCACTGGCCTGTGGTATTGCTCAAGACCCTCAGGGAATCTAAGTCTTCTTTTACAAGGAAGAACAACTGATTGGAACAGTTACATCACCTTGGCTGAAGTAAGTACAGTCAATAATAGCAATAGTATATAACACATCCTAGAAAATGATGGACTGTGGTAACTATTAATTTGTCACCTTTAACCGTATGAACAGGATTTGTAGTTGTATAACCAAATATAAACCAAAAAATTCCCAGCACTCGGGAGGCTGAGGCAGGAGGATCGTTGTGAGTTCGAGGCCAGCTTGGGCTACAAAGTGAGCTCAAGGCCAGCCTAAGCTGCATAGTGAGACCTTGTCTCAAAAAGACCAAAAAAAAAAAAATAACACCCAAAAAATTGTGTACAGTATATATCATGTCAGTATAGGGATTTTACCTTCAAGGGAGAAAATTTTAAAGGGGCTAGGGGAGAAAAAAGAAAAATAGAAGAAGAGAAAAGAATTAGAAGCAAGGCTGGAGGATGAAAGAAGATTACACAAGCTTTGGGAACTGGTGCAGAAGACAGAAGGGAAAGAAAGAAGAAACAGAAACAAGAACAGAACAAAACAAAACAAAACAAAACAAAACACCCTAGAAGGTGGTGCACACCTGTAATCCCAGCACTCAGGAGGCTGAGGCAGGGGGATTGCCCTGAGTTTGAGGCTATCTGGGCTGCATAAGTGAGTTTAAGGCCAGTCTGCACAACATAATGAGACCCTGTCGCAGCCCCCACCATAACCCTCCCATAATGTGAAAAAAACCTAGAAACAATGTTCTGACTCATAAAACAAGAACAATCAAGAAAAATGAAAAAAAATTAAAAGAAAAGCAGGGAAAACAATGTCTACTTCAGGGTGTGTATCTTCTGTCACTGATTGACAAGGGGGCCAGACAGAGCCTGGATCTATGTTGATTGATACCAGGAAACGAGCAGTAAAATTATGGATAATACCAGCAAACCTGAGCCTTTAGTTCCACTAAAGTTTAGGCTGTTTCTGGTTTCTGGCTGTGAGGCTGGTACCTGAATTTTTAAGCCCACAGCATTCCAAGTGACTCCTGCTTGCTTGAACTTGGCTCCCTGACTTTCTGTCTGCTTGAACTCAGCTTTGCGTCACCCTGACACCTGGGAGCTGCTAGATGGAGCTAACCTGCAGCTGCTCTGAGTTCACAGACTTCAATTGCCACCTTTCCAAAATTGCTATAGGCCAATTGCCCCTGGAGCCGGGGTGTGCACATCTGAATCTGAATAACTCACTAGCTCTGAAGCCCATAGTGTCCACTGCACCACTCCACTGGTGTATTTCTCTGTGGAGGCCTCTGGGGTCACCAGTAGTCACTGTGGCTCTTCAGGTTCGAGCTGCCCCTCCCACACTGTGAGCTGCTGCTTAGGGAGAAATTGTTGCTTGCCACCTCCCTCCTTCATGTTGTTCCCTCTCTTTGTTCTATCCCTGCCCCCCTCTTTTGTCTTTTTGAGACAGGGTCTCTCTCTGCAGTTCAGGCTGGCCTTGAGCTCACTTTGAAGCCCAGGCTGGCCTTGAATTTGCAACAGTCCTCCTGCCTCAGCCTCCAAGTGCTGGGATTACAGGTGTGCATCACCACGCCCGGTGATCTCTGCTCTCTGTGGGCTCTAATTCTTGACTCATCCTTGAATATGTACATTGAATATATATATGTTCATCCCCAGATCCTTGTTGGATCCTGGGGACCCACTTCCCTCCTCTTCTTCGCATTGCTATATACCATCTTCTGGATTCCAAATATCGGAGGGGCTGTTGCTCTGCTCCGCCATCTTCCACAAAGTTGGACAACTAACTGTAATTGATCACTTTCTGAGTTGTTCCCAGTTGTGAATCTGCTGGTAGAAATGTTTTAATTCTTAGTGTGTTTCAGCTTTGCATTCGTAAAAAATATTGTATTACATTTGAAATATTATATTATGACATAGTACCTAATATTATCAAATGAGGAGATGGAAGCAAAGGAAATGTCAGTGTTCTTTTATTTTATTTTATTTTATTTATTTATTTTTTTTTTCCAGTACCAGGAGTTGAACTCACTACGTTGCACTTGCCAGGCAGGCACTGTGCTGTTGAGCTAAATCCCCACCCCCTGTCAATGTTCTTTTAAAGTAGTTTTTGGCTTAGTATTTTGGAAATACATTTAATGTTGAACATACCTCTTACAGTAGCAGAAAAATAGTTTTTTGTGTGTAGCCCATTTTGGAATACTAATTGTATAAAATAAGGGATATACATAATATCAATCTATTTACAATAGAGTAGTGATAAGTACTAAGACTGTTCTCATATTAGAGCACAACTCTGATCGATTACATCACTGAACTATGTATCCTATAAATATTGATGTATATTTTTAAATATATGGGTGGTCTTCATTACATCTAAAGGATGTCAGTTATAAGATTGTAGAGCATAATTCTGTTAGACAGCTGTGTTTCTGCCAATAACTCAACATTTTGAGGATGATAGCATCCCAATTCTAATTTGAGATTGGATACAAAAATATCCTAGGGCTGAGAATAGGCATAGTAAATTGCACAAACAAAAACCTTTTGTATCATTGCGTTTGCATGCAGAGATGTGATATAAACTCATTATGCTTCAAGCATAGCAGATGGGACTTCATATTGTATAATGATTATTCTGTATGGTTAAATTTTTAGTGCTGAATTTTAATGTTTCTGTACTGGAATTGTCTTTTTTTTCTATCTTAGGTTAAATAGAATGCCCCCCCCCCTTTCTTTTTTGAGACACGGTTTCACAGTGCAGTTCAGGTGAGCCTTGAACTTATTTTGTAGCCCAGGCTGGCCTCAAACTCACAGCAATCCTCCTGCCTCAGCCTTCTGAGTTCTGGGATTACACGCGTGAGCCACCATGCCCAGCCTTGTTTTGTTTTGTTTTGTTTTGTTTTCTAAGACAGGGTCTTGATATGCAGTTTAGGCTAGACTTGAACTCAACTATGTAACCCACGTTGGCCTTGAATGGTAATCCTCCTGTCTCAGCCTCCTGAGTGTAGGGATTACAGGCATGTGCCACTATGCCCGGACCTCCTCTCTTAATTTTTATTTTCATATTTTTAAAATGTTTTTATGCTGGCATTAAAATTTTTCCAAGTGCTTTAAAAAATTATGACATAGTAAAATTGTCTTCAGATGTCTTTTATTTTCACCATAATACTAAATTGGCTAGTAAGACATGTTTATTTTGCATAAATTTCTTTTCATGGAGAAGAGACATCTAGCATTAATACTTCTGGGATTTGTTTCACAATGTAATCTATTTTCTTGATACTAATACATGTTCTAAAAGTCTGGTAAAGTTCCTTTTTCTAAAAAATAGCCCAGTGCTGGGTGTGGTGGCACATGCCTATAGTCGCAGCACTTGGGAGGCTGAGACAGGAGGATCGTAGTGCAAGATGGCCTTGAGCTCACTTTGTAGCCTAGGCTGGTCTTGAACTCACGGTGATCCTCCTGCCACAGCCTCCCGAGTGCTGGGGTTACAGACATGCGCCACCACGCCTGGCTCGGGAGGTACACTCTAGTTACTACTTGTCCAATGTATTTCTCTAGTGAATTGTGTGCTGTATTAGTTAATGATCTGTTACTAAAGAAAGGCATTTGGTGTGATGACTTCCTCAAAGAATTAGGAACTTCCTAATTCTTCCTAATTCTTCCACAACTCAGTAATAATAGTCAGGGAAAGTGACGTGTTCTCAATGTAGGCAATTTCACATCTTTTTAATTTGCTTTACTATTTTTATTTTAGAGGTAAAATGATATTTGTGCGTGTATAGTTTACAGAGTTGAATTGCATTAACATGGCTTATAAAAATAGCAGTTTCCCCATTTCTTCTCTCCTTACCTCCAGTTCTCTATCTTCTAGAGCAGTTTCAGTTTCTTTAACTTTTTGTTCTGATAATTGTGTGTCTTTTTTGAGACAGGGTTTCACTATGTAGTGCAAGATGGCCTTGAACTTACTGTATAGCCCAGACTGGCCTAGAATTTGTGGAGATCCTCTTGCCTCAGCCTATCGAGTGCTGAGGTTATAGGCATATGCCACCATGCCCAGGCTGCTTTTGAGGCTATCTAATTCAGGCTGGCCTTGAACTCACAGTGACCCCCCCTGCCTCAGCCTCCCCAGTATTGGCATTACAGGTGTGTGCCATCACACCTGGCTGCCTTCATTTTTTTATTCTGCTTTTTGTTGGATTTTCACTTTAGATAGTAGGTAGTAACTCTTCTATGAAAAGATGAAGCTAAGTCATCCTAATCTTTCTACCACCCTCAAACCTCATTTTCCTTTATGTGATACCAGATTTTGGGAGATAAATTATGTAGTATTTACATTATTATGACTGCAAGTTTTTTCTCAATTGCATCATAAAATTCACTATATTTCCTTTCTTGTTCTGCCTATTCGCTTTTTTTTTCTTTTGTTTTTAGCTTACTGTTTTCCTAGGTAATTATTGCAGTTTGTGTCTTTAGTTTTGATAATTTATGCTTGTTCACTTGCACTTCACTGACAAATGTAAATCACCTTTTAATGTGATTGACCGTAACAGGTGAGCGGTCAGATCCATTTTCACCTTGGAGATGGACAGCGTTCTGCAGAATTTCACGTAATTTTCCTGTTTTTCACTGAGGCACTGTGCCTTCAGTTCTGATGTGTGCCTTAAGAATGGAGTCTCTGGTTGGTTCCTCCAGAAGGGCATCCCTGGGCTTTCACCGGGAATAGAGGGATTGATTTTTGTAGCAGTCCACGCATATGAACTTCCGCTCGTCTGGTTAACAGCCCCGTCTCCCCTCCATCCTCTCTGTATTTTGTCTTCTTTGTGTCCCTAATACTTGAATCTCTTCAGCATGAATCAGCTTGCTGCTACTGCCTTTTCTTCCTTTTAATATAGTTAAATATAATAACATAAAATTTATCATTATAACCATTTTAAAGTATACAGTTCAGTGCTGTTAAGTACATCGAAACACCACTATTCATCCCCAGAACATTTTCATCATTCCACACCGAACCGCTATAACGATTAAACAGTAACTCTCCCTTCCTTGCTCACATATCCCCTACCAGCCATTATTTTACTTTCTGTCTTTCTGTGTTTGGGGGTGGTTTTTCTTCCTTCAGATTTAAGGGTGGCTTTTCTGTCTTCTTGGTCTTGATAGGTTAGTTACCACTCTTTTCCCTTCCTAACTTCCACAGTGTGGCTGATATCTCTCATTTGCTACTGTGTCTTTTCCCATTTTCTTTATCCTTATGGCTTTTATGCTTCTAAAAACCTCCTTTAACCTGAGGTTTCAGGAAGAAGTAAAGGTCAGTCATGCTTAACCAAGAGCCCGCCCTCCCCACATCATGCTTTTTTCTTTTTTCTTAAGAGTTAGGTTTTTTTTTTAATTTTAGGTTTTACTATTTTAAAATTTACTATTTAAAAAAATTTACTAAGAATTTAATAGGCGCTAGGCATAGTGCTGCTTGTATCCTTGGTACTTGAGAGGCTGAGGCAAGAGAGTTGCTGGGGTCCAGGAATTTGAAGGACAGCATAGTGAGACCAGCCTCTCCTTTTTTTTTTTAAGTGATGTCTTTTATTTTTCAAACACCATAATGATCATATTAGCAGATATATTCAACAATAGCGAGCCCACTTTTCTGGAGCTAAGAAAGCCCTATGTTATCACTGTAGTATATTTTCTCCCTAGAGAGTTAGAGACAGGTTGATTCAGCAAGCAGCAGCACATTTCGAATCAAAATTACCACTGTGCTAGAGACAAAGATGAATGAGACATGGTAACTTTCTAGCTTCCCTGGGGGAATATATTGTCTAGAATCAGAAATAGATAAAAAGTATAAAAGGTTTCCAATGCCAGAATGTTTAGATAGATAAATAGATAGATGCATAATGGTGTCACAATAGATAATAGGATGATTTCTATTCAAAAGGAAATATGGAGGATCGTGACAAAAATCAGAGTCTGTCATTTACTTTGAACTTAATCTTGTAGACTTAGCACATTTTTAATAGGTGGGCTAGGGTAGGGGGAGAAAGTGACACAAGTGATGCAACAAGAAAATAGCCTTGGCAGAACTCACGTGAGTGTGCAGTGTGTCACTCCAGGATTCTCCTCCCAGGACTCTGGCAGGGAGCACTTGAGATTTATAATTACTGCTGTTGACCCTCAATCAGAGAAGAGCGCTGACTTTTATTCTGACAGAACATGGGCTATGGGATACTGTCATTGACAGCACTACAAATAGTTAGGGAGCCGGTACAGCACAGAGTAAATCTAGCATCTGTCAGCCTGAAGCCAAGCACACCTCATTCCACCCCCTGACTTTTGGAAAATGACTCCATTATTGTAAGCCTTGGTTTCCTAACTCTTACTAGGTGTTGTAAGGAATAGATCTCAGCCAGTAATCCCAGAGAGTGTACATTAAAAAGTATCTTCTCTTGAGGTTGAGGTGATGTAATAAGATAATGCCTACAAAGTATCTGCTTGCACAGTTCCTGGCCTATACGTGCTCAGTAAATATTAGAAAATATTATTAGCCTTTATTTGACGTGGCAATCACTGATTAATTGAAGACATTGACTGCGTTCTTGAGACCAGCCCCTTCTAAAACAGAAAGGAGAATTTATTGAGAATTTACAGATATATTAGGGGGACTTCCATAGCAACATTAACTTTAAAATTAAGCCTTCTTTTATTGGCTCCTGTTGTGTTGACGGGGGTGTGATTGACTGGACACATCACAGGACACAGTCAGTCCCTGGTCCCACATCTCCTCCAGCACAGCTAAGATCTGCCATGGTGCAGAGCCATGTTCCACGCTTCTACCCTAGCACTTTCATGACACTAAGACCTGGCACTGGTGGTGGAGTAGATTTTGTAGAGACAGTGTTAGGGTAGTAAAGATCTGTTACTCAAGATGTAGTTGATGCTGGGTGTGGTGCTGCACTCCTATAATCTCAGCACTTAGGAGGCTGAGGCCGGAGGGTTGCCACAAGTTTGAGGCCAGCCTGGGCTACATAGTTGATTCAAGGCCAGCTTGAAATACATAGTGAGACTTTGTCACAAAAAAAAGGTGTAGTTGACATTTCCTCTTCTATCTGTGCAAGCTGTCTGAGTGACATAGGCACAATTACTCCTTTTGTGTCTTAACCCCCATTTTATGTTTTGTTAGAGCTGCCTGTCTACACTAGATACCTACATTACGTGATCTGTTGCCATCTTTTTTTCTTAAGAAGGTTTAGAGAATACTTCCACCTTCTCATACAGTTGAGGGGGCCATGATTGATAGTAGATAATGATTTACTAAATGAGTAAATAATCTGTCTAGATTGACTGAACATCCTATTTTCTGGCGAGGATATTATGACTATGCCCTTCATCCCTAATGCCCATAGAAGGCTGTGCCAAAAATTGTATTAAATGCTTTTGCTTGTTACTGCGAGTCAACATTGTGTGATTGGAAGTGTGATTGATAGAATTCCTGGGTTCATTGAAACCAGCAAGTTTCTCACCTGTCTGTGCTGCAGTTTCCTTACCTATAAACTAGAGGTAACACCTGTGATGTGATGTTGTGAGAATGAATGAATACAACTAAAGTGCTAGCTCGAGTCCCACATGTTATCCTCTGGTGAATCTGTTTATGGAGGCATTGCCTGCTGTTGTAGCATTAAAACCTGTCAGTGAAAAAATCAAGTGAAATGACAAATCTAGTTAGAACTTGAAGTACTTAGCACTTTGAAGTTATGAATGTGTCTTGAAATTATCTCCATGGACAATAATAGATTATGGCATTTAGATAATAACTTAAACAGGGAGAAATAATGTACAGTGTTACCTACTTGCTATATAAATGACTCTGGCTTGTTTATAAAACTTTGCAAATTTCAGCCCCCCCATCTATAGACTGGGAACAGTTGTTACTGTTGTCTTCATATTTATTCTGTCCTTATTGGACTTTCTCCACAGTCTTGATCTATTCAGACTGAAACCAGGGATGGCAGGGTGTTATTTGGTCTGACAACTCTTGAGATTTCTTAGGCCTTTGCTAGACTCCATAGAGCCCTGTGCCTGTCAGATTTGAAGGAGGAGAAATAGTTGGAACCTGTGTCTTAGGTTTACCACTGTTGCTGTAAACCTTCTTTTGTCTTTATACACACTCTCCCCATTCTCTGTTGGGCTTCATGTACTTTTTGTCCTTGCACGTTATTTTAATAGGAGTTCATTAACTTCGTTTTTATTTTTAGTGTTGCCTCTTCTTATTACTTCACAGCTTAATTACTCTTTGTGATAGAGTAGGAATTTGGCGGTAGCTGCAGGTCCTTAGTACTAAATTTTCTGGACCTCTCATAAAATAGAAATACAGTTAATTTTTAAGGTTGACTTGGACATGTCTTATTTAAAGAAGAGATTTTGTATGAACTTTTTCCTTTTTTCCCTTGCATTAAAAAAAAATCCTGCTATGTTTAGTATAGTATAAGGTAAGCACATGCAAGGCATTTCATAGAGATGAATTTATGGACACTGTAAAATGTTTTTACTTTTCTTGCCTTTTTTACATTGAGAAGTCTGGGATTTCTATGAATTATCATAAATCAGAACTTTATTCTAAAAAATAAACAGTTGGATTCTACAATAATTTACCTTCGATTTAGTATTTTTTATTTTAAATTCAGAAGTAATGCTGTATGGTATTTAGTTAACTTCACTTTGACTTATTTGAAGAATGAGATGTTTTAATGATTATCACTCAGGAATGAGGAGATAGGTTCTTTGCGTAAATTGCTTAACTCCAAGGCCTTAACAAATTGAGTCCTGTAACGTAGCTCTAAAATGTGATCATCATGAACCCTACAATTCTACGACTTTCACCGACTCCAGATAGCTGCCAAAATTCAGTTTTTCCCCATGACTTTTTTTAGTGAATTAGGTATGCATTAGACATCACTGTACATTTCCAAATGCTTGGTTGTTTTTTTATAAATGTTAATCTGTAAACATAACTTTCAAAGCTGTCAATTTTGTTCAGATTATTCTTTTATTCATTAAAGCATAAATTATAATTTTTCATTTTATTATTAGCTCATTAATCTCTTACTGTGCCTAATTTGTAAATTAAACTTTACATGGATATGTGTGTACAGGAAAAAAAATATAGTGTATATTGGGCTGGGCACAATCTGTAATTTAAGGTACCTCCTGGAGGGGTCTTAGAACATATGCCTGCCTTCCAGATATGGGGGCTCCTTTATGTTTATGCATTGCCGATGCTTGAGTATGCACTGTGCAGGCAATAATAGAAGATTAGGAATTGCAACTTCTTCAGTGGAGCCAAGCATTGATGCATTAGTTTCACAAAATAAGAGCAAGTAACTCTCCAGTTTTGTGTATGCTCCCTTTTTAAAAAAATGTTGTAATAAAGAGATACATTTTGTTACTTATAAATATGAACTGTATTACATATTTTGTAAGTGGCCCAGACAGTCCCTCTTCACTCAGTGCAGCCTAGGCAAGTTGAAAAGTTGGACACTCATGCTGTGTGGTAACTGGCTCCTGAGACTTTAAAAAACTGTTTAATCTACCAGTTTCTCTCTTCTCACAAATCTTGTATCACATTTACACTGACAAGTAATAAAATGAACAGATTTAAGCCTTGACGTTTTAGACGCTGGAAAAAGTGTTACTGTACTGTGAAAGAGACCTGCAGAGAAACGTGGCAGAGGAAGAGGGATATCGGCTGCTGAAAGTCAGGCACTCGCTCACTGTGTCCTGTTTTAACAGAAAAATGAATTGTTTTGCTATGCAGATGTTTCACTGATTATTAGTGAAAACAAAAGGGCACTGGGTACTTTTCAAAATTTTGACCTTAATAACTTTTAGATGTGACCCCTTGATACAGACAGACTTCAGGTGAAAAGCTCATGCTGTCATGCTGGAAAGAAAGCCGTTGTGAATGCATGGGTTGGTCGGGCAAGCTGGAAAAGTTTGTTTCCTCGAGGAACACTACTTTTTGCATATTTTCCTATGTCATCACTTATCCTTGATAGGATTCTTTTAGAATAAATATAAAGTGGCCTAGACAATAGCGTTTCCAAAAATGCCTAGGATAAATCCAAAGGTTAAATTTGAGCAGTAATGTTTTGTCTTTCTTTGGAAAGATTGAAAATAGTCTTTTCTTTCCTATGGGAAAAGAACAGGAGTAAGATGGGGATGTTATCTCTACCTGATGTGTCAGTCAGAATTTGTGAAGATAGTAAAAACCAATTGAAATAAAGTGTACTTTTTTTAAAAAAAAAATTCAGCTGTTCTCTTAAAGTAAAAACCAATTCAAAGATATGTGTTTTAAAAGAACTCAGTAGCTCATCAAATTGTTGCAAGAGGTAGAGATTTAGAGTGAGGGCTGAGCAACCAGAAACAGTGTCCAAAATCACATTGCACAATGATTCCCATGAGGACGCCAGTACATCTAGAGACAGACAGACGCCACAGCCGGCCCCAGTGACACTGCTGGCTCTCAGTGATTGTAAATGCTGCCCCCTCTGCCCTGGACTTGACCTTGTCGCAATTGCTGCAGCAGTGTGAGAGCAAGTGCCTTCTGGTTTGTGCTTCTACTCGCCTGCTGCCCATTCCTCTCCTGGGCTAGACCTGTGTCTGGTAACGTATGTATCTGAGACGTATAAGAAGTGTGGGGAAGTTTTCAACCTTCTAAAATTAGAAGATTGATAAAATTCTTAAGAGTTAAAATGTAGGAAAGTGTTTGACCTTCTAAAATAATAAGGCAGGGAAAGTTCAGGCAGGCAAAACGAATGGATAGATTTTCACTAAACCTGATGTTTTGGACGCTGAGCCCTCACTATGTGCCAGGCACTGTACTAAGTATTTTATAAGCAATTTTTAAATCCCCTTCCCCTCCTCTCTTCCCTCCATTCTTCTCCCATCTTTCCTTTTGGTGGGGGGGTTCAAATTCAGGACCTCACACATTCAAGGCAAGCCCTCAGCCACTGAGCAGCTCAGTATCTGATTTATTTTCTCGTTTTGTGACTTTTTATAATTCATGTTGTTACAGGTCACAACCTGATAAAATCCTTTCTGTTTGGAACTAAGTTACTTAGTTCTTACAGGCAGTCTTGAAGGAGAGGGGATATAGAGTGACTTACACACACACACACAATTGTTATCCTACAGCAGTATTTCTTATTTTTCTTCTGTGTCTTGTAATAGTAGGTTGAAAAACAGTGCAATTCTTTCTCCTTTGCTTTAGGAAAGTCATTGTGGTCTTGTGTTTTTGTTTTAGTTTTTTGTTAAAGTTTAAATCAGTGCCCTCTCTAGAGAAGACAGTAGGTCTTAGGCTTTCCAGGAGTTTGCTTTCAGTTGACTTACGCCTTTCTGATTTAAAACTAAAAGACTGTATGATATCTAAGAGTAATAAAACCAGAGCTGATATTTAATTTGGAAAGTATCTATCTTGGTTTGAGGTGGGAAAAAGCATAAAGAAATCTCCATACTTTCTAGTACACCAGGCAAACTAGAATATTCCCTTATAGGCTACAGCTCTTTTTTGGGAGGGGGAGTGTCTCACTATGTAGTCTAGGCTGGCCTTGAACTCACTATGTAGCCTACGCTGGCCTCAAAACTGTAGCAATCCCCAGCCTCTTGAGTGCTGGGATTATAGGCATGCACCACCACGCCTGGCCATAACCCTTGTTAATTACTCCTCTAATACAAGTATGTCCTGCAGATTTTTCTCTGCTACCAAAACAGCACTTTATAATAATGCTATTTTATTCATTTATGCTTTTGGTATGAACCAAATTGTAAAGTTGAGTAGGTCAAGTGCCTTTCTACACACACTGTTTTGTAGACTATTTTACTGTTGGCTGGGTGCTAGAGAAATGCAGATGTAAGTTAAACGTCCATGATTTTAAAGTGATTTTTATTCTAAGTATTAACATTTCAGTATTGAGTATGCTTTTGTCCTAGCCCCATCTTTTCTAGGATATAAATTTTAACTGAAGACATGTTTGTCCTCCCTCCTCTCCCTCCCTCCTTCCTGAACCTATCACATCTCCCACTCCACCCCCTAACCCCCAGAGTTTTGCTTTGTTTTGTTTTGGGTTTTTTGTTTGTTTGTTTGTTTTATACAAGGTCTTGCTAAGTTGCCCCAGCTGGGTTCAAACTTGCAGTAGTCTTGCCCTCAGCTTCCCAGCCCTGGGATTACAGGTATATGCCACCGTGCCTAGCAAGACCTGTTTTTTCTTTCTCAATTTCTTTGTTTTTAGTCCAGTGTAGGCTGTATAAAGCAGGTTTTTTGTATAAATGTTATTTGGTGCTATATCAGCTTCTGTTGCGTTACTTTATTTGAGATTTATGTCTCTTGTGCAAAGTGTTACAGTAAACCAGCAATCCTCAAAATGACCAGAGTCCTTTTATTAAATCACCATGTTGAAAACAGGATGTTGGAAACTACATAGTTTCTTACCTTTTAGGGCATTAGCTAATGGGGAATTTAATCATCTTTATAAGAAATAGCATGTTCAGCCTAAGCACTGATCCGTCCAGCCCAAACTGTACTAAAGAGCTGTACCAAGAACACAGATTACTTATTAGGACTACTGTAATTTCTAAGAAGCACATTGGGCATGGTTGACTTCCTTTATTTATATACTATATCCAAATTCGTTAGCATTGCAATCTGTTCTGATTGAACTTAAAAAACAAACAAACCAGTTTCGCTGTGTAGTTTGTGTTGGCCTTGAGCACACTATGTAGCCCAGGCTGGCCTCAAACTCATGGCGATCCTCCTGCCTCAGCTTCCCAAGTGATGCAGTTACAGGTGTATACCACCACACCTAGCCTAAAATCTCATAAATTTCTTGAAATGGGGAACTAAGAGTTAAAAATCATCATTTATAATATAAACTTCAGTTCTTTCATTGTTCATAGGATACTTCATTTTCTTTTTAAATTTGTGTTGGTATGTGTTTTTATTATATAATGATTTACATTCCTCATGGGGAGTTGGTACATGTATGTAACACATCTGTTTTGTGTTTTGAGACAGGGTTTCACTATGTAGTTCAGGCTGGCCTTGAACTCACTGTGTAGTCAGGCTGTTCCTGGACCTCTCAAGTGCTGGGATCAAGTGCTCAGGTGTGCACCACCTTGCCCTAAAATTAAAATAATTTTAATTCTTTTTTAAAATACCTTTTCTCCTCCCCATCTCTTTTACAAAAGATCTAGCTCCTTATTTCTTATTATTTTTTAAAAAATAATAAGAAATCTTTTACTTTGTTCTTTATGTTTTGGATTTCTCATGTAAGAGAAACCATGTGATATTTGATATTGCTTATGTGTGTGACTTATTTCACTTACTATTACGGTCTCAAGGTACGTTTATTTTCCTGCACATGACTCAAATTTATCTTTATGGCAGAGTAGTACACCATCACGTATAAATACCAAGTTTTCTTTATCTATTCATCTGATGGTTTATATAGGCTGCTTCCAAGATTTAGCTAGTATGAGTTATGTTGCTGTAAACACGAGCATGCATGTATCACTGTAATGAGATGTCTTTAACTCTTTGGGTGCAGTACCTAGAAGGGGAATACCTGAGTCAAATGATTTAACAAGTCTTTTTCCCTTTCTTACAATGTGTTCCGGTATTTCTAATACGACCAGTTTTATCGAGTTTCTCCTTTTTTGCTCTTCATAGCTTTTTTTTTTTTTTTTTTTTGGTAATATGGCATTTAAGCATAGAGTATTAAGGAAGTTTGATTCATTTGAATTATCTTAAGGCTGTAACTAAGTTTTGTAGATTTCAAGAAAAACAGTGTTTTAGAGCAGTAGTTCAGAGAAAACAGATAGGCTTGTGCTGTGACTTGAGTGTGTCCCCACGGCTTCTGTCCCCATGGTAAGCTGGAAGCTTGGTCCTCAGTGTGCGATATGGGGAGGTAATACAAGCTCTGAGCAGTGGGAGCTTGCAGGATCCTGGTTAGTTCTTGCAGTGTTCTAGCGAAACAGTGAGATTGCCTCCTCCCTGTTCGCTGGTTTCCTCTTTACCATCTGATTTCTGCCACATGTATTCCCGTCTTTGTGATACCATCTCCCACGAGGCTCTCACCATACAGAGCCAGTACCAGTGTATTTTTTGGATTTTCAACCTCTAACAATGAGCCTAATAAATCTCTGGTTTTGTAAAGTAACCAACATCAGGTATTTTGATATAGTAACTCAAAAAGTACAGAGACAACTTGTATTCAGTGCTTTGGAGTGTGGTTTTATTAAAGGGCCCTTTTATGAGACTTGAATGTGCTTTGAGCAAGTTGAAGGCATTGATCATTCCTTCTTTCACTGTTCCTTGTACAGTACCCACCATGAAAAACTATCTTAACATTTGTTTGAGGAAAAATTGTCTTAGATGGGCATAGTGGTGCACATTTGTAACCTCAGCTATTGGTTACAAGTCAGTAGCTCAGACAGGAGGATTCCAAGCTTGATGCCACCTTGATCAACTTAGTGAGACCTTGCTTGCAAATTTTTGTAAACTTTAAAAGAAAAGGGATCAAGGATGTACCTTGGTGGTAGAGCGCTTGCCTAGCATGTTTGAGGTCCTACGTTCAATCCTCAGTTGCTCTCCACTCCTGCTGGCCCCCGAAAGGTTTCTGTGTCCTACACATCAAACTATATTTAGAGTCTACTGGAAAAATGGAGACAATTTTATTCCTAGGAGGAATATTTAAGGAGGAATTTAGAAAAAAAATCTTAACTGTTTTTGGTTGTCTTCTGTTTCTGAAGTTGTGAATTATCCTCGAGAAAATATAAGGACTGGAATAATGCGGTATAAAAGTTGCTTTCTCCTCTGCGGAGGTTAATGGAGTAGAGTGGCGGTCTCAGGAACACACAAATAAAGACTGAGTTACTTGTTATTCAGATGATTTTAGGTTAGTATCAAACCCACTTTAATGCCAAGCTATTCTCCATAATGAATAGTTTGTGTATTATATTAAAATTCATGTAAAACAGAACCACGGGCTGAAGTTTAGATTTGTATATATCTTATGCATATTGTTGAAGCTATAACAGAAAATTTACTCTAGAAGTTTTAACTTTGATTTTGATGTTCTAAATAGGATCTGTAATATTTAATGCCATTTCTTAATAACAGCCCAAAAACAGTGATGGTAAACCTTTTAGACCTTTTAATGATAACAGACAACCAGCTTCAGCATGTATACCATTGGTTTGCCACCACTGGCCTAGAATGTGAATAACATGTCTGTGTATGAATCAAAAGTTTTAAATTATGAGTTATTTATATTGTATATGAATGTACAAAGAGGAAAGGGAGAGATAAGAGACAGTTTTAAAAGCTGAGTAGGGTGGCACACACCTGTAATCCTAGCACTGTGGCAGGAGGATCAGAAGTTTGAGTCCCACCTGTACAACCTACTGACTTAGTAACACCCTGTCTCCAAAAATAAATGGATGGATGGATGGATGGATGGAAGGAAGGAAGGAAGGAAGGAATAGGGGTATATCTCAGTGCAAAGACCCTGGGTTCAAATCCTAGTGCTGGAAAAAAAAAGTTTGAAAAATGCTACTCTATAAAGCCATGGGGTGATGCCCACGGTATTTATTTCAGAACTGTACAGACTATTCCATTGTCTTGGTTTGATTTTATTTACAATTTTGCACACCGTTTCATTGCTGAGAAAGAAACACTAAATCCTAAGGGTTTTAGGAGTTTTTGTTTGTCTATTTTTGGGTACTGGGAATTGCACTCAGGACCTCAGGCTTGCCAGGTAGGCACTGTGCCCCCGAGCTAAACCCCTGGCCCCCAAATCCTATTGGTTTTTTTTAAATTATTTATAACTGGTATCTTAAGAGAGTGTATATGCCCTTCCCTCCTTGTTCTTCACCATCAGTGCAATGAATTGAGATTGAAAGGGAAAGGTAAGTATAAATTTTTGCTAAAAATCCCAGGAAAAAAGTGTTTAGAAGACTAGCATAGGTATTTAGTCCTGTGTGAAACTTTAAACTAACCAGTCAGTTCATTCTCTTTTATATAGATCAGTAAGCTGTATTGGTGTTTAAATGGCATCTTTTTTAGTCATGACAACAATTTATTTTAAGGAAGTTTTACTGTCTTCAAATAACTAATGACATTAGTGGAGCAAGGCCACATTTTCTGAGTAGTAATGTGTCCTGGTATTAAGGCATCATCTAGGAATTAGTTACATCTAATAGTAAAAAATTAAGTTTATAATGTAGAAAGAATACTGATACATGGTATTTAGATTGACAGTTAAAAAAATCAGGTTCTGTTGACTGTGAGGAACTACAGACCCTCATGTGATCTGATAATATTAGGAACTAAGATATTCCATGTTGAGAGGATTTTTCTAGAAGAGGAAATCAGGAATCATAACTCTTAACAACTTTATTGTGAATTTTAAAATTAATGGAATACTTTGTGTACAATTTAAGCATGTTTGTATATCTTTATAAAAAGAAAGGGATAGAAATGTTGAAAAAAGCATAGAAAATATTTTGATAAAAACTATGTACCCATTCTTAAATTTTTTTCTTCTTTGACTTCTCTGTGTGTATGGAATAGTAATCAGTCATTGAGAATGATTCCAGTTATTCTATATAAAGTCTTTTGTTGTTTGTTTTTGCCATGCTAGAGATGGATCCTAGGCCTCACACCTGCTAGACAAGTGCTCTACCACTGAGCTACAAACTCTGCTCTGAAAACAAAGGAGCCTGGTTTACTTTCAATTTCATGAAATCTAAGTGTCGTGTGTTCTTTGCATTCACCCATTAATGCCAGAGCTTCTTAAAAAATATAACCACATTGCTAGTCCTTTAAATCAATTCTTACCCTGTGTTGTTCCTAGCTTATTCTTAATCAGTTCTCTTAAATGTAAGTGTCGTATGTTCTTTGTTGTTGTTTTTTTTTTTTGGTTTTTCTCTGGTACTGGGAACCGAACTCACGACCTTGTGCTTGCCAGGCAGGTGCTTTGCCGCTGAGCTAAATCCCCAGCCCCCTCATATGTTCTTTGGATTCATCAGTTAATGACCAAAGTTTCCTGTTAGTGTATAACCACAAATCTTTTACCCTTTTGTATTTATGTCTAAAGCAACATTAGAAAAATGTCATACATGAATAGCCTGAATTTACATGCTATTCCTCTGGAGTAAATGTGGGATTCGTGACCAATAAATGTATCCCAGGTTACTGCAGATTATATGGTGGGGAACTGGGGCAGACTGAAGATTTTGAATCCTGGATCCATCTCTGTTGGAAACAAGTTGGGTTTTTTTAGTACCGGGAATCAAACTGAGGACCTTGTGCTGTGTGCTTTCATAATCTTTCACATAGGCTAGAGGGGTTATGAAAATTAAATGAGCTAATTATATATTTGGCACATAGAACTTGTTCATTAAAGATAACTTTAATATGTTTAATTTGTTAATGTCTGATTTTTTAAGTGGGAGTATCTCTACTTAAAAATATTTAAGTGTTCTCTATTCTCTTTCCCTTCAGAAGTAGATTTTAATACTAAATTTCATCATCCAATTCTTAGAACTCCTGCTGATTGTGTTTGTTATATTTTCAGGGTTTTTTTGTGGGGGGCTGGTTTCCAGTATTGGGAATTGAACTCACGACCTCGCGCTTGCCAGGCAGGCACTCTGCCGCTGAGCTAAATCCCTAGGCCCTGCTTTCGTTTTTTGATGTTGTATGTTTTGTTTGAGACGGTGTCTTTCTGTATAGCCTAGACCATCCTTGAACCTGTAATCCTTTTTTGCCTCAGCTTAATACTGGTTGTTCAGATTACAGATGTATGTCACCATGCCTGGTGGCTCTTGGTTTATTTTTATACCTCAATTTATGTGAGAAGCATATACGTGCTTTGTAAATTTTAAGGGAAATAGATTGTTCAGATGAAAAGTATGTGAGTCTGTAGCTTTGGGGCAATTCTAGAGAATTCTTGCCAGAACTGGTATCTTTGTTTTGGTCTTCAGGAACTATTAAACGTGATCATTGAGTCATACTTGCTGTTTTTTTGTCCCTTGGCTATCTCTCTGAAAACCCTGAAGTTTGCCAGCCACAGGATACTTAAAAGGCAGAGTAGGCCTCAGACCCAAGGGAGTTTGTTTATTTAAAGAGAAATAATTAAGTTCAAACATCTCTACCACGCTATAGCAAGTTTAATCATGTCAAGAATTAGAAAGTTGTTTTGACTCTCTCTGGTGGTCATAGTACTGCTGAATTTTTCCTATTACTCTGAACTTTATAATGCTTTCACAGTGGAAATCCGTAAAGAAAAAGGAGGAAAGGGAATGTTGTTTATGTTGGTAGCTGCTCTTTTTAATAAAATTTGTTTACTTAAAATCTTTCCTATTCTTTTCTAGAGTTATAGTACAAATGATTAAAGAACAAAACAAGTACACCATCTTTGTTGGATAGTTTCGTTAATTCTTTGAAGTTGAGAACATAATCTTTTTAAAGGGACAGTATAGCTCTGTAGATGTTTAGAAAGAAAGATCTGAAAATTGGTGATGATGCATTTGTTTACCCTATCAACTTTTTTAGGGGGTCTTTTTGAGACAGGGTTTCACTATGCAGTTCAAGCCAGTCTTGAATTCACTGTGTAGACCAGGTCAGCCTCAAACTCAGTGATCTTCCTGCCTCAGCCTCCCCAAGTGCTAGGATTGCAGGCATGAGCCACCACACCTGGCTTTCTCCTCAACTTTACAACTTTCTTTTTCCTTATATATTCTCTGCCAGATAAGGAAAACTAAGGCAGATATTTTGGACTTGCCTAAGTTTACAGGGGAGATCTAATGAGATGACTTTAAGCCAAATCCTTTTTTCCCCCACCACCCTAAAAGCCAAGTCCTAAAGGAAGACGAAGAATAAGCTGGAGAAAATCTAATGTTCCAGGCAGAGGAAAAAAAACAAGTTTGAAGTGATGAGAATAGGATTAGTGTTAGAGAGAAGGAAAGAAGCCAGTGTAGCTGGGGTGGAGTGAACAGGAGGAGAGTGGTAGGAGACGAGATCTGAGAAGCAGGGAGGGGTGGTCCTTACGGACCGTTGTAAAAGTTTTGCTTTTAGATTAGTGAGATGGACTGCATTAGAGGGTTTGTTCATAAGAGGGATGTGATCTTTCTTTTTTTTTTTTTTTTTTTTTGGTTTTTCTCCGGTACCAGGAACCGAACTCACG
>NW_004955405.1:9842521-9892298 GCF_000276665.1 Chinchilla lanigera
TTTTTTGGTTTTTCTCCGGTACCGGGAACCGAACTCACGACCTTGCACTTGCCAGGCAGGCGCTTTTGCCGCTGAGCTAAATCCCCAGCCCCATTGACTGATTTGTTGAGGTGAACATGGAAGAGGCTAGGGATTAAACAGGCAACTATTATAGTAATTCAGATGTAAAATAAGGTGATCTGGAACATAGTGATAAAGAGTTGAAATGATAAAAGTAAGGCCCGGGATATAGCTTGGCAGCACAAGCGCCTGCCTGGCAAGCGCAAGGTCCTGAGTTCGATTCCCATTACCAAAAAAAAAATAAAAAATAAAAAAGAAGTTGTGGTAAAAGTGTTGCTACTGTGTATCTTTCAAAACTGGAGCTCTAAAATGAATGTTTCATGGCTAGTGATGAGTATTTTTGCTATAAGTATGTCTGCTTGATCCATTTTTAATGGTAAAATTAGTCATCAGAGTCAGGGTTTTGTTTGGTTTGGTTTTACAGTACCGGAGATTAACCTCAGAGTCTACCTGTGGTAGGCAGGCACTCCACCATGGAGCTATGTCCTCTCTGTGTCCCCACCCCCGTATCCTCCCCCTTCAGACAAGCTCTGACAGTGTTACTAGGCTGGCCTGAAATCTGGGGCTCTCCTGCCTCCCCAGCAGCTGGGGTTGCACGTGTGCACTACTGCCCTGGCCCGCCTGATCCATCCATTCTTTCCCTTTACCCAATGGTTTTAGCAACCACCAATCATTTTCTGCCTTCATTATTTCATTAGGGGTTGCAAAATGATGATTCTGTAATCCTATCCTTCCTTTCACTTCATTATTTTGAATCCTATAAGGAAGACGTCTCATTTACTGACTGCTTGATTACTTGGCATTGTCTTTCATATAAAGTTTGTGGTCCTAGAAGTTTCTGTGAAAGAAGTGGTATCTTGAGGCTTTACTATTTTAAAATTCTGAAAGATTAAATATTTTATCAACTAAAGTTAATTCATCATCTTATTCATTCAGTAAATATTTACTGAGCACTTACAATATGACGATCATTATTTTAGGTGCTTAAAAATGTCCATAAATAAAACTGACAAAATCTTCCGGGGGCTTTTCATCCTAGGTAATAAATAGGTAGAGTAGGTAAACAGTTTATGGTATTCACATGTGTGATTTTAAGGTTCCCAATCTACAACTTCCCCTTTCCTCCCTTTTTTCCTGTTCAGTGTGTAAATAGCACTCAGGAATTGTGAGCCCCAGCTGGGTGAAAGGCATTAGTGGGTAAAGCATTCGGGGCCTGTGGGACAATAGCCAGTTTTCTGTCCCTCTCACTTCACCCACAGCCCTGTTCGTAATTTTTTTATTGTTTTGTTTTTATTAGAATATTGCTCAAGAATTATTTGTATGGTTCTCTGTGGTACAAATTAGGAAATTGCCCTTAAAAATTGTAATTTCTTGGTTACATATATAACAGTTCCATTCTTAATAACTGTACCTTTATTTCAGAAATGGCCATTAAGAAGGAGATGCCCAGGTGCAAGGGGGATGAAACAGTCCATTTGTCATAAAGTAAGATGCAGCTGTGGCTTTTCAACCAGATTAGTAAGTGTAACCTAATCTTTTAACTGTATTATTTTATCATTTGTTTTGGAGAACATTTAATAAAATTATGGTGGACATTAGAAAAGTGTCATATTTGTTTTTACTTATTAGCACAAATTCTAGGGTATACCAATAGAAAATATATGTCTGTGCTGTATGTACCTTTTTAAGAACCTTGAAGGTGGTAATAATAGTAAATCACAAGTATAGAGAAAATATATGAGAAAGTCGTTATATCACTATCCGAATACAGCTACTCATAATTTTGGAGGCCAAGTGTGGTGGCGCACGCCTACAATCCAGGTACTCTCAGATACTCTGAGGTATCTGAGAGTTTGAGGCCAGCCTGGGTTACATAGTGCGTTCAAAGTTAGCCTGGACTACATAGTGAGACACTGTCTCAAATATTTTTTTTAATATGTATTTTTCTTCAGTCTTTGTTACACATACTTTTAAAACGTAATTTTGAACCTATTTTGTAGAGTATGCTTCTTACATATCTTTTAACATTAGATTTGTTTCAGATGCTTCTTCTTGAAATTAGAAATATGCCCTTCATTATGGGGTTTCTTATTGGGATGATGAAAATATTCTGGAATTAGGTGGTTTTAATGGTCACAAAATTTTGTGACATTAAAAGCTTATGTTGAGATGGATGAATTTTATAATCTATGAATTATATCTTTAAAGAAGTCAGCCTTTAGAATATGATTTCGGAGAGAGTAAAATTCACTTAAGTTACTGACATTTTAGAATATGAAAATTGTCACATTACATGTCTAGCAAAATGAATTGATGTTTAGTCCATAGATAAGTGTTTTTAATAATAAAAATATTGAATTTGGTAAGTACTTTTAAAATACTTTATTAGAGATCTGATATTACCTAAGCTTTGGTAGTAGCAATTTTGAATGTACTAGGTAAATAATTTATAACTTTTTATTTTTAAAACACTGTTTTGAAACTAACATCTCAACTTTTCTACCTGAAATTTTTTTAGGAGCAAAATTATATCTGTTTTTCTCAGAAGAGAATTCCACAAAGTGAGAAATTATTAATATAGTCATTAAACAAATGTAGTTGAATCCAGGCTTAATATTCATGATTGTTTTATCCTGTTCCCCATGTTTATGTTGTATTATATGTTGTATGTTGTAACTCCAGTACTGCTCCTATCTCCTTGAGAGTGATTTTATCTCTTTTGGGAAAAAAGTTTTTTTCTCATTTGGGCTCAGTAGACATTGCTTAGATTTGAAGGACTGAAGGGCTCTTGAAGTTCTCTATGGAAACTGTATAACTCTTGTGCTTAGTTTAACAAGTAGATTGCTTCCTAGCAGATAGATTACTATATAAAACGTTAGGTAGCATCTAATGTATATTTTTTAACAATTTCTGAATGTCTTAAAAATATACATTAGATGACTTTTAGTGGGTTTTATGTTACTAATTAGTTGATATTCTTTAGACTTCTAAAGTATGAAATATAAGTGGGTAGATATTAAAATCTTTTTATTGGTTTGTTTTCTTTGTGCTAAGAACTTGAAATCAGTTGCTTGGAAGCCAAAGCTGCCAAGGAAGTTATTTTGGTTGTATTTTCTCAGGAACTTTTTGGAGTAGATTGTAGTGATCATTGGGTAGGTTAATACAACTAACTTAGCTGGAAATGCTTTTAAAGTAAATTATTTAACTGGTTTTGGAAACAAAGGGTTAAAATAAAGGGACCCACCAACTCAGGAGGAGGAGGAGAGAACAAATACAAAGATTGTTCCTTTCCACATTCCTTTTGAAACTCCTTTTTCCTGTTTTCTTCTTAAATTTTTAGGAGGTTGAGGGAGGAGGTCCTAGACCTGTGTGTGGTACTGTCTGATCCTCTAGGGCACTGCTCAGAGGCAGTGAAGAAAGGGAGTACTTTAGGAGAAATCCTTATCCTTCTTTTCCTGGCCACAGTACTGAAAGCAAAAGCAGATATTTGAAAAGGTTAATCTCCAGGAGCTTAGTCTATGACATCTTAATCTATCACTTTTTTTTTTTTTTTTTTTTTTTTTTTTTTTGGTTTTGGTTTTTCTCCGGTACCGGGAACCGAACTCACGACCTTGCACTTGCCAGGCAGGCGCTTTGCCTTGCCATTGAGCTAAATCCCCAGCCCCAATCTATCACATTTTGACACATGCAATTTAAATTTATATCTACATTGATACAATGCAAGTTATACACAATAATGATGGATCATAGGGTTTGATAGAATTAGGGCTGACCTGTAAAGTGTTTGATACTTATTTTTACAATAGTGGGGAACCTAAGTCGCTCACACTGAACCTAAGTCGCTCACACTGAACAACATTACCAGATCCTTATTTTTTATTTAGAGACGGGTTCTTACTAAGTTACTAAATTGCCGTGGCTGAGCTCAAGCTTGTGATCCTCTTTGCTCAGCCTCTCAGAGTGTTGAGATTACAGGCGGGCATCACCACCTGCTTAATGACTCTTTTTTTGGGAGGGGGGCGTCTTTTTTGAGACAGGGTCTCGCTGTGAAGTTCAGGCTGGGCTTGAGCTCACTTTGTATCCCAGGCTGGTCTCGAGCTCACAACGATCCTCCTCAGCCTCCTGAGTGCTAGGATTACAGGTGTGAGCCACCGCGCCCAGCAATGACTCTTAAATGTTTGGTGTGTATTCTTTTGTTTGTGTCTTATAAAGGGTTATATTATGTGCCTGTGTTTTAATTTACATTAAAAAATGAAAGAGAAATATGTCACACTACCATACCTAATATGTCTCAAGAAACCCACAGATAATTAAGCATTTTTCTTTTTTTTACAGTATTGTTCTTGACCATAACAAGCCTTAGAATAAAATGATTTGACATGTATAGGAAAGAGATACACACTAGGACATACTCTCATTTTTTATCTCTTTCCCACCTTTTCCCTCCTGCATTTCCCTCCAAGATCTGGCCATGTTGCTGAGTGTTCATCTAGTTTATTTTGTCCAGCTGGTACGTTGTGCCCCATGTTGATGTTTATGTAAAATTCCTTCAATGTTTAAAACACCTAAAAATAGACATTTAGGGAAAGGCCAATTTGTGCTTATTTCTTCATATGACAGTTAAGTTAAAGAATGTAATTTAGATGCTGTGGATGTATAGAGGAAAAATACAAACATCTGTTGAGAAGGCTTCCTATCTAGGTCTGTTAAGAGTTGTTGAAGAAAAGGATGGTAGAGCCTTACACAAATATGTATTTTTCTTCTGGAAACTGTCAGTATGTATTATCTCACAAAAGTTTAATAGTTACGTTGGCTGGTGCCAGACAGAAAAAGTAATGCCAATAATGTGAAAGCGTGTCATTAATTTCGGTAGTGTATTGTACTTGAACATTAGTCTTTTCTGCTAATTCCATGAAGCAGAGCTATCTTCTGTGAGACCCCATCACTGAATCTAACACACAGTAAGAACTGAATAATAATCAGTACAAACACCAGGTTCTGTAGGTAGGATGCAGAGATGTTACGGTGGTACCTGGGTTCATGGATGCTTTTGTTTGCAAACATTGTGGTTCACCAATAGAAGCAAGCATTTGGCAAAATTGTGTTATTGTTTGCAGACTCTGCGGTGGGTGACAAATACGACCTTGACCATCTTTTCTACACTAACACAAACATAGCTATCTTTTCCAAAATCCTAGAACACATTAAGTTCGTGAACCGAGGTACCACTGTATTTCATCTATAATAGTGGGGTATCCAGAGAAGCAGCTTCTCTTTGATCCCCTAACTAGAAATCAACAGAATAGGAACTCCTGTCCTGTCCTGTCCTGTCTTGTCTTGTCTTGTCTTGTCTTGTCTTGTGACAGGGTCTCCCTGTGTAGTTCAGGCTGGCCTTGAACTCAGGGTGGTCCTCCTGCCTCAGCCTCCAGAGTGATAGGATTACGGGAACTTTATTTATGTATGTATGTGTGTATGTATGTATGTATGTACCGGGAATCTAACTCAGGACCTTGCGCTTGCCAGGCAGGTGCTTGTGCCACTGAGCTGTATCCCTGGCCCGGGAACTTTATTTTTTAAGCTAGTTTTGTTAGTATGCTTTTTGATTGTACTCATCTTAAGGAATTTGAATCTGTATCTTGATTCTTTTTCCCCCATTTCTTCCCCTCCTTTCACTCATCTTGTTTTGGCAGATGGGACATTAAAATCCTTATGTGGATATGGAATGAATAATTTGATCTCATATTTCAGAATGTAGTAATTTCTTCCCCCTAAATTATTTGTATATAGGATAAAAATCAGATATGGGTTTTAAACCTGTGTCTTTTATCTTGGGAGACGTAATTTAGTTCAGTTTCAGGTTACAGGGAGAGATCAAGATTGGTTTTGAGTAATTCAATGTTACACTAGGTCATGCTAGCTTTTTTTTGTTTTTGTTTTCCTTCCGGTACCAGGAATCGAACTCATGACCTTGCACTTGCCAGGCAGGTGCTTTGCCTCTGAGCTAAATCCCCAGCCCCTCATGCTAGCTTTTTGAGCCTGTGGAAAGATTGTGAGAAATTTGACATGTAGTTGATAAAATAAAGGAATGCTATTGCTTGATAGTCCATTTAACACCTTGGAGTGTGGGACTTTGGAGTGTAGCTTTTTTGTTGTTGTTATTAGTGGTGGTGTTGGTGGTTATTAATTATACTGGGGATTGAACCTGGGGCCTTGTTTGCTGGGCAAGCATGCTACCACTGAGCTACAACCCTGGCCCTAGTAATGTTTTTGATATTCAAAGAAAAGGTCATGGTATTTCAAAGACACAGGTCTTTTGATTCTGATCTCTGCCTGTATATTAAACCTTCAGTTACTGTAGTTCACTTTAGCTGAATTTAAACTTTATCCATAAAAATGTGGATAGTTTTAGTGTTTTACAAATGAGTACAATTATTTTAGATAGCTTTTTGTTTTATGTTCTACTCTTAGAGTTCCATATGTGCTGGTTTGATTTTATTTTTTTTTCTACTACTTGCTTTTAGATTAAAAAATAAAAAGCCCCAAAACTCAGAATAGGTTGAAACTCCACACAAATTGCTGCCACAGGACAAAAGTGCTGATCAAGTTAAATCAACCCCTGTAATGTGCATTGAAAAGAAAAACCTCTCCTCTCCCCCAATTTGAAGAACAAGCATTTTCTCTGCCAAGAAGGACTGACTTTAAATGGACCAGCTGTCCGTATTAGGAACACAGGGTTGCTAAGGGGACTGTGGCTGTTTGGAGAAGAATGCCGCTGAGAGGGCAAGTTCTTGACGTGTGAGCTGAGGGAGAGAGTGTGGTGCGAGCGCGTCGTCCTCCTGGTCATGTGCTCGCAGAGTGCTGTGTGGGCAGCGTGCAGAGACTGCAGGTCTAAGTGGGGCTCGTGTGTGCTTGCAGCCACTGCTTTAGGGTAAAGCAGGTTTGGAAGGAAACTGCCCACCTAGTATGCGTGGGGGGGGGGAGTAAGGGGTGTGTTCTGATGTTAGATGAAACGAGTATCTGTGTGATGGATACATTCATTGTTATTTGTAAAAGTATTTTGAGATAAATGCTTTTCCCACTCATCCTTTTCAGTCATAAATGCAGTGTTAATATAAGTTCACCAAGTCAGTGATTTTTCTCTCTGTTTCTTTGGCACTTTAATTTCAGGCCCAGTATGGACAGCCTACCAATTTAGGAAGACCTGTCTCAAAATAAGAAAAAACAAAATTTAAAAAGGATTGGGAGTGTAGCTCAGTGGATAGGCCCTGTATTCAGTACTCAGCCCCAAGTCTTACATACAGGAGACTGGGGCTTACTATGTAATTTAGACTGGTCTTGAACTTGTGACAGTCTTCCTGCCTCAGCTTCCCAAATGCAGGAATTACAGGTGTGTGCCACCATGCCTGGTTTGTTATTTTTGAGAAACAGTGTCTCACTGTGTTGTGCGGGCTGTCTGAGTTCCTGTGCTGAAGTGATCTTTCTTCAGTCTGTTCAGTGACAAGGACCATAGTCACAAGCTGTTACCCCTGACTAGAGAGCTCTTACTTAATACATTGTTTCTTCCTCATTGCTTCTAGCAAGTAGCCCATGTGGTGAAAAAAATAATGATTCAAGGACACCCCACTTACCTGAACACTATTTGGATTCTACCAGAAGCGTCATTGCTAATACTTGAAGTAAGATCTAGATACAGACATTGATATAAAGTGACTGAGGTTGTTTTGTTTTTGTTTAACATTGTTTCTAAACTCCTATAGATTTTATTTTATTTTTCCATTTAATTAATTAATTTTTTGTGACAGGATTTTGCTATGTAGTTCAGGCTGGTCCTAAACTCACTATGTAGCTAAGGCCTTGAACTCACAGCAATCCTGCCTCAACCTCCTGAGTGCTGGGATCACAGGTGTGCAACACCACACCTGGCTTTGTGTTGATTTTAAATGCAGGCACAAATACATAATATTTAAGATCTAAAGTAGTTAGAATAGTGGCAGTTCCATGTTACCACTGTTTTTTTTCTTAATCAAATAATTTAGTTACTTTGACAAGATTGCTGTTTAATTTTATAATTATAAAATGAGGAAATTTAAAGAATTAAAATATAAAGAATTCAGTTTTGGTTATTTGACATTTTTCCTGTAGACCTTGATAACCCTTGATGATATTCTCTGTGACCTATTCCCTCCCCTGACCCAAACACAGCAAAGTATAGACATTTTGTATATATATATATAGTACCTTACAACAGTCCTTAATTTTAATACAGTTAAATATATGAGGATTTTCTTTATGGTTTAATTTTAAGAAGTCTTTCTTAACCAGAGATCGTAAAGATATCCTTCCTTGCATGAGCCAATAACCATTAAAAGCATTATTGTTTTGCCTTTCATATTTAATACTTAAATCTTCTAGTAGTTGATTTTTTTTTTTTTTTGAGAGTTACATGTAAGGAATGTAACTTTATTTTTTAACCCAGATGGCCAGTTGTTTATTCCACCTCTATTTGTTGAAATAGCCTTTCATTTTCTCCGTGAGCTGTTCCCCTGTTGTCATATATCAAGTTTATATATAAAATTTTATCTCTGTCCTCTCTGTACTCATGACCTGTCCACCTTTGAACCATTACTGTGCTATCTTAGATATCTTTATATATTCAGTTTTGTTTCTTGTCTGGTTCTTAGTCACAACAGAAATTCCTTTCTTTTTTTTTTTTTTTTCCCCCAGAAATTCCTTTCAAACTTCACTGTTAAGAAAGACATTTATAGGCTTTTTTTTTTTTTTTTTTTAAAGATGTCTTTTATGAAGTTAAGGAAGTTTCCTTATATTCTTGTTAGGCATTTTGTTTGTTGTTTAAATCATGAGTGGGTGTTACATTCAGAGACTTTGCTAAAGCTAGAGATGATCAACTCTTTTTCTTACCTGTTAATATGGTAAGCTGTATTGATTTGTAAATGAGGGTAACCAAGCATTCTTGTGATAAATCTGAATTTGGCTTGCTTACATTTAGTTTAGAATTTTTACATCTATTTCATGAGTTAGCATATAGGCTTGTAATTTTCTTTGCTCATGTTGTTTTGTTTGGATTTTTAAAATTTTTTTTAATGCAGTAAAAAAAATTTGTGATAAAATTTACCATCTTAACAACTGTGTCTAAGTGTGCAGTTGGTCCTTATTTACACTTTTGCTTTCTCACACAAGAGAAACAATGTGGTATTTATACATATATATCTGATTTACTTTGTGTATGTTTAAGCTAAAAGAAGATGCATTATGTATGTATGTATGTATGTGTGTATGTATGTATGTAGAAGCTGGAGATGGACCACAGCACCTCACACATGCTGGCACATGCTTTTCTACTGTCCTTGAGCTATACTTCCAGCCCTTGTGTGTTTTTATTTCCCTCTCTAACCATTTGATTTCAGATACATTTTAAATTGGAGTGAGGTGGATTCTGCTGTACTTCCTTAATATCTCTACCAATGGAAACAGCAATGCCTCCTTCACCGAGGGAGCCTTTTCATAGGGTAGCTAGCAGTGAGGTGTAGTGGAAAAGGTAATTGTAATCAGGAATCCTGAGTAAGGGTGAAAAAAACTTGTGCCACTCATCTCAACCCTTCCTTATAAAGATGATTAGCAGGAAGTGCTGGTGGGTTGGGGGAGCAACATCACGGTCTGTCTTTGCCTTATGAATTGTTAGAAGACTGTTGGCACGCTTCTAACAATTCTGATTTTCATATTAATGTCAGAAAATTAATATGAAAATCAGAAGAAATACTCGTAGGGTTCTTGACCCTAATTTGTTTCTTTGGGTGGCACTTTTGTCATACAGTTCCTTCTGAGAGCATGACCACCTGCTCTTACCTTGAATCTGGGGAGCCAGATCCTTCTCATCTACTTTGGTCTCGGAACACAGCCTTAGAACTTTATCTTTTCTGTTGAGAAAAACCTCTGAAAACATCTCTTCTCTGAATCTAGTAATAATGATGGGCTTTCTCTCTCCTTTAGTCTACTACTGTGAAGAATTACGTTAGTTTTTATAATGTTAAGCAAACTCTAGATTCCTGGTATAGTTCCAACAAAGTCATGAATTATTAACCATTTTATTGGACTCATTTTGCTAATATTTTAAGATTCTTGCACAGATTACCCTGAAGTTCAGTCTGTAACTTTATTTCATTTTGCTGTGCTATTCTCTTAGGTTTAGTATTAAGATTATTCTAGTTCAGCCAGGCCTGGTGGCGCACGCCTGTAATCTCAGCACTTGGGAGGCTGAGGCAGGTGGATTGTTGCAAGTTTGAGAGCAGCCTAGGTTACAGAGTGAGCTCAAGGCCAGCCTGAACTGCATAGCACGACCCTGTCTCAAAAAAGAAAAAAAAAAAAAATTATTCTAGTTCCTTCAGGGGAGAAACCTTTATTCTCCAGAGTACAGACTGCTGCTTGCTACAGAAACCAAAATGATGATTGTTTTTTTACTCCTGGCATCACATGTTTGTCATTTTTTCCTATTTTCCCAAAGTGGTCTCAGTTTTGTTTTTAAAAATTTAGTCTCTCATGTTTTTCAGTTGTTTTCAGAACATGTCTATTAAAAAGTGATGATAAATACCCCACCTATAATTACATTAGTTTTTAAATTACATACAACTCTGGGTTTATTTCTATATTTTATTATGCAGATTTCCTATAAAAATCACATAAAATGTAGTAGAAAACCAGAGCTTCCTAGAAGCATTGATACCCTACAGCAAGAGCACACTTAGAGTCCGGAGCTTGGTAAAAGCGCTCCCTGGGAAAATGCCTGATTGTATGAAGAGGCAAGAAATATACAAGGTCAGTTAAGATTGTCTTATAGTGCCAAAAAGTAAAGATGTGTTTTTTAAAAGCACCCACAAAGGCAAAAAGATGTCAGAGGAATATAGCCAGATGAAGGAACTCCAAGTGCAATGACTTGAGCTAGAAAATAAATATATAGTAGTGTTGGATATAAATCAAAGTATAAGATAAATATCCATGGGTCCATACTAGTATTTAAAGATTGAGTGAACAGATAAATGGAGAAGAGACAAATCTCCTGCCAGAAGAACTGTAAATAATTCATGTAATACTCTGCCTTCTTCAAGGTGAAGCATAACCTACCCCTCCTTAAATGTGGGCGGTGTATGCCCTTCTTCCAAAAGATAGAGCTGACAAAGGAGGTGGGGAGGAGTAACTTCACAGTGCAGACATGGGACAGGCACTACCTCAACCAGCTGATGAGAGTTAACATCAACCATAGCAGATGAAGTTGAAAGACTTTTAAGGGATACAGTATGACGTAAGTAGCACTTTGTCTCTGTGGTCTTCCTAAAACTCATAATCATGATAAAAACATCAGACAAATTCCAGTAGAGGAACACGCTATAAAACAGTTGAACAAGTAGTGATCAGAACTGTTAGGGTCATCAAATAAAGGGAAAATTCTTGAAATTATTAATAGCCAAAAGGTGCCTACGGAGACTTGACATCTAAAAACTTAAGTAAATCTGAGTAAGGTAAACTTGGGTAACAAGATAAACTTTGGTAACAAGCATTGATTACTTAGGGTATCATTGCTTCTAGGAAGCTCTGGTTTTCTACTACATTTTATGTGATTTTTATAGGAAATCTGCATAATAAAATATAGAAATGTACCAGTTTGTAAGATGTCAGTAATAAGGAACGATGGATATGGGATACGTAGCAGTACTCCGTGCTGTCTTCTCATTGTTTTTCTAAATATAAAACTGCTCTAAAAAGACTTTATTTTTTTAAAAAACTGAATGCCTCAAATATTTAAATGCAGAAGTCATGTCCTTTATAACTTCTACCACTGGTAAGTATGCATTGGTCCTGGAATGATACAGCTGTTAAAAATCCAGTTAAAGAGTAATTTGTTTGAGAGTATTGGATAGCTGATTTTTTTCTTTTTTTTTTTTTTTTTGTCTTTTTGAGACAGGGTCTCACTATGCAGTTCAGGCTGGCCTGGAGCTTACTTTGTAGTCCAGGCTGGTCTCGAACTCACAATGATACTCCTGCCTCAGCCTCCCGAGTGCTAGGATTATAGGTGTGTGCCACCATGCCTGGGAATAAATGATTCTTGTAAAGGGGGCCAACATTCATTTTGCTGTATTTGTGGCTAGCAGAAGGCAACAAATGGCAGAACGTTGTATTAATTAAAATCTTAACTCCTTTAATATTATTTCAAATTTTTTAATCTTTAAATTAACAAAATTCTTATAAAAATATTGATTATATATGTATTAGACTTTATAATTCATTACCTTTTCTCATTACCTATTTTTACAGTGAATGTCTATTTGTGTGTTTAGCCTACCCTGTAAAATAAAGACTACAGCAGTAAGTCCAGTTGTATTTTGGTGTGATTGCTAGTACAAAAGTAACATTGTACTCATTAATTCAGATGAACTGATAATTAAATTAATTAGTGTTTTTGAGGCAGGCTCTCACTATGCAG
The DNA here is from genome assembly GCF_000276665.1 of Chinchilla lanigera. NCBI lineage: Eukaryota > Metazoa > Chordata > Mammalia > Rodentia > Chinchillidae > Chinchilla > Chinchilla lanigera. Next base: position 9,855,075 of record NW_004955405.1, read on the forward strand.
TGTAGGCCAGCCTTGAGCTCACTTTGTAGCCCAGGCTGGCCTTGAACTCACAGAGATTCTCCTGTCTCAGCCTCCCAAGTGCTGGGATTATAGTCGTGTGCCACCACACCAGCTATGGACTGGTTATTTTAATCTAATACTTTTTCTGATGAAACTTTCCCATGAAAGTATCCTCTCTTATTCTTTTAAAGAGAGATAGCAGTTTCAAATAAGTCATGTATTTCTTTTTTCAAAATAATTTGCCTTAAACACTTGAATCATGATTTGGTTATCTATTTGCTACTTTAGCAAGTATTACCAGGCTCATCAATGAGGAAAACAGCGTTCATTGCCTCCATGCCCAGCTGTTTTGGGAGAAAGAAGAGTTTGTTCAGAACACTATTTTCCTTTGCTAGCAGTTATAATTAGCATTAACAAGCACATTAATTTGTGGCAATTTAATTGACAAACAAAAATGCATATGCCAGTAAATCCAGTTCTATACAGCATCAGCTTTATCAACAAACGAAACTTAAAGTCTTCTGATGGCTTTGATGTTTGTTTATTTATAGGATAAAGAAAGATGAAATTTTGTTTCACTAAATTTTTCAGAGTTTTTGAGTCAGTTAAGGGCAAGAAAGAAAAATATTTGAAGCTAATACTGTTCATAGCTAAGATGTCATTTCATTCCAGTAGTCTGTGATGTTCTGAAATTGTGCTTTCTGATATGATTAACAATGTTCCTGTTATAGCTGAAGTAACTTTTCAGTATGCCAAAGGTATTGATGTTAGAAATGTGTATGGTAGGTCGTTCAAATGAAATAATCCTAAATTTCAAACCTTTTTTTTATGAAATAGCTGTCGGTTTAATGTACTAATAAGTACAAATGAAAAATTGTAGTTTTATTGACATATTTTGTATTGTAGGCTGTTTTTAAACAGTATACAGTATTAGGGTATTTATTTATTTATTTAGCTACCAATTATTGAGAATTTCGTATGTGTCTGGCAAAAGTCTTTGCCAAAACTTAAGGGAGTTTACATTTTGTACTGTCAGTGGGGTAAGAGATAAAGAACCAACAACAAAGCAGTCAGTTTACAATATGCCTCTTAGTAACAAGTCATTTGAAGAATATAGCAGAAAAATACAAAACAGTAAACCCTACTAGGGTCCTCTACTAAGTTTATTTGTGATTGAAGATCTGTTGCAAGTGAGAGAGCAGTCTACGTAGGGGTCTGATGGAAATTCCAGGTACAAAGAACAGTAGTTACAAAGGACCTGAGGGAAGAGCATTCTTAGTGCAGTCCAAAAAGAATACCAAGGCTGGTAGTGCTGGAACGAAATGTAGAGAGGGAAGAGTTGTAAAGTACCTGATCAGTAGTGGAGGTAGAGGGACAGGAAAGCATACCAAAGAATTCAGGCCGTTGGAGAATCTAGATTCTACTTTCAGAGGTTTGGGGAATCCACTGCAGGTTCTTTTGTTTTGTGTTGTTGTTGTTGTGTGTGTGTTTTTTCTTTCTTTGTTTTTTTGGATTTTTTTGGTCTTTTTAAGACTGGGTTTCACTATGCAGTACAAGCTGGCCTTGAACTCACTTTGTAGCCTGGGCTGGCCATAGACTCCCAGTGATCTTTCTGCCCCAGCCTCCTGAGTGCTGGCGTTACTGGTGTGAACCACTATGCCTGCCCTGCCATTGCAGGATTTTGTCAGAAAAAATGTGAACTACTTCGAAATGGACTGAAAATGAGTGAATGTCCTGTCAAGCACAACCATTGAGTCGATCAGTGAGTCAGTCAGTCTTTGTCTCCCCCCCACCTCCTTCCCCCTTCCCTCTCCGTTCTCCCCCTCTTCTCTCTGTCAGCAGGGTCTCACTATTTAAGTAGTTCAGGCTGGCCATATACTCATTATGTTGCCCAGGTTGGCCTTGAACTCGGAGCAGTTCTCTTACCTCCACCTCCCAAGTGCTAGGACTGCAGGCTTGTCTTACCACACCCAACCTCTCATTTTCTTTGACCTATTTTACAATATTATAAGTTGCAGAAAATTCTGTTTAAATGCAATTGAACAATGAATATTGATGTAAAAGTCTTTAAAAAAAACCAGGCAAAACAAATTCAGCATATTTAAGGATTATACAATAATACCTCAGTTCACAAACAAAAGCATTTGGCAAAATTTTACTTTTGTTCACAAACTCCACATCAGGCCAAACATGACCACGGCTGTCTTCCCCACACAAACGCAAATGCAGCCACCTTCCCCAAAATCACAAAACAATAGTTTGTAAACCAGGGTGCCACCCTGTGTACCACCGTCAAGTAGAAAAATTTTACCCCAGGATCTAAGGTTGTTTCACCATATGAACAGTATAGTAAAACACCACATTAACAGACTGAAAGGGAAAAAAAATGATCATCTCAATTAATGCAGAAAAAACACTTGACAGAATTCAACATCCTTTCATGATAAACACACTCAACAAACTAGAAATAGAAGAGAGTTATCTCTACTCAATAAAAGCTGTATATGAAAAATTGTAGTGAGTACCATTCTCCATGGTGAAACAGTGAATGCTTCTCCTCTATTATCAGGAATAAGACAAGGATTCCTGCTTTCATCACTTCTGTTTACCACAGTCCTGGAAGTTGTAGCCAGAAAAATTAGGCAAGAAAAGAAGTAAAGGCATTCAAATGGTAAAGGAAGATCATGTTCACAGATGAGATGATATTTATGTAATAAACAAGAAAACTGTTAGAACTAATGAATTTAGCAAAGTAGCAGATGTAAAGTCAACATATAAACAATGAACACTTTGAAAAGGAAATATGAAAACAATTCTATTTACAGCAGCATCCAAAAAAACGAAGAGTTCCTGGTTTTAAGATTACTATAGGGCCAGGGGTATAACTCAGCGGCACAAGCACCTGCCTGGCAAGCACAAGGTCCTGAGTTCGATTCCTGGTACAAAAAAAAAAGATTTACTATAAAGCCACAGTAATTAAAATAGTACATGATGCTGGCATGACTTGTAGTCCAATGAAATAAAATAGAAAATGTAGAAATAAACTTGCATATGGTTAAAAAAAAAGATTGGCAAAAGTGCTGCATTGGTTAGCTTTTTGTTGCTGTGACAAAATACCTGACATAAACAAGGGAGGAAAGGAAGAAAGACTTACTTTGGCCCACAATCTCAGTCTGTCTGTCTCCTCTATGGCTGTGGGCCTGTTGCAGAGCAAAAGCTGGTCGTGGCAGTGGGTATGGCAAAGGAAGGCTGCTTACCTCCTGGCAGCCAGGAAGATGCAAGAGGCAAAGAGCCGAAGAGGAGGGGCTGGGGACAGGATATAACCCCAGGGTCATGGCCCTTGACTAGGGCTTTACCACAGACCAGGCTCTACCTCCTAGGTTTCCATGACCTTGCAGTAATGCCACCAGATGTTGATCTCATCAGTGAATTCTCTCACTGATAAAGTTAGAGTCTTCATGATCCAGTCATGAAGCCTCATGTCAACACGTGATATTTTAGGGGGACTTTTTAAAAAAATGTATACCATAACAAATGCCAAGACCATTCAACTAGGAAAGGACAGGTTTTCTAACAAATGGTGCTAGGAAAACTAATTATCCAAGATACAAAAGGGTAAATTTGGACCCTTACCTGATGCCATGTACAAAAATTACAGACATTGTTCATTTAACAAGAGTTACATTCCTCCTAAGAGTTAAATGAATCTGTTGCTAAGTGAGGAATTGAGTATAGTATGTGCAATATTCAGAACAAAGAAATGGTCAAAGGAAACTCCAACTTGATGACTTTGTTTTTATTTGCATAATTTACATACAATACTGCAAAGTATGATGGAGCATAAAACTCCAGGACTGTATATAGTACAATCTGCAAAATTTATAGTATTATATAAACAAGATGTACTGTACCAAAAAATGGGCATTGAGCACAAGATGTACAGAACTGTACCCCCAAAAGGGAGGTGGGTTGTAAGTCTGAGTAACAAGTCGTAAGTCCAAATAGTTGTTAAGCAAGGAATATCTGTATGTACAGAATGTGGGGAGGTTAAGAGAAACCAGCAAGTGATGCAGATGAGACTGCCATCTGACAGGAGGCTGTTAGACCTCCAGGTCTAAAATGCATAAGGAGAGAGATTACCTGAACCAGCAAGAGCTCTAGTGGCTCCCTGATAGGGGCCTTAATACAGCAAACAAATGGGGCCAAGCCACCATGGTCTGCAGGTGTTCCATGAAGATAGCCTTGGGTGGGGTAGGGTAGAGAATGTCAGGAGAATGGCTCTGTAGGGTCATGTGGAAAATATCTGGTATTGCAGAGGACTTTTAATTAAGCTTTGCTTTTAAACAAACTGGGCCTAGTGGCACACGCCTATAATCCCAGCACTTGGGAGACTGAGGCAGGAGATTGTTGCACATTTGAGGCCAGCCTGGGCTACAAAGTGAGTACTGTACCGGCCAACCGGAACTGTGTAGTGAGACCCTGTCTCAAAAAATAAATAAAATAAAATAGAAAAAAAATAAAAACACCTTTATGTTTCCAAAGTCTCAAAAAGTTTGGTATAAAGAAGTCTATTTCTGGACCAAGGCGCGTCCATTATTCCACATTGAAGACAACTGTCTATGTTCTGCTATATTTCATACTGCCAAATATTTGTTTTTCCAAACTAACTCACCCTGGTTTCTTCACTTTTACCTTACTGATTGTTACGGCTGAATCTAGGCTGGATTAAGGGTATGTGATAACCACATTAGTCCACCAGTTGGTTTAACATAGTTCTGGTTGTGGGTGCTGGGAAGGCCCTGCATGTGGGTGGCACCAGCCAATAGTGTTGTAGCCTGAATGGAATAAAAGAGAAAGGGAGGCTTGCTGCCTCCTGCCTGCCCTGCTATATACTGTTTCTCCTCTGTCATGCCCCCCTGCTTTGGAGCCAGCCAATTAGGGACTGAAACCTCAACAAGCTATGAGCTAAAATAAACCTCCCCTTTCAACACTGAAGGCTGTCAGGTGTTTTGTCCCAACAACGAGAAAGTAAGACATTTTTCTTCGCATCTCACTTCCTGACTTACTCTTCCCTAGGCTTCTGTGATAACACGCTCATAGGGTTTTTTCCCTCTTACAGCTTGTGTGTGTGTGTGTGTGTGTGTGTGTGTGCTGGGAGTTGAACCTAGGGCCTCATGCTTGTTATGCAAGTACTCTACTGTCAGCATTGCCAGCCTTCTCTTTCTCCCATAAACAGCAAATATGCAGATTCCTTTTCTTTCTCTACAGTTCTTTTAAGTGCTTCTGAGTTTCCATAGGTCTTACTTTTCCTTCTCATTGGGCAGCCTCCTCTTGTCCCATTCCTTGATTCCATAAGTGGAATGAATTCCAGATCTTCCTCCCACCTCCATCCCTGTATTTGTTTGCTTGTGAAACATCTTTACTTAGATATCATACAGGCATCACAGTACATCAGAACAGAACTGTGCTTCTCTAAGCCTTGTGTCCCTTATATATTCTCTAGCTCAGAGAAAGTACTGTCACTTGAGCAGAAAACAGGAGTGTTTTCCTTGACTCCTGCCCTCCTTCCCAATCTAGTGAACCATCAGGAGCTATTGAAAGTAGCTCCCAGGTACAGTATTATGCTAATTCCCCTTTCTCCATCTCTGTGGTGCACTTCTCTAATTTGACTCCCATGACTTCCTCCAGACCTCTAACAGCCATTTGTAGTTAGGGAGTGGTGGTAGTGGGAAATGTTTTTAACTTGCTTCCAAGGAAATGTGAATGCAGACCTAGTCCAAACACCAGTGTTCCACTGTATCATGCTTCCCTGCTTGGCATTATCAGAAGATTGATAGTGCCTTCCACGAAACCCAGAAGGGGCACTTAGAGCTGCTTCAGAGGAGCAAGCAACCTAACACTTAGCGGTCATACCCCCACCCCCACCCATTACAGTTTAGCTTCTTCATCAAAACGCAACCTATCTGATCCCACTGGTGCATTCTTCAAAGGACAAAATGTATTGTATTTTTCTCATGTAGATTGGGGATCACTTGTTTTTGATTAAATGTCTCTCTCTTATGGCTTTTTTTTTTCTTTTCCCTTTTATGGCATAATGACATTGCTAGAACATATTTTGCCCTGACCATACCAGGGAAAAAAAAGAGATAAGCACATGTCACATGTCCAGTACAGAATTTGACTCTCTAATCCCCTTGTCTCCAAACTTTGATAATTCTGTACTGAACAGCACCCGCTTGCCATTTTTAGGCCAGAGGGCCAACCAGTAACTGGGCCTAAGTGATACAGATCTGTGTTAGAGTAGGAGAAGTAGGGGAGAAAAGTGGGAGATAGTGTGATGTTGCGTATCTGTAAAAGTTTTCAAGGAACAGTTGTGCACAGTTTCCAGATGCATTATTTTTGTTTGGAAAAAACACACTGTGCAACTTTGCGTTAGGTGGCTTTTTGGGGACATTACCCTATGATGTGAATTCTGATCATAACCACCCCAGGCTTCCAGCACCTTTAGCCTGAGGATGGATGTTAAATTGTACATATTGGCAGATGTCCCGCATTTGTTAACTAGGTTTTGCCTACCACAATCTCCTGGCAGTTTCCTTGGCCACTGTGTTCTTCATACGCTGCCCCAACCTGTTTTGAACAGTCTGCCTTTGGGCTCTGCTTAGACATTTACAGCTTTTCTTCCTGGAGAAACCCTTAATAACTATGGATTTATACGTTCTCTAATTTGATTTAGAAGTAATTCACACTCTGGGGAAAATATAGAAAGAGGTGCTTTACATTCTATCAACAAATGAACCAGTTTTAACATTTTAGGGTACGTTAGTTTAATCTTTTCTTGGTTTATGTATTGGGGGCACTGGGAAAAGATAACTATGAAGTTTATTTCTTCAAATAGTGCAGAACTTCTCAGATCTACTGGATGGGAAAAGTAATTTTAAAGTAAACATTCTTTTGAGAATAGCCATAGAAAAATTGCAAAAATAGTACCATATACCCTATATATCCTTTCCCCCACTTCCCTTGATATTAACATCCTAACTAACCATGATGCGTTTGTCAAAATTAAGAAATTAACACTGGTACAGTGATAATAACCAAACTACACACTATAGTATTTTAATTTTACCAGTGTTTTCTACTCACGTTACTCTTCAGTTTCAAGATCCAACCAAAGATACAATATGTAATGTTTTAATAATGGCTTTTGTCCTTTTTCTGCTTAACTAAAGAGAGTTGGGGGTGTGATGCAGCAGTGATAGTGTTTGCCTAGCATGTATAAGGCTGTAGGTTCAACGCAAAGTTCAGAATTAGAGTGACTTACATTTATAGTTTTGTTTTAAAGGGTAAACCCACACGCCCAATGCTTTTTAAGACCTCTTAGGTGTACCATACTAAGGAAAATATTGTAAGCCTTATACTCAGAGTTATGATTTCTACTATTGCTTAGTTCAGTGAAACATTAAAAATTCAAGTGTATTGGAAAAAAATGGATTGCTTTTAGTTTAGTGATTTTTCATAAGAATGTACCATTTATTTGGAAGTCATTTGAATTTAAGTGTTTTTTGGTAAATGGTGATTAGGTCACAGATTTTGTATGATACATGGCTTTTCATAAGTTACATAGTTATGCTGTAGGTCAGCCCCTCCTAGTGTCCATGAAGAAATTTACAAATGAGAGCTTTATTATGAGGAGTAAGCATTCATTTGTTAATTTGGCACAGTTTTAAATTAGTATGGGGTACCTTGGTACTTGTTAATTGTTCTGGGAGACACGAATACCAAAAATGATGAGTACTGCACCAAACAAATAGCTCTAAATGGAAAGAGTAGCAGTCACCAGGCAGTCAACACTGACCAATTCTTCCTGGCTTGTCAAGTACCAAAGGACAAGTACTCAGACAAAATGTTTTGCATCAGGTACCAAATTCGATGACTTTCAAAGCAATTAAGTACCGAGGTATATGAAATCAGTGCAAAAATCGGTTTTTGGTGTGTGATGTTTGTAGAAAATTGAATGCATTATCTCTGTAACATCATATTTATTCATTCCCAAGTTTAGAGTTAATGCTAAATGCTTTCTGGAGAATGCCTGCACTTTCTTACGTCTGCGTTGCAATCATACTTTTTTTTCTGTGTTGCATTTAATGGAGAGAGCCACATGATCTCCCTCACATGGTGTTGCTGGAGGACAGTGTATTTGATTTTGCTGCACATGTTTTCATATTGCAGATAAAGCACTGAACTAAGAGTTACTTTGAGGGCTCCAAAGGCTGATTATTTTTCCCTGTGATTGAAATTGCTGAGATTGTTGCCCTTGGCACTGAATACATTATTGAATTAGCTAAGGCAGGGTGACTCATCTGCTGGGTTTGCACATATCTTAAGGCCGAGGTTATGATGCTCAGATTTAATTGTGTAAATTTCATCACTGGTGTCTCTGTGGGTATAAGTATTCTCCAGTGTTAAGGATGACTCAAGATCGAATTACAGTCAACATTGTTAAAGGTAGAGGCTATGGTTTATATCAAGTTCCATTTAGCTTTTTCTTTTGTTTTCAGCAAGCCATTTTAATAACATTTTCTAAGTATTTGTTAAATACCCATAGAAATTGAAATCTGTATTTGTGTATCACAGAGAAATGTGTGTGTGTGTGTGTGTGTGTGTGTATTTCTAAAAACCAAAATTATATAATTAAAAGTGACTCTGTCAATTCATTGTGAAATATGAGGTTGAGATAGATGGCTTTTCTAGGTCTGGGTGGGAGGTGGGAATTTGGTCATTGACCTGTGACGGTACTCATTGCAAGTCTGAGTGCTTGCAGAAGAAATACTTGTGTTTGTAGATGGGTGCTTTGTCTTAGAGGTTAGATTTCAAGCACCACAGACAGAGTATTTTGATAGAGCATTAGCGATGTCCTTAGAATTGGAAGGGAAAATGTGAACTGTACTTAGGAGTGCAGACTTGACTGTTCATGAAATGGCCGGGTGCCTTTTCCCACCTATCTTGTAATGTTTTCCCATGCATACCCTACATTCCAGCCCTTGCCTTTGTGTGCTTTTGTATGCATTCTTGACATAATTGTTCCTTCCCTAGCTCGTTCTCAACTATCTTGCAGGACTCAGCTTAGGTACCACCTTTCCCAGGAAGCTTTCCTTGACACTTCTGTCTTTCCTTCTGCTCTGAGTTAAATGTGGGCCAGTGACTCCACCACGGGGCAGTAACTTCATCAGGGAATCAGGAAATATTTAACTCAGTGCCTGATGCTTCACTGTGCAGATGAAGAAATGAATGTATTTTTAAATTCCCTCTTTAATATTGATAGTCTACAAATTATTTTTATCTACTTTTATAATTCATAATTCAAGCAATTGTCTGAAATAAATATTACTTTAATATTTTAGATTTATCCATACAAAACAGTTGGTGGCTATTTAAATATTCATAAACCCGAGCTTAATCTTTCTTATCTCTCTGGTTTTAATTGTCTCAGAGAAAATGGAAGAATGTAGTTTAAAGAACCTTACTTTTTTTTCTTGAGACAGGGTCTCGCTATGCAGTTCAAGCTGGCCTTGAACTCACTTTGTAGCCCATGCTGACATTAAACTTGCTGGGATCCTCTTGCCTCAGCCTCCTGAGTGCTAGGATTACAAGCTTGCAGCACCATACCCAGCTGGTTAAGGAATTTAAATCAGGCATCGATTTTTTAAAAATAAATTACCAAATATTGAAGTGATTTATAAATAATATAGTTGATTTTTTTTCCAAGCATTAACAGGTGCGGCCAGGCAGAGGGTATGAATTGTGAGGTGTTTCACCAACATTGCCTCAGAATAAAAGGAAATCTATATGGAATATCAAACTATGTTCAGATACAACTATATTCATGTGCTTAATAATACTTTTTTTTTTTTGAGATAGGGTCTCATTATGTAGTTCAGGCTGGCCTTGAACTCACTATGTAGCCCAGGAAGGTCCTGAACTTGAGGAGATCCTGCCTCAGCCTCTAGAGTGCTGGGATTACAGGCGTGCGCCACTATACCCGGCTCATGCAGTCTTGCAGTTCTCTGTGCATTTGTGTGCTTCAAAATTTCAGCACACGGGCCGGGGATATAGCTTAGTGGCATAAGTGCCTGCCTGGCAAGCGTAAGGTCCTGAGTTCGATTTCTGGTACCAAATAACATAAAATAAAATTTCAACTCACATGGAAACAGTGTTGCAAGTGTCTGCTTTTTACATAATGGGTTTGGTTTAGATAACTAGAAGAATATGTTGAGATCTCCCCTCTTGGCTTTTTTGAAAACTCATTTTCCTCAGAATAATATCAATAATAATAAATCCTGATCTTTTTAAGAATAAGCAGAAAACCGATATGCATAAATAAAAAAGACCTACTCAATGGTTTTTTAAAAACCCAGCCAGAACACTGACACAAGAGCAACAGTTTTGAATGCCATTCTCTTGATGTTTTAATATAATTCAGTGTGGTAGTTAGCTGTGCCCAAAATTTAGTTATATTTCTATGCTTCTAGCTCTAGATATTCTGCCCTGGCTATATGTGAACAGAACTACTGTAGGATAAGCCAAATTCATCCTCAGTGCTAGTGAACTGAAAGAGCAAATATACCTTCCTCAGCACCAAATATGTAATGACACTTGTGAATAGAGTTCAGTGTTCTCTTTGCTTGTTATTCTGCAGGGATACAGGACAAATTTAGGGCAGCTTTACTGAATGTATTAATGTAACAGCTGTTAGAAGGGTGGTGCTTAAGTTCTAAGTGTTTTATACTTAAAATGTAAAAAAGTCTGTGATATAAAAGACCGGACTTTACCTAAAGTGGTGATATATTAATGCTTTGTCTTTTAAAACGGGCTTTGCTTTGCTTTGCTTCCCTCCTTTCCTCCCTCCCTCCTTTTTTTTTTTTTTTTGAGACAGGATCTTAGTATATAGCCAAGGCTGGCCTCAAACTTGTGGCAGTCTGCCTGCCTCAGCCTCCAGAATGCTAGTATTACAGGTTTGTGCCACCACTTCCAGCTGAAACAGTACATGCTTTTCTAAGGATCTTTATATCTAGAATTTATTTGGTTTTCACAGTAACTGTAAGGTGGGTGTTCTGATTTTATAAATGAGGAAAATTAGGCACAGAAAAAGTTGACCGATTATAAAAGGCCTACAGCATCCTTTTCTGGTAGATTTTTGTTATTTCAGTAGTTAAGATTTTCTGCATACTTACTCTATGCTAGGCACTGTTTTAAACTTTTTGGAGTCAAATTAGGATTTAATTTTTGACTTTTTCTGATCAGTTTTTGGAAAGCTAACTTTAAGGCTTTGGTTTGCTCATTTATAGCGTGGAAATAATGATAGTAGCTATCTCATAGAGTAATTGTTTGGAATAAATGATATAATGTGAATGATTGTATGTTCAACATGTAGTTAAAGGAGCTTTAAAATCAGTTGCTATAAAAAGTAGAGTGGTAATAGATACTATAATGTTTCCTAGCCTTATGATAATTTTCTTCATAAAATTATGGCATGCTTTCTGAATAGGCACTATACTTGATGCTGTTATATTTACCTATTTTATAGCAAAATACTCATTATATAACAAGATTATACATTGATACCTCAGTTGTTGAACTCTGAACTTGTTCATTCTAGATTTGTGTTCAAACACGAAAAGTTTGAGAACTGAACGTATTTTTCCCATAAGAAATAATTGAAAACCAAATAACTGGTTCTGAGGCCTAAAAAACTACGCAAGCACTGTGTGTTGTCTCGCTTAGACTGAAGCATCACCCCTTTGTGTCTGTGGCAAGAAGCAATGCCCAACTCCTTCTCAGCCCATAATGGTTTTTTCGAGTTGGAGTTTTGGTTCAACTATGGAGCAAAGTTATAAACACTGAGCTGATTTTTTTCAAACTTTGCTATTCAAATGATGGCGGGTTCGAGCCTGGAACTGTTGGACAACCGAGGTATCCGCCACAGCTCTGTGCCGCGTCTGTAGCCCCCTCATCCCTCACCACCTTCACGTCACCTTTGGCTCTTAGTCTCCGCCAGTGGTGAGAAACCCTAGAGGGGCGAGAAGTCACGAGGGTCTCTGAGACACGCATATTCCAAAGTCAAAGGCAGGATCCAGGGGTCCATTAAGTTACCTTCATACCAGGAGTGTTTTGGTATGTCAGTTGTTTGGAATTCAGAATATGTTTTCTTGTAGAACATTTCCTTTTAAATGAGGTACAAGTCTTTTAATCCCTAATGCAGTGGTCAGGCTGGACATTTTACTGAAAAACCCATTAAAAAAACAAAGAACTCCATAATACTTTAGCAGTTTTGGGTTTTTTTTTTTTTTTTTGAGACAGGGTCTTGCTATGTAGTTCAGGCTGGCTTTTAACTCACTCATTGTAGCCTAGGCTATCCTCAAACTTGTGGCAGTCCACCTGCCCCAGCCTCCGGAGTGCTGGGATTACAGGCATGCACCACTATGCCTGGCTTTTTAGCGGTGTTAATAAACAAAATAATTAAACGATAAACTGAATAAATATTAACCTTTAAAAAGAAGTCATAATAAAAGTTTTCCAGAAATTCAAATGGGGATTTTCTAATATTTTAAAGAGCTTTATAGTTTGGTGTACTGATTCTTTAATATAACTTAGTCTTTGTGATATTAACTTCATTTATATCACATAGTGTAACTTCATTTCAGAATTTTTCTTGATTTTGAGTTAAAAATGAATTGTTACCATTTTTCTTAATCTTATTTAATCTCTCAAAACTCATCTCAGGATGGGTATGGGAGAATATATGTAAATGGAATGAAGAAAGTAAGGGACATTCTCCTGTTTAACTGGCTAAAAGCTTTTAGGAGAGAGAGGCGGACAGATAGTATACATGTTCACATAAAAATGATTTATGATAGATTTACCAAGCAGCATATATAGTTGAGCCTCTGGAGAAGAGGTACTGGCTTGCTACCTATGTTAAAAGTATATATATATAGGAGTAGCTCACAAGGGGTATAAGCAAGCACCTGGCATGCAGATTTTATATATAGGGTATTTAAAATCCAGAGTTAAAATTGTTCACTGTGGCTAGGCATGGTGACACACTCCTGTAATCCTAGTACTTGGGAGGCTGAGGCAGGAGACTTGCTATGAAATTTGAGGCCAGCTTGGAATACATAGTGAGTTGAAGGCCTGCCGGGTATGGTGACACACGCCTGTAATCCCAGCACTTGGGAGGCTGAGGCGGGAGGATTGTTGCGAGTTGGGAGAGTTGTTGCAAGTTTGAGGCCAGCCTGGGCTACAAAGTGAGTTCAAGGCCAACCTGAACTGCATAGCGAGACCCTGTCTCAAAAAAAAAAAAAAACAAATAAATAAATAAAACAAACAAATAAATAGTTCAGTATGCATGTAGGTAACTGGTTTTTTTTCTTTTTTAGTCTTTTTGAGACAGTGTCTCACTATACAGTTCAGGCCGGCCTTGAGATCATTTTGTAGCCCAGGCTGGTCTCTAACTTGAAACAAACCTCCTGCCTCAGCCTCCTGAGTGCTGGGATTACAGGCGTGCACCACCACGCCTGGCTGGGTACCTGATTTTGGAAGTGTCACTTTGGGTATCAGTTATATTTGTGCATAATTAATATGTTGATTGAAATGAGATTCTTTTAACTCCTAACACAGTGCCTGAAGCAACATAGGTGTTCAGTAAATACTGTATTAGTTCCCTTGTTTGAATGAGTTTGATTTTTTTTTCCTTTGTTGTGAAAACTGAATAAACCGACTAGAAATTTTCCAAAAAATGTATTGTACTTGTAGACTTACTTGTTTCTGTAAGTCTCTATCGTGTGACTTCTATGACATGCTTAGTCTTACTGTTTTGTGATTAAATGACTTGTCTGCAGTGGTTTCAGGGGATCTTGTGGAACAGGAAGACGCACAGGGTGGGTAGATTTTTTAGAGTCAGCTCTTCTGGATGATGGTAAGTGAGGTTTAGAAAAAGTCACTGGGGTGGCTGGAGAATTAATCTGCCACTGGCTAAACCGGCGCTTTGGAGTTAGTATGGAATCTTGAAGGTGATTTAAACTAACTTCTCATTTTATGGCTTGGGGTGAGTGGAGAGAAGTGTGTTGTCCAGTGTCATAGCTACAGTGTAGAAGGCAGAAACATCGCAGAAATTAGAAGCTATGGCATTTTTACTTTTTCTTTTGAAAAAGGAACGGTAACATGCACATAACATGAATTTGAAAAAAATTCATCATGTGTATTAAATTTTTAGTAATATTTTTAGACTTTCGAGTTTCTTTAGGTTAACTGAGCGACAGTGCTACTAGAAATCTTGTAAGGAAAATTACTATTTTAAAAGAAATATGTTCTTAACTACATTTTTCTATTTCTAGGTTAAGTCAGCAAACAAAGAAAACATGGTATTTTGAAATATGATTAAACTCCTGATGCAGCAGCAGAGGCTAAGAATATTAATGGCCATATCTAGGTAAGTTGAAATTTACCTTTTACAAACAAAAGGACCAAGTCTATGACGTACATTTTTTTTCTAATCAGATTTTATTGGTACATTTTATTTTATTTTTTAAATTTAATTTAATTTTATTTTTTGGGGTACCAGGGGTAGAACTCAGTACCTTGCACTTGCCAGGCAGGCACTTGCGCCACTGAGCTAGATCCCCAGCCCCCTACTGGTACATTTTAGATATACATAAATGATCACATTCATCATAGAGAATCTGTACCTGTACATCTTACATTTTTTAAAGTGGAGAATTCAATATATTCTTGAATGCAACCATTTTACCTCCTGACTTGCTGACTCTCCACCTGCACAGAAATAAGGAGAAATGACTTGAATTAAACTGACAGTATTTATTAATTTGTTGTTGTTGTTCAGTGGTAATGACAGCCTATTTTCCTTGTTTTTAAGTGTTTACTAATTTAAAATACTCAGCAAACTGATAGTGTTGATCTTCCCAGACAGAAATTACCTTCTGTTTTTGAATGTACCCAGCTGCTCTCTTGAGGGAGCTTAATAAGACAATTTCTGGTTTTGCTGACCTGTAGGATTGGAGAGGAGTATATGCTGATGAGATCACATGGTTTTCATGAAGTGTTTACAGTATCTAGTGTATATTATTAGGTCTCACATAGCACAGATGTGGTCTCCAAATACTAATGTGGTAGTCACAAATCCAGTCTTTCCCTTTGCCTAGGAGTTTGTGGTTCAGGAAGACTGGGTGAAAATTCCACATTAAAGACGTCTTTTTCCAGAAGTTGGAAAATGGAGTACAATTGCCCGTGTTCCAGCATTTTAATCCTCATTTCTACTAACCCTATAAACCTGTTCTTTAACACTGTGAAAGCTGCCTTTTTTGGGCGGGGGGTCTTCATTTTCTTTTGTTTTGTTGACCCTCTTCTTTCTTTGCCTCTTTCCTCACCAGGTCTGATAATCTATCACTTCAGACTTCCGGACGGCCACCATTCTCTAATTTCCTTGCCCTCTTAACCTCTGACTCTGGGTCAGTGGGACTGTCCGCCCTCTGGTTTGCTGAGTGCAGCTAGTGAACTGCCTCCTCTGGGGGGCTCTCATTCCAGCCTACTTAGTCCTGCCTGCTTTCCTTGGGTAGCCCCTTGATAAATAATCCTGCCAGCCTCCCCAAATCTCTCATTCTGCAAGTTTTGCCTGCTCTTTTACCTAGGTAACTTAGGACCACAGATATTGCCTACTTTGGCTTGTCTTTATACTATACCCCTCCTTACTTCTGTCGTCTTGTTCTTAGAGAATGCGGCATCCCTCCTGCCCTGGGCAGACCTTGCAGTCAGAGCCCTGGAACTCACCTTCTTTAGTGTTTGCCTCCATCCTGACCTATCAGTGAGCTCTTCTCTCTCCCCTTTTTCCCTGCATGTCTGATCTTTCCTGATGTACTGATGATAAGCCTGCTTAAATTTGTGTAATCTTAACACAGTAAATAACTCATTTTCTTTTGAACCTGTATCTGTCCAAACTCCAGAAATTTTCTCAGTCACTTTTTGAAAGAAGTTTCCATTCTCTGAGGACATCTTCCTCACCTTGCAGGTGTTCGTTGCGGTTTGATGTCCATCTCTTCCAGTCTACCGGGGTGTGCCCTTCCTATTTAGTTTGTACTGCTCTCATCTTGAGCCCATTTGTATCCCCCACAATTTCAGCCACAGACCTGTCATCACAGTGTCTTTGAGCAGTGTCTTCTCTTTCATAGCAGATATTATGACCATGTGTGGTGGCACACGTCTGTAATCCCAGCACATGTAGCAATTTAGTAAGATTCTGTCTTAATAGTTTTTTTAAAAAGATGTAAGAATTTTAAAAGATGTAGCCCAGTACAGAGGCCCTGGTACCATCAAAAAAACTCCAGCCCCCCAAAAAACCCATGCTATTTTTATCTTCTCTATCAAATCCATACTTGTATACTTAACCTTTCTTTGCTTATCTCTACCTGATGGGTTGTTAGGTATCTTGGTTCAGCATCTCTGAAAGTAAGCTAGTCATCATTACTTCCTCTTGAAAACTACCGGTATCTCAGGTCAGGGAACCGCATCCTTCATTTTCCACACCAGAGCTGCCTCTTGCTTCATTATGTCAAGCTACCCACTTGATGCTACTGTTTTCTCTTAAATATCTCAAATTCATCCCTTTTTTGTTTCTGCTATTGCTACTCTGAGGTTCAACTTTATCATAGTTCTTTTTTTTTTTTTTTTTGCTAGTTTCTAACTGATTTCCTTTTTTCTGGGCTAAGATGAATTTTAAATGCACACCTGACCACCTCATTTTCCTACTTAAAATATATCACTGACTTTCCACCTATAAGATAAAATCCTAGCTGGGTGTGGTGGCGCACGTCTGTAGTCCCAGCACTCGGGAGACTGAGGTAAAGGCTAAGGCTAAGGCAGGAGGATAAGTGCAAGCTGGAGACCAGCCTGGGCTACAAAGTGAGCATAAGGCCAGCTTGAACTGCATAGTGAGACCCTGTCTCAGAAAGACAATAAATAAATAAATCCTGGCTTGAACAGTGTTTTCTGCCCTGCCTAACCCAGAAAGATAGCTGCTCCCTTCTCTGTGCCCGTGGTATTCTGCTCGTATTCTACTATAAGATCAGTTGTAACACATTATTTCTTTCTATCTCCCTTTAGACCCATTACTCATCATAGGTACGGGCAGCATTTTAATCACTTTTAATAGTCAGGTGTCATAGGGCAAAATAACAAATACCATGATTTAGAATTAACTTTGCCATGTTGCTTAGCATTTTGTTGGTTTATACACTATTATACTTTTTCCATTTTCTTAATACTTAACCCTCTCCCAGGCATTAGTCACCTTTATTTAATGTAATCACATTCAACTGGCAAAGGGCCTGTAGCACCTCCTGTGTGCTAAGCGTTGCATAGGCACTAGGAATGCAAGAATGAATAATATCTGCCCCCCCATGGGGAAGGAGCTCACAGTGGAGGGAGAGCACAGACAGACAGATAACTTACCCCAATTTTTGCAAGTACTAAATGGGATAGATACTGTGAAACTGGGAAACCCAGGGTGTTTCTGGAGGGAAACATGTGAATTACAACTCAGCTGGTTCACCTGGTCGGTGGGTGTTGGAGAAGGCTTCCCAGAGTCACTGCCCTGTGTTATCTCGAGAAGAGAAAGAAGGTGTCCTGAGGAAACTGTAGCTTGTTCCCTCTGGCTGGGCTAGGGGTAGAGCTGAGCAGGGGAAAGGAGACTTTAGACTAGACCTACAGGCAGGGACCAGACTGTGAAAGACCTTATGCCATACTCTGAAGAGTTTTACATTTAATCCTCACAGTGCTGGCGAGCAACTAAAGAATTTTGAGATTCAGTCAGATACATGTTTGTAATATTTTATAGCCCCTGCGCTTCCTCCTGTTCTCCTTTTTCAGATATTGTCACATTCACTCTGTTTCTTTTCTCCTGTTTAGAAGTGAGGCTTTGGATTTTTCATTTCTTTGTTCACTGGGGATGCTTTTGAACACTTGCTGTCACCACACAGTTCAGTGTTAACCTGTGGGAAAGGAGGATTAAGTGGACATGCTGTGTCACTTCTGCTGGAATTCTGTGTTACATTACTGGTTGAATTCTGAGTTGGTCTCTCTTACTAATGTACTGTTCCAGACTTGATGCTGTGTCTTACCGAACTTTTGTCTCATCAGGTACCTAAAAGATTGTAATGACTGACAATCGAAATAGCAGTGAGGTCTGATGGTACACACCTTTGATCACAGCCTGGGCAGCTTAGCCATTTAATGAGACCCTGTCTTAAAATAAAAAAATGAAATAAATAAAAAGGGTAGGGATGCAGCTCAGTGCAAAAAACTTGTGAGGGCCGGGATATGTCTCAGCATCACAAGCACCTGCCTGACAAGTATAAGGTCCTGAGTTCAATTCCCGGTACCAAAAAAACCCCCATTAAACTAGAAGTCTATGCCAGGTGTGATGGTGCACGTCTGTAATCCCAGCACTCAGGAGGTGGAGGCAGGAGAGTCACCCTGAGTTAGAGGCCAGCCTGCACTACATAATCAAGTTCAAGGCCAGCCTTCACTGTACAGTAAGACACTGTCTCAAAAAAAAGGGCTGACATCCTTTTGGCAATCTCTTTGTGAAAGATGGACATGAAATTCTTGATAAGCCCTAAAGGATTAATTTCATGATTAGTTCTTAGAAATCATAAATTACTTAGAGAGTGTTATATGTGAGACTAAATTTTTTTTTAGATCATTTTAGAATGGGCAGACCTTGTAAATTAAACTAGGAATTTGAGATTTCTGTGACGTCTACCTTACAAAATCTATCTTTTCTGTTATTGAGTAAAAGTGACCACTACCTGTGTGTTTAGCTTCAGCCAGTATACCTTATTGGGCTTAATTTTCTGCATTAGAATATTATGCTTGATTAGATGATTTCTGAAATCTTTTTCTATTTTGTGGTTCTCATACCCTGCATCTAATAATTTTCTCGGAATTATTTTACATGCAGTGCTCACATGGTCTTCTGAAGAAGCCATGGGTAGCTGTTGTAGCTGTCCAGATAAAGACACTGTCCCAGATAACCATCGGAACAAGTTTAAGGTAAGTGAAACCAGTTCAGCTGTGCAGCTCACTGCCCGCTTTCTGTGCAGCTTCTACTTGATCTAATGTCTCTCACCTCTTTACATTTATCACCAGGCTCTTCTGTTTCCCTTTTCCACTGTCTTTGCCTATTTGAATAAATGAAGATGAATTGAATGAGTCCATTTTTCATTACTTTAATGAGATACTTGAGGCATGTGTGCTTACAAAAAAAGAGAGATTCATTTAGCTGACAGTTTTGGCATGTCCAAGCAGCACAGCACTGGCTCTGACAGAAGTCCCCCGGGAGGGCGTCGCCTCATGCCCAGTGCCGTCACTGTGGGCAGTGTCATCGCTGGTGGGCACACATGTTGGAAAGGAAGATCGCCTTGACAGCAGAAAACCAGACTGACTGGGGTCCCATAGGAACTACGTGAATCCTTCTGAAGGCACCCCTGGTAGCCTAAGGGCCACCTCAACATGGTGCTGTACTGATTGCTCTAAAAACAGGATTGAAAATAACAATAAAAACATTGCCACACCAAGGACCAAAGCCTCCAACACATGAATCCTTGCGGGAGCCTCTGACTTTTTGTTTAGTCCTTTAACTATGGAGTTCCAATTAACTATGGAGTTCTGGCAGTATTTTCCTTAAAATATAATTTTTCAGGTGCCTTCCCAGTCTCATCACCACCTGTGTTAATCAGCTTTCTTTTACTCAAATACCTAAAACCAACCAACTTATACAGAGAAAAAATTTATTTTGTTTTTTTTTTTGAAAAAATTTATTTTGACTAACAGCTTTAGAGGTTTCAATCCATGAATCATTGGCCTCTATTGCTTCGGGACATGGTGAGACAGCACCTCATAAAGGAAGTAGATGGTGGAGCAGAACTGCTCACCTCGTACCCAGGAGCAAGACAGGAAAAGCAAAGGGCCGGGTGCCCTCCCCCGTTCAAGGGGACACCCTGGTGTAGTGACCAGACGGCTTCCTGCTGGACCCCAGCTCATGAAGATTCCACCTCCTCTCAGTAGTGCTGCAGGCTGGGAACGAAGACTCTAGCGCAAGGCCTTTGGAGGACACTTAAGATCCACCTGTGACACTACATTCCAGTCATTATTTGCATGCATGCCTACGTGACTTCATAACCGTACTCTACTTCCCCGGCATCCTGTCATCTACCTTGTCCTTGCATTAAATTAACTAATCTTACCGTTCACTTGTTCGCTAAAACTTCTGTTGCGTTCTGTTACCTGTAAGTTACACATTCCCACAGCTCTTTAGTGTCTCTTGCAACCTGACCTCCATCTCCTGTAAGTCATAACCTCTGAATCACACAAACCTAGTGTAAGGCACGGCCCTGTTACTTTATAGCTTGTACGCTTCAGCGGGTTACACTATCACTAAACCTTAATTCCATTTTTGTACAAAGGACACCTTTGGTGTAGGATTGCTGTGAGGGTTAAATGAGAAAAATACATGGAAAGCACTTTGCCCTGTTGCAGGGAAATAATAATGGTTGCCTAAATGTGATCTGTTAGTCTTCGGGCATTGTCTGGAGCTCAGCGGTACAACTGTTCATTCAGTGAACTTTGTGCCAGTCTTACTTTGGTCTCTTCGGAAGGGATCTTCTGTGTTCTGTTTTAGCATCTTATCTTCATGTGGTGGCCTATACCTCCTGAGCCAGCAGACTTTCCCTCTTACTTGATTTCCCATCTAAATTTATTTGTACCTCAGGTCCAATGGGAGTTCTTGCTCCTCTTATATGAAACTGTCTCCAGCAACAACTTAGGCGACAGTTACTGTTTCCTGCAGCCTCTATTGCATTTGTCGATTAATCGTGTGCAGCACTGTGGTGTCGACTTTTTCTTTTTTTTCCAGTGGGAAGGTAAATTCCTTCCAGATAACAACTGCACACATTATTTAATGAACCGAGAAATGAGCAAATGACTAAGCCAGGCAGCAGCAATGGTTTTCCTGGAGAGTTGGTGAAATGTGTGTTTGACTGTTACCTTTTTTAGGTCATTAATGTGGATGATGATGGGAATGAGTTAGGTTCTGGCATAATGGAACTGACAGACACAGAACTGATCTTATATACTCGCAAACGCGACTCAGTGAAGTGGCACTACCTCTGCCTGCGACGCTACGGCTATGACTCCAACCTCTTCTCTTTTGAAAGTGGTCGAAGGTGTCAAACTGGACAAGGTAGGTAGAGCCTTTGTTTTCTACAACGATTGCCACATTTGAAATAGTATTTCTTTGTTATTTTATATATAGTGTTTAACTTAGTAGCATCATTTCTTCTGAAAGAAAATTCCCCGGATAGAAAAGCTGTAATAAAAGTGTATTTATCAAGCATTTATTAACCTCATTTTCTATGTCAGAATTTTTGACTTGCCGGGGATATAGCTCAGTGGCACAGCACCTGCCTGGCAAGCTCAAGGTCCCGAGTTCGATTCCTGATACCAAAAAAAAAAACTTTAGATTTTCACTAAATGATTGTTTTGCTGAATTGACTATCTTTATTGCTGTACCTTGGGGAAAGAACTAAATTTTAGAATCAAATAGAACACAGTTTGACTTTTTTTTTTTTTTTTTAATTTTGTCTTTGCTACTGTTTGAATGGCCTTGGCAAGTTACATCTCTGGCATTAAACTTTATAAAAGGATAATGGTAATGCCTGTAATACCTATCTTATGGCATTATAATAATTAAACAAGATAATGTTGTAAAACCTTTAGCAAGAGTTTCCGTTAAATGGTAAATGATTGCCTTGTTAATGGCAAGGGGGCTCCCCCTGCTGTTGCAAGCAGACTAGAGTTAAGTGTACAAATCTTGCTTTGTTTTGTGCCGTCTCCTTTAGACAAATGAAAATTATTCTGTGAACTTTCCTTAGAGTTTATGCTTTTAAACTGCGAATATCATTAGTTTATTGGAATTTATCAGGCCTTCCTGTTGGCACAAAGAGTACTTACTTGATAATTTTGTTCTTTGACACCTATTCTTAGAGCTTTTTTAAAGGTGTGGTTGCCACTTTTCTCTTTTGGTTTATATTTATAGGAATCTTTGCCTTTAAGTGTGCCCGTGCAGAAGAATTATTTAACATGTTGCAAGAGATTATGCAAAATAATAGTATAAATGTAGTGGAAGAGCCAGTGGTGGAAAGGAATAATCATCAGACAGAATTAGAGGTCCCCAGAACCCCTCGAACACCTACAAGTAAGTAGTGCTTCCCCTCTTACAGCTTGAATATTAGGAATTTCTGAGCTGTAAATTATGGATATTTATAACATACTTGAAGTTACCATTGATTTAACAGAAGTATAATAGTCATCAGTTTTTTAAAACAATTCTTAGCTGTAAGCTAAATGAAAGCATTTACTATTCCATATCATGTAAAACATGGTGGAGGTATTTTACTGTAATTTCTGTATGGCTTGTCCAATACACCTTTCTTAATCTTCAGATTTGATTCTCACTCACCTTTATTCTCTCTGCTCTGTCCCTACCTGTGTCCTGGCTTCTTAAACCAATAAACAAAAACTCAGCTCCAGGGTTTGCTGCTCAGAGCTTGCCGAATGGATATCCCCGATATCCCTCATTTGGAGATGCTTCATCTCACCCTTCAAGCAGACATCCTTCCGTGGGAAGTGCCCGCTTGCCTTCAGTGGGTGAAGAATCTACACATCCTTTGCTTGTGGCTGAGGAGCAAGTAAGCATGTGCTGCCTTGTAGCAGCAATCATAAATGATTTGCAGTTGAAGTGTTACTGTGCTATTGATTTGATTCAGTTTGAACTTTAACTTTCCACTGTAATTACTTTTATAGTGAGCAGTTGAGGAAATAGTATATATTTGCAGCACTGGGGATTGAACCCAGGGCCTTATACTTGCTAGGCAAGCTCTCTTTCACTAAGTTATATCCCTAGCCCTATTTTATTTTATTTTATTTTATTTTATTTTATTGATTGATTGATGAGACAGCGTCTTGCTCCATAGTTAAGGCTGGCCTTGAGTTCACTGTGTAGCCTAGGCCGGCCTCAAACTCACAGTGCTCCTCCTGCTTCAGCCTCTCTAGTGTGGGCATTACAGATGTGCGCCACCATGCCCAGCTCTTTTTATTTTATTTTGAGACAGATTGCCCAGGCTGGCCTTGAACTTTTGCTCCTCCTACCTCTACCTCCCAAGCAGCTGAAGCATGTGAAGAATGTCATGTATTTGCTGGTGTATGTTCCAATGTGTGAAGGGAGCTCAGTAGTATGAGTTCTAGAAGAGGTGCATCCATAGATTAAGAAGGACCTGATGGTCACTTACCATTATAATAGCCTCCTGCCAATGGCAGGCTTTTACTGTTATACCAGTCATTGTTTCTGGTTTCTGAGTAATATTTTATTGGTTTTTTTGTTTTGTTTTGTTTTTCGTTTTTCTTCCGGTACCAAGAATTGAACTCACGACCTTGGACTTGCCAGGCAGGTGCTTTGCTGCTGAGCTAAATCCCCAGCCTCCTGAGTAATGTTTTAAAACATCCGTGAAGGCTAGGCATGGTGGCGCACATCTTGGGAGGCTGAGGCAGGAGGATTGTTGCAAGTTCGAGACCAGCCTGGGCTACAAAATGAGCTCAAGGCCAGCCTCAACTGCATAGCGAGACCCTATCTCAAAAAAGACCAAAAAAAGAAAAAATAGAACAATGGGAAAATAATAATTTTTATTTTACTCTTGATTTTTATCAATATTTTTCAAGTTTCACCATCAAATGTTCAATGCTATTTTAAAGTAGTTACTCTTTTATCAAATTAGGAAGATGTTTTTATATTTCCTTCACCCCACCTTTTTATTAGTAAAATAATAAGTGTAAAAGTTTGGAAGTAAGAGAGCATTTAGAGAAAAAGTCAGTAACATTAACCAGTGTGAGGGGTTTGGTCTCATTTTGTTTTTGAAATGTTACTGATTCAATTCTCTGTCGTTTTAGATACATACCTACGTCAACACGACAGGTGTACAAGAAGAGCGGAAGCACCGCACAGGTGCACACGTCCCACTGGAGGCAAGGGTTTCAAGTGCTGAGAGCAACACACCAAAAGAAGAACCCAGTAGTATTGAAGACAGAGACCCTCAGATTCTTCTTGAACCTGAAGGAGTTAAATTTGTTTTAGGACCAACTCCTGTTCAGAAGCAATTAATGGAAAAAGAGAAACTGGAGCAACTTGGAAGAGACCAAGTTAGTGCGAGTGGTGCAAACAGCACAGAATGGGACACTGGCTATGACAGTGATGAACGGAGAGATGCACCTTCAGTTAACAAACTGGTATATGAAAATATAAATGGGCTATCTATCCCTAGTGCCTCAGGGGTCAGGAGAGGTCGTCTGACATCCACCAGTACCTCAGATACCCAGAATATCAACAACTCCGCTCAGAGAAGAACTGCATTGTTGAACTATGAAAATTTACCATCTTTGCCACCTGTTTGGGAAGCCCGCAAGCTCAGTAGGGATGAAGATGACAATTTAGGACCAAAGACTCCATCTCTAAATGGCTACCATAATAATCTAGACCCAATGCATAACTATGTAAATACAGAGAATGTAACAGTGCCGGCAAGTGCTCACAAAATAGAATATTCAAGGCGTCGGGACTGTACGCCCACAGTCTTTAACTTTGATATCAGACGCCCAAGTTTAGAACATAGGCAGCTCAATTATATACAGGTTGACTTGGAAGGTGGCAGTGACTCTGACAACCCTCAGACTCCAAAAACACCCACCACTCCCCTTCCACAGACCCCTACGAGGCGCACAGAGCTGTATGCTGTGATAGACATCGAGAGAACTGCTGCTATGTCAAATCTGCAGAAAGCACTGCCCCGAGATGATGGTACATCTAGGAAAACTAGACATAATAGTACTGACCTGCCCATGTGAGCCTGGAAAGCATTATGCTGTTTGCACCTTTGTGAAGTTTTTTAAAATGAAGATGCGAATGCTTCATTTTCATTTCTACACTAACTCCTTTTATAGACTGGTCATTTTTTTCTGAATATTTCATGTGCATCTTTAACTAAAGGGAATTATTGTAGAGCAGGTACTCCTTAAAGAACACTCACTTCATTATATACTGTTCATTATTGTACAGCAGCATCCCCATTTTCACAGTGCCTATTTAAGATGAGAGCTGAAGTGAATGACATGCTGGTTGATTTTTATTCAGTATTTTGGACTCGTGCATATCTTTCATGTCTAAATCATGGTTGGCATTTAAAACTTCTTATAAAGCCTCTTGGTCATATGCATTGCTAACAGATAACTCCAGGCTTTGAGAGTAATATTTGTAGATCACTGTTCACAGTGTGTCGCCTCCAGCATGTAACACGAGGAATCCTTTATTTGATTAGTTAAAGGCTTTTGACTTGAGCCAAAACACGTGTAAAGGAAATGAAAGTACCACACCTCCTTTTCTAACCAGTCAGTTCTTTCGCCTTCAGTGTTACTAGAAAGAAGCCTCTGGCGTGCATATAGTTGGCTGTTGGTGTGTTGGAAGGTAGGCAGGAGATGAGGGTTTCTGTTCACTCATCTCATGGTGATGTTTGCAGGGCGTGTCCAGATGTCTTACTCTGAATTACAGTCGGCTTAAGAATCAGTCTCAGGTCACTTTACCCAAAAACATTTGAAAGTTTGAACCATGATCTCTTGAAGTTTCTGTCCTATAGATTATTGACAGTGCATTGTTTTCTGGAGGCATTTTTGCTGTTAGGTTCCCATTTACCTTCAGTTTTTTCTTTGGTGTTTGGGATGACTTATTATGTCACTTAATGTCTTTTTTAATGTACAATGTTTGAGTTTGTATATAGTTTTGAAATTGGATTATGTGTTCATTGTTACGTAGTTTGCATTTTTGTCAAATTATGGTTTTGAAGGTTCATTTGGAACTTGCTGTTATTCTATAACAGGGTTGCCCTTGTCCAGTATTTATTTATATGCTGTTTACTTTTCAAGTTGATAAAAACATTCTTTCAGTTTTAAATTTCAGTTGTGTCCATAGGTGATCTCTTTAGCAGTTGAGGAAAAAAAAAAAGGAAGCTTCTTTTAACACGCACAGTTCCCTAAAGGTACTGTGTTTCTCTGTGGGCACTCTCCCCAGCACTTTAGCAGGGATTTTCTTCAGCTACATGGCTACAGTTGTGCTCTGTCCACTCTAGGGTTCTTCAGCTCTGCTTTCACTTGTAGCTGGATATCTGATTATCCCTTGATTTCAGTGGAATGTTAATATTGTTGCCAGCATAGCAGGTACAGTGGAAGTCTTGTAATGAGATTGTGTCATAATTTAGGATTTAAAATGAACTGAATTTCTATAAATCGATGAGTCCAGATGTCAAAACTTTTGGAAAGTCAAGAACATTCCAAATTCCCAAACACTAGAGAATATAAGATAGAGTGAAAAGAAGGTTAGGTAACCTTGCAAAATATTGCTGTTTCTTTAAATATAAGGAAATTTGAAGTTACGATCTGGATCTATCATATGTGTCTAAGGCTGATTTAGCATGAAGAAGTTCTAGTCTTATCCAGTTTATTCAATAAATAACCTAGTTATAGGACAGTGAATACATTAGCAGAACAATAGAGTGGGACCGTTATAAAAAATAATTACAGATGTATGTCGTTTGCAGTGTCATTGGTTTATTAGCATAGTGACATTTCCTGCCCTCCCCCCTGAACTTGGTGCTTACTAAAATGCTCACTGTTCTCTTCAAAAGAGCGGTAGTATAGATGTGCAGTTTCCCTAATGCAATTTCCATTCTTAAATGTATTGTTTCATTTATCCTTTCTTTTAAGTAGTTTGCTAATTGTGCCAAATTTATGTAATGATTTTCGTAATGTGGAATAGGAATTATGACACAACCAATGCAAATGGTTTCCCTTGAAATAAGCAGTCACAGCAGAACATTAATCTCCAAATGAAAGGGCTGATATATTTACTCATTTTGGAGGTTGGATATTTTACTCCTTTTTTTCCCCTTAACCTTTTTCACTTCCAGATTCTAATTAGTTTTTATACTAATATAATCAGTAAGTTTATGCTTTAAATATTGTGTGCTTTAAAAATGAAAATGGGACCAATTTGTCTGCTAAGAATTTGATTTTAGGGTACTCAAAGGATATTATAGATATACAACTGGTGTTTATTCTAGTTGTCGTCTAGGTGTCATCTTTGTTCGTATTTAATAAAGAGTGATTTAGAACACTACTTGCCCTTTGCAGTAGTCTAGTAATGGGCATGAAGCCCTGTCCTGGAAGAGTGTATCTATTACTAGGTGCATTTTAGAATGAGATACTTTATTGGCATATAATTATGGACATATGTCTCAGATTTCCTGAGGTGAACCTAATTTTAGGTACTCGTTTTTTGTTGGTAGATTACGTGATCCCATTATTTGGGTTGGTTTTTCCCCCAATGGAAGCCTCTTTTACCCATATAAATCGTAACAGCGTTTATCCCAAATCAGGGTTAGAAGCTGATATGGGTATTACCTGTGTGTTTTTCTTAGTGTGTTTCATTTCCCAGTTTCATATTTTTTTTTTAATGAAAATATGGTGCCTTCCCTCCCTCCAGAAGATTGGCAAATAGTTCTTTGTATTTACTGCTGCTGTGGAGTGATGAGATATGCACTTTACTCTTGAAGACTCAGTAAAAAAGCTTTTCACTTCCCAGTATATCCACACTAGATCGCATTTGGGACTTAAGAAAATTTGCCAAGCAATCTTTGTTTTTATAGATATTAATGTTGACCCTCAGTTCATGTTGTAAGAATAAGTCAAACTGGTGTTTATTCCCCCCCCCAAGTCTGTGGCACAGCATATAGAAATGTACCTCAATAATGTTCTATTAAAAATGGGACAGGGGCCTTACGTTTTCATAATTTCCCAACAGTGTGCCACCTTGTATTTGCCTCAAGGGAAAAGTTTTAGCGAGCTAAAAAGTACTTCCCAATTTCCCTGTGCTGTTCCTAACCCCTAATGCCCGAGTGTTTTGTGCAATGTGTAGTATGTGTGTATACATATATATATATTCTTGAAATAGACGTACCATCAGAGACATCATTCAGAAGTAACTGATGTATTGGCATCTCCTTCACATTACTATATATGAGGTATATGGTACTAATTACCTTTTCCTTGATGTTTGCCAAATTTGAATAAAGGCATTGGTACGAAATTACAGAATGTATAGAAAATGTTTTTGGCTTGAAAAATTAACAATATTTTATGACATAACACAATATACTCTGCCCAAACCAGCATCCTGTCTTTTTCTTGGTCTTTACATCCCAGTTCCCTATCCCTACTTCCTCATTTTTTTTTTTCTTTTTAAATTTTTTGGCTATAACACAGTTCTTTTGTAGCTTCACTACAGTTACAATTCTATGACAATGGGACGGTTATAGCGTGGAAGCAGACTGATAGTAATAGTACAGTAGTCACCAGTGTGCCACATTTGCATTAGTAAATGCAAAATATACATTTTATAAAGGACAGACTTTGTGTTATGTTTTTATTTTCATTACATTGTATAATACTGTAAGATTATTGTATGTCCTAATTTGCATTATAAATGTTTTTTTTCCTACATAAAGGCATAAATATAGCAACTTTGTATAAAGGTAGCTTATTAGAATTTTAATTTTTTTTCTTTTATAAAAATTGTCTAACAGTGGGACTACCATTGCCAAATTGTGTATGAAATATGACTTTTACCCCCTGTGGTTAATTTCTTTTATAAACATTCCATTCTTCTCTAATAAAAGACATAAGTGGTACTGTACTATGCATAAATTGTATTTTAATGCTGTTTCCTATCAGCATTCTACATTTTGGTTTGCAATTCTAGTATTGGCAAAACCTAACCACTGTTAACTAAAATAAACCTTGTGTATGTAACATCATCGTTTACCCTCTGTCCCTTCCCACTGTTTGTTCTCCATTTCTCCCTGTCAGTGCCAACTCCATACCTTTTGTAGCATGGCAATAAAATATGACTTCTACACTGTGTGGCTTTCTGGAGGAAGTGGGGGTGGGAGGGCTGCCCTTAGCTGTCCTTTGCATAGGGCTCTCTCTGCCATGTGAGCCCTGACGCCGGGCATGAGAAGTCATATGTGATGTGAACGTACTTTTAGGACTAGTGTGAGTGTGCTTTAAGCACTTTTCATCATATCAGATGACTAATTTTTTTATCTTTGGAAAATTCAGAGTTCTGGAAATACAGTCAAACCTTTATTAACTGGAGTACTTAAAGAATAAGCTAATTAATTGAATTTGTTCAACAAGGGCTAAGCAACACATTTTTAAAATGTTTATTGTAGAGTATATTAGTATACTTTACTGTCCTAAAAGTTATAATGTGGAAAACACAGCTTAATCGTAGATGCTGTAGCATCTTGCAATGCCTTACTGTTACTCTGGCGTAAATATCCGTGAGGAGGTACTCAAGTTGGTACTGGAAGCTGAGCTGACTATACACTGACCTTAAAACTGCTTTGTTGAATAAAATCTGATCAGAGTTCTTATGGTCACTTTCCCTATATTGCCAAAAGTAGATTGCAATAAAACCCCAATAAAAGTTTGGTTGGACACACTTCAAGTTCTACTGTATTTATATGTCCTGCATTACTTGAAACTTTGATGTTTTATTTCTTAGTCTCATATCGTTGCCTCCATTTTCAAAGTGAATATTTTCTGTGTTTAAGATGACATGCTTATTTGACAGACTTTCCTACAATTTTATCTGTGTGATCATTCAGCTTAGTGCTCCTCAGCCCCAAGACCGCAGAGTGAGTTTGCAAAGCCTAGCTGAATACAGCTCCAAGACGGAGGTCACGTAAACAATGCAGAGAACGGCCAGGGCCACAAATGACTGGGGGCCTACTATGTGTCAGCAATAAGGGAACTCCTTGAATTGGTTTTAATGTGGTAGATTGCACTTTAGAAAACCAGGGCATTTGTTCTCAGAATTTCCAGTGTATTTGAATTATTTATGTACTTTTTTCTTTGAAGCTTTTGAGGATAGTAGTGATTCACATGTTATTTAACAAATGTTTATGAACTAGACCCTACACGAGTCATGAAGGTAGCAGCAGTCTCTGTACTTGAAAGAATTTATAGTTCGATCAGCTTTTCTAATGGGGGCTGTGCTTTTACTCGCTTCTAGAAAATTAAGACCTAAGACAGATACTGCACATTCTGGAGTAACTTCGGTCTGATATCTCTAGAATGGTACTAGCTATAATATATACCTTAGAACTGGGAAAATTGACACTCCAATTCTTAATGTAAGTGGGATGATGAACACACATATAAAGGATACACAATACACCGGCAGTGGAGATTTTCAAGCAGTGCTTGGAAGGCGTAATTCCTGAAGTGTTTGGATGAGAAGTTTTATAGGTTACAAGAGGAGAGAAAGATGTCATAGGGAGAAGGAACGGCGTGTGAAAAGGCGCAGAGGCACAGAACATGATGTTCCACGGTGGAAAGAGGTCCTGTCTCCCTGCAGCTGGAATACAGAAGTGGTGAGAGACAGACAAGAGAGACACAACCAACAGGTACGGAATGCCAAGGAGCTTTTGTGCTTTTTCTTTAAAAATTGTAGATGAGGTGAGAACTTGGAGGATTTTAAACAGAATTACTTAGGCATCAACATGAAGGCTATATTAGAAGACATGCCATTTTAATAGAAGACTGATTAGGAGACTTTTTTAGAAATGCATTAATAAGACTTGATAAATGCCTAAGAGCATTGTTAAATGAATGTTTACTGTTACTCAATAAACCGCCCTTGAACTTGGCAGCTGAAAGCCAAAGTCAGGCTAAGAGTTTGTCAGGTGACCACAGATGAGGGTGGGAGGGCACGGCGGTGATGGCTCGTCTCTGTGCCCCCCATGTCTGAAAAGCACACTTCCTCACCCACGTCGCTGGAGCCTCACTAGAAGGTCAAACGCGTGGGGCTGGCAGAAGCACTCACCTGGGTCATGTCCACGCTTGAGTTCCAGCTGAGTTCTGAGTTTTCTTCGCGGTAGTCTTCAGGTCTGTTTTTATGTCATCTCCTGACATGGCAGCTTATGGTGTTCAAGAGCTCAAAAGTAGAAGTTGCTAAGCTTTTTGTTTGTGGTTTTATTTTTGTGCTGTTCAGTTCACCATGACCTCAGCTCTACTATTGAGCCACACCCCGCACCTAACCTCAGAACTGGCACAATGTCAGTTCTGCTGCCTTCTATTAAGCTGCAGACCCTGTCCGGATTTATGGGGAGGAGGTTGTACAAGGGTGTAAACATGAGGAATACAGTCTCTTCAGGCCAGTGATGGTGTTGCACATCTGCAGTTGAGGCTGAGATGAGAGCATTACCTGAGCCCAGGAGTTCAAGACCAGCCTGGGCAACATGGTCATTCTGTCAAAAAATAAGACAAAACAAAAACCAAAAACCAGCAGTGACTCGAGCAGGAAGAATCAACACTTCTGCCAGAGGAATGACAGAAATGGAGAGCTCAAGGATCAACTTTCGCTTTTTAGTTAGAGTGACTGCACATTGATGGTGCCAGTTCACTGAGATGAACAATACCCTTTGGGCAAAAATACAAAAAACAAGCTGGGTGTGGTGGCACATGCCTGTGATACCAGCACTCAGGAGGCTGAGGCAGGAGGATCTTTGTGAGTTCAAGACCAGCCTAGGCTAAAAAGTGAGCTTAAGGCCAGCCTGAACTGCATAGTGAGACCCTGTCTCAAAAAGACCAAAAAAAAAAAAAAAAACCCTTCGGGGTTTCAGGTTTGGAAAGAAAGATGGTAGGTTCCACTGGGGTTTCTATTGATACAGGGGAAAGAAACTCCCAACCCGAGAGATACCTGGGATGAGTTCGTGTTCTCTAAAATTGAAGAATAAATTTTAGGAACAACAGAGGTTCACAGCAGAATATACTTATTGAGGGAAAGAAAGCTTCTGTGCCAGAGAGACAGAAGAGGACCTATGTGGGTTGTCCAGGGAACCAGTCTTTCCTAATGACTTTTATAGAGCAAAACCATGAGGTAAGGTGGGTCTCAGGTGGGGAAAAATGGGAAATCACAAGATGGGCGTGAGGTGGGACAAAACAATGGTCAGCCAATAAGAATGGTTTGCGTAAAATTGATTAAATCAGGATCAGATGGGGAAGCGAGTCACTGTAGCAAGCGGGCATGAA
The DNA here is from genome assembly GCF_000276665.1 of Chinchilla lanigera. Taxonomy (NCBI): domain Eukaryota; kingdom Metazoa; phylum Chordata; class Mammalia; order Rodentia; family Chinchillidae; genus Chinchilla; species Chinchilla lanigera. The sequence goes on from NW_004955405.1 coordinate 9,887,400, forward strand.
TACAGAACAGGGGCTTTCCCTGTGAGGGACTGGGTCAGTGACTTCAAGGTGATCGCTACCTATTTAGAATATCAATCCCTGATGTCTATCCCTAGGGTGGCACATGCCTGTGAGTATGTTTGATCTTTTGTCTTGAGATCTGGCCCACAGCAAGCACCATCTCTTCATTTGCAAGGTGTCTTGTCTTCCATACTGGCTCCTTCGAGGGCCTGGCCCTGCCTGACTGCCTATAATATTTCTATCTAACTCAGCTGCCTATAACACTATGGACTATCCTCATGGAGGTGAACAGTAGAGGTGCTTAGTTTCTGGTTTTCTGTCAGCAATACTTTCCCCAATAACAAAGACAAGTTTTAAATGTTACAAATATATAGATATCTTTACTGTGTGTGTGTTTCTGTTACTGAGGATTGAACCCAGACAGCACTGAGGTGTTTCCTCATCCCTGTTAAATTTTCTTTCAGACAGGGTCTCACTGAGTTGCCAGATTGGCCTCAAACTTGAGATCTTCCTGTCTTAACCTCCAGAGTAGCTCGGATTACAGGCACACGGCACCATACCTGGTTTAGAAATGGTAAATTTTTAAAGATAGTTCTGAAGAGTAACCTGCTTTATTAAGATATTTCCCACAAGGCTTCACTCAAACTAGCCAGGCCCAGCATACACAAGTGAATGCTGTATTCCAAAAGTATTGATCTGAAATAGATTAGAATTTAAAAACAAAAAACAAAAAACACAACAGTACTTCACTGTTGTGTTGGAAGCTTTTACCTAGAAATCCTGGAGGACAAGCGTGTAAGTGATTCCTAATCTGGAGCAGAGGAGCCATCCAGGCAGTATCAACAGGTTTTTAGAATAACCAGTAGGGCTGGAGATATAGCTCAGTGGCACAAGTGCCTGCCTGGCAAATGCAAGGTCCTGAGTTCAATTCCCAGTACCAAAAAAAAAGACCAGTTTACCAAGGACAGAGTCAGCAAGAAGCTCAAAGATTACCTGCCACAGGACCGTGCAACCATAGTACCTGATTTACTAAAGGCCTCGAGGAAAAATGCATAATGTAAGTGTTTTACTTCTTATCCCAAATGGGACATTAAAGGTTTAACCCAAGCCAGGCATGGTGGCACATGCCTGTAATCCCAGCCCTCGGGAGGCTGAGGTAGGAGGATCATTGTGAGTTTGAGGCCAGCTTGGGTTACAAAGTGAGTTGAAGGCCAGCCTGAACTTCATAGTGAGATCCTGTCTCAAAAAGACAAAAAAAAAAAAAGTTTAATCCAGTCATTCATATAACCTAAAAAGGACCCAGCCAGGCATGGTGGAGCATACCTGTAATCCCACCACTTGGGAGGCTGAGGCAGAAGGGTTGCTGTGAGTTAGAGGCCAGCCTGGGCTACATAGTGACTTCAAGGCCAGCCTGAACTACATAGTATGCGACCCTGTCTTAATCAAAACAAAAATAAATAAAAGTTTTTTTTTCTTTTCTTTGTCTTTTTGAGACAAGATCTCACTATGCAGTTCAGGCTGGTCTTGAACTCGTTTTGTAGCCCAGGCTGGTCTCGAACTCCCAATGATCCTCCTGCCTCAGTCTCCCGAGTGCTGGGATTACAGGTGTATGCCGCCATGCCTGGAAACAAAACAAAACAAAAATAAATAAAAGGGCCCTACATATTTTTGAAAATTTCACTCCCACCCACCACCACCACCAACACCACCACAGGGTCAGTACCATTTCATTTGAGAACCACCAGATCCAGAAGCCATAAACACAAAAAGAATCAACAAAAGCAACTACGTAGTTGAAAGTAGTGTACTGCTTCAGTTTGGGTACTTTTTTTTTTTAACAGAAATTGGAATTTAACAGTTACCAAGTACCTTCACAAACACTGCATTAGCTGACCTGACAGGCCATCTTGCCCTTCCTCTTTAGAAGGAAGCAACCTGCTCTCCTTGCAGACTTCACCGAGTGTCAGAACTGTGAGTGATGTCTGGGTGTTGCCAAGTTTTCCAGCCTCTGGCTATTACCCAGACAGTAGTCTCTGCAGGCCCTGCTTCCGTGCGACCGTGGGCTTTGGGCCTCCAACCTGGTCTCCCTGCCTAGGTGTTTGTTGAGTGTTCTTGAGGAAAGGTGACAAGTCCCACAGCCGTTCTGCCTGCTGTTTGCCATGTCGGCTATTTCACTCCATGCAGGGGGCCCATCCTGTGCCCAGATCCCCTGTACCCACCACATAACGTCATGCGACGCTGCTTTCCATGCCACGCTGACTGCACTCAGTCTAGGCTTATTGGAATAGCTCACCTAACCTGAGAGCTTACACCAGGCCGGACGGTGTTGTAAGCAATTTAGTCTTGGTGACACTTCTGTGAGGTAGGTACTGTTATTATCCCCATTTCACACACTGGGAAACTGAGGCACAGAAAGGTGATGTAACTAGAAGCTGACTTGCTAACAAAACGTCAACTCACTGAAAGCCAGCTCATACCAAGGGGAAGAAAAAAGAGGCTGAGACAACAGGAGAGGATCACTGCCTTGCTTACTTTTCTCTGGTAGCTGAGACAAAATACCCAAAGCCCAAAAATTAAGGAAGGAAAGGTTTATTTAGCTTGCAGTTTGTGGAGGTTTCAGTCCATAAGCAGCTGCCTGCAAGGCAGAGTGGCCAGAACAGGGGCAGCACTTTAAGGCGGCACAAAATAGCAAAAGCAGCAAGAGCAAAAAGCGAGGGAACAAGCCTCTTTCCCTCCCTTACATTGTAAGCAGGCTCCCCCTACCCAGGGGGTGTGCAGCACTCATGTCACCTCCATCCCTCCTCTTGCACAGGCTCAGGATGGGTACAAAGTCCAGCCCCTGGCCCCCTTCTTAGCCACTTAGTTAACCTTGAAAGTTTCTCAAATTGACACAGTGAACAACATCCCAGAGCGGTATAGGCGTGTCCTTTTCACCCCAGGATGTGTGAGGCAGACAAGGGTGCACAGAGAGAAGCGGACAGGGAGCAGAGGATGGAATAATGAGCAAGTGTGGTGCAAACAGATTGCTAGCGTCTTACCACCTTCTGAGGCCTGGAGCCCATCTATCTGCTACAGATCGCTGCACATGTATAAAGAGCTGAGAGACATGTTTCTCGTAAGCTAGTAAGTCCAGCTACTTGATCACTTTGGAATGTCTTTCAATGAGCCCATTCAAAGAACGGTGTGTGCCCGTCATCCCAGCACTTGGGAAGCCAAGGCAAGAGGATCTCAAGTTCTAGTCCTTGGGGCTGGGGATTAGCTCAGCGGCACAGCACCTGCCTGGCAAGCGTGAGGTCAGAGTTAGATTCCTGGTACCGGAAAAAAACAAAAAGACAAATCAAGTTCTAGTCCTGCTTGGACAACTCAGTGACTCCGGTGTCATAAAACAAAACAGGCTGGGGATGTAGCACAGCGTGAAGGGCCTGGGTTCCGTACCCGGTAACGTACAGAGTTGAAGTTCACTCCCATGCTACAGGGTTTTAGAACCTGAATGTTTAACCTCTGGGGTATAGGAAAGGCAACAAAGGAGGGACGCAGGAAAGGACCAAAGGACAAATTTTTTTCAGTAATCTGCAGGCACCTTCGTTTCTCATTTCTACTCTTCTTATTCCCTGAGGCCTTTGGGATGTGTCCACTAAAACATGTTTCCTGAAAGAAGAGCAGGTCTTCCCAAAGAGCAGAAAACTGTGGATTGATTTAAATACCAGTTGCCCAGCCCGAACAGAACACCCCTTTTCATGTTGGGCCTTAGGGACAGTGTTAACCAGAGGCAGCCAGTGTTTTCCATAAAGAATCAGACAGTAAATAATTTAGGCCTTGTGGGCCCACATGGACATCTCTGTGGTAACCACTCAGCTCTCCACGGCACAGCTCTCCACAACGAAACCATGTGGACAGCAAAATATGAATCTAATGTAATTTTCATGTACCATAAATGTTCTTTATTTTTTCCTCACTCATTTAAAATATAAAAACTATTCTTACCCCTCTAGTCACACAAAAGGCAGACAGGCTGAATCTGAGTCTATGTAACTTGCTGACTGACGTCTGGTATAAACTAACCCACCTGAGCTGGGCATGATTGTGCACACCTATAATGCCAGCACTTGGAAAGCTGAGGCTGGGGGATTGCTGCGAGTTTGAGGCCAGCCTGGGCTACACAGAGACTGTCTCAAAATACTAAAAAAGCCGGGCATGGTGGCGCACGCCTGTAATCCCAACACTCGGGAGGTTGAGGCAGGAGGATTGTTTCAAGTTCGAGCTCAAGGCCAGCCTGAACTGCATAGCCAGACCTCGTCTCAAAAAGAAAAACCCAAAAAAACCCTGAAATAACAACAAAATATTATTTAGAAATATGTTGGTAAATCACCAAAAAAAAAACCCCAAATAACCAGAAAACCAAATATAGTTGCCGCTGAGAAGAAACGACTTTGTTGTTTTTTCAAGAGGTGACTTTAACACAAAATTTTTAAGATTAAAGTTTTTTAAAATTATGAACGGGAACCCCGTTGCTGTGGGAACGCCGTTGCTGTGGCAACCAGGCAGTGCAGCCTCCGCGTTGGTTCGGAGGGTCGTAAACTAAATCCCCTGCCCCGCCCCTTCCGCGTGCCGCGGGGCGGAGCGCGACCCGAGGCCCGGCCCCTTGAGAGTGCAGGGTTGCGTTTCCGGTCCACCGGGCGGCGTTACTCAAAAATGATACCCCCGCGGCCCGAGCAGCGGCAGGATGGACCCCGCCCCTTGGAGAAGGGCTGTGACGTCACTTCCGCCTTCGTCTTTCCGCCGGCTACCACGCACGAGCTGTGAGGGATTGGTTGTGTGCCGAATTCTTCGCGACCATGGTGAGCCTGGCCCCGTTTCGTGCCTCCCGCCTGCTGGCCCTGCCCTTGCCCGGTTGTGCGC
>NW_004955405.1:9892645-9912794 GCF_000276665.1 Chinchilla lanigera
CGGGCCGGCTGCGCGCTGTCTGGCGTGCCGCACGCGGCGCTCGGGCTGCTGTCCGGTGTTTATTCCCGGCCCCTGCTGTAAGACCCGCCCCCGTGTTTAAATAAACGCCTTCTGGGCGGTGGACCCTGTATTTGTGTGAAATTGCTACGTTGTAAGTGAATTTTCACCTAGATATCGCCTGTAGGTCTGTTTTAAAAAGCATTGCGAGCCGGGCGTGGTGGCGCACGCCTGTAATCCCAGCACTCGGGAGGCTGAGGCAGGAGGATCCTCGCGAGTTTGAGACCAACCTGGGCCACAAAGTGAGCTCAAGGCCAGCCTGAACTGCATGGCGAGACCGTGGCTCAGAAAGGCCTAAATAAATAAATAGAGAGATTAGATAGGTAGGTAGAACGCATTGCTAAACCTGGCGAGGTGGCGCACTCTCGATATCTCCGCCCTCGGGAGCCTTCACCGCGAGTTCCAGGCTAGCCTGAAGTATAGTGAGAGTGTCTTTAAAAAGCAAAAAAAAAAAAAAAAAAAAAAAAGTTGGATTGGCTTGCAAACAGAATGTGTTTCCTCCCCAGGCATCCCTTTCCCTCGCGCCTGTTAACATCTTCAAGGCTGGAGCTGATGAAGAGAGAGCAGAGACAGCGCGACTGGTGAGCCTGCTCTTCCCCATTCTTCTAAAGTTTACTTTTGTCTTTGACTGTAAAATTCTGACGCATCTTGATTTGTACTCCAGTCTTCTTTTATTGGTGCCATCGCCATTGGAGACTTGGTAAAGAGCACCTTGGGACCCAAGGGCATGGTAAGTAGATTTATTTTTTATTTCTTCGAATTGGTTTCTTGCTATGTTCCCCTAGCTAACCATAATAAAGTTTGAATGAATATTGCTTTAGCCCTTAGTGGAAACACAGTTAAAGTTTTTTCATGTTATTTGAGTGTAAAAGTAAAATAAATACATTCTTGCAAAGAATCACAGTCCTGGATCACCATCCCCTATTTGAATGTACAACTTTTCTGTATTTTTTAGATATTTGTATCTTGGGTATTATATAGTTTCTTTCCTATTTTCACATAACAGATTACATACATATGTGATGTTGGTGTGTGTTTTTTCTGTAATCTGTGCATAAAATTTCAGTAAGTATTCTGGCTTTTTTAATTGTTGAATAGTATTCAGTAGTTTGATTATATCTTCAGTAATCAACGTAGAGTTTGTTTCTGTTTCACGTATATTCTTCAAAATATATTTTAACCTGAAACAAGTGTGCTTCCTTCAGGACAAAATTCTTTTAAGCAGTGGACGAGAGGCTTCTCTGATGGTAACCAATGATGGGGCCACTATTTTAAAAAACATCGGTATTGACAATCCAGCTGCTAAAGTTTTAGTTGGTGAGTCTGAAGATAATACTGTTTGCTGAATATTTTGAATAACTTGGCCATATTGACTAAATGTACGATAATTTCCATTATGATTATTGTCATTTAAATACAAGTTTTCAGAAGTAATTGGTGGTTATCTAGGCCCATACTGTGGTGCTGTAACAGAAACCACAGACTGGCTTACTTTTGTATCGTAGAAGTTTATTTGGCTCCTGGTTCTGGAGGTTGCCTGAGAACATTCTAGCTGCCACAGCATGGCAGAAGGCATTACACGGATGAGAGAGAAAGAGATTGATTTGGGTTTAAGTTTCCAAATTGTGAGCTTTTGGGGATATACCCAGACTATGGCAGTGGATAAAACTCCTGCATTTCCAACCTTAAAAGAATTCCTCAAAATGTGTCAGGTGAGGGACCTAGACGAGTGAGATTTAGGTTGTAGAGGTATTTGGTATAACTTACTAACTGCGAGAAGTAGTTTGAGTTAATAACTAATTTGTTTCTAGATATGTCAAGAGTTCAAGATGATGAAGTTGGAGATGGCACTACCTCTGTTACTGTTTTAGCAGCAGAATTACTAAGGGTAAGAGCAACTGTGTAGCTTTTAACCTTATTTTATTGGTTTTCCTGCTATGGTTTTGAAACCCAGAGGTAATCAAATCTTTTCTAATTTATTTGTATAACTTTATTAATAGGAAGCCGAATCTTTAATTGCAAAAAAGATTCATCCACAGACCATCATTGCCGGTTGGAGAGAAGCCACAAAGGCTGCGAGAGAGGCTCTGTTGAGTTCTGCAGTAGATCATGGGTTGGTACATGAAAATGCTGCTGCTCTAAATACTTAACCTGAGAGAACACTGACAGTCATACACAGCCTGACCCTGCTGCCCCACCTCACCCCAGCGGTCAAACCGAGTTATCCACTAAAATGAAAGTTTGGGTTTTTAGTTTTACATATGTAATCAAACTAACATGCAAACAAAACAGTATCATGCTGTATAGAGGTTTATTAGCCTGTTTGTCATGTCGGTAGATAACAAGTATGTGTGTGGGTATTGATTTTTTTTGTAATACTAGTTTTAGTAGGCATTTGAATATATGACTAGTGTAATTTCCTTAACATAGCTATCATTGACAACTTGTGTTTTTGACAGATTCTGGTTTTTTGTTTTTTTTTATTCCCCGGCACTGGGAACCGAACTTATGACCTCGAGCTTGCCAGGCAGGCGCTGTGCTGATGAGCTAAATCCCTGGCTGCCTCAGATTCTGGTTTTATGTGATAAATTTGTTATTCAGGAAACGTTTCTACAAGTGTAATTGCTGGGCCCAAGGATACATACATAATTTAAAGGACTTTTATGTACATTACCAAATAATTTCCAGAAAAAAATTTACCCTCCCACTAGCTCCATAAAAATGTTTATTTCCTTGTTTCCCCACTTTCTCAGGCATCATTTGACTCTTGTTAGCTTGTGGCCCCACCCTACCTGCTACAGTTTGGTGGGAAAACAGTATCATTTATTGATAAGTGTACGGGTGTTTGTTGACTTATGAATAGCTAGGTACGTTGTGAAAAGTAAAGTAGAATTGAGGAATGCTTTGGATAAGCATTTTAATAACGGACACTTTTTGTTCTAATTGGTTTTACTTAGTTCTGATGAAGTTAAGTTCCGTCAGGACTTGATGAATATTGCAGGAACAACATTATCCTCAAAACTTCTTACTCATCACAAAGACCACTTTACCAAGTTAGCTGTAGAAGCTGTTCTCAGGCTAAAAGGTTCTGGTAATCTGGAGGCGATACACGTTATCAAGAAGCTGGGAGGGAGCCTAGCAGATTCCTATTTAGATGAAGGTATGTATGTGATGTGTGTCCAATATGGGAAACAACTTCGATTAGCTTCAGAGGGCTGAATACTATCTTTATAAAGCTAGGAATCTGGTCTTCAGGAACAAGTCATTACACCCAGTTTTGTCACTTCAATTCATTCGTTACAGTGACTGGGTGGTCCTCCTTCCCACCCCATTTTGGCATTTTCTTGGAAGTCTCTAGATTTCACCCTACACCAAGAGGTCATTTACAGTCTTTCTTAGTGTGGAGGAGGTTGAACCCTGGGCCTTTGCATGTGTGGCACCCCTAGTCCTTTTTATTTTGAGACAGGGTGTTGCTAAGTCTCTGAGTTGCTGCCTGTGTGGTACTTGAACATACGGTCCTCCTGCCTCTGCCTGCCAGAGTGGTGGTAGTACAGATGAGTGTCACCATGCCTGGCTTATATTGCATTTTTTTTAATGGTACTGGTGATAGGGCCTCGCACATGCTAAGCAAGCACTCTACCACTCAAGTGTGTCCCCAGCCCTTTTTTTTTTTTCCCCCCCAGCCCTTTTTATTTTGAGATAGGGTCTTACTGAATTGCCCAGCCTGACCTGGAACTTGGAATCCTCCTTCCTTAGCCTCCCCAGTAGCTGGGTAATGAGTGTGTACCTCTAAGTCTGGTTATTAAATAACCCACTAAATTAATTTCTGTGGTCATTGCTTTAATGGGGTGCTTGATAGATTTTAGGGCTATGATGGCAAACCTTTTAGAGGTTTCAGTGATAACAAACAGGCCACTGTGGCACGCGTGACATAGGTTTGCTACCACTGTTCTAGGACCTTGGTAAGTCAAATGCGTTTTTTTGAATTAGTAATTTGATAAAGTGGACAGCTTTATAAGATTCGCTGTTGTAGCCCTGAAGTGTTTTCATAGTATCCTTATTTTTATGGTAGGCTTTCTGTTGGATAAAAAAATTGGAGTAAATCAACCAAAGCGAATTGAAAATGCCAAAATTCTTATTGCAAATACTGGAATGGATACAGACAAAATAAAGGTACGTAACTACATTTCTTGAACTTTGAATTTCTAGTTTCTATTACACTGAAAAGCTGAAAATACACAGTAGACAGGAATATGCACACAGAACTTCCTGATAGAAATGTAGAAATATGTTGTGGAACTCAAAATAGTAATGAAGCTGATGCTGTGCTTATTTTTTTCTTTATTTTAGATATTTGGTTCTCGGGTAAGAGTTGATTCTACAGCAAAGGTTGCAGAAATAGAACATGCAGAAAAGGAAAAAATGAAGGAGAAAGTTGAACGTATTCTTAAGCATGGAATAAATTGTTTTATTAACAGGTCTGTGTTTGCTTATGCTAGCAGTTTTTAAGAGTTGATTTCTTTGTATGAAAATTTACTGACGTACCCCATACTGAATTATATTTGAATTAGTGATGTGTTACTCAGAAACTGCTAAACACATTTTTACTTGCAATTACAGATTTTTATAATTAATGATTTACTCACACTTAGTGGACGTTTAGATCATTGGCAAGTTTTATGGTGGACAGTAGTCCTGCCTTACTTGCAGATATGTTCCAAGACCCCCAGTGGATGCCTGAAACTGCAGATAGTATTGAACTCTAACTTTTTTCTGTACTTAACTGATGATGAAAAAGTGTAGTTTGTAAATTTGGCATGATAAGAGGTTAACAGTAATAATAAAGTAAGACAATTATAACTGTACTGTAACAAAAGTTACATAAGTGTTATCTTGGTATCTTTCATAATACTGTGTACCTTTCTTGTGAGATGAAACAGTGTCTTTGTGGTGAAATGGAATGAGGTGGATTACATAGGCATTGTGACATAATATTAGGCTACTGTGTAAGGTTACTTGAACAGAGGCGCTGAGGTACATCAATCTGATGATCTAGATGGTTACTAAGTGATAAACACATGCCTAGAATATACATTGTGGGTGTATCATTCAGTGAGGTGATGCAGGTCCTGAGAGAGGCAGCAACAGCACAAGATTTTATCAGGCTACTAAAGACTGGGTGTGGTTTAAAAACCAATGAATTATTTCTGAAATTTTCCGTTTAATATTTTGGGGAAAAAGATTTGAAACCTCAGTTGGCCATGAGTAGCTGAAACCTGGGAAAGTGATCAAGTGAGAGCGCTGTCCATGAAAATTCTTTTTTTTTTTTTTTGTCTTTTTTGAGACCAGGTCTCTCTATGCAGTTCAGGCTGGCCATGAGCTCACTTTGTACCCCAGGCTGGCCATGAGCTCAGTGATCCTCCTGCCTCAGCCTCCCAAGTGTTGGGATTACAGGCGTGTGCCACCATACCCGGCTTGTCTGAAAATTCTTAGAAGTAGCATTTAAACCAGGTGTGGTGGCGCATGCCTGTAATCCTAGCACTCGGGAGGCTGAGGCAGGAGGATCACTGAGTTCAAGGCCAGCCTGAACTGCATGGTGAGACCCTATCTCAAAAAAGACCAAAAAAAATGTAGCATTTAATTTTATTGCTGCAGATTACTAGGAATTAAAGCATACACGCACAGGTAAGGTTTTTGATGTGTTACTGCTGAATTGACTTCCAGACTTAGTCAATAGCAATACATTCAGCACCTGTCTTCAGTGCTAGTGTGGATGCATTAATATTAAAATTGTATAGAGGAAAAGGGTAACTTGTTCTTACTTGCATTTCTTTGACTTTTCGGGAGGTAGGAATGTTTCCATGTTTTTTAGTCTAATGTATCTTGACAGTTTTGAGCGTAATGTCTTTATTTTATTTGCAGGCAGTTAATTTATAATTATCCTGAGCAGCTCTTTGGTGCTGCTGGTGTCATGGCTATTGAGCATGCAGATTTTGCAGGTGTGGAACGCCTAGCTCTTGTCACAGGTATGGGAAAAAGGAATTAATTTCTACAAAATGTAGTAGTTATTATTGGGATTCATAAGGATTGCATAATTGTTGAGAATATGAAGAAATCCCTTTAAGGAGCTGAGAGTCTAAACAGTTTTTCTGAAATCTGATTTATACTTTTAGAGATTACTTAGTACAAGTTGAGTGTTCCTTACCTGTGTAAGTACTGTGTGTTAGCTGATTGTGCTGCTGGAGCTCAGTGTTCCTTATCTGATAATCAGCGTTGTGGGTTTTTTGGAATTTTTTTAATTGGGGGATATTTATACATACATAATGAGAGAACTTGGGCTTGGGACCCAAGTTTGACATGCAGTTCATTTATGTTTTGTGTATACCTCATAAGCAGTCTGGTGGTGATTTTATATAGTATCTTTAGTATATCTGCATTTTAACGGAACTGTCAGTGGTCAGATGTGAATATTCCCTTTAGGGTAGTATGTTGATGTTCAGTTTGGATTTTGAATTTCAGTTTAGGAACATTTAAATTGTATATCAAATTATATACCAGGCTTGTCACAACTGTAGATTACATTTTGTGTTATTAAACATACCAAGTCCTTTCTCCTGCTTGAGAGCAAATTTCAAATGTTTTAAGCATTTAATTAATATTTGTGTTCATAGGTGGTGAAATTGCCTCTACTTTTGATCATCCAGAACTGGTGAAACTGGGAAGTTGCAAACTTATTGAAGAAGTCATGATTGGAGAAGACAAACTCATTCACTTTTCTGGCGTTGCCCTGGGTGAGAGATTATGTAGATCTTGGTTTAGGCGCTTAAGTCTTTGCTAGGGGCTACTGAAGTGAATCAGAAAATTTCTCCAGTATTAGAATATGATGTTTTAAGTCTTAACTCTTTATTTTTGTTGTTGTTTTGTCTCCCCCCCCCCGCCCCCCAACTGGGAATTGAACTCACGACCTTGTGCTTGCCAGGTGGCGCTTTGCCACTGAGCGAAATCCCCAGCCCCAAGTCTTAACTCTTCAAAAAGGCATAGTATATGTTTTGTTTCAGTTATTTTGAGGTTTACTGCATATTTACTGGGTCTTTGTGAAGAGTGTATTAAGCATAGTTTTTTCTTGAAACTGAGAACCATTATGAACATGGTTTATTAGGAATGAAAATGTAGCTGGGTGTGGCGGCACACGCCTGTAATCCCAGCACTCAGGAGGCTGAGACAGGAGGCTTGTTGTGAGTTCGAGGCCAGCCTGAACTGCATAGCGAGACTCCGTCTCAAAAAGACAAATAAAAAAGAAAATATAAACAGTGGAGAACATCAGCTTTCAGAACTCAGAATTACCACTAGCTACATAAATAATAGAAGGCAAACTTCTGTGTGCTGTGACTAGGTGGTCACTGTGGCATAAGAATATTATTTTTTTACCTTAGGTGAGGCTTGTACCATTGTTTTGCGTGGTGCCACTCAACAAATTGTGGATGAAGCGGAAAGATCGTTGCATGATGCTCTTTGTGTTCTTGCCCAAACTGTGAAGGATCCTAGAACAGTTTATGGGGGAGGTAAGCATTTGGAAAATAATTAGCACTTGCAGCATGTCTCTCTTGTTGTACTGGGGGTTGAACCTAGAGCCTTGTGCATGTTAGGCACGTACTCTACCACTGAGCTACATCCCCAGCCAGTAACGAACACTATTTCTTAAAATACAGTATGCCTTAAATGGTTTTAGTCGTTCTTGCAGAAGGTATTGCCTTTGAATTTAAATTTTAAAATACTTGGCTACCTTAAGAGAAGTCAGCAGTTCCTAGAGACAGTTGGGAATTAACAATAGTTTATTGGAACTTTAATTTGTAGGCTGTTCAGAGATGCTGATGGCACATGCTGTGACACAGCTTGCCAATAGAACCCCAGGAAAAGAAGCTGTTGCAATGGAGTCCTTCGCTAAAGCCCTGAGAATGGTAAGTTAATAAAAATTAAGCTCTGAACTTGTTTTGTGTGTATTGTTTTAAAATGAATGCATATTTCTATCTTAGGAAGTAATCACTTCCTTGCTTTAAGAAAATAAACTAGTTCATACCATTTTAAAATTTGATTCTGGATTTTATACTTTTCAAGATCAATAATTAGCTAGGCAGCCGAGTGTGGTGGTGCATGCCTGTAATCCCAGCATTCAGGAGGCTGAGGCAGGAGGATCACCGTGACTTAAGGGCCAACCTGCACTACACAGTGAGACCCTGTCTCAGCCTCCCTCCAAAAAAAGATCAATAACGAAAATGAGATATTCCGTTGTTTCTGAATGTATAGTTTTAAAAGCTGTCTTTCCAGGTAGGAGTTAGTAAACAGCTCTTACAGTTGGTACTTACTTGTCTTCATTCATAGTTGCCCACCATCATAGCTGACAATGCAGGCTACGACAGTGCAGACCTGGTGGCCCAGCTCCGAGCTGCTCATAGTGAGGGCAGAATAACTGCTGGACTAGGTAAGAAATCAAGTGGGACTTTGTAGTAAAAAGTAACTCAAGTTCTTTTCTCTCTCTCTCTTTCGTTGGTACTGGGAATCAAACTCAAGACCTTGTGCTTGCCAGGCAGGTGCTGCACCACTGAGCTATATTCCCAGCCCTGAAGTTTTCTCTTAGTTCTTAGGATGGCTGTATAAAAGGCAGACCCTGTGTTTCTTGCTTTTCTAACTGTGATACATGCTGAGAGAATGTTTAATTTCATAGTCTCAACACTACTATATGAGGTATAAAACTAGAAGAGTTGTAACTAGTTTGGCATATAATGACCTAATGTTTGTATTCTGAACTAAATGTAAACTGTACTACACTCTGTTTCTTAAATACAATGTGTTAACTTCTAATTTCATAGTAAACTTAACTTCAGTAACATTCTTGAATGTAAATCTATAGATAAAGTGACCAGTAAAGCAGATTTAATGCTGAAAATTTCTGATAAGTTATGTAAGACATTACAGGAACGGTGTTAGAAGGCAGGTAATCCTATCCTTAGATAAGAAATTGGTCATCTGCAAAGACAAAGTAGGATTTTCAACAAAAAAACTGAATAGATGACTTCTAAATTCTCTTAAATTCTTAGGATTCTGATTTTCTATAGTAACTTTGTATATAGGGGTAAAGATAGATTACTGATTTAGTGTTCTGTATCATTTTTAATATTGGCTCCTCTGCTAATACAAGTGATCAGTAGTTTTTATTTTTTAATTTTTTGAAAGCCTTTCCTGGAGTGCATTATAGACTTGGTCTGTAACTAAATCAAGTGGTTTGGTGGTGTAATCTTTTTTTATACAGTCACATTGTTTTATTTGCTCTAAGTCTTTAGAGAGGTTTCGATACCACAGTGGCTAAACACCTACTTACTGAGTGACTATATAATGCCTGTTTTTAGATATGAAGGGAGGTACCATTGGAGATATGGCAATGCTGGGCATAACAGAAAGTTTCCAAGTGAAGCGGCAGGTTCTGTTGAGTGCAGCTGAAGCAGCAGAGGTGATTCTGCGTGTGGATAACATCATCAAAGCAGCACCAAGGTACTGGTACATGTTTAATGCTCAGAGAAAAATTACTAACACCACGACAGAAAAACCAGGAAGCTCTCTTTACAAGTAAATAGTTATAATGAATGAAGCATGGAAACATTAGGGCCTAGTTTAAAAGTACTATATCTAAGTTATTTAAAACATAATTACAGTTCTTAAACTTAAGTCAGAAAAGCTTAGGAGGAAAGAAGCATGGGGAAATAGCCGGGGTAGCTCACGGAGTTGAAAGAGTTAGGCTTGGTGAGGTCAAATGCCAGGGAGCTTGGGGCTGTGAGAGGGGAGCGATGTGAAAGTGTGGAGTGCTGCATAACTGCCTGTGTCTTTACCAGGGTGAGCCAGCTCCAGTTGTTCTCTCTTGGGTGCACTTCCATACAGTCATTCATGTGTTTCCTCCTCCTTCTCATTCTTTCCTCCTTCCTTTCCCTTCCCCTCCCCTCTTCCGCTCCCCTCCCCTCCTCCGCTCCCCTCCCTTCCTCCGCTCCCCTGCCTCCCTTTTTTTCCCCAGTACAAAGATAGGATCTTGCTAAGTTGCCCAGACTGGGTTTGAACTTTGGATCGTGCTGCCTCAGCCTCTTAAGAGTGCTGGCTTTACAAGGGTATACCACTATGCCTGGCTTACGATTTTTTTTTTTGAGATAGGGTTTTACTCCGTAGTTCAAGTTTCGGGGATCCCCGTTCCTCAGCGTCCCAGATGTTAGGCTTATAGACATGTGCCCCCATGCCCAGCTCCACCCTGACTCATTAATGACTTTTTTTTTTTACGAGAATTGGTATTTTAATTCCTCCATAAACTGCCAAGGTTGTAAGGTTTACCTCTGTCTGACCTTAATCTAATACTCTTGGAGTCTGTTCACTATTTTGTTTGCCTTTAGAAGCTATGTTTTGGGCCGGGGGTATAGCTCAGCGGCATAAGCGCTTGTCTGGCAAGCCTGAGGTCAAGTTTGATACCCGGTACCAAAAAAAAAAAAAAAATAGAAGCTATGTTTCTTAAACTTTAGCTCCTTGAAGCATCAAGTTAAAAATTTTACTAGTAACCTTATGTCCCCTCTTCCCAAAAGATTTTTTTTTCCTTTTCTTTTTTTTTTTTTTTTTTAATCCTTTTTGAGACAGGGTCTCACTATACAGTTCAGGCTGGGCTTGAGCTTACTTTGTAGCCCAGGCTGGTCTCGAACTCCCAAAGATCCTCCTGCCTCAGCCTCCCGAGTGCTGGGATTACAGGCATGCACCACCACGCCTGGCTCCAAAAGATTTTTATATGCCTCTTCACTGTATAGAAAGTAAATAAAATAAAAATAAAAGATGAGAGGGGATATTGGCATTCTAGAATGAGGTACCCTACCCAAAGAGCAGCTTATCTGTTGGTGGTGGTGGTTTTGATCCAGCAGTTTTCATCTCAATATTCAGTACAGTATCTTGTCATTTTACAAAGACAGCAGCTACTCTTTGATTAACATTTTCCTATACTGTGTACAAACACAAACATGAATTAACCTTTTTCTGGAGATTATATCTTGGTAAGATTGTAGGGATAAGCTGAGAATGGCTAAATGTTTACAGCCCTTAACATTCCACCTATTTTCTAATGTCCTCTTACTAATGTAATTGAACAGTGTTTGTCATGAGAGCAAAATATCTTTCTTACAGAAGATTGAACTATAATGATTTTAATAAAATTAGGATTCTAGCTGTGTTTATATTTAGTGTACAATTTTAGTTAAAATCATGTTTTTCATTTTTATGTTAACTTTTTTTTGGTGGCAGTGGTACTGGATTAAATGTAGGGTCTCTTAGATGCCAGCCAAGTATTCTACCACTAAGCTACATCCCCAGCTCTACTTTTTTCTTAGTTATTTGTTTTTCTTACAGGAAACGTGTCCCAGATCACCATCCCTGTTAAGCATTCTCATGTGCTGTTGATATCTGGACCAGTTCATAGCGAAATTGTGTTTGAAAGACTTCAACTTCTTAAAGAAGACTGTGGAATTGATATTTATCTGTGCCCCTTATATCCTTACGTTTGGACACTTAGCTGACCTTCTCTTTTAACATGGGTCTAATTTATTTTGTTTGATTTTCCCATACAATGCAGTTGATAATAAAAGTTCATTTCTCTTACTGTCATTAAAATAAAAAAACGTAAAAAAAGAGTACTTAGGTCTTACTGCTTTGTACATGCCCTGTTTAAAATCTACTTAATGGAAATGATTTGCAGTTTAGAGGTGTTCTATTTAATGATTGATCTTACGCTTTTATGAAATGAATATATTGATTAATACAAGCTCAAGTCAAATGTAATAAACACACCATATGTTAATCTTTTAGTTTTGTTGCTGGGACATAGATAATGCTCAGTCACATGTAAGTTCTAATATCCATTTAATTTTGTTTAATGAAAGTATCATAAAGTATGATACTCAATTTTCTGAGCTAATCGTTGATAGGGTTCTTATGGGAGAATGAAAATGGATGTAGGTATAGGTAGTATGGAATTTATTTGGAAGGCTACTTTAGATTTGCAAATTTTTTTGTTTTATGTTTGGAGATAAGCCCAGGGGCTTGCACATGCTAGGCAAGCACTCAACTGCCCAGCTACCCTTAGCCTTTAGAATTTGGAGGTTAGTACTTGAGGTCAGCCTGGACAACATTGACCCCTCTCGAGAAAATTTGTCTCGATGTTTTTAGTACTTTGCAAGTTCAAGGCCAGTCCGAATTACACTGAGTGATCTGGTCTCAACTGTTCCTATTCAGAAAAAGTGCTTTAGCATACATCAGTTTTGATCCCCCAGTTGAAGCAGAACAGGTATGCGTGACAAAACCTGTAGCTATTTCAATGGGAGAGGTGGGGATGTTCATCCCAAGGGATCTAGGTAGCTTGGAGTTACATCTTAGTATGAAAATGTAGTTGGCTGTATTTTCTCCAGAGGTATTAAAAAGGATAGGCCAGTAAGTACTGTAGTCTTAACAGTTTTAAAAGAGGTAGAAATGTGGGAGTTTTATTATTGAATCTTAAGAATACACCCATGCCTCTTCCCTTGTCCTTTTGATGTGCCAAGGATGGAGCCCTAGGGCCTTGCACATAATTGGCAAGTACTTTATCACTCGGCTGTTTCTCCAGCCCGACTTCTTGCACTTTTTGAGTTCATATTTGAAGCTGTTACAAATTAGTTGTTTTGGGCCTAGAAAAATTCCACTTGTACAAATGTACAATCTTTGCATTTGGTAGGTAAGTATGACCTAGGCCCTTGAATTCCTGTAACAGTTTTAGGATGGAGTGTTTAAGACAGTTTTGAAAAGGGAACATGCTGGCAGCGTCAGTCAGTCAAGAGCTCTGACCCTGGGCGCAAGGCTTTGGGTGTAACTCTCAGCACCGTAAAAGTAAAAATGGATTGGACTCTACAGTGGTTACTGTCACTGTGCGGAAAATCATTTAACTGCTTAGTATTTTTTTTTTTTGTCTTTGAGACAGGATTTCACCTTGCAGTTCAAGCTGGCCTTGAGCTCACTTTGTAGCCCAGGCTGGTCTCGAACTCGCAGTGATCCTCCTGCCTCAGCCTCGCAAGTGCTGGGATTACAGGCATGTGCTACCACACTCAGCAACTGCTTAGTATTTTTAAATCTAGTAACCATTTCTTTGGTTATCTGTGTTGAGATCATTCTTGGCCTTCTTGGGGGCAGTTGAGGCTTACCTTTGTGAACTACCTCAGCTCCTGGGGGCTGTGCTGTAACTCAGGACGTGCAGACAGGAATGAAAGAGGTGCTCTTTTCTTACATCTCAGCAAGACCTGCCACGACATCTTTGTCAGGCAGTCCCTCTTATGGGGCTCTCAGCTCTTAATAGATTTGGGCGTGTATTTCTTTTTCCTCTTCACTCACCCTCAAGGGCAGTAACAGCAGCTGCTGTAGTCTGCATTACTATTACCTTATTTTTTCCTGTACTTTTTCCTGTCTAGCCATAGTTTTTGTTTCCATGAATGCAGATTCTTGTCAGGACCCTGAATGATGAGAGTGAATAAAGTACTCTATAAAACTTCTACAGTCTGCCTTCACTCTAGGAGTACATTAGAACAATAGAAGTATAAACCTTTTCATAACAGCATAGAATTACTGTAGAACTTCAGTGCTCAGGTGATAACAGTTACACTAGGCACTGAGGATGCAAAACTAAATGAGACCTTCCTGTCCTGCAGGAGTGTGGACAGTCAGAAGGAAAAGTACGTGTACTTGTTCTTTTAATAAAGCATTAGTGTTCTTTCTAGGGTAATGGATTAGAACGAATACAGTTTGTTTTTTCTTTTACAATGACAAGTATCTGGCACCATTCAAGTTTGGTGATTTTTTTGTTTTTTTGTGATGTTTAGAATCCCAGAAGGCATGAAGTACATTCATTTAGAAATTTAAAAGAATGAATCCTTGGCATAAGTCTGTTTTGTACTTAGGTAAGCCAGAAGCATTTGCCCAAATTGCAGTTACATTTCTTATAATCAAGACTTAGATTCTATGGCTGAAATACTTGGGGTGGCGGGTGTGCAGCTGTGGTTCTACAGGCATTTAAAAACATCATGCAAGAAGTAACACTGATTTTAGAGTAAATGTAAGTATTGGGCTGCATTGCATAGCAGTTAGTAAAAAAGAACGTTATAGGAACATTTGTCACATGGCAAGCACTGTTTTATACCTTTAAACGTAATCGTAATCCTTACAGGGCCCTGTGAGGTACACATTTACCGTTTTACTGATGACTAACACAGGTGATGACTAACAAAGGCAGAGCTGGGATGTGAGGCCAGATGGTCTGAAGGGCTGCTGTTAGCCATGATACTAGACTGCTTCTGGATCCTTGTGTGTTTGATACGTGCTTTTAGGCAAAGTTGCTTCAGTTCAGTTGATTTTTAGGGCAAATGCCCTTTTAAGTGTAAAGTTACAAACTTGTGCTGTATTTTAAGACAAAATGAAAAACTTGGTGGCAGATTCATTTTCATAGAATCCATGTGAAAATTTTAGTTGGCATCACTATTTCTGGAAGTTAAAATCCTTACATAAAGCTCTAGAAGAGGTGTGTAGCTCAGAGGTAAAGCACTTGCCTCACATTTATGAGGCCCTGGGTTCCATCCCCACCAGCACAAGAACTTCCTCCTGATAACACGAGTGCTTTAGGTTTCAACACTCATGGGTAAAGAAACGTTCTGTTTGGTGCTTCAACATTCTCCCTTTATCTTACTGTCTGTGATGTCAGTGTCTCCCAGAAATGTCAGACCGGACTACAGAAATAGAAGTAAGCATTTGTACGCTCCATGAAATCAATTGAAAACTCACAGTGAAAACATGTTTGGACAGCAAAATCACTTAGCCATATTGAGAAATGTTTATTTGTTGTATATTGATTGTTTTAGAAGAAAACAGCTTAACTGTTGACACTTACTTGACATCTGATTCAGAAGGGTTAGCTTATGTGATGAGAGCCCTTGTGGATCAGCTGACTTCACTGTCTTCTGGCTGTGACCTGCAGCCATGCTGAGAAGGCTGGGGTCTTTAATCTTGGGGGTAAGGGGGGGAGAAGACAGTTCATAAGAAAGTCAGCAGTGCATAACCTCTGCTGTAGATAAAGCTTAGAGGGTAAATTCTTACTGGCAAACTCTTTGATTTCAGTGCTGAGTATATTGGGTTTCAATCATTAGGAATGAGAGGAGTCTATAAATGCTAGCTGTCTAACTGAAATCTGTGCTTACTACTAAAGGAGAAATATGATTTACTTATGGTGTAAGCCCATTGAATTGAATGGTCAAAGGGATCCTTCGGCATTCTGATCGATGGGGAGCAGGTGCTTGACAGGTGATATGAGGGAATAATGTGCTATCACAGAACTTCTAGTGCAGCAAGAACTATTGCTCGTACAAAAGCATACATAAAAATAGTCTGCTTTGTTATGTTATTTTAGAACAAAATTTTGCTGGGTTAAGATGCTGTTCTGGGAAAAGGACTTTTTTTTTTGTTCTTTTTCTTTTGAGACAGGGTCTCTATGCAGTTCAGGCTGGCCTTGAGCTCACTTTGTAGCCCAGGCTGGCCTTGAACTCGCAACAATCCTATTGCCTCAGCCTCCCAAGTGCTGGGATTACAGGTGTGAGCCACTACACCTGGCTTGGAAAAGTAGTTTTAAGCTCAGTCCTTTATCTTCAAAAAGTTTATTAATGCTGACACCAATTTCTTTCAAGTTTATGTATTCATGAGAAGGTCTATATATACATAATGACCAGAATACTAAGGTTTATGCACTGTCAGAAAAACCCCTGTCTTTAAAAATGAAAATAAATGGGAACAAAAGCAGAAATGCTGAGGCAAAAAGGGCAGAGAGACGTCTAGCATAACCTCCAACCTGCAATTCAAGTTTCAGGTGAACAGATTTCTCACCTACTCCCTTTCATTGCGGTTCTGGAGATGTGGTTTTCCTCCCAGGACAGGGATTCCACTCAGCCTCGTGGTGGGGAGGGCTTCACTGGGAGGGGAGGGGGTTGGCCAGGAATCAGAGAGACTTAACGTCAGTGAAGCTACATTTCAGAAGAGTCCACTTTCCCGATGACTCGTAAGGTCGTCAGTGACAGTACACCGGAGCAGACCTCAATCCAGACTTAAGAAAAAATGAGCAAAGTCAACTAGAACCATTGGTACCTGGACCGCACCAAGAGGCACTTCAGCGGGAGTCTTCAGAGGTGTTAAACTGCTGGGGGAGATTTCATCTTGAGCCTCTGAAACAACAAACAGCTTTTTTTCTGTGAATTTGATACACTAGGTAGCAATATCCTATTGTCAGTGGCCTGGATTAGTAACAACGCATAGATACCATTTACAGTCATTCACAATAAAGAAAATACGTCCTGCAAAGGGCTAGACACAGGCCACCCGAACATTTAGTGGGTTCTTTAACAAGTACCTTATTTAAGGTGCTCATGCCCTTCAGGACCAGCCACTGCTGCAGAATGGAGGAGGTCAGAGGCCAAACCTCGCTCTTCAGTGTTTCAAGGTACCTGCTCGGAGAAGCTGTTTTCCTACAAAGTCACTGTGATCATTCCGAATAGCCCGGCCACTGAGAGCACACCGCTTCCCTTTGGACAAGCGTTCTTTTTCTCAGTGTTTCTTTATGGGATTGCACTGGGCTCTCCAGCAGCCCCTTCCCCGCTAATGGTGGGTCTTCAGAGCATGCCGGAGAGGGGTCCTTGGGACTGACCTAAAACTACTGCTCTTCAGGTGCTGGAAGGAGGAAGTGGAGGAGGTGGGGCAGGTGCCTGTGGCTCCTTATCTTCTTCCATGGCCAATGCGTAGCGCCTGGCTTTTCTGGGATCGGGCTCTGGCGTCTCCTCTGCCCATCTTCCCACACGTCGCACACCTTTGCCCACCTTGGGTGCGTTCCTGCAAGGGTTGTGATCATAGATGACCACCTTCAGACCTGACAAGTGGGCCAGGCTGGGGAAGTAACGGATGCGGTTCCCGTCTACATCAATGACCTCCAGGAAGGGCATGCGAAGCAGCACAGCTGGGAAGTCCGTCAGCAGGTTGCCCGAGAGCCAGATGGTCCGAAGCTCACGGAGGCGCTGGAGCTGGCCTGGCAGCAGACGCAGGGCATTGGAGCCCGCGTGCAAAGTCTTGAGGAGACTGAGCTCGCACACCACCTCTGGCAGCTGGGTGAGGCAGTTGGCTTCGATCCACAGGGTCCGGAGGTTCTGGAGCAGGCTCAGCTCGTTGGGGAGGTCACAGAGTTTGTTGTTGCCCAGGTAAAGGATACAGAGCCGTTTCAAGGTACACACCACCTGAGGCAGAGCCTTGAAGTTGTTGAAATCTAAGGCCAGAATCTGCAGGTTCTGCAGCTGCCCCAGCTCTGGAGGCAGACTGTTGAGGTGGTTATCACTCAAGTAGAGCTTGACCAGCTCCGTGAAGGCGCACACGTGCACCGGGAGGCGGCGCAGCTGGCTCCCGCTCACATCCACTGTTCTGTCCAGGGGCATCTCCCGGAGGTCTCTGACCACATAGTTCTGGCAGCAGTCCGCAGGGATGAAGGCTACGAGGGCCTTGATGATGTTCCCCATGTGGAGCTGGAAGCACAGGGAGCCCCTGCCCACCAGCCTACCAAGCGGGGCTATTCTGCTCACTGCCCTGAGGCTCCCCTACCCTCCCTTTATAACCCCGAGATAGCAGGACAAGAGCCAGTCACTTTGACAGAGAAAAGTGCTCCTGATAGCAACTTGAGTGTTAGATGACAGATCCAACAGACAGCAGGGGATAGGAGGCCATGCCTGACTCACATACTTGCCTTTAATCACCTAGTCCCCCTCTATCTCTTTCTTTTCATTTCAAGCTGAAAGTAAGTATGTTTCTTATAATAATAAAATAATGAGCTATTACATAAAGGTACAAAGAAAAGTAAAAACACAAATTGTTCTAGTACAAAGTGATAACTATTGTAAACATTTGGATGTATGTGGGCCTCTTATCTTTTGCTACAAGTGATCAATTTGCTTAAAAAATTGCACCATGAGTCTTTTTTATTATATCATGGACATATTTTTGTTATCTAAATAATTATTGTAGATACCTGCATACTATCTCATTATATGGATGTACAGTGATTTAAACAGTTCCCTATTGTTGGACATTTAGGTTACTTATAATGTACATAAGGTTACTTATAATGTTACTATTGTAAATATTTTTTTTTGGTCTGGGAATCGAACTCAGGACTTTGTGCTTGCCAGGCAGACTGTGCCACTGAGCTACATCCCCAGCCCTATTGCAAACATTATTGTTCTGTACATACAGATGCAAGCAGTGATCCACTAATTTCTATAGGAAATGTCCTTAATGGTATTATTGAGTCAAAGGTATACATCCTTTAAAGATCTTCAACTGATAGTCTTTGTACCAAGCCAAACCCGGACCAGGGTACATACCCAGAAGCAGTGGCTGTGGATGTCCATTTTCTTATGTTTTTATTCTTATCAGGTAATATTTTCCCATACTTTAGAAACTTGCCTTTGGGTTGGGGATGTAGCTCAGAGGTAGAGAACTTGCCTAGCATGAGCAAGGCCATGGGTTTGGTCTCTAGCAGTGGATTGCCTGCCCCCCCGCCCCAAAACCTTGCTTCTGACCAAAGACAAGAAAAGCAGAAGAAATGAGGAACACTAGCCTTCAGAAGTTTAAATAGCCAGCGTGGTGGCACATACCTGTAATCCCACACTAGAGAGGCTGAGGCAGGAGGATCACTGGGAGTTTGAAGCCAGCCTGGGCTACATATAGTGATTTCAAGGCCAGCCTGCACTACATAGCATGACCTTGTCTCAAAAAACCAAAAACAGATAAAAAAAAAAAAAGAACGCTTAACTAAATTAGGATGCATTCCTATTGTGCAATTGTGTCAGATACATTTAAAGTCAGTCAGATTTTTGTGCTTCTCTTGCCTAGTGCCCAGTTGTTGAAGGGAGGCAGCCATCCACCGGAACCTTTCCTAGAGCTGCTCTCGAAGAGAGGTCTTCCAGTGCTGGCCCGCGGGAATGTGGCTAACAATGTTTAGTGTCACCTTCAGACGTGGCTGGATATTGTCATCTAGGGTGACTTTAGAAGCTACCAAGTATGTGGAAGTCACATGTTCAAGTTGGCAGGGCCCTGAGTCATTCTGGATTCCAGAGTAAGTGCTCGGAGCAGAACACCTGCCTTCTCCCACTTCCCACTCAACCACCAATAGGATTTCAGTGAGAAGTAAACTTTTATTAAGTCACCGAGACCTGGGGGCTTATCTGTTATGCTACCTTAGGGATAGGGTAGTGAAAAATGAGGTAAAGGTACACACAGCACTGATTGGGAAAGATAAATTGGGAAGAAAAAAGTAAGATTTAGAGCAGGGTTTTTTTTTTGTGATTCCTACCTGTGAGAAACTGCATATATCCTGGTGTATACATTTAGAATATCGGTAATAAACATGATTATCTATGGGGAATCTGCATGAAGATTTGGAGGTGACAGGGATGCTGTCTTTTCCATTATGCCCTTTTGTACCTATTAATTAAAAAAAAACCTCTAGCAATATTATTTAAGTTTAAAAACTCTAGTCTAGAAAACCAATGAATCAATCAGGCTACCTCTCCTCTGCGAATGCTGCTGGGTGTGTCCTGGGGCGCTCACCGCTGGGCTCCTCCAACCCGGAATGTGATAGACTGGGAGGAGGGGCTCACTGATAGGCTTCTCCAACCCGGTACCGTGATAGACTGGGCCTCGCCGTAGACAACAACATCTGTGTGAATGGTGGCTCCGCGGAGATGCCTGGTGAAGCAGCCTCGCTCTCCACTTCCTGCTTTCAAGATCACAAAGCCGGGTGTGGCCGGGGATATAGCTCAGAGGCATAAGTTTTTGCCTGGCAAGCCTGAGGTCATGAGTTTGATTCCCGGTACCAAAAAAAAAAAAAGCCAGGCTCGGTGGCCCACACCTGTAATCCCAGCACTCGGGAGGCTGAGGCAGGAGGATCGTTGTGAGTTCGAGACCAGCCTGGGCTACAAAG
>NW_004955405.1:9912894-9926473 GCF_000276665.1 Chinchilla lanigera
AAAAAAAAAAAAAAAAAAAAAAAAAAAAAAAAAAAAAGATCACTGCTGAAGCCAGTGTTCCTAGGATTTCCACACACTGACTGTCAAGGGCGCTTTTCTTGAGTCCTCTCCTTGCTTTACTTATAACTAATAAGTAGACTAGCCTCTCAACAAGCACCATGCTTTGCCTCTATTTTTAGCACGATCAGTGGTGAGCGCAAATGGTCATGAAGCAGCTGCCTTGTTGTCTTGGAAATGGTAGTGATAATATTGCCAGTAGTTATACATTGAGCATCTGCTAAATACTAAGTACTATGCCAGGTGCTTTAGGTAGCTATGTAAATTCTAGCACAGGTAAATGTTTTTACTCCACTTCTCATATGAAAACAGTGTGGCTCAAAGAGGTTTAATAATGATATCAAATGTTTATTGGGCACCTACTGTGCTGTAGATGCAGGGAATACGTTGTCTACCAATAAGTCCCTGATCACACAGGGTAGCCAGTTCCATCAGGACAGGGGAAGGGGAATGCTTTGTTGTTTGTCCACACTAGTTGACAGTCTTTGCCTTTATAGAGAGAACTTTCATTCAGCACTTTGTTTATTTTTTTGGTTTTTTTTTTTTTTTTTTTTGGGCTTTTTGAGACAGAGTCTCGCTATGCAGTTCAGGCTGGCCTTGAGCTCACTTTGTAGCCCAGGCTGGTCTCGAACTCACAACGATCCTCCTGCCTCAGCCTCCTGAGTGCTGGGATTACAGTCATGCACCACCACGCCCGGCTCATTCAGCACTTTAATGCCAGCCCCTGTATAAGCAGGTTAAGAGCTATGGTTTGGGTGTGGTTCATGTGCCCTTACAGGTTCCCGTGACTGGAAGTTCTACCCAGTATGGCAGCATTGAGGAGGTGGGCATGGTGGGTCAGGGCCTCCTGGCAGTTGATCAGGTCAGGTAGAAGTGGATGAGTTCCCATGGGGGTGGTTTTCAAAAGAGCAAGCCTAGCCCTGCCCTGGTCTCTTGTTTCTCCATGAGCTCCTGGTGCAATACCATCCTCCATGAGGCCGTCATCAGAGCTTAGCAGATGCCGGCACCCTGCTCTTTAACCTCCAAAATTGGGATTTAAATAAGCCTCTTTTCTTTATAAAGTACTGGTCACAGGTATTTGTGGGGAGCAGCTGAAGCTGGAGATCGACCACATGTGTGGAGCATCCTAGGTGAGACACATGAACAAGCTGCTCCAGCTCCAAGATTGCATGGTGCCCAGAGTGAGCTAAGCAATCAAGTTGCATTCTTTTTTTTTGTTGTTGTTATTGATACCAGGAATCAAACTCAGGACCTTATGCTTGCCAGGCAGGCGCTTGTGCTGCTGAGCTATATCCCTGGCCCCTAAGCAATCAAGTTGCTAGGCAGAGGGGTTTCAACTAGAATAGCCCCTGAGTGTATAAATAAGTGTGCTGCAGTCCTTCAGAAGTTCTTTTCTCCCACCCGGGAGGGCTCCTCCTGACCTCCACTTTCTGCATTCTGACTCATCTTCATTTCTTCATCCTCCACCATCTGCTCCTGGGAAGTTTGAGAGCTGCACTGGATGTGGCAGGTATTTAGTTATAGCAACAGAAAACAGACTAAGGTAATAACCAACACTGGGAAGGCTCGTACATGAAAAATGGAAATGAATAAAAGAAAAGAAACTGCAAACGAGAGAAGAAAGTCATGATTAATTATACTGTAATATTTTAAGAGAGTTAATTATAATACTCAAGTTGTTTGGCATAGTATTATTAGCTACTTAAACCTTACAACAATGCTAAAATACAATTATTTTATTTTCTCCCACCCAGGGACAATTAATTTTTCCATTTGATATATAAGGAAATCAGGAATCAAGAAGATTCTGCAACTTGAACAAGCTAGCAGGGAGCAGAGCTAGAATTTGAACCCAAGTAATCTTGCTCTGCAATTCTGTTCCAAAGGTTGTGCCTCCTCTTGGATGGCATAACACTCATGAAAAAAAAAGGAAAAAGGGCGAGTAAAGACAAGCAACAAAATAAGCCTGTCTATAACCTGGAATCGAGACAACTGGAAAACGACAACTTAGTGAAGAAAGAGAAGCAGTAGATCTCTGGAAATCAAGCAAGAGCTGACAGGAGAACTAGAAACTACAGAGAAACTGGAGAAACTGAAGATGACACAGAGATTAGAAGGAAGCAGGCTGGAATGCTAAGCAAGGGTGCCTGTCTTTGCAAACACAAGGTAAGCCCCAGGAGGATCAGCAGTCCCAGGGACAAGCGGCAGACTGCGCCAGCAGCCCTAGCCTGAAGAAAAGCCCACAGTTATTGTAAGCTGCAAAAAGTGTGGTGTTTTACTCCAGAAGTAACTTCTTCTACATGGCAGGCTAGAGAAGATATCCATTGCAGTACCTGCTAGATTTGAGAGTATTTAACCAGGAACCATTTGGGGAAGGGGTTAATCATTTAAACTAAGCTAGTCAAGGGATCAGAAACCATAGAACAACTACACTTCAGAGTTCCTGGAGTTACCTTACCACAGTGACTGGTGAACCACAAGAGATAGTTGTGGAAAGGGTATGTGCTAGACACTAGACTCCCTGAGAAGTTTAAACTCAGACCAGGAAGGATCCTTCCTTCCGTGGTGAGAAGCCAGGCTGGTAGTGTGTGGTTTTTGGAAGGGATGGGGTCTCAAAGTGCTGGCATTAAGTCCTTCAGACTGCCTTATCTCTCTGCTAGCCACCTTCATCCAGCATAGAGCTTAGTGGTGCTTTCCATACCTGCCAACATGATCAGGAGCACTCCTTAGCTTGGATAATTGCCACAGCCTGGGTTGTACAGAAAAGGGACCTCTGGAGCAGGGAGACCTCTGATAAACCTACAGGCTGTAAAGTAGGTAGAAAAAGCAACAACTTGGGGCACAGAGCAGGACATGGAAACTGGGAGTGGCAGTGTATACCCTTAAGGCAGACACCATTGGCCACACCCAGCAGGAAAAGCAGAGCAGGCCCCAACACTTGTCCACAAGACTCTGAGTGTGCAAACAAAATTGCACTTAGTGACTCACCATCTCTCTCCTGTATTTGGTGGAGTCCAGTGCTGCCAGCTCTGGAAAGAAACCACTTATTCAAACACATGAAGGAAGTTTTGGGGCTTCTTTTTCTTTTTCTTTGTTGGCTTATGACAGTTTCAGTTTTTTTTCTTTAAAATTTTTTTCACTTCCTTTTGCTGTCTTTTTTACTTTATTCCTCTATTTCTTGTTTGTTCTTTTCTGTCACTTTTCTCTAATTCTATTAACTTTCTTTTACTTTTTAATTAGATCCTTTAGCTTACCTTTCCCCCCTCCTTCTCACCTTTTTCTTTATTTGTCAAAATTTATTTCTTTCATTTTTCCCTTCCCTACTACCTTCATTTTATTAGCATTACTATTAAGCTTTACTAATCTACAGATATTTAGCTGACAATGCTATTATTAAATTCTTTTCTATCACTAATGGTGGTATAGTTGTTGCATTTAATATATATTTACTGCCTGGCGATATTTGGTTTGTCTTTGAGTCAATGTTATTAGTGCAGATATATTTTCTGTTGTTAAGGGTGGTATGGTGGTAACTTTTATTGGTTCTATGGTATGTCAATATCCATGTTGTCTTTGATTGTATTATTGTTGCTGAATTTTTTCCTCCTCTTTTATTACATTGTATAATTCAGCTCTTTGGCTTTTGATATCTATCCCATCAGTGACCCATAGCTTTGGAGGAGTTGGAAGTTTTGGGAGATATTTTGTTGCCCTGTTTTCTCTCTCTCTCTTTTTTTTCTTTTGTGCCAAACATTGAGCATTGTTAAAAATGGAAAGATTTCGTGGTTCGTATGATCCCCCTAGTGACTGCTTCCCAGTGATACGCTCTGGGCATGGCTAACTATAGATCTTTGCCTTGGTCCAAGATCTGACCACCTCCATTAATTTATTTATTTGGGAAGGAGAGGGTGCAGTATAACTGGTTCAGCATGAGTTCAGCAATTTTTTTTGCTATTGCCAGTGGTGGCATAGTTGCTATTAATTTGTTTATATAGTATGCTGATACTTGGTTTGTCTTTGTGTCATCAACATTACTGGTTCATTTCCAGAGAACTGGGTGCTGAACCAGTTATACTGTAATATCTATCAATGTGAATGGTCTCAACTCCTCAATCAAAAAACAGGTTAGCAGGTTGGCTCAAAAAACAAAACCCAATGTATTTTAGTTACTTTTCTGTCATTTCTGAGACAAATTACCTGATGTCCAAAATTAAGGAAGGAAAGGTGTTGTAGTTTGAGGTTTTTGCAAGGGGAACAATACAATACAAGACACATATTTTATAAGATTATTTTATAAAAGTCACCCAAAGAATCATATACAAAGAGTGCAGGAAATCTGTCCATGCACACTAAAGACCAAAGAATCCAGCTGAGGGCCTCGATCCCATGGTAGTGTCCTGCATGAGTTCAGCTGAAGACTGAGACCCCATGACAATGGCCCCCATGTGTCCAACTGGAGGCCTAGAGCCCATGACAATGTCTCATGCAGGCCTGTTTCCCGGATCTGTGCTGGGAAGTTCTGAAGGTCAGTGGTGGAAGCTAGAAAGTCTGTGCCAGCAGGATGAAGGATCTGTGCTAGCAGGCTGAGAGATCTGCACTGCAGCCAGGAGGCAACTCTCAAAATAAGAACCAGAGCTCCCCTAAAAAGTACCACAGCCATCCTCAGCAACAGTGAGGTCCTGAGCTCCTCTGATGATGAGGAAAGCTGAATTCCCATCAGGAAAGCAAATGGGACAAACTTCTTCAGGAGACTGAGCCGTGCACCATCTTTCCCTCTGGAGCCAGGAAGTGATGCTCAAAGTGAGGATCAGACTTCCCCCAAAGGGAACCATAGCCATTCTCAGTGACAAGGTCCTGAGCTCCTTGGATGGTGAAAACAGTGGAGTTCATCAGGAAAGCCAGCATGATGAACAACTCCAAGAGAACCAACAGCACCTCACAGCTTCTACCAGCTCCCAGCAGCCTCAACAATTCTTCCTTTCCAGTTCTGCCTTTTACACAGCAATCCTCGGGTGGGCCTCCTACACCCAGCACCATGCTGATTCAGTTCAGCTGGGTGTTACAAGTTGACCACCAGCTGTCAACCCACCACAAAAAGTTTATTTAGCTCACAGTTTGTGGAGGTTTTACTCCATACTCGGCTGGTTCCAAGGCAGGGTGGCACATGGCAGAGGATAATAGTTCATGGTGGCAGAACACAGCAAAAGCAACAAGAGGAAAAAAAAGGGAGGAGCAGCAGCAAGCAAGCTTCTTCCTCTCCCTTATATTGTATGCAGGCTACCTACCCTAGAGTGGGTGCACCACTCACACCCATAATAATCCCAACATTAGACCATGAGTCAATCATGAATTCTAGAAGCTCACCCCATGACTGCATGAGGCTTAGTGGGAGACATTTAGACACAACCCTAACACAACGGTATGCTGTATACAAGAAGCACACTTAATCCAAAAAGAAATTCATGGACTACAAAATCAAAGGATTGCTGGGCATGGTGGCACATGCCTTTAATCCCACCACTTGGGAGGCTGAGGCAGAAGGATCACTGTGAGTTTGAGAACAAGCCTGGGCTATAAAGTGAGCTCAAGGCCAGCCTGAATTGCATAGTGAGACTGTCTCAAAAAGACAAAAAAAAAAAAAAAAAAAAAAAAAAAATCAAAGGATAGAAAATAGTATTCCATGCAACAGGAACCCCCAAAAAGCAGGAATAGCTATCCTATTCTCAGAGTGGACTTCAAGCCAAAACTGATTAGAAGAGGCAAAGAAGGTCACTACATATTGGTTAAGTGAACAATTCTATAAGGAGAGGAAACAATTATAAACATATATGCACTGAACACTGGTGTACTCAAATTCCAGAAACAAACACTATTGGATATAAAAGATCAGATAAACATCAATAAAATTATAGAGGGGCACTTCAATTCCTGGTTAACATAAATACACAGATGAACTAGAAAAAAGCAACAAAGAAATATCAGAGTTGAACCATTCAACTTTTGAACAAATGGACTTAATGGATATCATCTGATCTTAGCCAAAAGGATGAGGAGAGCATAGATTTAACAGATATCTACAGGGTGTTTTGTCCAACAACAACAGAATACACATTCTTCTCAGCAGCATGTGGCATGTTCTCTAAAATAGTCTGCATGCTAGCTCAGAAAGCAGGCCTGAGTAAATGCAAAAGAGCCAAACTTATCACACGGATACTAGTAGATCATAGTGCAATGAAACTAGAAATTAATGGCAAAAGTAGCCAAAGAAGTCATGCAGACATATAGAGGTTAAACAATACACTCTTGAATAATCAATGAATTACAGATGAAATTAGACAGTTCCTACAACCAAATAATGCCAGTACAATACACGAGAAGCTATGGGACACAATGAGAACAGTCCTAAGAGGCACAACTGAAAATATTTAAATGTTGCAAGCAGCCTATGTGCCCACCAAAAGAGGAATGGATAAAGAAAGCATGGCATTTAAACACAATGGAGTACTACTGTACCATAAAGAAGGATAAGCTTGAGTCATCTGTAGGAAAATGAATGCACCTTGAGACCATAACGTTAAGTGAAACAAATCAGACACACAAGCTTAAATATCATATGATTTCTCCTATATAAGAAACCCGATGTATAAATATCTAAACAGCAAAGTAAAGGGTGAGTAATAGGAAACGGGGAGTTAAATCTCTTGCAAAAGGGAAGGGGACCAAGAGATGGAGAGATGTGTATTTATTATATATTCTAAATGTATTAGTAGCTGGGCATGATGATATATGCCTGTAATCTGGGAGGCTGACGCAGGAGGATCGCTGTCAGTTTGAAGCCAGCCTGGGCTACAAAATGAGTTCAAGGCCAGCTTGAATTACAGGTGATACCCTGTTTCAAAACAGTAACAACAACAAAATTAACATGTGCTATGTACATGTTCCAACTCCTCATGACAATGTAATCATTATGTACTGTGAGCATGTACTAATAAAAATTTTTTAATCTGTTAAAGAACAGTATGCTATTAAAAAGTGTTATGGTTGATACACTGTGTCAACTTGCAGAGTCTAGAGGTTTGGCTGAGTGACTGAGCAGTTCTGCATCTTGGGGTGAAAAGGACATGCCCTTATTACCCTTCTGGGATGTTGTTCATTGTGTCAATTTGAGAGGTTTAGAAGGTTAACTATGTGACTCAGCAGGGAGCCAGGGTGCTTACTTTGTATTCATCAAGAGCCTGTGCAAGAGGAGGGCATGGAGATGATGTGAGTACCACATGCCCCCTGGGTCGGGGTAGCCTGCTTACAATATGAGGGAGGGAAAGAGGCTTGCTCTGCTCTGCTGCTCCTCCCCTTTTGCTCTTATTGTTTTTGCTATTGACCACCGCCATGAACAGTTGCCCTCTGCCATGTGCCACCCTGCCTTGGAGCCAGCCGAGTATGGACTGAAACTTCCACAAACTGTGAGCTAAATAAACCTTTCCTTCCTTAATTTTGGGTGTCGAGTATTTTGTCTCAGCAATGACAGAAAAGCAACCAAGACAAAAAGGAAGGAAATAAAGAAGGAAAAAAATTTCTAAGAGTAAGAAAAGGCTTGTAGAAATAAAAACATGAGGCATCTCAATTAAAAATACAATAGAAGGAAAATAGTACGATGCTTCCTCAAAAAATTAAAAACAGAATTGTCACATGATTTAATAACTACACTTCTGCGTATATACCCAAAGACATTTAAAGCAGGACTTTTTTCACTGATATTAGAGATTGAACCCAGAGATTCCTGCATGCTAAGCAAGCACTCTACCCTTTTTATTTTTTTATTTTGGGAGAGGGCCTCACTAAATTGTCCTGGTTGGTCTCAAACTTGAGATCTTCTTGGTTCAGCTCCCAAGTTGGGAGTACAAGTGTACCACCACTCCAGGCTAAAAGAAATAGGATACTGAAGAGATATTTGTGCATTCGTGTTCACAGCAGCATTATTTATAACGGCCGAAAGGAGAAGCGACCCAGTGTCCAGTGGTGGGTGGATGAAGAAGCACACTTTGGTATAGAAACGTAGTGGAGCATTATTGAACTCTGATGCCATGATGTGAATGAAACTAGAAAATATGCCTAGGAAAAACCAGTTGCAGAAAGACAGATATTGTGCTATATGGTTCCACTTGTATGAGTGAAAGTCATAGAAAGAGGAAGTGTAATGTATTTCCCAAGGGCTTGGGAGAGGGGAAGATGGGTAGAATTTTAGTTTTATAGAACATTGGGCTGGGGATCTAGCTCAGTGGCATAAGTGCTGGCTTCGCAAGTGCAAAGTCCTGAGTTTGATCCCCGGTACTGAAAAAAAAAAAAAAATCTGGTCTAGAATTAAAAACAGACAAACAAACAAACAAACAAAAACAAAAGGCGCTGGGGATTTAGCTCAGCAGCGCAGCACCTGCCTGGCAAACGCAAGCTTGTGAGTTTGATTCCTGGTACCAGAAGAAAAAACAAACAAGCAAACAAAAAACCCCAAAATTTTGAAGGTCATTTGTACAATGATGTGAATGTATATTGCACTGCTAATTTTTTTCAGGCATAGAAGAGCTTGAAAATGAGCCTTGTATGGCGGTTCATGCCTGTAACCCTAGCATTTGAGAAGTTGAGGGGCAAGAGGATCGCTGTAGTTCCAGGCCAGCCTGGGCTACATATCAACACTCTGTCTTGAAAACCGACCAACCAAACAAAAAAAAACCACAAACCACAACAACAACAATCACAAAAACTCTCACAAAAAAGTGAACTCCCATTCCCCTCCTCAGATATCTACCCCAACCCCAGTTGAGTACTGGGGATTGAACCCAGTGCTTTATTTTCAGACAGGATCTCCCTAAGTCACTAAGTTACCAGGGCTGAACTTGTTTTGTTTTGTTTTCTTTTTTTTTTTTTTTTTTTTTTTTTTTCGGTACCGGGAACCGAACTCACGACTCTGCGCTTGCCAGGCAGGTGCTTTTGCCGCTGAGCTAAATCCCCAGCCCCTGTTTTGTTTTCTTTTTGAGACAGGGTCTTGCTCTTGAGTTCAGGCTGGCCCTGAGTTCACTTTGCAGCTCAGGCTGGTCTCGAACTCGCAGTGATCCTCCTGCCTCAGCCTCCCGAGTGCTGGGATTACAGGCGTGAACCACCACGCAAAGCTCCATGTCCAGATTCTAAGAAAACTGCTCAAGGATATATACATATATTTATCAAAATGGAAGATGCAAAGTCCAGGAACCAAAGAGATGTAACACAAGAAAGAAGCAAGGGAAGATTTAGTGACAGCGGACTTTCCTGGCCAGTCCACACAGAGCAGGAAGCTGGCTTGGGCACAGAAGCCTGGTGGGGGCGTGTGTAGCTGTCCCAGGGACCTGCAGGGTGGGGCTCCAGCTTGGAGGGCGTCTACAAGCACCTCCAGGAAAGAGCAGCATTTGAGTATGAGACAGGAATGAAGACTCAGAACTGAGCACAGAACCCTGAGTGAGATAACTGCACCCTCCTGAGCCAGGACCCTGAGGGTCAGACAGGGGCAGGAGAAGAGCTGGAGCACGGGGAGGGCCTCACCGCCCATCACCTGCCCCAGGCCAGGACTCAGCTGGGCGGGAAGAAGGGTTTGAAATCAGAAGGAAGGGCACAATTTTAGATGAAGTGCTACCATTTTCCCATACACTTGGTTGGACTTTTTAACACCTGAAAATGTCACAGGAGCTGTAGGATCTGCCCAGATGCCATCCAGGGGCCGAGGGTGCCTGGTGGGGATGTCACAGAGTGCGTGAGAGAAGAGGAGGGAAAAATAAACCTGACCCTACCTGTCATGGGTCAGCCCCCGTACTAACCTGGCATCACCTGGTATAAATTGTCCAGGTGAACCCAAGAAAACTGAAAACAACCTACACTGAAAAAGCGAGAAGAAACAAGTATGAAAGATAGGAAACACAAAATGCATCGTTTTCTTCTTCAGGAAGCCAGCTCTGAGGTGCAGCCGACTTTGCCTTTGTGTGAGTGTATGGTGCCCCTGGTGCTGGGCATGGGGGAAAGAGCCCACTGTGCGGTCCTGGGCCTTCCAGAGAGGAGGCCGGAAGTGGCCCTGTGCCGCCAGCCTGGGCCTGAGTGGATGGTCTCTTGGTTTTGGACCCAGACTCCCTCAGAGTGTTCACTTAAAACCTTGGTCCAGAACTAAATGATGCTGGATCTTCAAGTGTGACCACGGTGCAGTTCTAGTGTTGTGGTTCTTAATTTCAATGTGTTGGAGACCATTTTGAGTGATTTAGATGGAAATGAATTTACTGCGTGGTGTTAGGAAGCTCACAACACCCTGGGCATGCTGAGGGGCTGGGCCTAGACCCGGGAGCCAGGCCGGGCATCCTGAACCGAAGCACAGAGGCGGTCCTGTGAGGGCCAGGAAATGTATGGACGTTAACCACTACAAACAAACATTCAGGTTGGGCTTGGTGACCAGCACACCCATAACCCAGCACTCGGGAGCCTGAGGCAGGAGGATCGAAGCAAGTTTGAGGCCAGCCTGGGCTACCTAGAGAATTCAAGGCCAGTCTGAGCTACATAGCAAGACCCTGTCTCAACGAACAAACAACCCAAATAAACATTTAGTGATGTGAAATAAAAGCAATCCCTCCACCAAAACGGAACTCCTGCAAGGCATTATTTTGTTAGCCAGGTTCCATGGTTTTAAAAGTTAAAAATAATTTTTTACTATATTCTGTACTTTTGACTTTTGATGACTTCAGACTCTCTTACTATCATAGTTTGGTTAATGAGGTGGCAGTAGAATTTAGCATTAAGAGCAAAGACTTTGTCACTGAAGAGAGCATTTGCACATTGAGTCTGGGCTCTGCCAT
The DNA here is from genome assembly GCF_000276665.1 of Chinchilla lanigera. NCBI lineage: Eukaryota > Metazoa > Chordata > Mammalia > Rodentia > Chinchillidae > Chinchilla > Chinchilla lanigera. The sequence goes on from NW_004955405.1 coordinate 9,923,811, forward strand.
CTACTTGTGCCTGGGCTTTGGATAAAGTTTCTGTCATCATTCTTGGGTTACTGGAGGGTTAAACTGAGAATATACTTTAAGTAATTAGCGCAGTTGCTGACGGTAGTGCTTACTGGAAGCTGGCATTATTTCTGTGCTTAAGGGCTGTGTATTCACAATGCGGTGCTAGGTGCATTTCAGAGCCGGTGAGCCAGGAATCTGCACTCTGCCTTGTACCAGCGGATGAGCACCGAGCCATCGCCCGAGCACCGAGGAGGCGTTAGCAGCAGCCCTGTGAGCCGGAGGAGAGCTAGGGTTTTACAAGATTTGACTGAAGTCAGGGATGGTGGTGGACACCTATAATCCCCAAACTCTGGGAAGATGAGGCAGAAAGGTTCCAAGTTCAAGCCCAGCCTGGACAGCTCAGTAACTTAGTACACAGGACAGACTCCCACAGCCAAAGTGATCCAGCCCCAAATGTCTGCCGTGCTAAAATTGAGACATGTGGTTTGTACTAAGGCCAGCCAGTCCTTTCCCAGGCAGCTGCATCAGTGTAATCACAAAATAGATAAGGCAACTGGTATTTTATTGTTTTGAGTGGAGCAACATTTTTTCAGTGTTAGGGAAGTTTCTGTCAAATTAATAAAACGGGGGTGGGCTAGTATTGAAGTACCCCATACACAACCATACTTTCAAGAGTTTCCTTTGGCACTCCTGCTATTGCTAGATCGTCCTGATAGGTGAAGGGATGATGTTGTGAAAGCATCTTTACGTTTGGACATAGGAATCTATGAATGATCCTTGTATAACAGATCTACTAAATGAACTTTTTTGGGTGACAGCGGTGCAGAGATGGGCTGGTGAATCTTTTCATTTTTTTTGTCTTTTTTTTTTTTGAGACATTTGAGACATACATGAGGGTCTCAGTATGTAGTTCAGGCTGGACTTGAGCTCACTTTGTAGCCCAGGCTGGTCTTGAACCCGCAATGATCCTCCTGCCTCAGCCTCCCAAGTGCTGCGATTACAGGCGTGCGCCACCACGCCTGGCAGGCTGGTGAATCTTGAAATGGACTTGCCAGTAGAAACACTGCTGTACATCATGGTAACCCAGGTCAGTCTAAAAGAGCTGATTTAGCCCCCCATGATGGCATGGATGACGCAGGCATGACCAGTGACTCTGTATTGCTGAGTGCTGTGTGTGAGATGACTGTATGTGGAGACGGGCTCTGAGCTGCTGCCCACGCATCAGAGCAAGTAGCAAGAGCTGACTCAGAGACGGGAGGTGCTATTAACTCTGGGGCCACCTGCAGTTGGGCACTTTGGGTGTCAGTACAACCAGGGTTCTATCAGCAAGCAAGAAGGGGAAGTTTAGGTGGGAACCCCCAACGCCTGCCCCTGAATGGCTGGTTGGGGGAGGCCGTCAGTTAGGTGGACCTAGGTAGGAATTTTGCTTCTGCCCTTACTTTTTTCTTTTGGTGCCCGTGATTGAGCCCAGGGCCTTGCATACCCTAAGAACATGCTCTCCCACTGAGCTGCACCCCTTGCCCCAGCATCCACCATTTTTTGACTATGTGACCTTGGAGAAGTTGCTTATGTACTTTGAAAGCCTATATTTTTCAAATGGGAATAATAATAGTGCTATTACCGGGGGGGGAGCATTACGTGACTGTCAATTCTTGGAACACAGCAGAAGCTTAATGTATGTCAGTTCTCTCCCCCAGCATGTTCTCTTTCTCCGTCCTTGCTCGGTAGGACCTCACATCTTTAAGGAATACAGCCATCTGCACAAGTCTGTGCTCAGCGCCAGTCACACCCATAAAGCTGCTGCCAGTGTAGAACCTCCTGGAACTGGGGTAACCTCGCGACTTTGGGACTGAGTGAGCTATCGAAGTCTGCTGGGTGGGGAGAGGGCACACCAAGAATGGTGAGCTGACTGTGGGGCCTGGTGTGTTTTCAGATTGTTGTGGGCAAGATGAGATAAGGGAAGCTTCGGCACAGCCTCAGGTTTTGACACTGTCTCTCCTTAACTGTCACCTGCAGGCTGCTGAGCTGATGCTGGAATGAGATGAACTGAAAACGGGGATGGGACCACTATTGTGATGGCGAGCTCACCCCCGTTCCTGCCCCCAGGGCTGAGGACTGATCCCAGGGCCTTACACATGCGAGGATGGCACTCTACCGCTGAGCTACGTTGCCATCCCTCCAAATTTCCAAGATTTCTTTGGCCCTTTTAATGCCCAGTAGTTATGGCCTTTGGGGAGCGGACGCTGGAGGAGTTCACGGCACATCACCAGCTGGAAGTTCTGGGGTGGAGATACCCCTGGGCATCCGCGGGGAGCGTGTGTATGCTGGGACGACACGGAGGGTTACGGGACTACAGGAGTAAACGATACGGGTCTATCGGGGATCCGAGTGCCTCTGGCTCCAGCACACCACAAACCAACCCGGACGCTCCGAGGCTCAGGACAAGCCGCGCTTTTCGCTTGTGAGAATTCTTCCTGTACTTTTGGAGGGAGGGGAGGCATCCGTTCAGCGTCGTCCTTCTCTGGGAGACCGGCTGCCCAGCTGCAAGGATGGAGCTCCCGCCGGAGCTGGAGCGCGGGCAGCTCGGGGGCTGACGTCCCAGTCCGCAGCTCTGCGGCCCGGGCTCCGGCGCCGGGCTCGAGCTGGCCCCGCGGAGCCCC
>NW_004955405.1:9926738-9993945 GCF_000276665.1 Chinchilla lanigera
GTGGGGAGCTCCGGGCGGGGCGGGGCGGGGCCAGGCGAGCGACCCCGCCCACCTCGCGCGGCCTCCCGCAGGCGCCCGTGGGCTGTCGCTCGGTCACTCCGGGAGTGATGATGGGGAGAGGGGGGGAGAACATGGCACCGACACCCTGAAAAATCTGTGTTTGAAGTTTTTAAATTACTCTGTGAGCCGGGCGTGGTGACGCACCCCTGTAATCCCAGCACTTGGGAGGCTGAGGCAGGAGGATTGCTGCGAGTTCGAGACCAGCCTGGGCTACAAACAGAGTTCAACGCCAAACTAAACTGCATAGTGAGACCCTGTCTCAAAAAGACAAAAACAAACAAAAGTTACTCTGTGAGCAGGTTGTTTACCTTCTCATGATCTCCTTGCCCTCACCAGAAAGCAAGAGGGTTAGATTGTATTAGCCCTAAGAGCCGCGTCAAGCTTGGCAGCACGGACTCTGCTGGGAGGCCGGGAAGAGTATCCTCGGAGCTGAGGGCAAGGTGCTGCTGCTTGAGCTGTGTGTTGCAGTCTCATGTTCCCCTCCTTGGGTGTGAGGCCGCAGTGTGTCGGGTCATCTCAGCTGCGGGATGAACTAACATCCTACCCATCTTTTATTAAATACTGTGGACGGTGGTCCACAAACCTGCAGAACGTGGATGGAAGTGGTTTGTTCTTTGGCGAGGTCTTAGGACAGAGCCAGCTTTTCCTGCACCAGAAACAGCCCTGGCTAGAGGACCTCTGTCTAAAAATAGGGCAACTGGGGGCTAGGCTGCCCTAGCAGATGGAGAGCCTCCCGGCAGCTCTGGACAGGCTACTGATAAAGCTTTCTGCTCCCAGCTCACATTTTCACAGCTGACTCCCAGATCAAAGGGTCCTTGGGGGTGCTGACCTCACACCACATCAGGTGCTTGTTGTCAGACACTTCAGGCTGCAGTCAGACTCCAGGCCTCGCCTGGCTGCCAGACAGATTGGGAAGGGTTGGCGAGCTGTGCTGTCCTCAAAGCAGAATATCCTCCTTTCAGTGTGCATGTGTAGTTTTTCTTTTTAATGTCTCCTAAAACCTTTTCCTTCCATTATAGGTTGAAGGCAGGCAGAGCATAGCCGTGAAAGGGGTGTGTTCTGGAGCCGAACTTCTTGGGTGTAAAGCTTGCTTTTTTAAAAAATGAACAAACTTTATTTTATTGCAATTTTAAATTTATGACACAGTTGAACATAAAGTCCAGAGATGTCCTATATATCTCTTGTCCCTGCCGTCCCAAACTCACAACGATTCCATCTCTAATCTGAGTGGCAAATTTGTTAGAGTAGATGACCCTCCACTGACAAACCAGCATCTCCCGAAGGCCCAGGGCCCATGGTCAGGCTCACTGTGAGTGCTGCGCATTCTGCGGCTTTGGATAAATATGTAATGACATGGCTCCACCACTGTGAGATCATACAGAGTATTTTCATTCCCCCAAAAGCCCTCTATATTCTGCCTAGTCATCCCTCCCCATCTCCTAGTGCCTGGCCACTACTAATCTTTTCTTTACTGTCTCTGTAGTTTTGTGTTTCTTGGAATGTAGCCTTTTCAGATTGGCTTTCTTTCTTAACTTAGTAAATTATAGTTATCTATTCTCCCTGCCTTTTATTCCTTTGTATTAGTCATGTTCCTATTGCTGGGAGAAAAATACCAGACACCTGCAATTTAAAGAAAAGGTAGCCGGGTATTGTGGCATATGCCTTTAATCTCAGCATTCTGGGAGGCTGAGGCAGGAGGATCTCAAATTTGAGCCCAGCCCCGGCAATTAAGGAACTTAGTGAGACTTTGTCTCAAAATAAAAATAAAAATAAAAAAGGACTGGGGATGTACCTCAGTGTGAAAGCCCTGGTTCCAATCCTCAGTACTGAAAAAAAGAAAATGAAAGAAGACATTTATTTTGGGTCATGTCAGAGGGTTCAGCCTATGCATGGTCTGCTGGCTTCAAGGAAGAACAGCATGGCAGAGGAAAGCTGCTCAACCAGGGTAGCCAGGAAGCGGGGAGAGAGGGGAGGGAGGTGCTGGGGACAGAATTCACTCTTCCAGGTCACGTCCTTAGTGAACCCTCCAGCCACCCCCCCCCCACAGCACAGTGAGCTGCGAATGGATCAATGGGTGAATCCACTGTTGAGTACAGCACTCCGCGACCCCATCATGTTCTCAAAGCCCCACCTCTGAACGCGTGAGACCCGGGGGGACATTTAGATCTGAACCGCAGCATCTTGTCAAAGTGAGAAACTCGTGCTAACTGTACAGGTGAGTGATCTCCCTCCGACGGCTCCGTACACGCACACAGGATGACTGGTCTGAGCCTGCCTTCCCGGTCCCCTCTCTCCACCCTGATGCCCTTCTCTTTTCCTCTCGGTCCTCTTCTACTTTCAGACTCCTTTTTTTTTTTTTTTTTTTTTCTTTTCTACATATGAGAGAAAACATGTGATACTTCTCTTTTTGCTGTTGTTGCTTTTGATTTTTGAGACAAGGTCTTGCTGCATAGTAGTTCAGGCTGGCCTTGAACTTGCTGGCTTCAAATTTGTGATACTCCTGCCTCAGCCTCTGGGGTTTTGAGATTGCAGATGTATACCACCATACCATGCTGATACTGGTCCTTTTGTGTCCAGCTTCTTTCTTTCTTTTCTTTTTTCTTTTTTTTTTTTGCCTTTTTGAGACAGGATCTCACTATGTAGCTCAGGCTGGCCTTGAACTCACTTTGTAGCCCAGGCTGGCCTCGAACTTGCAATGATCCTCCTGCCTCAACCTCCCAAGTGCTGGGATGATAAGTGTGTACCACCACGCCTAGCTGTGTCTAGTTTATTTCCCCCTTTTCTTTTCATGCTTAGTAGCTGATTTCCTATTAGCACTGAATGAGATTCCAGTGCCTGGATGCACCAGTTATTTATCCGTTCATCACTCAAAGACATCTTAGTTGCTTCCAGATTTCGGCAGTTATAAATAAAGCTGCTATGAACACCCGTTTGCAGGTTTTTGTGTGGATGTAAATAGCAATGAGTATGATTGCAGGTAGTAAGGATCAGGTAGTAAGAGTATGTCTGCTTTTCTAAGAAACTGCCAAGCCATCTTCCAGAGTGACTGAGCTAGTTCGCATCCCTACCCGCAGTGAACGAGAGTGCCTGTTCCATGTCTTTACCAAAATTTAGTGTTGTGGGTGTTTGGATTCTCGGGCCTGTTTTGCTGCTTCTTACCTTTTGATGACCAGAGGAAATCACTAACCCTCCCTGTCTTCTTTTCCTACTTTGTGATATGTATCACACAGCAGCCTTATTGGGCTGATGTAAGGAATAAGCAGAGTAATTCGTGCAAGGTATAAACAACAGGGCTGGTATGTGATAGGCATTTGCTCTGATGTTTGAGTTAGATTGCATTTCTGTTCCAAGAACCACCTGGCATTCTTGAGCACGGAATGATATTCAGGTTGGGGGATGGATCCTACAAAGTTATTCTTAATAACTGGCCCCGTGCCATTGATAACGGGGGACTTCATGTGGTCTCATTTGAATACCACTACTGGCCACGCAGCAGACGCCAGCCTCGCATTCCATTGTCGGGTGGAAAGTCAGTAGGTAGCCCGTGGAACGGGAGGCTCCAGGACCCTGTTGCAGCACCAGAGCTGGCCGCAGCCCGGGTGTTTACACTCTGCGGTGTTACTTGTACCATCCGTCCTGTCCTGTGATTTGGGGAAATGGCTCAGGGAAGCGGGGAGAGGTGGGAGCAGCGGGCACGGCGGTCTTCCTGTTCCCTGGGGCTTGCAGGGTCCTGGCATTGGACGTTCCCGGTGACTGAGTATTGGCCTCCAGCTGCTGGCTGTGCAGAGAGCTGCTCCACACCTTCACCAGCCCCCGCTGAACCGTCACGACCTGCTCCACACTCGCCAGAATGTCCACTCGACCCTGTGCAGCTCTGCGAGGCCTGAGTGATTATCACTCCTCATTTTTCGTGGAGGAACCAGGTGGGTGAGGCTAGGTAGGCCCAGCCTCAGAGCGGGTATGTGGCAGAATGGGGAGTCTGTCTGACTCTGCAGGCCACGCCCCAGAGGGCTGCCTGGAGCAGGCAGTGTCTTAGGACTGAGACAGGGCCAGAGGCTGCTGGTACGGTGGAACAGCAGGGAATGAAAAAGAGCTATGGAGAGGGCTGCCATCCCTGTGGCATCCAGAGCAAAACCCCATAAGCTAGGACCATGGGCCCTGGGACTCCCAGGCTGAGCCCGAGCCAGGCTCTGTGGTAATCTTTGCTGGATGCGAGTCAGCCACAGTCTGCAGTAGTTCCCTCTGGGACACCTGCCTGAGTACAGTGCATGTGGACAGGCCTGTGACCTGTCCTGAGGTCTTAAGTCCATGCACAAGTCTCCATGGCAACCTGTGTCTGGGCAGCGCACTAGGGCAGCTGAGACCTGGCAGAGACAACCGGTGGACTCTCAGTCACACTGCGCCGATGTCCATGGAAAGACCTGCTGCCTTGAAAAGCAAATCTGTGGAGAACATGATTACGAGTAAAGTGCTTGAAGGAAAGACATCTTTAAGACTATCATTCAATGAAGAAGTGTTTTATATATATATATATATATTTTGTTTTTTTGAGATAGGGTCTCGCTCTGCAGTTCAGGCTGGTTTTGAGCTCACTTTGTAGCCCAGGCGGGTCTCAAACTCATGATCCTCCTGCCTCAGCCTTCCAAGTGCTGAGATTTCAGGTATGTACCACCAAACCAGGCTAAGAAGTCATATTATATGTTGATTACAATTATGAAAAAATAGAGAAGGGAGAAAAAAGTTTGAAAAGAAGAATATTAAAATGCTACTAGTGGTTTTGATAATGGAGTCAATTATTTTTCTTCCTAATTTTTCTAGAACATGTAGCATGTTTACTTGTACAGTAAAAACATTTTTTATTTGCCTATGTTAAGGATTGACCTACATCCCTGGCATTTTAAAAAAAGTTATTTATTTAGTCTTTTTGAGACAGTCTCACTATCCTGTTCTGGCTGGCCTTGAACACACTTATGTAGCCCAGGCTGGCTTTGAACTTGCAAGGATCCTCCTGCCTCAGCCTCCCCAGTGCTGGGATTATAAGCGTGCGCCACCACGCCCCGCCTGGCATTTTAAAATTTTAGAGCAGGGTCTCACTAAATTGCTAAATGGCTCAGGGAGAGTTCAGCGATCATCACTGGTGTAATGACCACCAGAGGGCACCCCGGCCCTGGGAGGCCCCCGTTCTGTGGGACACCGCCGTTCAAGTGTAGCCCGGGGTGAAGAGAAAGCAGAGATGCCCTTGCCGGCTGCTCTGTACGTCTCCACCCTGTACCAAGAACGAAATCACATTTCGAGCTGGAAGCGGCTGCCCTTCTCTAGCACAGGCAGAAGCTGCCGGGTCACTGCCAGGAATTTGCATGCGGCTCACACGGAACCCGCCGATGGCAAGGCGGGTGCGCGTTTTCCCTGCAGGGCAGGCGCAGGGCTCCTCGGGCGGGCGGGAGGGGAAGGGAGCGGAGCCCCAGATCTCCGCGGGGTGGGAGGCGCCCAGGCCACCCGAGGTCGGGTTCCATCCCTGCTCGGGCAGGCCGCGTGGAAGGAGGCAGATCCGGCCTGGCTGAGCTCCTGGGCAAGTTCACACGGCCGCGTCCTCCTCTGAGGTGCTGACTCCGCGATCTCTGCCCAGCCCCGAGCTCCAGACTCGCCCGCCTTCTGCTTGTCTTTTGACTTCTCTACTTGCGTGGGGTTTAATACATCCAAAACGAAACTTGCTCTTCCTTTCCAGAAACCCCCCAAGTAAGGTGTTGCTATGTTCATCTCAGAAAACAGAACCGCCAACCATCCAGTCACTTGAAGGAAACGGGCGCTAACCTCGACTCCTCCTTTCCCTCACCCCCACATCCGGCCCGGCCCGGCTCTGCACTGCGCCCTACCCGCCCGCCCCCCGCCACTGCCACCCCTCGGTCCGAGCCCCGGTCAGCCGTCCACTCCCTCCTCACACAGCCCGCGGAGCGGCCCACTGCCGAGGCCAACCCGGCCCTAGGAACTGGCGTGGAAGCATCCGACAGCTGCACACTGCCCTGAGAATTCAGACGCCCCACTCCGGACGGTGAGACCGTGTGACCTTGCTCACACCCTGCAAGACCCTTCCCGCCGTGGTTCTTTCCTGCACCGGGCCTCAGGTCAGACGGCGCCTCCTCAGGGTCCTTCCCCGGCCTCCCCAAACCCCACCACAGCGAGGAGACCCTCATTTTGCCCCTCGTGCTCAGCGTCACGTTGCTGTTTTTTCTAGAAACCTCAGCACGCACTGAAGTTACCTCGTTTACGCTTCACCAGGCTTCCCCTGTCTTACCCAGTAGAGGGCGAATGCCACACTGATTGGGGATTGTCCTTCATCAGGGCTGCCTGTCTTGCTCGTGGAACACGTAGCACCCGTCCTTGCAAGGTGTGAGAGGGAGGCAGGGCCAGGTGATCTGTGAACACCGATGTGGTGCCGGTTTGGGCAGCAGGACGGAATCCGATCTGCCGGCTGACAGGGCCGCTGCACCCAGCTGTAGTTTACGTGTCGACGCCCCCGGCTTTCCCCGCAGCCCAGTTGCAGAGAGCCTGTTGCTTCCTGACTGTGCTTTTCCCTGACCTTTGTCAGCAAACGCTGCCATGCTAGCAGCAGGGCACAAGAGTGGAAGGCTGTCCTCAAGCCTGAGTGACATTTGCTCTGGCAAGATGGGTGAGGGTCTGCTGTGTAGCACCCAGTGGCAACGGCAGGGAGCCATTGCTTGGTTTAACAGGAGGGATCAGAAACTGCCCAAGGAACCAGTTTTCCTATTTACAGTACTGGGGATTGACCCAGGGGTCATGCAGCTTTGGCAAGTACTCTACACCTGAGCAATATCACAGGGTCTTGCAAAGTTGCATAAGTTGAACTTGAACTTGCAATCTTCATGTCTCAGGCTTCCATAGTGCTAGGTTTATAGGTGCATGCCACCATACCTGACCTTTTTATTTTGTTTTGAGACAGGGTCTAATTAAGTTGCTCGGGCTGGCTTAGAACTTAAGATCCTCCTGCCTCAGTCTTCCAAATAGCTGGAATTATAGGTACATTTTTAATATTGAGTAAATGGATCCAATGAGTGGAAAAGGATTCCCTTGCCTCAGGGCCTTTACACGCACTGTTTCCTTTATGGCAGCAATGGTGAACCTTTTAGGGACCAAGTACCCAAACTGCAACCCAAAACCCACTTGTTTATTGCAAAGTTCAGCACTACAAGGAAACATGAATAAGGTTTTCATTTAGAAACAATAACTCATACATCAACATCTTTTGTCTTAAAAACACAATAACAGAGCTTTCAATGATACACATAGCTTTTTGTTGAAAGGTGGAAGTTTGCATTGGGCATGCTTTCGCACAATTAATGTCATCTTTGCTGTTGTGTGCATGCTGATATTTTGTCAAACATTGGCTCATACTTCCTTAGTTTGAGAACAACACACGTAGTGCTCCGGTCACCTATTAGTTTGTTTCTTGTATTAGGTTTGCTATAATTGAAAACTGAAAACTGCTGCTCACAAGTAAAAGATGATCCAAGCGAAGTAAGAAATGCAATCTAAGGGCTTTCATATACTTAAAATTATTTGGTATAGAATTCCACACTTTAAGGATTTCATTTTCAGAACTACTGACTTTGCAGTCCTTTGCAATCCCTTTATACTCTGTCTCTTCTACCTTCTCAAGTGTTGCATGTAGGTCATAGATTCTTTTTTTCTTTGTGGTACTGCAGATCAGACCCAGAACCTTGTGCATGCAAACAAAAACTCTATCACTGAACCACATCCCCAGCCCATAATTTATTTTTTCAAATAGAGCTTTCTTGAAATTCCAATGGTTTCATTTCCAGATTTGGGAAACTAACCAGTATAAGCAGGAAAGAACATGTTCTTCAAATTTGGCTTTACCTGGTGAGGAAAACGCAGGGTTGTCTCTATCTTACAGAACTGTAAAATTCTCCTTTGCTGCTGCTGCAATGCTAGAAAATTTCTTGTAGATTTCCTGATGGCTTGTAGGATTATCTGCAAATGTTGTAGAATTTTCTTTTTTTTTTTGGTTTTTCTCCGGTACCGGGAACCGAACTCACGACCTTGCGCTTGCCAGGCAGGCGCTTTGCCGCTGAGCTAAATCCCCAGCCCTGTAGAATTTTCTAAATGCATTTTCAGATTTAGAAAACATTTCAGCTGTCCACTTTCAAGGTCTTTTTCAAAAACCTGCAGTTTTCTCTCAAAGGTTTTGATATCATAAAAACATCTTTTCCCAACAGCTGTTTTCCCTACACCTTGTAGTGTTTTGTTCAGTATACTGAAGTGTAGTGCAAAATCTGTAAAAAACATGAGGTTAAGCCAGGCCCTATCAGTGACATGTAGCTGTTTCTGCCTTTTTCATTCATAAACGACCTAATTTCATCCAAGCAGCCTACAAGTCTCTCCAAGACTTGTCCCCTGCTCAGCTACTAGACATTATTGTATACAAGTAAAGGATTATACTATGCCTGAATCTTATCTAGAATTGCTTGAAGCTGTGAAAAATTAAGAGCATGAGCCCTGATGTAATTCATCATTTTTGTGACATCTTTGAATGTATCATCCAAGTTTCTTCTGCTTTGCCTGGCACAGAGAGCTTCTTGATGTATAATATAATGAAGCTGGATGGCTGGATGTCTTGCTTCTTTAACTAAGAACTGTATGAAAACAGGTGTTGCCCCCACCACATAAGGTGCCCCATCACTAGTAATTGAAACCACTTCTTCTGGTCTTCTGTCTTATGACAAAAAAGCACTGATGTTACAGCATAGATATAGATATCACATCACTGTAGGTGTCTATCCCTTGTGTCCTTCTAGGCACAGACACCAGTGCACCCAGCTCTTCTCTCACAAGGTCATCAACAGCATAATGCAGAGTTACTGCTGGCCTTGCATGATTTTGTGTATCTGCACTTTCATCCAAGCACATGGAGTATTGGGCTGCCTTTTGTGAGTCAGTGGTGAGCTGCTGACTACCATTACTTGCCATGTGCAGGACTCAGTCTTTAACAGTATTTCTGCTAAGTGGCATCGCAGAGGTGCTTTGCATAATTCTGTCCTTGTTTGGGACATCATGAAAAAGGGAGTTCCTCTCAGACAACGTAGCCATTTTGATAGAATCCCCATAAGAGAGGAGCTTACCTAGTGTTTTGCTGTGCACAGTGAAATTTGAAAGCGGGCAGCTATCCAGTGATTTGTTTTAGAAAGATAGTTGTAAAAACTAAGGTACTGGGAATGATATTTCCTCAATTTCCCCTTAAGAAATTCTTTCCTTTCAGTTTCACCAAGTTTGGCAACACTTTTGTGGTTGGTGTCAAAATGCTGTCTGACCTTTGATGTGTGACACACCATTTTCACTATACAGAACACATGATGCTTGCCCATTGCAGTCAGTCACTCCGGATGACTCTGTCAAGGCCCCTTGAGATGATCCTTCACTGTCTGTTTTTAGTTTTTTTTTTTTCCTGTAGTCATTTTTTGGTATTCAAGACTTGTAGTCTACAAAAACATAAAATAAAAAATGAAACACCCAGTACAAATCTATCCCTATATCAAAAATAGCTAACACTATTAGTTAATACCAAAGAATTAGATACCCCTTGAATCAACAATCTACGGCAGAGATTCTCAGCTGGGGCCCCTCTTGAATTTGCTGACTACCAGCACAAGGGGCAGTGTTCCACTGACCACCGGCTTTTGGTCTGCTCTGAAAAAGGTATCTGAGTGCATTTCCTACCTTGTAGGGGCTTCTGCTAAGCATATATGTGTTTGGGACATCATGAAAAAGGGACTTAATTGCAGACAACATGGCCATTTTGATAAAATCCCCATGAGACAGGGGATTACCATGTTTTGCTCTTTTTTTTTTTTTTTTTTTCCTTCCAGTACCAGGAATCGAACTAATGACCTTGCACTTGCCAGGCAGGCGCTGTGCTGCTGAGCTAAATCCCTAGTCCCTGCTCTTAGTTTTATACATTCTTCACAAACCAGGGAGACAGCACAGCATTAAAAGAATCTCAATCTCTTAATTAGAACATCTCTTTGCCAAGTCTTGTATATTACATTTCAATTTTTCATAAGACACTCAAAGCTAAAATCTTGTTAATAAAAGTGAATATATTAAAGCTCACAGCCAGTGTATATCCTTGATGGCAGATTCACTGGCCATTGAAATGGCCAGGTGAGTCACAGCTAATGAGTCGTGGCTGGTGACATTATCCCCTGGCGCTGCTACTCCTTTCCCAGCATGCACAGGGGCCCTGTGTGTGCTGTTATCAAATGGTGGCTACTAGGACAGTGCTGGGGTAACTTGGCTTACGTGCCAGTGGAGGGGGCTATGTGCTTCCTGCATCATGGGTGTCATAAGTTTGCCACCACTGCCCTCATTCACTCTCCCTCACATATCACATAGCTTGTTCTCCAACCTTCATATGGTTGCTCAGTTGTAGGCTTCTCGGTGAGGTCTTCCTCCATTACTTTTTTTTTTTTTTAATTTTAAAGAGTAAAAGAAGAATAACATAATAATAGAGGACTCTTACCAAGTTACAGACAAAGTGGTAGGAAATTATCAATGGTTATTGTTTTACATATTGTTATCTACAAGATAGTTTCTCAGGAAAACAAATAGACAGATAATAGTGAGTTACAGACAAAAGAGGTAGGAGATTATCAATAGCTGTTGTACTATACTTTGGTATCTTCAAAGTGGCATCTAAAGAAAATAAATAGAGCTATACATGAGTGACCTATTGAATAATCATTAACTATTCTCAATGGTTGTTGTAGGAAACACTTAATAATAAACATACATCCATTTATGAAATAGGATAGGAACAATACAAACATTACAGAATTATGGATAGACTAGTAGGAAAATATCAATGGCTGCTGTAATACATGCTGGTATCTTCAAAGTTGTTTGTCAGGAAGACAGAGATATGCAAGAAGGATCTAACAAATAGTTACAGCCTAAGGGTTGTGAAAAATAGCATGTTACCTCCTCACCAGTGACTCTTGTCACTGAGGTGTGACGGCTGGAAGGAAGGCCAGGATTGAAAAGAAGGACCGAGAGACTTGCACCTGTGTCTAACAACAGGCTGTTTTCTTGTTCCTCCATAGTCATGATTACCCAGGGCTCCTCCATGGAGATGATGGTCTGGCCAGAGGGAGAAGGCAGAGTATGCCCTGGGCCCTCTCATTCCTGTTGAACTGGTAGGATGGGTCTGAGCTCTGGGGCCTCTGCTTCAGTGGGCAGACCGATCTCCAGTGGTCACCTTTGCACTCAGGGCATAGCTCATGGGGCCTCTTAGGGCAGTTCCTCTTGAGGTGGCCTGGCTTTTAACAGTGGTAGCAGATGAATGCAGTTGTTGAGTTCTTCTTGGGGCCCTGGGAATCAGACTTGGGGTCTGTTTCTCTTAGTGCTGCAGCAAAAGCAGCTGCTTTTTCTCGGTCTCTTTGTTTTTTCTCCTTGGCCTCCTCCTCTTCATTGCTATAGAATACTGAGGAGGCAATTCTTACTAACATCTCAAGTGAGCCATCTGGGGCGAAAGCCATTCTTTGTAGCTTTTTCTCTCCAGCCTCCCATCGCATTGGGGTCCCAGAACCAGTTAGTGTCCTCTCCCCAACTGTCAGCACAGGCAGCAAGAATCTTGCTGCAGACCTCTCTAGAGTTCCACCAGAGCCTGTACTGTCAGGGGAAGAATGGCTTCCAGGGGGTCTCCCCAGGTATTGCGCAAGGTCCTCCTGGTTTTACAGCTTCTGAATGGCTCTCATGACCCCAGTCCACAGAACCTCTGACTCCTCTGGCTTAGTCTGCATTCTCATGTTCTCCAAGTCCTTGTTCAGCAGCTGCTCCTGCGCTGACTCTGGACCTTTCTGGTTCTCAATGGCAAGAGCAAGAGTGACCCATTGTGTGGCATGTATTCCTGGGGTTTTTCCATGTTTGAATGATTCACACATGTCCATGGGTGGGCATCTGCAGCCGTGCATGGTGGGCCAATTGTGTCACTGTTTCTCTGTGTCATGGTAGCTCTCAATTGAGTGGCCGTGGCCAGCCTGAGGGCCGGTGCATGACAGCGCACCCCGCCCCGCAGCTTCCTGGGCACCGGAGCCCCTCCTCCTGGGTGCCTGAGAGGCTGGGGGCCGCCCTGAGGGCCAGCGCTCCCTGCCCCATGGCTTCCCGGGTGCCGGGGGCCCTCCTTCCGGGCACCTGAGAGGCACTGGGCCAGCCCCAAGACTGGTGCTCCCCGCTGCGTGGCTTCCCAGGCACCAGAGCCCCTCCTCCTGGGTGCCTTCGAGGCTGGGGGCTGGCCAGAGGGCCAGCACTCCCCTCCCTGCGGCTTCCCGAGCACTGGGGGCCCTCCTTCCAGGTGCCTCCGAGGCAGGGAGCCCCTCCATTACTTTTTTAAAAACCATGATTGCTTTGCTCTCTCTTGCTTGACCTGGTTAATTTTTCCCCCGAATATTATAACTATCTTCTAAACTATAGATTTATTAAATGCATGTACTGGGCTGGGGATGGAGTTCAGCAGCATAAGTGCTTGCCTGGCAACCCTGAGGTCATGAATTTGAATTCCGGTACCAAAAAAAAAAAAAAAAACAAAAAACCCAAAAAACAAAACATAGTGCTCAGCTATTTACAGTATTTTCAAATCATTGGGGCAGCATTAAATGCATGTACTGTCTGTCATTCCCACCTGTCCTCCGGTGGGGGTCACTATTTTCAGTATCTAGACCACTGCCTGTCATATCACATGCACCCACAGATATCTGCCAGATGAAGAAGAGCTTGGGCTTTACATGTGAGTCGTAAAGAGTGTTAGTATATGGTGATACTATCACTTTTGTGCCCTGATTCCCTTGTGCAGATGCTCCTTCACTTTCACTTTCTCTTTCTTTTTTGGGGGGCAGTTACCAGGAATCAAACTCAGGACCTTGCACTTGCCAGGAAGCCCTTGTCCCTCTGGGCTATATCCCTGGCGAGCTTGGGCTTTAGAATCTTTGGTTCTTGTGGTGGGAAAAATTTCTGGCCCAAGTCATCCTGATAAGAAACAACATTAGGCATGAAATATTATAGAAAATGAAAAATTAAAACAAACAAGACACCCCCAACCAACTAACCAAACAAAACCCCCTGAAGTTAAATACATTCCCTAGCACTACAAAATTATGTATCTCTTAGACTTAATGGAGCTACAATACTAGGTTCTTGGAGTGAAACAGTGTACTTTTAGAATGAAGTTTTTTTTTAGTGATTTATAATGTTTGTGTTTTCTGTAAATTCATATTTTGAAGCTCTAATTCCCAGTGTTTTGGTAATTGGAGATGGGGCCTTTGGGAAATGATTAGAGTTAGATGAAGGCATGAGGGTGGGGCTTTCATGCTAAAGTTAGTGCCCTTCTAGAAAAACAAACAGGAGAATTCTGTCTAGCACATGAGGACACAGCTAGGTGGAGGCTGTCCATCAGTCAGTGGTCCCTCACCAGACATCAAATCTTCCAGCATCTTGATTTCAGACATTCCAGTCCCCAGGACTGTGAGAAATGAATTTCTGTTTATAAGTCCCCTAGTCTATTTTTTGTTATAGCAGTCTGAATTGATGTAGACAGTAGTGTAATATTATAGGACAGGATTAAGACTTCCTCAAATTGTAGCGGTAACTGAAGTGCACTAGACTGTTGGAGGCAGAGGTGTGTTTTCTGATGACTGCTCTCAGCTGACTCTCCCAGGCCAGCTATGTTTTCAGCCCAGAGCCTGAGTCTTCATCTGTAACAGGAAGGGTACAGACGAAACATACTTTCAATCCCTTAGTCAATGCTAATATTGTGTAATCCATTCATTCCGTGTGCAAGATGATGTGGAATTGCTCAGATCTTTTCTCATCCAACATCCATCTCTTTGTTTATTTACCAAATGCTCTCATTCTTGAAGCAGAATAAATTCTACCATCTGGAGCCACTGCTCAGGACTCATACCTTAGTGGAGAATAATTCATTTCCATCCTCAGGCCTTTTATTTTCCTCTTTTTAATTCACCTCTCCTATAATCTAGAGTTGTATGAAAATAAATGTTAAAGCTGGGCATGGTGGCACAGGCCTGCAATCCTAGCACTCAGGAGACTGAGTTCCTATGATGAAATTCCAGAATCTATTGTGATTTTAATTAAGGAACCAGCTAACATGTTGTAACAGAGAGATCCCAAACTACAGCACTCAAACAAGATAGTGACATTCTCATGCTATAGTCTACATGCAAGCCATGGATAAGATCCAGGGCACATAGGTGGCTCTGTCCTTTTCAGCACAGGCCTTCCCAGACTGCTCCGGTCACCCTATATCCTAGTTGGCAGGCACAGGGAAAGGGAGTGAGCAGATTTTGCTCACATTCCATCCCCCAAATTTAGTCACTTCACCACCCCTGGGGGGATGCTGGGGACAGTTAGTAAGCCTTGCTACAGGTTTCCAATAGCCAAGGCTGCAGAATCACATCGTACGGAAATCCTACAGTTCTTCAGTACAACAACAAACAAACAAAACAAAAGAGGCTGATACTCCCAAGATACCATTCATGTAGCTGAGGAGATAGCTCAGCGGCACAGTGCCTGCCTGGCAAACATCAGGTTTGAGTTCGATTCCCAGTACAAAAAACAAATAAACAAACACCCCCCCGCCAGAAAAAAAAAAAAAAAACCCAAGATACCATTCATGTATGAACTAAATACTTCAGCATCTATCCTGCCCCAGGCAGGGGTCTAGCTTCCGGGAACGACAGGACCCCATGGAGCAGGCATGAGCCTGGGTATCGTGAGCTACGTGAGCAGAAGCTGAGTGAGTATCTGCGGCAAGGGGGGATTTACACTGCTTTCCTCTGCGTGCTGGTGGGAGCCAAAACCAAGCCAAGCTGAACCAACCAAAGCAAACCAAAACGAACCAGAAGGAAGAGTATCGTACGTGCTTCTGGGTACACATTTGAGACAGATTGTTGCGAAGTTATGATCAGGATGATGAAGGGACTTAAGATGATGGTGTAAAGAACAATTTGGTTCTTGCTTTGGCAAGGTTCATTCTTAATAAAAGATATCCCTGGGTGTGTGTGTGTGTGTGTGTGTGTGTGTGTGTGTCCTGCGCAGGAGTTTGAGGTCCTGAGTGTGCAGAATGATGAAATTCTTAGGTGGAATGAGACTGTGGAAAGGCCTTCCAAGTACACTCAATGCCGCCTTGGAAGGGCTGAATTGTCTTCCGCTGGATGATGTTTGACAAGGTTATTATAGATATTGTAGGGAGAATTCCATCACACAGTGAGACATTTAACTAGACAACACCAAAATTTCTTTCCTCATTGTTCTGAGAGCTGGTTGATCGAGGACACAGAGACCCGACGTGAAAGCATTCACTGTCACTAGCCGGAGCCAGTGGATGCCAGCAGCTCCGCAGTCTATTCCTTGCTGTCTGGCAAACAAACAGCTCTCCATTCTGCAGTTTCCCATTGATTTGAGAACACAGGACCTGCTGGAGTGGAGGGGTCCCGCGTGTGGTGAAGGTTGAAGCTCCCTACCTCTGTGCAGACTGCTGCAGTGGACCAGCACCGACAGTGTCACCTTCCCTGTTGCCTATCTCAGGTCCTAAATTATAGGCCAGAGACTGGAAAGACATAAGAGGTCATTTTAACTCACAGCTTCATGCTAAATCGACAAAGAAAAAGGAAAAACCTGCTCCTCACTCCTTTCCTATATGCTGAAGATCATCAATCAAGGCCTCATCACATTCTGCTTCCAGAACCAGCCAATCAGCAAGCACCAAAACTTTTCTTTGCAGACTAATTTACCCCTGAACTTTGCCTGCTTCATGGTGTCCTGCCCCACTTATTTAAAGCTGGTGTGGGTTCAATATAAACAATAATTTATGTTTTTCCACCCAGAAATTACATTGTGAAACACCTGGGGCCCTTAGGTCCCATAGACATTTTCTAGCTGCCATTTGACCATGTTGCTAGTGGCTCAGGGAATCTGTCCTAGAACTGGTCCTTTCACCATTTGGCTAGCATCCACAGGCACTCAATAAGCCCTTTATTTCAGGGACCACCTAGTCTTAAAAGTCTGATTGAACACTCCTTGATCTGACTAAGGTGCCAGCCATGTCTGGGAGGGAGATTTGTGTCACCTCCCTCATCTTTGACTCGTTTTTGTTGGGTCATTTCCCCCTACTGACACACCCCTCAGTGACCCAGGTCTTGAGTTCTCTCTTTGGTAAGTAATCTATTTGGAAGGATTTTAAATGTTGACAAAATTTTTCTTTTCCTTTTTTCCTTTTGCTTCATGGATGTGAGGCAAATGCTGTGCTACTGAGCTATTTTTATTTTGAGCAGTGTTGTCATGCTGACCTCAAACTCATGATCCTCCTGTCTCACCTTCTCAACTAGCTACAATTATGGTTATCTTAGTTACTTTTCACACTGTTGAGACAAAATCTCTGACGTTCAAAGTTAAAGAAGTAAAGCTTTATTTCAGCTCACAGTTTGCAGAGGTTTCAGTCCATAGTCAGCTGATTCCAAGGCAGGGAAGCGTTGAAGTGGAGCATGGGGAGAAATTGTGATGGCTGAGGAGAAACAGTCCATGGCAGGGCAGGCAGGAAGCAGCAAGCCTGATTTTTTTGTGCCTTTATATATTGATTGGTGCCACCCATACCCAGGGTGTGGGGCTTCCTTATTCAGTAAACCCATTCAGCCACACCCAGAACTATGCTAACCCACCTAGGAGACTAATCTGGATATCATGCACCCTGAATCCATATTCACACACCCTAGATCCTGCCACCTCTGAAAAGCCCCACCTATGAGTGCTTGAGTCTTTGTAGGGGGGCATTTAGATATAAGCCATAACAGCAGGCATATGCTATTATGTCTGGCATGTTTTCAGAAATAACTAACGTGTGCATGCTTGGAGTGTTCTTAGTCCTAACTGTATGAACCCCTTGGTTGTTATTCAGAATTTAAGCAAGGGACAGGGCATCTGTGGCACTGGGGGTACTGAGTGGGTCTGTCTTGGTTACTTTTCTCTCGTTGCTGAGACAAAATACCCAACGTCCAAAATTAAGGAAGGAAAGGTTTATTTAGCTTACAGTTTGTGGAGGTTTCAGTCCATACTTGGCTGGCTCTGAGGCAGAAAGTAGCAAGCCAACAAGAGCAAAGCGGGGACTGGCAGCCGAACCGCAAAGCAGCCAGAGCAAACCGGAGGAATGGCTGCAAGCAGCCTCTTTCCCTGCCTTACATTGTAAACAGTCTACCCCCACCTAAGGGGCGTGTAGCTCTCACATAATCTCCATGCCCTCCTCTTCCACAGGCTCAGGATGTATACAAAGTAAGCACCCTGGCTTCCTGCTGAGTCACTTAGCCAAACCTCTAGACTCCCCAAGTTGACACAATGTATCAACCATAACACTCCACCCCTTGTCAACTTGGCAACCAGACACATTTCTTTAAACCAGTTTCCAGGTACAAAGACATGCTATTACATTAGAACCATAACATTTTGCCCCCCAAAGACTCATGCACATCCCTTTATGCAAAAGGCATTTAGTCCATCTGCAAAAGTTGCCAAAGTCCTAACAGTTTCAGCACTGCTGACGAGTCCAAGTCCCAAGTCTCCTCCTAGATGTAAGGCAAACTCTTAGCTGTGAGACCCTGTACAAATGAAAAGTTAAACACTCCCAACATTCAATGGGACAAAATAAGCAGTACCATTCCAAAAGGTACAAACAGGGGGATACAGAGCATTGGGACCAAACCAAGTCCAAAATCCAGCAGGGCTAACATTATGTCCTGTAATTCCACATGCAGCATCTGAAGCAACTTGTGGCACATTGTGAGCTCCAAAGGGCTTGCATGAGTCCACCCCTGTGGCACTTCTGGTGGTTACAGCTTCCATGGCTTCTCTCTTAGGCCCACTTTGCTCCCTCCTTGCAGCTTTTCTCAGCTGATCCACGGTCCTGGCTTTTCTAAACTTCTGAGGTCTCCAGGGCACCTTTTGCTTCACACTCACAGCCTCACACATTGCCCTCTCAGGGGCACACTGCCTGGCCTCCCAGGCCTTCTGAAATCTGGGTGGAAGCCTCTTAAACCTCAGAACTCGTGCATTCGCCATGCACCTAAAGCCAGGGCCATGGGGATGATGCCAAGGTCTGCTGCCACCTGGTGCAGTAGCCAAGCTTTCCTCTCTCTTGGCCACAGGTGTCAAGTGCCTGGATCGCTGGGCACTCTGAATCCAATTCTGAGGAACAAATTTTCTATGCTGCCGCCATTCTGGAACCTGCTGCGGCCGCTGCCGCCATTCTGGAACATGGCGCTCAGCAGCTTTCTTCTCAAGACAAGGTCTGTCACCTTTGCAGTTTTGAGGCTCCAAAGGGTGGAGACTTGCTGCTTCCTGTGATGCCCTCAGGCCATCTTTTCTATTCTGTTCCTTCTCAGCAACAGAGATCTCCTCAGCCTGATCTTTGTAGTACACAGCATTACTGGAGCTTCCTTTCTGGCCAAACTCACAACATTTTAAATCATCCTGCTGGGCTCTTTGCTCTTGATTTTCAATATAAATCTGGCTAAAAGCCCCCAACAATAGCCATGCCACTTCCCCAACATTTGACTGCCTTGAAATTTCTTTTGCCAGATTAACCAGTCCACTGCCGCCCTTAATCTCAGTCTTAGGCAAAGTCTCTGGATGTGAGCAAAATGCAGACAAACTTTCTGCAAAGCCATAACACACATTGTCTGGAGTCCAACGACCAATGCAGTCCTTCTTCCCAGCAAAAACCTCCTGAACTTGGTCTTTACCGGCACGATTTTTGTTGGCCTTCAGGGTTTCTGAGCTCTGACCAGAATCTCCCAGACAGAACAGCCGAAGCTGTTCTAGCGCTTCTCTTTCAGGCGACATCTCTGAACCTTTCCGAACACTTCCCACAAGCCATTTCCAAAGGCTCTTGAACCACATGGTCAGGTGTGGTCACAGCAACAACCCTACTCCTCTGGTACCAAATTCTGTCTTGGTTACTTTTCTCTCGTTGCTGAGACAAAATACCCAACGTCCAAAATTAAGGAAGGAAAGGTTTATTTAGCTTACAGTTTGTGGAGGTTTCAGTCCATACTTGGCTGGCTCTGAGGCAGAAAGTAGCAAGCCAACAAGAGCAAATTGGGGACTGGCAGCCGAACCGCAAAGCAGCCAGAGCAAACCGGAGGAATGGCAGCAAGCAGCCTCTTTCCCTGCCTTACATTGTAAACAGGCTACCCCCACCTAAGGGGCGTGTAGCTCTCACATAATCTCCATGCCCTCCTCTTCCACAGGCTCAGGATGTATACAAAGTAAGCACCCTGGCTTCCTGCTGAGTCACTTAGCCAAACCTCTAGACTCCCCAAATTGACACAATGTATCAACCATAACAGGGTCTGAGGGGTCACTTGGGATACTGCTATTTTTTACCCCTTCCTCTCTTCTCCCTTTACTTTATGCTTCCTGCCTTTGCTTTTCCTGGTATCACCTTAGACTCAAGGACATAAGACTCTTGTCCCTAAAGAGGTCCTTCCCCTTCACCAATTCCCTCTGTTCTTCAGAGCTTTTTCTTCATAGCTTCTCATGTGCAAGATCCTCCCTGTGCTTGGGACAGCTGGGAGGGGTGCTGGCTGTCCCATCTGTGCATGCGCCTGACGAGGCTCTGGGTCCAGGAGGGCTCACTGCCTGGTGACCAGAGCACTCCTAGGACTGGTTCATTTGTTTGGTTTCCCTGTGTGAGATTGGGCCACCAGAGAAAGGTGCTGGGGCTGATTTGGGCTGTCTGAAACTGTTCACATAGATGGGCTGCTACACACCCTAGGGCGGCCCTGTCTACTCCAGTCCTGTCTACCTGAATCCCAAGTCTGCTACCCAAGGGACACTGTCAAGTGCCTAAGTGCCTTTGAGGACCTTTTTCACCTTGAGCGATGAACATGATTCACCTTTGATTTCAGCTGGATTTACCTGCAGGGTTGCCCCGGGGCTTTCTGAAGCTCAACACCAAAATGCTGCTACCTGGAGGCTGACTGGAGCTGGCTCTTGAGAAATCCACCACCCCCTCCTCCAATTTTTTGTCTCCCAGCCTTTGCCTCTGCCAGGTGGCGGTTACCGCGCTGCTTTGTCAAATCAGCCCAAAGGAAGAAATTAAAGAAATTATGTATGGAGCTCTTTGACTCCACAAAACAGTCCTTTTTACACTTTCAGGGAAGAAGCTGCAAAATTTCTCAAGTCTTATTTTGGCACAAAGGTTAGGCCCATTTCATTAATATATAGCTGGTTAATAATTATTGAGCCACAGCTTCACATCAGACCCTGTGTTGATTGCTTTATATCCGTAATTGAATTTAATATTGAAAACAACACAATGAAGAAAGTCCTGACATCAATGCCATCTTGCACTTGATAAAGTTGAGGCTAAGGGATGTCAGTTTACCTGCCCCATGGTCTCACAGTTAGTCAGCATCTGAGCCTGAATGGAACACAGTGCCTTGGCTCTTAGCCACCAAACTGTTTGATAATATGATTGTATAAAGTTACAGCTGACATTTGCTAAGTGTTTACTATGTGACATTTACAATGTGCTGTAAATTTTGTGTGTGTTAATTCATATAATACGCAGAATAGGCCAGGTGTGGTGGTGTAAGCCTGTAATCCCAACACTCGGGAGGCTGAGGCAGGAGGATCATTGCGAGTTCAAGGCCAGCCTGGGCTACAAAGTGAGTTGAGGACCAGCCTGAACTGCATGGTGAGACCTTGTCTCAAAAAAGACAAACAAAACAAAACAAAACAAAACAAAATAACCCACAATAATAAGCACTGTTAAGTAATATGTCATAAATAGTGACAGGTCTAGGACATGAACTCACATAATCTGAGCCCAAAGCTCACATTCTTACCCTTTATGTTCAAAGACCTGTCTTTTTAACAAAGGTTGACTAGGCCATGCTTGAAGTTTATTTTATGCATAAATCAGTAAGTAAAACAAAGAGCTCCCCTTGCCTTCTCCCCCTGGAATACTGTGGATGACTGAAGATGCTGAGTTTCTTACGGCACCTTGATCATCAGCAGTACGCCCCGCTGAAAAACACACAGAAAGGTGCGTGTTTGGTACCCGGTTGGCAGTGTGTAGCATGTGGAGATCTCCACACAGCCTGTTGTGAGCGCTTTTGGATCTGAATGGACTATGAGGGGTGGAACTGTGTATAAGCAGGTTTCATGTTCTAGATGCCACTCACAACTCTGGAGAGCTCTGAAACTTAGCAGTCATGTTTGTATCTGAATTTTACTGGGTTTAGTTGGGGAATCAACAGAGCGCATTATGCAGAAAGATGGCATCGATTCCCCTTGTCTCAAGTAATGGAAGCTGGGCAGCTGCAGAGAGCTGCCCTGGAGGCCAGGGCCCAGGCCCCATGGGCTGCGATTAGATGGCGGACACAGAGGGTCATCTCCAGTCTGAGGAGGGCTTTCTTTTTTTTTTTTTTTTTTTAATTTTCCCATACCGGAAATCGAACTCATGACCTTGTGCCTGCCAGGCAGGCGCTGTGCTGCTGAGCTAAATCCCCAGCTCCCCAAGGGGGGCTCTCTGTGCTTTGCTCTTAAACTACCTTCGGGCACTTCCCATGTATCTCTGAGTCCCTCTGAGTCTCTCTGGACTATGTTCTGAGGAAAGTGATATTGAACTTCATGTTGGCTACACAAAACCATTGCTCAACAAGGAGAGAGCCTCAGAACATAGTTTTTTGTATTTGGATTTTCTTCTTACATCCAGTCTTTTATCAACTTTCGCTTCCTTACACCTTTTAGAAACTTAATTTCCCAAGCAGGAATGGCTTCCATCTTCTTTCCAGCCATCTCTTCCTCACAACCAACAGAGTTTATCAACTCTCTCTTAAAATGTTATTTTAGTAGCACATGTTTGCCGGACATGACGATTATGTTCCTTATGTGGAGTTGGTACGTGTACGGAACACTTCAATTTCTTTTTTCATGCTTTCCCTCTCTTTCCTTCCTTCCCTCCATCTCTTTATCTTTTTCCAATTTGTAAGATTTCTGTTTCCCAGTTTCCTATTAACTACCTAGGTTTTACTCTTTAATTTATTCATACTTTGGGTTTCTTGTCTCATGTGTCTGATTCATGTCACCCAGTATTATGGTCTTGGCTGTTTCTTCTGCCACTGTGACTGGCTCTGCCTCTTCTTCAGGACAATGAAGCTGGATTTAGAAATTCCCTCCATTTCATCTCCCCTGTTACTCAGTGCTGTGTGTTGGTTTTGCTCTGGAGCTGACAGATGGTCCTGAGGCTGATGAATGGGAATAGCAGGAGGGCTCCTGGCTGCCTCGGCACAAGGCGAGAGTCTACCAGCCTCCCAGGTACTGTGAACAGCAGGGGGGCTGCGTTAACCTGAGTGAAGGGGTCTCTGCAGTGAAAGTGACACAGCAATGACATGCTGTTCCTGGGCCATGCAGGACCTGACATCTGTGTAAGGCCTGCTGCCAGTGTGTCCGGTCAGTCAGGGCTGTTCAGTCCCGAGTCTTGGATGAGTCACACTATCATCAAGCCTGGGAGAATCCTAGCGTGTAGCTTTCACTTAGTGAGGTGTGTTAGCAGAGAGAGCAGTGAGGTTTACTGTGTCTGAGTTCTCAGTGGCCCGGGACTACTGGAACCGACAGTAACAAGTGGAAATATGATCTGAGGCCTTCCAGTTCTGCATTTTCTTATTCCCTTCCTCTTTCCACTCTCATGGAACCTGGAGGCTGGTCTCTCCATGGAGCTTGGGATACTTCAGTGAAATGTCTCTGAGGGCCACTGGACAACTCTCTTAGCTGCTTTTCTCTCATTGCTGGGACAAAATACCTGACACCCAGAATTAAGGAAGGAAAAGTGTATTCAGTTCACAGTTTGTAGTGGTTTCAGTCCTTACTTGGCTGGTTCCAAGGCAGAGTGGCACATGGCAGAGGGTAACAGTTCATGGTGGTAGAAAATAGCAAAAGCAACAGGAGCAAAAAGAGGGGGAACAAACTTCTTTTCCTCCTTAATATTGTAAGCAGACTACCCCCACCCAGAGGGATGTAGCACTCATATAATCTCCCTGCCCTCCTCTTGCACAGGCTCAGGATGAATACAAAGTAAGGACCCTGGCCCCCTGCTGAGTCACATAATTAACCTTCTAAACTTCTCAGATTGATACAGTGAACAGCATCCTCCACCGGTAAAGGGCATATCCTTTTCACCCCAGAATATAGAACTGCTGAGTCACTCACTCAAGCCTCTGGACTCCTCAAGTTGATACTACGTATCAACCATAACAACAAATGAGCAAGGAAGCCTGGCATAGGACAATAGGACGATAGAGAGAGGTGGAGATAATGGTAAATTGGGGGATGTTGGCCAAAAAATAATTATCTGGCTGAGGATGTAGTTCAGTAGTAGAGCACTTGCTAAACATGCCTGAGGCCCCAAATTTCATTCTTAGTACTGAAAAAAAATCATCTGAAAATTAGATAATCAGATTCATACTTCCAGCTACCAGTTTCTCACTGCAGACCAAAACTGTATATCTATGTTTCAGACTGCTAGGTAAAGGAATTTATTAGTAAACATTATTTTGCTTAGCTAAAAGCAAAACAACAACAAAAACAAAATAAAAAACAAACAGACCAACCAGACAAATAAAAAGCCAGATTCAGTAAAATTCCTTTAAGTGCACCTACCTTCACAGAACATCATACTTCCGGGATGGCTCAGGACAAACCCTCCCTGGTTAAGATGGACTTTACGCAGTGGTTAGGCCTTAAAGTCAGAACCTAGGAGAAACTTGGTAGAGTGGAAATTACCACTGAGACTCTCTTTAGGAAGATACCATTGGGTAAAAATTAAGTGCAAATGAATTGCAGAGGTTTTTCAGTTGAGCAGCACATGTTGGCTTGTGTTTTGGAGGCAAGTTGTGTGGAAAATTCTAGTGTTCCTTTAAACATTAGAATCCCCTCGTAACACTTTGGAATTGAGGCTGATGAGCAAGACTTGTGCCTTCCTGCGCCTGCCCTTTGCTCCAAAGAGAGTTCCCTGCAGAGAAGGGTGGACTTGGGCATGGCCTTTCCTTCACACTCGTGTCCAGGGCTTCTCTTTCCTTTACAAGCTCCCATGGTTAAATTCACACGGGGCATGAAGCGCTTCACATGGTTTTAGTGCTCTGAAGGATGGTCCCCATATTGAAAACCCTTACATGTGCACAAGAAGAAGGAATTAGATGGATTCACAGGATTTCTTCAGGCACCCAAGCCAGCTTTGAGTAATGATGAGACAATCTTTCAGGTTGCTGCCAGGGAAGGAAGGGATCATGAGGAGAACAGATTTAATGGTGGGAAAAGGACTTAAGGAGAAATGGGCTCTAGGGCTGGGCCATTCTTCAGGGAAACAATATATTTGCTCAAGGGTTTATGTGAAGACTTGATTTTGAATCCCAAGTCTGTTATTAGCTCTGTGACACAGTATTCAATTTTACTTTCTGGAATCATGGCTTTCTTATCTGTCAAATGGGCACAGTGACATGTGATAATCAATGGCTAGTACTTACTGTAGGACCTGGCACATAATAGGTGTTCAGTAAATGCTAGTTTTGCTAGATTTAACCACACCTGGAAGGGTGAAGGTCAGTGTTGAAGGTTGAGCATTGATAATGATTGACCACTAATCTGTTACAGTTTGCAAATAGAAATTTCTCTTCTATCCTATCTTAGTTGGTAATTTTTTTGAATGAAGTGTGAAATGGCAGAATCAGCAATGTGCCTAAGAAACCTCGGTTTTTTTTTTTTTTGGTTTTTTTGGTTTTTCTCTGGTACCGGGAACCGAACTCACGACCTTGCGCTTGCCAGGCAGGCGCTTTTGCCGCTGAGCTAAATCCCCAGCCCCGAAACCTCGGTTTAAATCCCAGATTGAAATCTTCACTGTTGTGTAACTCTTAGCAAGTTATTTAACTTCTCTCTTCCCCCTACGTATTAGGAAATAGTCCTTCACGGATATTGTGAAGACCTGTTGAAATGATAAATTTAAGGTACTGGGCACATTGCAAGTACTCAATAAGTGTTAGTTCTCCTACCCCCACTTTGTATTTTTTTCTGCCACTTGGGTCCATTGTCTCAGTAATCTTCGTAAGAGTCTCTTTCTTCTTCTCTCTGTACAGAATTTCCAGAGATGGTATTGGAACCAGCATTTGAGAGGGACTAGTTCCATCACTGATTTGTTTATTAATTACCTACGTATTTATTTTTCTGTGTGTGTGGGCAGGGGCCATGCTAATTTCTGAATCATTCCATTTTTAGTTGTGTGGGTGTTGCCAAAGCAAGCTGTAACACCTCTGCTTAGAAATGAGCAATATGGACTCCAGAGTGCTGGAGTAACTTGGTGGAGACCACACAACTAAGTTTGTGGTCACATTAGACTGAGATGTCCAGGTTTCTTTGGATCCAGACCTAATTTGGTTTTATTTATTTACTCCCATTCTTCAACATTAATTCATCTACGTTTTGTTTTTGAGATGGATCTGGCGCCGTTCTAAGCACTGGGGGTGCACTGGATGAGAGCGGTTTCATCCCAGTGGGAGGGGCATTGCTGTTGCCAAAACCAGGTAGGCCTGTGGCCCATTCCCACTAATGCCCCGTTCCCACTAATGGATTATCCCACTTACCTCTCACCAGCTAAGCCTTCTTCCCTGCAGAGTACCAGAAGGAACACAGCCTCTGATTTGGGGCCAGGGGAACAAAATTATGTTGGAAGCAGGTGAATAAAGGCACCATTCAGAAGTTTATCCCCCAAATCCATCTTAGTGGGGAGCAAAAAGACTGATTATTTGAAAGCTGTCTTTCTTTTTTTGAGACAAGGTCTTGCTATGTAGTTTAGGCTGGCCTTGAACTCTTATCTAGCCCAGGCTGGCCTCAGACTTGCAGTAATCCTCCTGCCTCAGCCTGCTGAGTGCTGGGATTACAGGTGTGCATTCCCATGCCCGGTTAAATGTTCTCTAGTCTTGAAAAGGGCTTTCCCCTTGGAAAGGGTCCAGTGACCATGTGGATGAATAATGAGCTTATTATTAGTATCAAGGAGGCTGCCTCTTTCAGAAAGTTTTGTTCTAGAGAAATGAAGGCGAGAAGAGACTAGCTGTCTTCTGAACCCATCTATAACTGTCTTCTGGATGGCAGCTGATTTCCAAGGACATGGTCAACAGCGGCAATAAACACTTGATTCACCCATCTTGGCGCACAGCCTGTAACAGGGCGTAATGACGGACTGTGGGAAAGCCTCGCTCACCAGGCAGACCTCGGCCAGCAAAAACTCAGCCAGCAGAACCGTGATGCAGGCCTTTTGGGGCAACATCTCGGCCTTTGCTGATCCAAGGGCCTAAATGCGGCTGCCTCGTGGACTCTGTGTCTCTACAACTGATCCTGCCTTCTTCTGAGTGTTAAAGGATCTTAAAGTCTCCGTGTAACACTATCTCCGTTTCTCATTCAGTAAGAGCTCCTCATGCATCAGGCTTTGCTCGTCAGCTTAGTGTCAGTCTGATAAAAGAAATGGCTTATTTTTAGTGGGCTTTTGCATAGATGTACGCAGCTAGGTCATGGAAGGGAGAAAGTTATCGGGCCTGGGGCAGCAAGAGGGGGCTGTTTTCAGTGAGGAGGAGCCAGAGCTTTATGACGCTAAGGCTTGTTTTTCTTCCATTAACACCACTTGGTTTCATCTTTCTCAGAGGCTATTTTATTTCCTATCAGTGTATGTGATTTACATGAAATAGGTGGAACCTATAAACTGGTCACTTAGGGTCATTTAGTAAGACATGTTTGGGGGAAACCATCACATTTTATGGGGAAAAATAGAACATTGCCAAGGCAATACAACAAAATATGCAAGTAAATACCATGACATAGGGATGTGGAAGATTCCTTATCCAAAACTTCAAAAGTGTAGGTAGTAATTTTTTTTGTTGATGTTCTTCTGAGACAGAGTCCTGCTATATAGTCCAAGTTGGCTTCAAACTCACAGCAATACTCCTGCCTCAGCCTCTTGAGTGCTGGAATTACAGCGTGCACCACTATGCCTGGCCACAAGGTAATAAACTGCTGAACTTGATTACATAAAATTAAGGAGGTTTATGCAATAAACGGTATCTCAGACACTCAATAGACTCACAAAAGATTAGAAAAGACCATTGCAATGTCTAAAACCAGCAGAATGCTTAGCAGTTCCTGGCCCTTGCCCACCAGAGGCCACTAACACCCCAGTGTGACAACTAAAAATGTTTCCAGACATCACCAAATGGGTCCAGCATGCAAAATCATGTCCTGTTGGGCACTGGCCCAGAAACAGCACCCAGGAAACACGAGAATTTCTGCACAAAAATCTATTCTAGAAACGTTCCTATGTGTTTTCAAGATACAAGATACAAAATTTCCTTTGCTGACTCTGCTAGGCAAATGTCTAAAACTAGAAGCCCAGAGAAGATGGCTTCAGGTAACCATGTGGCCAAATGTACCTGTGGCAAAAGGAGTATTTGGGCTTATTTTCTGAATTAATTTAAAAACAGAACAAAGCCAACACTTCATCCCTCCCGTGTAAGCTAGTTGAGTATTTGGGTAAATGTGGTATTCAGGTCCCTGTTTTGTAGAGAATTTGTTTTGTTGTCTATTTGCCATGGTCAGGGAGTCTCTGACTGCGGAGGTGCTTAAGGGAGAGTTGAGAGCTGAGTGAGTGGTTGTTGGTTTTGTGTCTCCCAAGCTTTGTGTAGGTGTTGCAATCCTTCTTCTGGGTCTTGTAAGATTTACAGTTAGGGAACAATTCTGTGTTCATGAACTGGGCCTTTCAACTCAATGGCCATATCAGTGGAAAAGACTGTCATAAAAACGAGGGGTCAAAGAACTGAGCAAAACAAACACGGGCAAAAGGGTTGGGGAGCTACCTGCTAATTCCGATAAGACAAAATGAGAAACTCTTTGGTTATTTCTTTCAACAGCACAGATCATTAGAAAACGTTTGTTGTTGATCATGTGTGATTCTGACAAGAGAAGGGCAGTTCTAACTTGCTCTTGCTTAGGAGCTTTACATTTGTAAGTATTTCTAATTAGCTGATATAGGACCAAGTTTAGGGATATTAAATGCCCTGGGGTTCCCTTTATTTTTTTGGTATCGAGAATCGAACTCATGACCTTGCGCTTGCCAGGCAGGCCCTTGTGCCGCTGACCTATATCCCCGGCTGCCCTGGGGTACTCTAACCTTGAACCAAGGGTTCTAAATCTTCTAGATTTATAGTGGAAAAAACACACAATTAATTTTTTCTGGTTCTACCTTTTAATTGTGGGGATTGATACACACAGTGGGTCAGGGGATTAGTTAATTCACCCATTGCCATGGTGATGAGGCCTGGGGTACTGTGGGGAGTAGGAATGATGAAAAATGCCAGAGAGAAGAAAGATATGAAAGTTGTGAAGAAAGAAGGGCAAAGAGAAAGACAAGAAAAATAAATTGGAGGCTTAATGCTAAGAATGTTAGAAGAAAAGCTTTGTGAATGAAAGTGGTTAGAATCCCAGGGCACAAGGGGCCCAGATGAACAAACTACCACAGGGAGAGGAGAAGTTCATGGTGAATCCACAGGAGCATCAATCTCATCATGCCTGTTATACGCATGGTGAGGCCTGGGGCCCCGGCCTTTTCACATGCATCCTCTAAAATGCCTCTTGGTGGCCTAGTGAAACGATCCAGAAAAGGCCCATTTTACAGATGGAAATATGAAATCCAGGGGACAGTTCCTTGTTCAGGTCTCTAAAGCTATCCCAGAGAGAATCCACGTGTCATTTTTTGCAGTACTTATTCCATAACTGCCTCCCTGGGCTTGCCAGCCCCTCAGACAACAGATTTCATGGTAATCAGGTTTCTGAGAAACTGTTAAAGACTGAAACAATTTGTTGGGAGAAGAAGTAAGACAGAGAGGAAAAAAACTGAAGAAGGAAGGGTGTGTGAGTCTTTTCTTTTTCTTTTATTCTCTTTTGGCTGTGCTGGGGATGGGAGCCAAGACCTCACACATATTACACAAGCACTGAGCTACACTCCCAGGCCCTAAGTGAGTATTTTCTTTACACTAATGGCAAATTTTACATTTCTTTGTTCCATTTAAAATAAGTTTACTGCAGCTTAACAGAACAAGGCTGAAACCAGGCCTACAGTGGTGGAAGTGATGAGCCAAGAGGTAGATGGAATAATGAAAGAAAAGACGGGGAGAAGAGCTGTCTTCGTTTTAGCGGGAGCCAATCATTGCTGCATAGCTGGGCAGAAGTTAGTGGCTCTTACATTGCTGAATTTGAACCCCAGCATCAGGCAGAGTTACCCTGGGAGATCAGGGAAAGAAGGCAACAAACAGGGCATGGCCTCGGCCTGTGCTCTGCCTCGCAGATCACACAATGCAGAGAGAAGCTGAGCCTATTGACTGGCCAAGGCCACACGACCAAGTCGCCAGGCCACGGACCATCATCCACGTGGGAGAAAGTTCCAGAGCCCAGGAAAACAGGGCTAGGCAGGCTATGAAAATCAGGCACGTGAGAAGAAATCCTCTTGTTTTTGCTACTTTGGTCTGTACTGGTAAAAACTCATTTTCGAATGAGTAGAGAATTTCTTCATCTGCACCGAGTAATTGCTGGCTTGAATTTATAGCGAATTTCCACCAGATGGGCTCATAGAACAAATCATAATTCAGTTTTCAGTGCAAGGAGCAAATGAGAGGCCATTCTGAATTTTGAAGAAATATGGTAGAAATCGGTTCTCTGGACAAAGGGGCACAAGGGATGGATGGAAGCAGAAATAAATGAACACGCGCCTATCCTTTCACAAGATGTGTTATTCACTTCCAGATAATTTATCTCATTAGATTTAGGAATGCAAATTGATCATATTTCCAAAGTAGCCAAGTCGAAATGTACTTGAATAGGAGCAATAAATAGAGTTGAAGAAAGCGATTGGAGGGATTTAAGTTGAAACACACTAGAAAATTGCACAAAGAGGTTGGTGACTGGGAGAAGGTTATGGTTCTGGCCTTTTAGAAGCATTCTGTTGGGGCCCTCTCCTATCATGCACATGTAATCCTTTGGGGATAGTTAGGAACTAACACTACTGACCAACACAGAGAACCATCAGTGGATAGCATTTCTAATATTTCCTTTCAGTCCTTTGAGAAAAGCCAGTTAAAGTGTCCTTGCTCTCATAGGTCGGGAGGCCCATTGAGATTCAAAGTCTTACGAACATGGACTGATTATGACACTATATCTCAGGAGGAGCCAGGTAAGGGACAGGAGGATCCTGCCAACTTTCTGCTGTCATGAAATATGAAGAGGGTACAGCTGTGCCTCAAAGTTGAAGCACCACTCTCCCCCTGTAAATGCACGAAAGATGTAGGCAGGACTGAGTGAGGTCTCTAAAGCTGGGCATGAGCCTGTGACTTGGGTATGACTTCCTTGGAGTATTCTCCAGAATCCTGAGAAAACTGCCAGCAGATTCAGGGTCTTACAGATAGTTTGGAGCAGTGGGGAAGATCAGTGGTTAAGAGTGTGGGTTCTTGAGCTAGATGAGTCTGGTCATGTGATTTTAGATAAATTCCTTCTTTAAAACTTCCATTTTCTTCATTTTTAAAATGAGATAAAAGGAAGCTGGGTGTGGTGGTGCATATCTGTAACCCTAGAACTTGGGAGGCTGAGGCAGGAGGATCATGAATGCAAGGCCAGCCTGGGCTGCATAGTGAGTTCTAGGCCAGCCTGAAGTGAGACCTTGTCTCAAAAAAGGGGTGGGGGGCAATATTAGTATATGACTGTCATAGGATTCCTATAGGATCAGTGAGATCATCTTTTATTTTACATGCTGCTGCCTGGAACATTGTGAGCACTCAATGAATGATCGCTACAAGGGTTATTTTATTTCTTAAGCCATATATAGCCAAGTTTCATCAGAGGGCAAATAGAGTGGTGCTTATAAAGAAAGGCCTTATAGACTTAGGAGCTCACAATAAATAACCACTCTAAGAGCCCTTGGAAGGAGTTAGTCAAAACCCAGTCCCCATTATGCAGGCCTGGACCCTGTCTCTAATAGTCTATTTCATTCCAAGCAACCTGATAGACACAATAGCTGGTCCCATGTTGTGACACAATTGAGATTTCTGTGTAAGAGTTCAAAATAAGCCGATTTAAACCATGTTACCCTTTGGTTCCATAGCATTCAGTTGGGCAAGCTTCGTATCCTCTTAGCCTCAGTCTTCTCCAGTGTCCAAGTGCTGGGGCAGAATCGGAGTGCACCAGCAACGGTTCTGAGAGCGGCAGATACAACTAGCCTGGCCCCCTGGGAGGCTGGGTGTGTGTGAGGTTGTATTTGTTGACCTGTTTGGCGACCCTGTGGGATGCTTTGCCAATGCCTCCTATGTGGAACCCCATGGTGAGAAGCAGGCAACAGGCCAGGCCAGGAAACATAACATGGGAGGTGAGACAGACAGAAGTAACTAGAGACTAAGCCAGACTGCAGAGAAGGAAAGGGAAAAAACAGAGAACAAAGACAGAGGAGAGAAAAATGAACACTTGAAAGTGAAAGTGAAATTGAAAAGAAATGGAATTCTCTGAGCTGATGAAGCTTAAGAATTGAGAAATGATAATAATAGTTATAAAAGTACAGTGAGATGGTTAGAAAGCCTTGAAGAATTATAAGTAGAAAAGGGTCTTTGGGGCATTGTGTTATCCATCTTCTATATAATTAAAGAAGAAAGGAAAAAGTAAAATAAAAAAGGAAGATATAGAGAATCCTTGTGTTTGGGCCTTTGTGTCTAGGGGATTAGGTTATGACCGATGAGGCCCTTTCCATAACTAATCATCTATGAATTTACACGTCAGATTTATGATTTATTTATGTAAGATTCCTTATCTGGTTAAGATACTTCGTTGTGGTGTATATAACTTCCATGAAAGCCACATTATTATGGATGATGTAAATGTATCTGATTTCAAAGTTTTCAAAAAGTTAAGATCATAATGCCCTTTGAATTTTGAAGTGGCTTATACAGTGGGATCATTTTTTTCAAAAAGCTAACCAGACTCCAGGGGTGGTCTGGGATTAATGCTGAGCCTTTGGAAAAGTGGAATCTGGGCTAGAACCGGGTCCGAGAGCTTTGTGGTGTTCCTTTGGGGGATTCCTCCGTTTGTTCATTGTTAAAGTCTATGATATCCGTCTCCTTGGTGTCCAGGTTTTCCATTAAGTACAGTATATCAGGAGAGACCTGAGAGCCAGCCCCACTGCTGACTACACTGGGCTCTGAGGATGTTTGCGTTTCAAGTAAGAGAGGGAGCCCAGGGCTCACGCGGTCGGGACTTAGATTTCCCGGGGAGGTGTGGCTGGACTGCTGAAACGCTGGGAGGCTCCACCTTTTCAGGAATCTGTCGTCGTCCGGCCCTTCCTCAAACTTCAACATATTTGTCTCAGTACTGGCTGAAGCAGTGTGGAGAGTAAGGTTCCTAGGAGGTGTCCCCTCCTCTGAGGGGGACAGGAGTAATCCTCCGGGGTCCTCCTGCTGCTCCGTCCTGCTTGGCTGAACCCCAGTAAACTCAAAGCTAGTGATGGAGGTGGTGGAGTCGTGGTGATGGCCATCGGATGAGGGCTCTGGTGCTTCAGCCGCTGTGATCAATACCTCAGGGACCTGGGGCATTTTGGTGGGGGAGGCCCTCACGCTGGATGGTGGGGTCAGGCTCTGGAGGGTGCTTGTCCTGCTGGTCTCCCTGATTGTGGATAGTTCTCCCGTGCTGGAGTGCAGTTTGGGGCTGCCCTCCGGGGAACAGGACTGGCTATGGGAGGCTCTGGGGGGGCTTCTGGAGGGCACGTGCAGCAGATCCCGGGTTGGGCTGATGGAGAAGAGCATGGAGCTGTCGCTGGCCTGCCTCCTGAAGCTCCTCCTGGGGCTGGTGGGGTGCTCGTGGGTACTCAGGAACCTCTTGACTCTTCTGATCACGGAGTGCCGATGGCCGTGCTTCTGATAGTCCCACATCCAGTCCTCACCGGGGAAGTTGGACTCAGACAGCCTGAAACACATAATGACAAAAAGACAGGAAGGGCAGCCTCGGGTAGGGGGCCGATTCTGGTGCACAGACTCCAAGTGAAGCGATGAGTTTCGTATTTTTGCTTTACAGATTTTGAAAGGGAGGTGAGGGGATTTAACTTGAGACACTTTAGTAGTGGTTTTCAAGCTTTTTGGTCTCAGGATCCTTCTAAATTCTTAACAATTATTGTGTACCTCAAAGGTATCTATTTATTTGGGTTACATCTATTGTTGCTTACTACATTTGTAATGATAACAAGAATTTTAAAACACAAGAATGTTACACACATGTTCCATTAACGGTTAAGTGATGAGGTCGTCACATATCTGCTGGCCTCTGGAATATTCTGTTGTACATTCACTCTCTCTTATCTGTGGGACAAACAGTCCATGCCCACAGTGGATGCCTGAAACCACAGATGATGCCAAGCCATGTGCAGGAAGGCCTTTTCTATCTTAACTGTTGGTCACACACTGACCGTAACTTTTGCAGTTTCAATTGTGACAGCAAAACTAGTGTGGTTTTCTTCTCCACAATTTCATGGGTGGAAGATTCACTCTTATGGTAGATCTTCGCAACTCCAGCATTGGAAGTGCTTTACAGCTTCCCTTTGACAGATCTGAATTGTCACCATTACTACTGCTGTGCTCTGGGGAAGTTATTAAGTACAACAAAGGTTACTCGAGGACAAGTACTGTGATACTGGGACAGTTAATCTGATAACCGAGTTGTCTGCTAAGTGACTAAAGGAGAGATGGTGTACACAGTTCAGATACACTAGACAAAGGGATGCTTCACGTTATACATAAGATAGAGCATGATGGTTTGAGATTTCATTCACTATTCACAATGGAATGCAATTTAATGGCAACAAATTGCTTGTGTCTGGAAACTTTCATTTAATATTTTTGGATTATAAAAGAAAAAAGCTTTGGATTGTGGTTGACTGTGGATAACTGAGACCTTGGAAAGCGAAGCAGTGGCTAAAGCGAATTTCTGTGCACTTACAAAAGAATGGGAAGAGGCAACAGCTTCGTGTTAATATGAAAATAATGCCAGGCGTGGTGGCGCACGCCTGTAATCCCAGCACTCAGGAGGCTGAGGCAGGAGGATCGTTGTGAGTTCAAGACCAGCCTGGGCTACAAAGTGAACTCAAGGCCAGCCTGACCTGCATACTGAGACCCTGTCTCAAAAAAAAAAAGAAAAAGAAAATAGTTTTGACCTTGAGGAATCTCTAAACGGGTCCTTGAGTACCTAGGTGTCTGCAGTTCATATTTCTGAGGACTTCAGGTCTTCACGGAGTTTGAAGAACTTCTTAAAGCCTTGCCTTTAAACAGTAAATGCCCGTGTGGCTCTGGGAGCACCAGTAATTTGAGCACCAGTGATTTGAGAATCACTGACTTGGAGACTTGAGCATTAGAATATGAATACTGTATAAAATATGTGCTTTTTCTCCTCCATTACAGTTAAAATGAGATCTTGTTTCTCCAGGATCCATAAGCCCCCTCTCCCCAACAAACGATGGATCCTAGCTAAATTTAAGAGTGCAAATGACAGCTAACGTTCCTTTAATTATCACAACAATCATGTAAGTTAGTATTGTTATTACTATTCACACTTTACAGAGAAGGAAATTGAGAGATTGATTAGGCCTAAGTAGCCAGTGAGGGCCAAACTCCAAGTCTGATCCCAGAGCCTTTGATCTGTATTCCTCTGATGAAAGCCTGCCACACGGGGGTCAGGACATGAGCTATGGCCCAGGTCAGACGAATGAGTTAAACTGAGTCTGTTTCCAGAGCTGATTCCTGGTGAGCGCCTTGCATTTCTGTCTGTTCAGTGAGTTCAGGAGAGAGAACACATTGTGATCCGGCTCCCTGGTGAGTGAGTCTGATGAATTGGCTATGGTTAAAAATTTCCTATTGAATTTTAACGTGTAAAAAATAAAATAAATCATCCTACCATATTTAATCTCCTTTAAGGCTGAAATAAAATGAGTAACACACGTAGCCATAAGACTGGCTGGTGGTACAGTCTTGCCTCAGATTGCAGGGTTGTCTCACATTTCTGAGGACTTACGATCTTCATGGGGTTTGAAGAACTTCTTAAAGCCTTGCCTTTAAACAATCAATGCCTGTGCCTGCTCTGGGAGCAGCAGTAATCACACATCCCAACCCAGCACGGTACTGATAAACATGGTGACAGGATGCTTCGTGCCAGGCACATTTTACGTGACATACAGAGAAGAGGTGGTACAGTACATTGTAGGTGTAACCAGAAAGGGCAAAGAGCTAAAGAAAACGTGTTCCCGTGTTTATGAATAAGAGATGGACGACTGAGATGATTCCCTGGCTAAATGTCCCAGGTAGGGGTCCCATTACATCCTCGTGCTGCTATTCTGAAGCCCCAGCTGTGCCCTTGGCTACCAGATAGCCTTCTGACCCGTCCCCCCGCTGTGCAAAGTGAGCTTCTGTTACATGGACTTGGGAAACGCCGACTCACGCTTCAGCGGCCCCGGTGACCCTGCTGGTTGGATTTCATTAGGTCAGGTCTCCAGCCACACTTCACAGGGATCTGTTCAGCGAGCGTGGACTCCAGGGGAGGGACAGGCAGAGCTGGTCACTAAGATTGCCGCACTGGATGTGCCCTGGGCCTGAGGTTGAGCTGGCAGTCTCTCTTTATAGGACAGGCCTCTGACCTCCACTTGGGTTCTTGACTATTTATTTGAATTCCTTAACTACTTCTAAAGCACACAACCTTATAAGAATGGTACAGTCTTCTAGGAAAAAAATGTTTGTATTTTTACTTCAAAATTTTGTAGCAAAAAAATCCTCCCCTTGTGGTTCAAAAGGAAAACACTTCGCAAAGTATGTGGAGGTGTAGCGGATGCGAACATGCAGTATGGTGACAGGAATAAGCCACTGAATCACAGAACAGGAAAAGATGGACATGCTTAGGGAGCAAACTGCGAAAAGATTCACGCTTTCACTAACAGTCTTCTGACTGACACTGGGGAGATCCATGAAGGACTAATGCACCTTTTGCTTTGTTGAGACTCATGGGGTTTATCTGCTTATTCACTCAGCAAATTTACTGAACATCTATCATGAACAAATTGTTGCACTAGGAACATTATTTGTAATTTAAAAGGAACAAGAAGGCAATCTATCTATCATCTATCTGTCTATCTATCTGTCATCTATCTATCTATCTACCTATCATCTATCTATCTATCATCTATCTAATCATCTATTTATCTATCATCTATCATTAATTTTTTGAGCTGTCTTTGCCACTACAAGGGAACTGGGCAGGCGGAGAAGGGACAGAACATTTCATGTGGAAGAGGTGACTTGAGCAAACAAGGCAGCAGGAGCTAGAATGCTTGTGAGGAAGGAGAAGCACTCGAGTTGGCATCAAACATCCAGGACAGTGTCAGGCACAGGCTGCGAAGATATTTTGGAGTGTTATGAAGAGCCTGGTCCCACATAGAAGGATTTGGACTGCACTGTACAGGCACTGGGCAGCCATGGCTGGTCTTGGAGAATAGAGGCATAGCCAGGGTTGCCTGGTCTTGCTGGTAGAGCTCAAGCTGGAAATGCTACATGAAAAATAACACTGATGAATGCTTAGAATAAGAAACATGATTTGAAAACTTTCCCACTTTTAGCCTGAAATTGGGTGACCTGAAGAACATTTTATTTTTTACGCATTTCATGATGAAAGGTGTCCTCCAGGTCTTTATTCCATGAAGGAGCAATAGTAGAATGCTTCAGCATGTTGGACTAAATGACCTTTCTTCTACGGAAAGTGCTTCCATGGAAAACTTCATTGCTAACACACAATGCCCATCGCCTTCTTTCTCTAAAAGTCATGGTTTCCAGTATATCTATGTTCTCACGATGAGGAAAATTGTGGTTTAAGAACAAAATGGTCTAAACTTTAGAGCATACAGAATAGAATACATTAAAAAAGGCTTCGTTTCCTAACTGGGTGGCTTTGCATTTTAGATTCTTTTATGCTTTCTGTTCCTCTTTTTTTTGATTTTTAAAATGTATTCTTAGTGTAATGTTAGGATAATTCTACAGCCCAAAATGTCACTTGGACAGTTCTAGTAGGAACGCTACATGACCGAACATAAGCACCCTCATTATATTACTGTACATTAGAGATGGTCAGCTGAAATAGTGAGGTTTTATATTTTAAAAGTCATTTGGACTGAGCTACACAGGTAATTAGAGATAGGAGGACATTCACGGAAAATGCTACACAGCCGTCAGTTTCCCGAGATGGAATTGGAGAACTGTTTCTGATGTGGGACAAATGATTCATTTTGAGAGCTTGCTGAGCAGGGACTGCTGCTGCTCAGGCTGACACTAACTAGCTGTGTGACCTTGGGAGACTCACATGACCTTTCTGCGACTTAGCACTGCTCCTGGCAAACTAGTGATAATAATACTTCATCTGCTTTCCAGGTTGTTCTGGTGCGTGAAGGGGATAATACAAGCCAAAAAGCTTTGAAGAGTGGACGATCTAACAAGGGCTCTGTCAATGACTGGCAAAGTTTCAGGAGTGGTTTCCAAACCATGATGGACTCCTTGTAGGGCTGGATGGAATGGTAGTATCTACCTAAAGGTTGCTGCCTTTTCTCCTTTAAGAGTGTCCTTTAGAAATGTGACTGCACCTTGGAGCTGCCACCAAACAGTTGAAACTTTATAAAGGATGACTTCGGGTCCATTTACTGCCAAGAGTGGGGTACTGGGGCAACAGAGAGGAATGCAGCAGAAGCTGGGTCATTTGAGGGAAGGAAGATAGGGCTGACTCAGTGGTGGACTATGGAGTCAGGACTGTCCTGACCTTACCTTGCCTCTCAGTGCTGATATATTTTTCTGTGCCATTGCCAGAAATTACCAACCCTGTTGTATATACTTATTGCCTAATGTAAGTCATCAATACAGAAATACAGGACACAGGGGATGAGAACGGTTGTGCCAGATGTTGGGCTGTTTTTGAAAGGGAACAGGAGAGTGGAAGAAGGAGAAAGAAAGGCTATGTCAGCCAGTCAAGCTTATTGCTTATAGCTCAGTCTGGAAGAAAGGAGAGCCCGAGTTATTCCTCCCCAGCAGATAGATGTCTGGATTAGCATTATTTTTGCCCCTAATGTAAACAAAAAACCAAACCCCTAACATTTCAAAATATTTATGAAGCACTACAAAACTATCAACCTCCCTTGCCAAGGACGGACATGTGAGGGAGTGAGCAGCGGAGGTCTCCGGGCTGCAGAGGGTGCGGAACGCTGACCCCGCCCCTCAACAAGGGAGACGCGGGAGAACAGACGCTGAAGGTGTCGTGGGCTTCCACACTGTAAGGGGCGCAACTGGTATGGAAAGACCTAAATAGCCCTGATGACTTGAAAGATATTATGCATCTCTTTAAAAGCAAGCTTTTTACCTTTTCACTAGTGTCATTAGGTAAACACAGAGCTTCAAAGAGATTAAAAGAGAAAACTGAACGCTTGCTTTTCTTTTTCTGTTCCACTTTTGAAGTGATATTTTGACAATTTAAATTCTGATAAATTCAAATAAGAAGAGGTCATTTTAAGAGAACTGAAATGAGGAACTTACAGAAATGGTATTTAATATGATCACACATCAGATTTACTGGTTAGTTGCTAATGTACTGAGTGTTGGGGGCCTACCTTGCAGGGAGCCAGTAATTTGCCTGCGAGTCTATCAGGGCGGGGATGTGCAAAGCAGAATGTACTCTTCAAACCCATTAGAGGTGAATGTTGTTATTTTTAACCTTCTGCACTGCAGAACTGCTGTCAAAAGTGTAGCCAAGGATTTATAAAATGGGCAAGGTAACCCTCATGCTGAGCTGGGAGGAATGGGGCTGAGAGATAGGAGAAAATCCAGTGGACAGAAACTGTATCCTCCCAGCCTCACCTCTCCTCCCTTTCTGGACAGTTTTAAGCTAGCAGAGGATCCTGGGAGGTACACTTAGGCCAGAAAGCTGTGCTTAGAACTGGTGACCTTCCCACCACCTCTCTGTTGCCTGTCATAGTTTAGACCAAGGATTACGGCAAATCTGATTTAAGAAGTGGACTATCGAGCCTTTAAGGAGGCATATCTGTCTTCATGCTGTCACCTTGGTTATGCTGTGCTGGCCTCCACTGTTTGATGCAAGAAAACCAAAAGCCAAAAGTGGAGATTCACATAACCCTCATCCTCTTAATATCGTTCTATTCTAGAGCAGTTTTGTTAGAAAGGGAGATTAAGCATATACACAAGAGGAGGAAATGGAGCACCATTGGGGGCCTTATATCAGCATATGAATGAATCCCTATGTTCTAAAATTATGAATTTAATGCAGTCATCTCCTTGTGAGGTTTTGTGTCCCTTTCCTTTCTGCAGCATTAAGGGAAAAATCAATGTTCCAAGAATACATTTTTATTGAAGTTTTATTGAAGTGTCAGTCTGGAAGTATATTTAATCAAAATGTAAGGTCTTTGCTTGCTGCAATATGTGTTTTCATATATTTTAACTAGTGTCACTTCGTAGGCAATGCTAAATGTTTTGTGCACATTGAGTATGTATATGTATAATTGCAAAAATAATTGTATTATCTAAGTGTATATATATATATATATATAAAGTTACCATTTCCAAAAATGTGACTGTAGTTTCACAGACCAAATAAATCTTACATAGATTTCTTGCCTCCTCTCCTCTTTCCCCTCAGAAAAGACTTAGCTGGAAAACCCAGCCTGTAAAACCTCCCCTCATCTGCCCCTCACTCTTCTCCAGACTCATTTCTTGCCTCTTCTTCTTTGCACATCAAATTCTTCCTTTGAATTTACAGCATTTATCATTCCTTTCCATCTCTGCACACACTGGCCTGCAAGGTTCCCTCTACCGACTCTCCCACTCCCACCCGTGTGCCAGCTCCTACCCTCATCAGTAAAGATGAACGCACGCTCCCGCCTCCAGGAGGCCTTCCGTGATCCACCAGGCTGGGTGCTCCTGCAAGACCCGGAGGAGTTCTCTACTGCTGCGCTATCACATTGTATTATAATTTGTCTCCTCATTATGTATGAGAGCCTAAGTGCTATTTAAAATTTTTTTTTTAAATTTCCCATGCCTATGTCTAGTATCTGGCATGAAACCACATAGTAGAACTCTGACAAAAAAAAAAAAAACAAACAAACCTTTAAATTTGTGCTTAAGAGTTTAAAAAAGGGAGAAGCAATAACTTGGTTTCGATGTGTACATATAGCGAGTACACAGAGAACAGGGCCATGTTTTGAACAAAGCTCCTCATACTGAGAACAAAGGGATCTCCCTCCTATTTGAATGAGAATAGTGTGCTGGACGTGGAGTCACTTCTGACTGTGCAGATTCCAAGGCAGAGCAATTTCTCCGGTGCCCTTGGGTAGTACTTATGCTCAGTTTTTGTAGGGCATGTATTGCCTGGTTGTTAGAATTTCTGGGTCATGGAATTGTGACTACAAATCTGAAATCTTGATATGAAAAGATAATAAAATTTGATTTCTGAATTAAATATTCTGGGAATCCACACAGAATAAAAATAAACAGATAAGAAAATTAAAAATTTACTCCCCCAAGAAAGGATTTTTATGCTCATCAAGCAAGGACACATGAACTAGCCGTGGGTAATCAAAATATTGTGTCTCCCTGTCAGAAGTGATTAGTTTAGGAATGGCTGTTAGCCAAGCCCAGCCAGTCATAGCAAATTTAGCACTTCAGTTTTACGAGTTGGACAGAGGCGTGCCTTTTCCCCAGGGTTTGCTGAAAGGTGCGCTCTGAGCCTGGAGCAGCTGGCTGCCACCCTGCGCTTTGCCCTCGGGAAGGGAGAGGCTGCCTGCAAGCTGCAGCACAGGGCAGAAGCACCGAAGCCAGAGAGATGGGGCAAATAGTGGCTTAGTCGG
The DNA here is from genome assembly GCF_000276665.1 of Chinchilla lanigera. Taxonomy (NCBI): domain Eukaryota; kingdom Metazoa; phylum Chordata; class Mammalia; order Rodentia; family Chinchillidae; genus Chinchilla; species Chinchilla lanigera. The sequence continues at coordinate 9,967,891 of NW_004955405.1, forward strand.
GTCACGTACTTTGAGCCTTTGGATCCAGCCGAGGCCAAAGCTAGGCTTATCCTCTGGGTGTGACTAACAAATACCTTTTTACTTAAGTTAGTTTGGGTTTGGTTTTCTGTCACAGGCAATCAGAAACATTTGGCTAAAAAATATAATCTTAAAAATAATCAACACTCATGATCAGCGAGGGGTTGACTTCCATGAATCTCGGCTTCCCACAGCCAGGGCTCTTGCGAATGATTTTCCATGGAGTGGGAGGCAACCCTTTCACGGCCTTCATTCACTCAGAAAATCAAGGGCAAGCAAGCGCTTGCCTAATTGTTTCTTTGATCAGTTGGTTCTAGCAGAATCCAGCTAGACTTTTTGCAAAAATCTCCACAGACTCTGGCTTTGGCCTAGGCCTCTTCCTGCCGTACTGGCAAATGGCCTGTTGTGTACAGTGAAACTCCCTGACAGCCAACAAGTATTTGCTGCAGGTTTCAAGGGTCATATCTCCTGATTTTCTCTTAGTTGCTGTATTTCTTGTTCCAAACTCCCAGGGTTAGTTTAATATAAAAAAGAACTTAGATTTCTTTAATCTTCCTGTGCCTTGGTTTAAAATCCACAAATAAAAGACCTGCCTAGCTGATAATATATAATAATGCTTTTTAGTTATACTTAGAGTGTTTTTATGTTTACAATCTCATTTGATCTTCCTAATACTCTTTTGGTGTAGGTATTGCCCGTGAGATCTTTAAAATCCTTAATTCTATGTTTCTGTGTTTACAAATAGAGGAAACATGTTTAATACTTTCTGAAGAACATGAGCATTTAAAAGGAGTGATCAAAGTATATGGTGAGTGATTAAGTGAAAAAAATTATTACAGTAAGAGACACACTGCCATTAACCCATAAAATACTCCCTCTTGCTTAGAATACACTTATCCCTTATTCTTACTTCTTTCCAGCAGTCTGGAAGTCCTCTTTTGTGAATGTATTTGCTATTTTCTTTTTTTCGGTACTGGGAATCGAACTCAGGGCCTCACGCTTGCCAGGCAGGCGCTGCACCGCTGAGCTACATCCCCAGCCCCTTGTGAATGTATTTATAAGTTATAAAAAATATGGAAAGTGGCAGAAGGTAGACTCATAAAAACATTAAAATGTGTTCTCATCCACCTTATGCACCACATCTGGCACCATATGATTTCCAGCTTTTCATGGTCAAAATGACCACGACATGTAAAAATATTTAAATAAATTCAGGACATTGACGCAGCTATGACAGCCTATCTAGGACACTCATGAAAAAGAACTTCCAGAACTGCTTCAGAAAGAGGTAAGAATGATAAATATGTTTAAAGAGAGGGCAAATATTTTGAGGGAGATTAATGGCAATGTGTCTTGTACTGCAATATATTTTAAAAAATACTTTAAACATTGTATTTTTTGATCACATCTTGTATGTAAGAATCTGCAAAATTGTGATGACTAGAACAATTTGTAGAGGAAGATAAAACTCTCAAGCTGCCTCCCAATAATTTTAGCCATTAGGCAAAAGCAACTGAATGAACTTTAGAACTAGAACATACAAAGTCGAAGTAGAACCGTCGCAGTGATTCCCTGACTCTGTCAGTGGCTCTAGTCTCCTTTCTTTTACAAGTTAGACTTTCATAATCTGCATTAATCAGCAGTGTAAGTTTGGGGAAGAATAAAACATGTTTAATTACCTAAAAACAAACTCAGAAAAAAATATTAAGCCTCAAAACTGAAAAGATTTCTAGATGTCCTTGAAGCTCTGCTATCGCAGACAGAGTTACCAACGCTGAGAAGTACGAAGAACAAGAAGTTGGTATTCACAGAGATGGAGCAGTAGGCAGGGCGCAGGATGATAAACCATCTGAGAAGAGCCCTGGATGCAGGGTCCTGTCTTGGAAGGCCAACCAGCTGCAGAAGCAAGTACTTGGAGCAGCACCATGGTAAATCAACTGGCTCCTATGTCTTTCACGTTATTTGCCACAGCTCCTGAAATTTCACTTTGTGTCACCCTTGGTTTTGGATCTCAGGAGGTATTTAGCCTCAAAGCCCCTTAGCCCATTATTTATCAGCACTGGGAGACAATAGGTAGACTTTTGCTAATAAACAGGATAGGACGAAGCTAAATATCCTGAAAACAGGGAGTCAGGAGGCAGAATCCACACAAGGTGGGGAAAGGTGGTCAAGTGACATCTGCAGGCCTCAAATTCACTCCGCAGTCTGCTTAGAGCGACCTCAGGGACAATCAGCTTTGCCACAAAAGCTGCGCAAAAACTCTGCAAAACTCTTTCCTTTTTCTACAGTTTTTTTTTGGGGGGGCGGTTGGAAGCAAGTTTATTACTTTCTAAATTTGTCTATACTCTCTTCTTTCAGTTACTCAGAAATTGTGCAATTTGCCTTCCACAAATATTCTTAAACTTCCCATGCATGTGTTTCTCCCAAATGAGCTACATTACCACGTCTAATAAAATTATTCTAGAACTGTTCATAAGTGACGTCAGGACTCGACCCATTTTTTTAAGGCTTATAGGACATAGGGACATATTGTTCTGCTAAAACCAGTGGATAGGGTCTGACTTATACCCTAACACAGTGAAAAAGTCCACCCCCAGATAAAAAGGTAGACAGTGATTATTTGCTTAATATGGAAAATTGTTTGAAAAGTACTTACCCCATTTGGATTGTTGACCCCAGAAATGAGGGTATGCAGTAATCAGCAGCCGCCAGTGTGTATGGCGGTCGAGCGGCAGAGTCATCCCAGTAGATGTCCTTCTTCATCTTAGGTAGGCTCATGTGCATTTCATCCACAGCTAAAAGAGAGACCTAAAATCATCGTCATATTGTTAGAATACTCAGATGTGATCAAAAAGAGAAGAATTTCCATTCGGCAGACAGGAGTCCGAGAGTGACAGGACGCAGTCTGAATGAGTAATTGTAGAAATAAATGCCTATCGCACACACTTGCTACAACCAGGGCTGCTGTGGAGTTGTACCTATTGTTCACTGCTCAAGAGACCTTGACAATGGTGAAAGTGGGGCTGGCGAGATGCCCACACCCCATGCATTAAGCCACACCCCCCAGTGTGGGCCTGCATCTCGCCTGGAGGCAGGTGAGGCCCCTTTTTGTTCTGTACTCACAGTTACAGTATTGTCTTAGTGGTTACCCTGACAGCAACCACTTACCCCCAGGACAGGAAGGTGAAGATTCTCATTATTTCATCCTGTTAATCCCATAAACACATTAATCACTTCTTGTATGCCCTAGTTTCTTGTTTATTTAAAAAAGCACATCATCCAATCCATACTGCTTGAATCTAGAGTGGTCTTTCCTCTTGGCTTTGACAAAGTGACACAGGAATAAGTTAATTCTTTCACACTCCAGTTTTGACAGAGTGAGTCATCAAGGCATCACCCTTACTCCCTGAAAGGCTGACGGTGTGATACACAGTGAACTGTTTGAACCTACAGCAAATGGAAGGTGAAAGCCCTGCTCAGATGTGGTACCCAGGTGGGAGTGGTGTGGGGACAGTCTTCACCAAGGGAAAATTCCCATCTGCCATGGGAAGCTCAAAGGAGTAGTGCTCTGGGGCATTTCAGGCAGATTTGAGAAAATGTCCAATGTGGCCCACACCCAGTGTCCAGCTGCTGGACATCTGATTGCTAGACTTTATGTGCTGTGAGCTTAGGAATTCACATCAGATTATATTTGGAGCCATTTTTTTTTTTTTTTTTTTTGGTTTTTTGGTTTTTCTCCGGTACCGGGAACCGAACTCACGACCTTGCGCTTGCCAGGCAGGAGCTTTTGCTGCTGAGCTAAATCCCCAGCCCCTATTTGGAGCCATTTTATGTCACATAAACCTCTGTGGGTGGCAACAGGAAACAGATAAAATAATGAGCTAAAATATTGCACTGTCCTAGAAGGAAGAGGCCAGTAAAGATAATTGAGAAAGTTAAAGAGAAAACTGACTTGAGATTCTACTTAAATTTTATGGGGACTAATATCCAGGACATGTGGGTTTTCCAAGAAGATGACAAACCTGCTACAAAGTCAACCCTCTTTCACTTGCGCTAAAAGCTCTGATGCCCACAGCCTGTACCCACAGTCTGTTCAGACTGGAAACATCACAACTAGTTTACTGCTAATGTTTGTAAAGGAGAGAAAATGTCCTCTAACCTGCAAATTTCTATCAATGCACCAGTTAGTTTCAAAATCATCGTCATCTTCTCCAAAAGGGTTGATAAGTTGCTCAGCTACCTGCAGTTGAGAACACAAAACAAATGGTCATGCTGGCAGTAAGACTAAACAGAGACTGAGGAGAACTGTTGTTTTATTCTCTTTTTTGGGTGTCGCCTTCACAGTACAAAGACTAGAGGAGGGTGTGCTGTTCTACAGACAGATACTGATTAGATACTGAGTTTGGGCTTTCACTATAAATGATGCCCAGATGCTAAGACAAAGCTAAAGAGTAAAGAAAGACTTAAGTCACAGTTCACATAAGAAAACATAAGGTGATTTTACAATGATTAGATATAACTGCTAAGTTAATGAGTCAGAGCTAGTGCGTTATCAAGCTGGAATTCGAGGCTTACTTAGTTTTATGTTAAAGGATTCAATTTTATCCAGTTTAGTTTTTCTGGGAAAGGTTTAGGTAGCTTCTTATCACACATTTGTATTTTAAAATCTTTTACACACTTTTCATATATTTGGTCAATAGTAAATGATCTTACTATGCTCTTGAATTAAATAATCTTTTTGATGAGAGCGTTTTATGTAAACTTGTTATCCTGTCATTCACTTTTTTGGATAATTTCCTTTAATTTTTATAGTCTCTGTATCTGTGTATGTGTGTGGGTGCACTTGAGTGAGTAAGAGAGTTTACATTAGATCTACAGGGAAAAAATTTTATAGATTAGATTTGTACAGAATAAGGATCATTTGAATGGTTCCCAAGTTATAGGCTCTGAGGTAATTTGGTAGAAACTATACCCACTGGCTTTTAGGATTTAAGTCAAATCCCTTAAAGCAGTTATTTTCAACCTTGGCTGTCCCTGAAAGTCATTTGGGAAGCTCTTGAAAAAACTAACAGCCAAAAACCAGACACCTGGGCCCCTTCTCAAGTGGTTCTGCTTTAATCCGTGGAAGCTGAGCCGCACATTAGTAATTAGGTAAAGGTTTCAGCAGATTTTAAAGTGTGGCCTGAGTTGCCAGCCACCGGGAGAGACAGGGACTTCTGCTTGTTCTGTGCCCTGAAGCAGTGAGCCCCAAGGGCATAGTCCTTTACTGTGAGTTGCAAAGAACTTTCTTTGTTTCTTTTTTTTTTTTTTTTTTGGCCTGGGGTTTTGCTTAAATTGAATGGGCTACAGTTGGGTCCTGAAAACCTTTTTGTTATATCTAAATTTTCACTTTTATGATCATGAATCTTATATATATTATTCTACTCTATACTCAGTTATTAAAATGACACCTACATTTGTGAATTGACAATCTCACAAAGACTGTAAAGCAAGTAACTAGTAGACTATTCAGAAAGTCAAAATGGTTCTGCCACACTTTGGAAAGATTTGTAAATACTGAACTGTCAAGCTAGAATAGCTTTTTAAAACTGAAGACACAGCTCACTGGTGTGGGAAAACTCACTTCTCTAAAATTATGCTGTCTCCTAATGGAGCTACAGCTGTGTTATACATATTTTACCTGTTAAAGTATTTTATAAAGGAAAAGGATATTAACATTTAGAAACATGCTGGAAGAAAGGACCAACAAACTATAACTAATGTTTTTGCATGTTGGCTTAGCAGCTTTTTTTTTTTTTTTTGGACTGAGCACCTTACACGGACACAAAGCAAATAATTAAAAGTTTAACACAGCTCAGAGAAGAGAGGGAAATAATTTGGGCCAACTGTGGTGATACTATTTTTCTAAAGGTAAAGTCTGCTTTTTCTTCTGGTGGGAAATGAGAGTCACTCGTCTGTCCTACTCTTTCTTGCTTTTGAGCAAAAATAATTAAGAATTACTGTCCTCTGGCTAAAAATGTTTCTGCTATTTGCAAAGGACAGACCTTTAGTCTTTGGAGTATAATTTAAGATGCCAACATACTTTTTTTCCTAATGAAGATTCAAACCGATGAAAGAAAGGGCTTCTGAAACAAACACGGTGCCTCCACCTGCAGCCAAGACAGCCCGTGGTTGTTTGCAAGGCCTCACATTTAAAAATTCTATTTTGTTAGCTGTCTTCAAACTGTCATTAGATTTCAATTAGTAAAGCCATGGACTCTGATTTTGTTCCCACTGTGTACTTCCCTTCTACAAGTTTACAGAAGCCATGGAAGAGTCAGGCTCCTGATATTTATACAAATACATCTGAGCTTGGGGTTGAGAGGGGAGCGAGGAGGTGGTGGCAGTGGGTGGGAAACAAAATTCTACCCCAATAACTGGATAAGCTGTTCTCAATGTTCTGACCTGTTTTTAAATGCCTGGCAAATCAAACATCATTATTAATCCTGGTGTTTTTGGTGTTGATTCTGATGAGTTCTTCTCTGAGTCCCAGTTTGTTTTTTTTTTCTTTTTGAGACAGGGTCTCGCTATACAGTTTAGGCTGGCCTTGAGCTCACTTTGTCACACAGGCTGGTCTCACACTCACAATGAACCTTCTGCCTCAGCCTCCCGAGTGCTGGGATTACAGGTGTGCACTGCCACACCTGAAATTTAGTTTTTTTTTTTTTTTGGTACAGGGAATCAAACTCAGGACCCTGTGCTTGCGGGGCAGATGCTTATGCCACTGAGCTCTCTCCCCAGCCCTTAGTTCTTATTTTGAAAATGGGATGCATTTGATGTGGGACAGCTAATAAGATTTCAGAGTACTGCAAGTAGTTATAAAAGAGTGTTCTTCTAACTTGCTTGCAGAATGAATGAACTGTTTAAGACTGATGCAATACAGTTTGACTACATCTTCGCCATTTTAATCCTTGATGGAAAAAAATTCACATTTTTGAGCTATTGCATGTTAAATCTACCTTTGCTCCCTCAAGAATGATTTGCTAAAGATCGGTCGGAATCAGCACGGAGAATTTAGAACACTATAGATTTCAGAGTGGGTCTCAGGCACTGAGACTGCTGACTACCTTCAGCCATCCTGCATAGAAGAAGAACTGTAGGAGAGTGAAGATTGGAATGTAAAGATCTAAGTCATGTCCTGCGTAGCCTTTGGTGGGATCCAAAAACTGGCGTCCAATCAGGCATGCAAAGAAGAAGGTGTAGACAGCAAGAGTGACAACCTGGAACAGAGAGAAACGAGTGAGTGGACAGTGCTGCTGCACTTAGGCAGCTAGAGTGCCAAGGTGGGCAAATGAAATAAAATATTAGAAAGCATCTGATACCTGGGTGTAAACCAGCGGGATTCCAACCCAGTCATAACCGAATAAGAGGCTGCACCAAGAGCGGTATCGATTCATTTCCTAACGCCGGAAACAGACACAGTAGGACTTATTGGAATGACGGGCATGGTAATAAATATTGACTGGGACTCAAGCAATGTCTAAAATGATGGGACAGACTTTGTAAGACTAGAGAACTAGCTCCCAAGACTACCACAAAAGCAAGTTCTAAAACTGACATGCAAGGAGCATCACTGAACAGTGTGTAAAAAAGCTGAGGACATGTGGACATGCATACAGTACTTTTAAAATATTAAGACTGGATGTTATAGAAATATCCTTTATTCTGTACAATCCACAATCACGAACATGAACATTAGCAGAAAGTGGTAATGGGAAGCCAACGGTTAAACTTTAAAAAGCAATTTCTAGCAATCTTAGAAGAAAAATTTGGAGAGCATTTTTTTTCTCTTTTAAGAACATGTTCACTATAGATCTTAAAAAAGAGCTATAGACACATTTTATACTCCTTCCCCCCACAAATGAGGGCTTTACTCATATCGACAGAAAATCTATCTCTGCTTGGAGTAGAAGGACTGAGATTCATTGATTTCTTTCCTCTATTGAATGTAATTATTATCTAAGACTGGGATGAAAAATTCACCTTAATTTGGGTGCTATTTTAAAATCATTTAGGCTTTTAGCCTAACTCAGGCAGGAGGCTATCATGGCACAAATATATGTAGTGTTCTTGTGAATATGTTTCTTAGATGGATTCAGCTCACCCTGCCTTGTTTTTGGTGCCAGGGATCAAACTCAGGGCAAACTCATGCCAGGCAAGTGTTCTACCACAGAGTTACATCCTCAGCTCCACTTCAGGCTTCATTTGTTTAGCAAAAACACTCTTTTGTTCACTGAATCAGCTGAAATGCTGACTTAAACTTGAGATATTCCAGTTTTCAGAAAATGGCTGGGGGGTTTCTTTCCTGTGGAGATTTTATTTTAGAATCCTGAAACCAGGGATGAAAAATATGTTGTGTGGGCGCAGTGTCCTTCAGAGCTCTTGGCAAGCTGTGGTTAATCAATAGAGGAATACTATTTGCAGAGCCTATTAAAGCATTCTGTATAAAACATGGCTTCCAAGCAACTACTATGAAACAATCTGCGTTCAACTTGTGCATTGTATCTTGCACATTGTGGGATCTGATACTAGCTTGATCTTTCTGTTCCTTTGGAACCAGAGTGAACAAAACAGGCTCTTCCTGGCCAGACCTGTCATATCCAGGTCTCTTGTGCAATACAGTTAACATCTTTTACTGATGGTGTATGATGTACTTACAGTCATCAATGATTGTAGATCAACACTGTCTCTGATTCTACCTTCATCCCGGGCTTTAGCTGCAAGATTTCCAAACCAGATGAATGGAACCCAATATTTCAGATGAGGAGATTTGTGATGGTCAAATAATTTCCTTTCATCTGCTGTCATAAAACCTTAAAATTAAAACAGCTAGATTATACAAACTTAGTTTAACACTGATATATTACCATATTTTCAGTATACTGTGGAAGCATATGGAGGGATACTAAAGAAATACAAATATAAAGGTTTCTGTCTCAAGTGGTTTATTCCCAGATTTTGATTCAATTGATTTAGAGTGAAGTCAGGTATCGGTGTTCTTTTGAATCCTCATGGGTGATTTAATGGAACTGGATCCTGGCAGTTGCATGCTGACTGAGCTCTGCAGGAAACTCTGACATACAGCAATGTTTTAAAAAAAAAAAAAAATCGCTGTCCTAACCAAGGAAGGTTTTGTTTATTTAGTATTTGAAATTAACAGAGAAACTATTGCAAAGCCAATGTTTGCCAATGGGAGTCTAGTTTAAGATTACACTCAGGTTAGCTATGCTCACTTAGAAGGGCTCTGCTCATGCTTGGAGAATTGTGCCCTCTATGGAGGTTAAAAAAAAGCTTGGTAATTAATTCGCTTCTTGCTTCTTAGTACAGCATAGTTGTATAATCTAGATAACCTGCTATTTTTTTTAATTTTTCAGAAAAGACTTTCAGGGTGTGATTAAATGTTATTTCAGGATGTTAACAGAAAAATAATTTAGAGAGCAAAATAAAAGGTAGATGATAGGAAATAGGTACACTTTGTGGAGATGAGAGGACATGGGTGGGGGGGAAGGGAAGTAAAATGATTAAGATGCATTATGCATATGTGCAAATCTCCCAAGATGAGTGTAGTTATCATGTATCACAAACATATACAGATAAAAAGTGTAAAAAAAAAAGAGAAGTTAACAGATGCATTTGACCTGTCTTGGCTTTATACCTAAAGACTTGCAGCCGTTCTTTAACTAGAAGCCTATTTGCAGATATTCTATATCAATTATCTAAATTACATTCTTAGGATTTATAGTGTAATTTCCAAAAATGATTCCACTATGTACTGCTTGCACTCTCTGTAATATGACCAAAGAATAACTTTGTCTCCAGTTATTTTTTATTCAAGAGCATGGATCAAATTGTGCTAGCAAATCCATTCTTGGCTTCTAAGTAGAAAGAAAATGTACAGAGTGAAGGCTTATTTAGCACAAATACTGATGCAAGAGTTAGGCTCTTCCTTCCCTCCATGGAGGACATCACCCCCCACCCACCCTGGGTACCAGGCATTGAGCACAGGCCTCAGACATGCTAAGCAAGTGCTCTGTCACTGAGCTACATCTCCACCCTCTAATGAATTTTATTTTGAGAGAGAGCCTCACTAAGTTGCTTAGGCAGACTTTGAATTTATAGTTCTCCTGCCTCAGCTTCTTGTGTAGCTGAGATTGTAGGTGTGCACCTCTTTGCCTGGCTAGGACATCTATTGATTGGAACAAGCAGCAGAGGGAAGGAAGCTGGTAAGTTTTCAGCATGAATTTATTGAAGGATTTCTAGTTGCTGTGAAAGACAGATGATGGATCAGGTATCACTCTACCCTCTAGGAGTGTACAGGCAGAATAACTTTTGTCATTCCCTGCAGGGTCACATATTTTATCCAAAGTAACCTCATCTTTGGAAATCAAATTACATGGGTATTTGAAAGAAAATGCCTAGATTGCTGGCCAAATCTATTCAAAGAGCATTTTTCATGAAACAGAATGTGTCCTCATCAGCACTTCAAGTAATATTAACCGAAGACCAATATTTTTTTCAGAATTGGGTCGTTAACCCAGCGTTAAGGCTATGTTAATCACAGTTATTGATGTGCTGCAGTTTGATAGTGCCATCAGTTAGCGGCTAGCCCACCAACGCGTCTTCTTCAAACGTCTGTCCCCACGCTATGCTCCTTTGGGTACATCATCCCCATGTCTGGCATGGCTATTTTGTTCTGCTATCGCATATGCCTAGAATTTTTCTTGCCATCTCTTCCTTCTGGCAGGCTCAGCTCTGCTCAGCAATTTTCAGATTGCTTTTCCCCAGAAATATCTTCTTTACTATTTCTAATCAGAGTAAAACTTCTATATCTGTCAATACAAATATATGTTTGCATTGACTTGCAACGTGCGTTATGGTTTGATGGAGTAGGATCTGCTACTAGACCGCAAAATTTTACTGCCCTCAAGCCAAAGGATGAATTAATTCTATTGACAAACACATTCTGGTCATCGTAGATTATATCTTCTGTACAGTTGCCCCATCTTTTCTTGCTTGAAGCTGAGGCAGGTGCTTCTGCCTTTCAAGCATAGAATCAAGTGAGGCCCTATTTACAGGACTGAAATATCTGTGTCTCAAAATTTAAAGGCAGGATGGGTTTGATGCCAGTTCTTTCTGAAAAAGAAAGTTGTGCATTCAGCAAATGAGTCCTTCTTGGAGGAGGGATAACTTTCTCAGGAAGACTGCAGCGTGCCTGCCTCATTTCCATCTCTGTGTTTTCTGCATGCACTCAGCAAAGCGACCCTTCAACTGAACCTGTCCTTTAAATGTAGTGGGAGAGGCTCAGACATCCCTGTCAACTGGACAAATCAAGGAGAGGCAAATGAGGTTGGGAGAAGGATGGAATCCCATTATGACGCATTATGCGAATGTGCCCGTGCCTGGAATTTCATTTGCCCTGAGTGCACAGATCTGAGGCACTTTGCAGATAAAATTGGAGGGATTAATTGATATGCCCTCGGGCAGTGGCTCCTAAACTTTGCTGCACTTCAGAATGGTACTGTAACCCAATGTCTCAGGGAGGCAGACAGATACAACTATTTTAAAACTATCCTCGGTGAGTGATTACAATGCGTGGCAGAGTTTGGGAAAAACTGGCCCCATCTTGGGCATTTCAAAATTCTTAGTTTGAGCCAAACATCCTGCAGGGCTTCTAGGGAGCTTGTTTAAAGGTGTGCTCCTTAGTTCTTAAACCTCAATGTCTACAGTTCCCTAGGCTGCCTGGGAACCTACAGCTTACCTACAGATACCCTTGATAATTCAGTGATTATGATCTGCAGTCATACTTTCAGAAACACTGAGATGGAAAGATTTAAATTCATAAAACAGAACTGTGGGGAGACTTCAGACACTGGAGACTGTCTAGCTGTCGCGTTAACTCAAGGGGACTGGTACTGCTTTGCACTTTCTCTCCTGTGCAGAGCAAGTGCACATAGGTGAATCAAGTTTCACTCACAAGATGACATTCTGTCTGTTCCGGGCTCATCATGTGAGACTGCAGGGGAACTGACTCAGCCTCTGAAAGTTCAGCCAGCAGGAAAAGCTGGCACAGCTGTGAATTCCACTGTCTCCTTGGCCATTTCTCCCGTAACACAGGACAGTTGGAGATTTTGAGACTAAGGAGCCCTAGAGCCACGGGAGGCCTCAGGAAAAGCCATGGCAGACCTCAGGGAAGAAATGTTATACAGAATTCAATTGATTTTACTTAGAGAGAGAAAAGACGATCACCGATGAAATGCTCGGTCTATGCCAGAAACTCACATAAAGCTCACCTTCCAGGCAGTGCATCTAAAGTCAGAACTTGTAACTGAACAACCATTTGACAGCTGGGGGTCACTTGGCTGCGTTGATGTCTACTAACCGTCAGAGTCACTGAAGTTCAATGGCATCTTGTCACTCCCTTTAGTTATGGAACAAGTTCATGGAACTTCATGTTAAGATTGCCAGGGTTTAGGAAAAGTAAAGAGCACTTTATCCCTAAATTTACTGACTCTTATGAGTGGTTATTTTATATATATATGTTACATATATAATTATATATATATAATTTCCTATTATCTTTGTGATCCTGATAAGTAATTATGAAGAGAATGATTTTTTTCTCTTGATGCCTATGAAATATTCCAGGACTTTTCAGCATAACAGACATTATTTCCAATTTAATTGTTATATTTTTATTTTAATATAAGCAGAAAAACTTTAATTTTAATTTGAGAAATTGAACCTGTAACATCAAAATCCAGGTATATATATGAACATACGAATGGCAGTGTGTGTTGCGGTCTTTTACTTGCCACAATAATATAACTTGACTGCTGACATGAAAACAAGGGAAGTTTGGGGACTAGCACGTAAGTGGCCTGGCTTGTCTCCCTCTAACCGAGGAGTTGCTGGTGCTTTAGAGGAGCTACTGGTCTTCATTCTCCCCGCCCTCTCCCTTCCTTCCTCCTGGCCAGCACCTAATCTATACAGGCACAAGCCTTCTCTGAAGCGGGAGGGAGAAGAGGGTGGAGAGATATTCAGTTGCTTTAAGGCCATTGTTTTCCTGGGTGTGCTCCAGTGACCATCTGCCTGGTTACTGGAACTGGTTAAATATACTGTTTCCTGGACTCCGTGCCTGACCCCCTGAATCAGAATCTCTTCAGAGTAGCATCTGGAGATCTGCATTTGTTAGTTCTGTTGATTGGCTTAAACATCTAATGCACGCTGAAGATTGTGAATATGGACTTTTCCACACAGGTGGATTTATGTGAAGGAGTCAAATGACAAGGCTTTTTGTGCCTCCAGCATTGCCCTACTCAGTGGTATTTACCACATCTCCCTGCTCTCAAGCAAGAGCGGGTGCCCTGCCCCAGACTCAGGGCATTCGCCATGCAGTTTCCACCATTCCTGAACTTCCTATTCTTCCCAACAACTCCGGCACAGGCAAAGGGCCTCCAGGGAGTAGTGGAGGCAAATGCCCAACTGGAAGAGCTTAGAAACGGACTCAGTGCAGACTCAGTCAGCCCTCTCTGCGGGAAGAAGCAGAGAGTTCGGTGAGTCAGCGCTGCCCTGGACAGAAGGAGCAGGCCCTGGGGCGGCTGAGAAAGGCCCCGCCTCTGAAGCAGCTCTCCCTGTTTAGAAGATAGTGGCTCTAGCTTTTGTTCTGCTGGCTAACATACAAAACTTATACTCTTGTGGATGCAAGCTATGCCCACTACCCTTTTCCTGCGTTTTGAGAAAACACCAGGAATTAAAGAAAGTGCTGGGGCCAAGACATGGTGGCGCAAGCTTATAATCCCAGCACTCGGGAGGCTGAGGCAGGAGGATCACTGTGAGTTCAAAGCCAGCTTGGGCTACAAAGTGAATTCAAGGCCAGCCTCTACTGCATGATGAAATACTGTCTCAAAAAGAAAAAAAAAAGTGCTAAGGCCTTTTACACAGGTAACCAGGGATGGTCTCACAGCATGCGTGGATAGGCTTGGGCTTCATCAGATTTCCCCAGTGCTCTTCCGAAATACACCAACCCAAAATTTTGTCAGAACAATGCTGGTTATGTGAAAGTGGCACTACTTCAACTCTTCTGGCCAGAATGCTATCAAAAGCCGCCCTTTATAATTCTGGAGCAACTGCTGAAAGTCTTGAATCTACTTTCTTAATTGCTGCTACTTGTTGTTAGTTATGAGCTAGTGGTTGCCAAAGCCTTTACTCCAGAGGCAAGAAAAGGACTTTAAAAAATAAATATCCCAGTGGTGACACGTCTATAATTCCAGCACTCTGGAAGGCTGAGGCAGGAGGATTCCAAGTTTGAGCCCAGCCTGTGAAATTTAGCAACCGATGAGACCTTCTCTCAAAACAAAAAGATAAAAATGGTCTAGAGATGTAGCCCAGTGCAAAATTTTTGGGTTCAGTGCCCAGTGCTGCAACAAACAAACGCACAAACACCCAGAAAAGATCCAGTACCCCCCAGCTTCACTGCATACAAAATGACAGGGAAGCATGTTTTACTGCAGGTGCCTGAGCTACATCCACAGATTCTGATTCAGCAGACCTGAAGTGGGGTCCAGGAATACACATTTAAAATAAATAACTGAAGTTAGTCAAGACGTGGAGGCCTGTGGGTCTGTGGATCACACCTCAGAGACACACAAGTTCAGATGCATGTCAAGGAGCAATCAGCGCTTTTCCAGATCCCCCTGCAGTGCGGGGCGTTGGTTTGGGGAGAGCGGCACTCCAACACTCCAGATGCTTTCGGGAGAGAACAACCTGGAAGCAGGTGCGCGCAAATGTCCGCATGGGTCTGATGCGGAAGAGGCCTCTGTATCATGAAAAGCACGCTCAAAGGGAACAAAATCATCTCATTCTCCAGCCTCGCTCCCTTTCTACCTGCCCCTTGGCCCTCACGCCACGTCAGCCCTCTGTACTCGTGTCGGACTAAAGGCCCCACAGTCTCTCCGCTGCCGCCCATCCTGGCTTCCTCCCCGTGTGCTTTTAATATGGAAGGGACATGAGGCTACGATTTGCTTTGAGAACAGGGCCTCATATATGACTCCTGTCATTCCAAGGATGTGTCAGAACCAGAGAAATATCTCTTCTGTTCATCCCCTCTAGTCACCTAAGCAAGCTTCGATTCTCACTCATCAATTTGGTCTTTTTTTTTTTTGGTACTGGGAATTGAACTCAATTTTTTTTGTCTTTTCGAGACAGGGTCTCGCTATGCAGTTCAGGCTGCCCTTGAGCTCACTTTGTAGCCCAGGCTGGCCTCGGCTCACAACAATCTTCCTGCCTCAGCCTCCCAAGTGCTGGGATTACAGGCGTGCACCACCACGCCTGGCTCACTCATCAATTTGGATGTATCACGTTCTTCTTGTTTGTTTTTCGGTCTTTCTTTAGAAGCAGCAGTTCTTAAAATATTTGATTCTTTAGACATTATGGGAAGAAAATTTAGTTGTTAGGTAGTATTTTTAACTTGGTTATTCTGAAGCAGTATTCTACTTTTAAATTTAGAGGACAGATGGCAGTTAATGTTTGTGTCGTTCCTGTAGTTTTTACATCGTGATACGCCTGTGCACTTGCCGGGCCATTCATACCTTCCACCTGAATCCTTAACCAACAGGACCCAAACCCCAAGACTTTCTCATACCCTGCTACAGACCCCCTAACTGCAGTGTAGACACCACTCCTTCCTTATTTCCACCTGCCCTTCACAACTTCCTGATCAAGGTAGATCAAGGAGACTTGGAATGTCATATCCACAATGAATCTTCTAAAGCGGTCAAAGTGCTCTATGATGCTGGTGTTTCAGATGACTTCTAAGCAGCAAGAAATTACATAGCACTTACCAGGTGCCAAGAATTGCTCTGCATTATTTTGCAAATATTTTTTGTTTTGTTTTGTTTGGCTTTTTGTGGCAGGGTTTCATTATGCAGTTCAGGTTGGCCTTGAACTCACTTTGTAGCCATGGCTAGTCTTGAACTCACAGCAATCCTCCTGCCTCAGCCTCTCCAGTGCTGGGAATATAGGCATGCACCACCATGTCCGGCTTATTTTGCAAATATTAACTTATTGAACTTTCATAATAAGCCTATTAGGTATAGAGGGTAAGTCCTATTATAAGTTACTATAAAGCCATTTTATGGGTGAGGAAAATGAAGTGAATTAACTCACATGAGGTCATACAGCAAGTAAATGTTAAAGGAGTCAAACTCTTAGTGCTCTTAGCTATTCTCTATGTACCCATGTAAGGTGAAAGAACAGACAACAAGAAAGCCACAGAAAACTCCAAAAGCAAACAAATATTTTTTAACAACAGCAACTATTTTCAAAGACATTTCAGAAAAAGAAACTGGGGATTCCTATCTAATTTGAAACTGTATTAAACATAAAGGCAAAATCATCTAATGGTTCTTATATTATCTATATGTGTGAAGAATTACCTCATTTCATCCCCACCCTACTGAAGGCTTCGCTGCTAAATATTTACATACCAAAGAGAACTGTAATTCAAACAGTTTATTCTGAGCACTCTGAGTGCAGGAACCCAGGGAAAATAAGTAGGTTATCGATCTTGATGCGCTGGGGAGATGACAGATCCACACTGAAACAGCCTTTTACTGTCACCTCTCAGGGCTGCTCAGAGGAAAAGCAACTTTGCTGACTTCTACCAGAATCTTCTTATGCTTTGAGAAAAGCATTAATGTAGGAGTTCCAAGCCTAAATTTTAATCTTATGTCTATAGCTAATGAGCTGTGTGATTCAGGACAGGTTGTAATATCTCCAAATCAGTTTTCTTGAGGTCCAAATGAACTAGTCACAAGATAATCTGTAAAGTATTGGAAAACTGTAAGGTAATATTATAGGTTGCTTTAATATGACCATTATAATTACATGCTCTTAAGGCAATGTGACTATCTGCTGAGGGCAGGCACCATATTTTATTTATCTTTGCCTCTCAAGGATGCTTCTGGCACATAGTAGGTGACCAAGGAATGTTTCTTGAGTGAGTGAATAAATATGAGATCTTCAAAAGAATTTTGGAGGTCCACATGTCAGTTGAGAAGACCCCATGGAAGGAAAAGCCATTCACAGTACCTGCTTCAACCACGTGGTCCATTGTTGGAAACCTTTTGTACACAGCTGTGCTGACCGAGCGGAAGATGAGCAGGGATGTGAGGTTGACGTAGCGCATCAGAGTCCTTCTGAGCAGGCGCCCATGCTGGTCGCGTCCATGCACACTGCTGGAGATGAGGAACATCAGCCTGTCCGGCCAGGGCAGATTGACAAACTGGTTCCACCATCGGTTTACTACCAGAGTAACATAAAATCCTGCAGAATATAGGACATTATAAGAAATTTCTTATAATAGACACACTGGTCACACTGATTTTTTAAGCAGAATTTTAGCCTCTTTAGGAGTTGGAGGATATAAAAATGTATTAATATCCATACCTTAAGATTTTGCCCTCAAGAAAGAAAAAAAAGTCTTTTGTGCCTGGCTCTGCCAAACACCCGGCAAGTGGGTTTTAGAACTCACATATTAACTAAAAAATGGAGAGTTAGTGAAGATAAAGCTTACTTGTCCAAGAGCAGATTATTACCTCAAACTTGTTTGGTGTTAATTTAGCAAAAGCAGCCCAGAAGGCAAGACACTTTATGGTTGATTCTGTTCCACTGCAAGCGAGGCTTTTCAGGCATGCCTTTCAGCTTGGAAGCACTCCCATGCAGAGTCACTGGTGCCACCCTAACAGAGGCAGCTATGTGGTTGCATTCTGTGTGTGACCTGTACTTACCAAGCACAAAGGTTACTGGAATTTGTTCAGCATATCTGTCACAGTAAATTGATAATTTTTCAAAGTAACGTTTTTGGGCTCCTGTAAGTAACAATCTGGAGCAAAAATAAAATGCACAGCCCTTTATGATATGATACTTCTGCACCTGCACTGCAGGTGACACAAGTGCAAACAATGAATCACATATAACGTTGTGTTTTTTTTTGTTTGTTTGTTTTAAGGAGAAATAACTTTTTTCCTTTTTCCAAAAGCTTAAGTGCCTTAAAAGCTTTTTACTTGCTTAATGTTTCAAGTGCTGAAGTTTTTGCACGCAAATGTTACTGACCATTAAATACAGTGGTACCTCAGTTCACGAACTTCATTTGTTCTGCAATTTTGGAAAAGGTGGCCATGTTTGTGTTCTGGTGGGAAAGATAGCTGCAGTGGTGTTTGTCACCTGATGTAGAGTTTGCCCACAAAAACCAAAATTTTACCAAATGCTTTTGTTTATGAACAAATAAAAGTGTTTGTGAACTGAAGTACCACTGTAGTGGGATTTGTTAGTCATTTTATTTTTAAAACTTTATATTTTTTAAGTGTTGTATAATTGTTTTATTGGATTTGGATATATGTTATAAAATAATCCAGATATGTTATACAACAAGATATGTTATAAAATAATCCATTCTCAGTTATTACTCAGGAATACTCAAAAATGAGAGTACTGATTAAATGTCACAGAGTTAAGTCATTGTTAAATAATAACATTTGATGGCTTACTTTCTCCTGAATATGCCATTAGCACATTTGATTTATACATGCTGTACTTCAGAAGATATTATAATTATTTAAAATCCCATAGTTATTTGAAATATAAAACAAATCTCACAATTAGAGGTGAAAAATTTTATTTTTACATTTAGTCACTGCATAAAATGTTTATTATAGATCTGACTCAACCTACCCAAACCTATGTTTTGGTATTGTTAAACAAAATTGCATTTCATGAGCCATCCTTGAAATTGGTGTGGTAGGGTGAGATTCAGAGTCAGAAGTGATGTTTAAAGGCATGTTCACAGTAGTGATCAAAATGTGGAAGCTGCACACATGAATTTGCATAAATCAATGAGTGCCGCTGTTTCAAAGATGGAAGAACCAGAGGAAAAATCCATTATAACAAGCATTAAAGGCCCCTTTGGTGAGTAGAACTTTGCTAGTGGAAGCACAGGGGCACTGAGGGAACAGTGAGCAACAATCATACTGCAGGTGGGGTCCTGTTGGGAGCTAGCACTGACGAACAAAATGTTTGGTGTACACGGTGAGCTTGGGGTTCCTACCCCAGCTTTGGAGGAGGCGTCAGTTACTAAAGTTAGGAAAAGATGACAAAAGAGGCACAACTGGTTACACAGGCCTAGCAGGGTCATGTCAGTGGCAGGTCACGGCCAGAATAGTTTTCTAATATGTAAATCAAAATGACCAAAAAAGACTTAATGTGGAAAGTGTAGCTCTTAGGTTCAGGACAAGCCAGATTTTAATTTCAGATCTACCTCTTACTGGTTTGGACTTTGAGCATATTTTCAAATCTATCTGAACCTCAGTTTTTTCATCTGTAAGTGGGGATAATAGTAACTATACAGTAAGGATGTTATAAGAAATAAAGGATTAATAATATCATACCTTTGAAATGACATTATGGCCTCATACTTAACAATCATCTGGTTGGTATTATTACTAGTTGGCTAAAGAAAAATATTTAGATAAGAGACACAGAAGTGTTAACAGCTAGAAAGTACTAAAGAGATTATTTTATCAAATTTCTTTAAAAGTAGGAAAAGGCATAATCAATTTAGTGAATTGTTGTTCTGCCTTATGATTTTTCTTAAACATAATTATTTGCTTATAGTAGGATTAATAAAAAAATCAGGTCATTAAGTAGACATGGGAATAAAACTATGTTTATATTTTTCCATAGGTACATTTGACTTAAACAAATTCATTCTGTAGGTCTTGGTAAACCTTTGATCAAGATAAAAAGGATCTACTTTAACAAGATTTTACAGTTGAACTTTTAAAAATACAGGATAATTTGAACTGATGATTATTGTTGGTAAGCACTCTTTTGTCTCTGGAAAAAATATAGCATACAATTTGGGAGAGGGAGCTTAGAAATAGGATCTTGGAGTAAAAATTGAGATACCAAGGAGCATTTCTGGCTACATCATAACTGGTCTAAGGAATATTCTATTCTAAGCAGCAGTAGCAGCAATAAACTCATATTAGTAAAAATAAACTAATGAGATAATTATCTTGGAAGGTCATTGTGTCTTCCACCCTTTCATATTCTGAAGGCATAGGTGACATGCAAATAAATAGTATCAAATTATATAAGACATATCTGAAAAATTATTAGTAATTTTTAATAAAGATATTTTGCCTCTAAAGATATTTTGCCAAAATGCATATCAATATGTATATTTAATTGGAATGGCAGTTTTGATGTGTAGGAAAATAGTTCTTTCCACTTTATTTTTGATGATTATCCGCCCCTTAAATTAGTATCTCTGTCCTCCAAATGGAGTCCTGTTGCTGCAGGGAGGAACGTAGGTAAGAGCAATGATATACAAATTTGTTCATTTGTATGCATGTAGAAAAGGTATAAATACAGCCTCAAAAACCTTTAGCTTTCCTGTTTTAAGTTTTAGCTTCCTGCAGAGAAGAAATATATGCTTTCATATATGCAAAAAAGCTCGTAAAGCCTCCCTTTGATCATACTGATAAAATTTTATTAAGACTATAATTTTTAGTTGTAAAAATATTTCTTGGACATGATATTGTTCAAATTTTCTATCAGTCTGACAGACACAGGTTGTGAATATGCCTCCTTGTCTGAATATAACGTGTCCTGAAATCGAAAATATAAAGAAATAAATTAGCCTTCAGGTTTTCATTCCTTACTTGGGGCTCTGGTATGGTTGGAGGGCACCATCCTGGATACGAGGTCATCCTTCCAGTCAGAGGAAGGAAAGTTGTCTGATACCTGACATTCATGAACGTAATTACATATGTAGTTGCACCCAGCTGTCAAATCACAGATTCAACCCATGTATAACAGCTGGGGAAGTACAAATAATTACTTGTTTGTGGACTTTCCCTATTCAAAATCACGACATAATAAGGTTCTAAATAAAAACCATCCAATTTATGCCTATAGCATTGCCTTAAAGTGACTAATACTGCCTCATGATCAGTTAACTTGGGGCTGGAGTGAGAACCCTTGAACCCAAGAGTTATAGCCGATTTAATACCCTATAGAATGGTTAGGTGTGGATTAAAATCCCCATCCTGCAGAGAAGACCCCAGAGAGTTCATGCAAAGGAAGAGGTAACATAATGCAAAAGTCAGCAGCAACCAAAGGGTTCCAGATTTTTGAGACTGTATTCTTACATACTATTTGATGGCCACTGAAGGAGACATGCAAAGCAAAGTACCTGTACACCAAACTTATTGCTGTGTAAAGAACAGCAAAAACAATAAATTCCCTGTACAGTAGTTTGTAGATGCTGCCTCTCCACTTGAGGAGTAACCTATGAAATCCAAAAAAAGTCGCATTTGCTACTTTACTGGAGTAAGTGACAGTCATCTTGGATAGTTTTTTTTCTAGAAGAGTAAGAAGACAAAACACAAGTAAAAAGTCATGTTTAAGATAGGGCATAAATAAATCTGTATATCAAAGGAAACCCAGGCCGGTAATCAATCAGCCATCTCCTTTCTCAATTTGTACACTTCGAACTTGGGGAAAACCATCTCAGTGTTAGAGGTCTTAGCAGAGAAAAGGAAGGACAGGAGTCTCTGGGATGAGTGATGTTAGAAACTTTAAAATTGCCTGAATAAATATTATTTCAGACTGAGTAGCCACTGCTCAAAAAATAAATAAATGAGACATAAATATATGTTGTAAAGTCACCTATCATGTTTTCTTAATCCACAGGAGGATTTAGGGTACTGATATGCTAAAGTAATTGATATTTTCAAGAGCAATGTCCAAATAATAAGTTTGCTAAAGTATTGTTAGCACCTTTGAAACTCCTAAGGGGAAGTTGTGGCTGTCATCCTAGAAACTGGGTATTGTTGGACAGAAGCCAGGCCCTTGTGAGAATTTAACTGGCGGGTTACTGTCGGGGGTTACAGTTGTTCAGTTGGGGGTTATAGTTGTATTGCTGGGGGTGTCTCTCTGGAAGTGCTCTTGGTGCAGAGTTAGCTCTCTGTACCCTTCAAGAGGCAGCCCAAATGTTGGCAACAGTGATTATTTTAAAAGTGCAATTTTTCTATGAAAACGTTCATTAAAATGCTTGCAGGTGGTTGACTTTCTGATTGGAACTGAATAAAATGAGGTTATTTCTTAGGACTTTCTACTTGGATCTGTTCCATGGGTGTGGATAGGAGGAAAATGGCACCCTAACGCTTAGTTTTTGGTTAGTTCTTTGAAATTCCACTGCTTTTCCCTGAGGTGCTAAATGTTCAGTGTTTGAGATGTATGGCCCAAAGCGAACCTTTAGAAATCCTGCTCTACTCTTGGCTAACATGGATCATATGCAGATAAAGTAAGATTTTTCTGAAATCTTGGTTTTCTTAAAAGGATTTGTGAGCTTTTACGTAGAATTGTTGTAGTCATAAAAAATAAATTCTGTAACAGATTTCTCATAAAGTAACGTATATCACACACTTTACAATACACAAGAAAACTTTGTCTTTATTCCTACCCAGAAAAACAATCCAATTCCAATTTATACATTTTCTTTGAGGAAATGAATCTCTGGGATTTACATTCATAGCATTTTTTTTAAATCACAAAAACTGTCTCCAACATTACTGATGTTCATAAAGAAACCAGGACCCGTTGCATAAGTAAATGACATTACAAAAGAATGCGACTCAAGCCACAGACCAGTTTCATTTCTTCGTCTCTACCTTGTCTATTTGTCTAACGTGAACACAGCCAACACTGGAACGGGAGCATAATAAATTAAACCCATTTCATAATTTGTTCTCAGAGGCATGGCAGTTTAAATAACAGGCCTCAAGTAACTTTCTTTCATTTAATCACTCACCCTTCTGTTTAGCCTCTGTCAGAAATACTAACATCACATAGAGTAGAGGTCAGGGTTAAAATGCATAGATTTGCTCTGTGCACTAACCTATTTACTTGGAGTCTCCGAAAGCAAAGACAATCTTCAAATTTCAGGCTCCCCTTGAAGAGGTGCCTTCAGGTCGCTGTTGCACTCTCAGTTTCACCCTTCCTTCATGGACAGTCAGATTTTCTTTCTGTTCTCTGGCTACTGTGCGGACCCAGAGCATAAGAAGCACGGGGGTTGGATGTTTTTCCACTTGTGGAGGCCTGTTTATGCCAATTTGCCCACTGATGACAGTTATAGCTGGGAACAAACAGAAGCGACAGCTGCTGATGTTGCTTTTTTCTAATCTATAATTATAACTCCACCTGCCACTCAAAGTACCCCTTTGAATGAAGAGTTAAAGGATGTTGGGTCATTTAAATCTGTTAGATTCATTTCAATTTCATCCTGGGACCAACGAAGAAAGGTCCCTTTACCCCTAAAGAATTCTGAAGTGATCCCACCAGCCAAAGAAGAGAATTAGGATACTCTTTCTGTGACTGAAATGAAGAACATATTTTTATGAAGCCATGAACTGGGGCAGACACGAATATAAACAGGACTTTCATTCATTTGAGAGGTATTGAGATTGCTCTTCTACTAAAAGCAATAAATCGTGTTTTAGAGAGCGTGTGTGTTTCACACACAGAATTATGACATGAGGCTCAGTGTGGTGGAAAACAGCAGCACATTGATTTGTAACACGTTGGTTATATTTTTTATGGTTAGCTAGAAAATTTTAAATTACTCAAAGTGTTTTTTCTTAGATTGATCATGCCTACACATTTTCCTTCTTAAAAGAAAGAGCTTATGTGCACTCTTTAAAAGATGGAATTATTAATTTCAGGGCTAATAGTTGGGAGATTTCCAGTTTTCTGAAGGAACTTTGTGTACCAATCATTGTAAGCTTAAAGAAAATGACTTCAAATAAACTTATTTATTTATTTATTTATTTATTTATTTTTTGTCTTTTTGAGACAGGGTCTTGCTATGTAGTTCAGGCTGGTCTGGAGCTCACTTTGTATCCCAGTCTGGTCTTGAACTCACAGCAATCCTCCTGCCTCAGCCTCCCAAGTGCTGGGATTACAGGTGTACGCCAACACACCCAGCCAATTAAACTTATATTTTTGTGGTGAAAGAGAATAAAATGTTCATTCTAAAATTGAGAGTATATATAATTAAATATTTTCTAAAGTGTTCTTAAGTTTTCTGTGTGGTTGACTGTAAATACCTTACAGCAGTGATGGAGTTATAGGTGTCTTTAATTTCTCACATAGTTTTAGCATGGAGCCCTGTAAATAACGGGTATTCAATGTATATTTTTTGCTTATCACCTTATCTTCACTATTATACTTCTGTTGGTACATCTGTGGGAGTTTGGGAATATTTGAAAAGCATGTATACAGTGTGCTTCACATCTTACATTTGGGCAGTCATGAAAAGTGATTGGGCAGATGTGATATTATAAAGGTTTTCAAGATTGAGCAGTGTTAGAGAATTTGAGCAAATCTAAACCCAAATCCTTATGAAGTAGAAACATTAAAGACATTTTGCAAAATTTCCACTCCTGAATCTTCTATCTAATGTGTAATGGCTGTGAAATTTGGCATGGTTTCATTACTGTAGAACTAGGAGAACAGCCCTGTCATGGGTTGCATCTAGATGTCCCCCCAAAGCCTCATGTGGTCATAGGTGGGGATTTTTTGGAGATGGCTGGATCTACAATATGTGATACTGGGATTGATTTATGGTGCAATGCTAGAATCAAGGGCACAGGATGAAGAGTGTGAGTGTTACCTGGCCTAAGTACGCTGGGTAAGATATAAGGGATAGAAAGAACTGTGACCATCCTTGCTTGTTGTTTTACTACCTTCTGCCTGCCATGAACTTTTTCTCCTCTGCGATTCCCCTCTGCCATGCCACCCTGCCCTGGAGCCAATTGATTATGGACCGAAACCTCCACAAACTGTGAGATAAATAAACCTTTCCTCCTTTAACTTTGGGTCAGGTATTTTGTCTCAGCAAGAAGAAAAGTAACTAAGACCTGCCCCTTCTGTGTGGCTCTATTAGCACTGTTGGTTACTCTCATTTTTGAACAAGGGTAATTATGTTTATCTTTTCCACCAGGTTGTTTGGAGAAATGTCTAATTAACAGAGAGATCATTCTACAAGGAAATTCGTCAATAATGATTAGATTGAATGAACAAACTCCCATTACTGAGCTGTGAGTCTGGTGCCTATTTCTAATAGGTACTGAAAGATGCCCTTTGGTAATTAACTCCTTAGATGAGACAAGCCACTAGAGCTTTTTTCAAAATGTCTAGCAAAACACCAAACTAATAAGTTTGCCACATAGGAAGTTTTGAAGAAAACTTATTTTAAAAGTCCTTGTTTAAAATGGACATATTCTTCAAGATTCTGAAGGTAACACACAATTACAAAAAAATGAAAAGTAAAATAACAGATAAAGAACAGAATAATAATCATGCCACACTAGAAAGGTCCTTATACTGGGCATAGGGTTTACCTTTCTATATTTTGTGGAAAGTATTTTAATTAATTAATTAATTAATTAATTTTTGTCTTTTTGAGACAGGGTCTCACTATGCAGTTCAGGCTGGCCTGGAGCTCACTTTGTAGCCTAGGTGGGTCTCGAACTTGCAACAATCCTCCTGCTTCAGCCTCCTGAGGGCTGGGATTACAGGCATGTGCCACCATGCCCAGCTGGAAAGTGTTTTAATTCCCATAATTAATAGCAAACAATGTGACAGACCTGTAGGCAATTTCAGGGCTCTGTAAAATAACTGTACTAGTCATACTTCCTCTTTGTAGCAAGAATCAGGCTACGTGATTCTGACCACTCTGATTTTCTTTCTTTTTTTTTAAAATTTATTTTATTTTAAAAAATAAAAGGAGGAAAACATTAACACGGACAACATGCTACAAAATAGCAAACGAACAGTACAGACAGTACGGAGTTACAAACAAAGTGGTAGGGAATTAACAATGCTTGTTGTATTACATATTGATATCTACAAAGTGGTTTCTCATGAAAACAGATA
>NW_004955405.1:9996060-10031523 GCF_000276665.1 Chinchilla lanigera
CTATATTGAACAGGAGTGGTGACAGCGGACACCCTTGTCTTGTTCCTGATATTCAACAGTCCAGGTAAGCACATTTGTCTTTAGTTTCAGTAAACCTCCAATGATAGAACTATTCAGAAAAGAGAAGTGATTGTTTCCAAGTAAAAGGAATACTCAAAACCACCCACTGATTGCCAAATTACCTTTTGCTCCTTAAGTAATAGAAAACAATAACAAATTTAGAGAGTCACTACCATCCCCTAAAGCTCTAGATTAATTTTACACAGATTTATTTACTTCATTGTTTTGATAAATTTCTTGCCAAATTTCTTTTGAGTGCTTGGTTAAATATGGCTGTGGTGGCTAAGTTTAACTGTGTCAATTTGATTGGTTTGGGAGATGCTGAGAGAATTAATAAACACACTTCTGGGTATGTCTGGGTGGATCATGGAGGAGCGACAGTGGGGTCTAGATGTGGTCCTTTGACACTTCTTCTCTGGTGCTCTTCCCCAGCAGTACTTCCCAGCCACCATGAGCTAAGCAGTTTTGCTCTGCCATGTCCTTCTGCCATTCTATCTTGGAATCAAGCGATCATGGACTGAATCCCCTGAAACCATCACACAAGTTAAATCTTTCCTCCATTAAATTGTAGGTACCTGATATTGTGTCCCAGACTCTAACTATTACAATAGTTATATATAAGAACAACTCTGTGTTTTAATATTAACCAAAGACCAGAAATGGCAATATTTTGGAGGAGTTGATTCTGAACTTGACATTTAGACATTATTAAATAGGGAACAAGGACTTAATAAGTATTTTTGAATGGAAAAAAATTTGTGTTTCAGAAAAATGTGTTTGCAAAGAATGTGTGTTAGATTAGAATGGGCAGGGACTATAGCAAGGGGGTCCACTTGGAGGTTCTTTTATGGTCGTTTGGGCATGAATTAGAATGGTGGTAAGTAGAATGCAGAGGGAGGATGGTGATGGGGAACCTGAGGAAAACCTCCACCAGAGGGAGAAGCAGCTGGGGGCAGGGCTGGAGAAGGGAAGAGAAGTCATACGTGGACACTGTCCTTTGAGCAGCTTGTTTGCTCAGATAACAAATACTGCAGAACATGATTCTCAAATTTGTTTCAAATTTGAGAAATATATATTGGTCGGGTTCTTCGCTGGGACAAAATACTTGACATTTGCCATTTAAAGGAGGAGAGATTTATTTTAGCTTGTAGTTTCAGAGGTTTCACCCCATGGTTGGCTGGCACCAAGGTGGACACATCGTGCTGGAATGGTATGGTGGAAAAAAGCTGCTCAAATCATGACATCCAGAAAGCAGAGAGCAGAAGAGCCAGGGAAGGGGCCAGGGACCAAAGGTGGTCATGCCCCATGTCACTTCCTCCAACCCCTCTAACTCCCAGTAGCCTGTCCAGCTGTGAGCTCATCAGTGGGCTCACCTGTGGATGAGATTAGTGCCCTCACAACGCAAGCACTTCTCCAGGAGGGTCTTAATCCACTCAAATCTACAGTCAAGATTTGCCAGCACTCGTGACATGGGGAGCCATGAAACTTTGATGTTTTATTTGATCCTGCAAATAGGAATATGTCTGAGGCAAAAATGAATGCAGAGTAAAAGCACAGATAAAAGTTCATGTTCCCACAAAAAAACGAGTAGTTGAATTAAATATGATTAGCTGATGCTCAGATTTTCTGCTAGCATTTGCCCTTGGCATATACTCATTTTGTGAGTATGTGCTGGATCTCTCTAGAAAAAAAGAAAGTCAGTGCCAAAGGGTGAGGATTTATAGAGTAAAACGCAGAGAAGAGCCATTAATTAATTTTATTGGCTTCCACAGCAGAATTCCTTGGTTCAGTTGATTTCAGAACTATTCAGATTGATCTTTTTCTTATTGTAAATTTTTCCTGGCTCAGTTAGATGGTAAACCGCTTGAGAACTCATGTGATGCTTGTGGGTGCTTTTCCTACTTACTGACTGCCAGTCATACAAGAACAGCTGACTAGGATAACTCATGTGTATAGAGGTTTCTTTTCTTTCTTTTTTCTTTTCTTCTCTCTCTTTCTTTCTTTCTTTCTTTTTTTTTTTTTTTGAGATGCTGTACCTATCTTCCAAAATTTCTACTACAATATGTCTTTGGATGTAGAATCTGCCAAAATCAAACCAAAAGGGAAACCTCTTCTACTATTTTCTCTTTTTGATTTTAGGGGAGAAATGGTAAATGGTTAGGACTAGAGAAACTGAGTCTTATTATAGCTGCAGCTCTAAACCCATAAGAAACTAGGTATTTGAGGAGTCATCATTACTTTCCTTGCATAGAGAAATTCCCAACTCAACAAAACAGAAATGCATTAGTTCAAATTATGAAAGTTATCCTTTCCTAATGAGAGCTATGAAAACTTTGTTCAATTTTAGAGATAAAAGCTTCGAGTCTTACAGAATTATTACTGTAGTCTGAAAGTGTACTGAAACTGTATCCTGGACTTTATAATCAATGACATTTCTTAAATGGAGTGTACCACTCAGCACAAATACATTCCAGATCACTAAAGAAAAAATTACAATATAGAACTGATTATAAATCTGTCCAATTTCATGAAAATCATACAAAAATCCTGTTTATTCCAAGCCACTGTGAAATTCTGTTACTTAAACAACAGCGGTAGAAGGTGGTAGAAATAATATTACTCCAAAGGTAGAGGGAAGCTATAGGTACATAGGAAAAATTTATGCATACATATGTGGATGATTTTATACCTTTTTATGTAGTGAAATGTATTTGGCAATGAAAAAGACTTGTTGATCCTGGTTCTCTAATCTGGTGGACCGAATATTCTTCAGATGTCTTTTCAGGTTTGTAACATATAATAGCACCTGAACAGTGGTACTGCTGGGGGACAGTACAGGGTTTGGGGTAAGAGAGGGAAGGAGAAACTTCAGGTTTGTTTCATATAGTTTTATATTTTAAAAATAACATCCATATTTTCATATTTAATCATATGCAATAAAAATCTGATTTCACCCCACTTCTAATTTATACTTCCACCCCATATCTTTCACCCAGTTCCACATCTCAAATGCAACATACCCCAAATTTAACTTTTCCCCAAAATGTGCTTCACCTCCAATTCTTCCCAAATTGTTCTTTTCAAAAACATTTTTTAAAGGATTAAGGAAGGTGAGGATGGTGAGCTGTCTCTGGTTCTTCTCCTTTCCTAGAAAAAAGATTTCACTCAACTGGTAAATAATAGCACAAAGAGGCAGATGGGAGGTTCCAGTGTGGTGGAATTGTCACCCTCTGTGTGAGAGAGGGAAGGGATAAGTCACTGGAACCCAGAGAGGTCAGCTAAATGAAGAAGATGCCAGATATGGGTACGACACAACTAGACACAGGAGAGCTAGTTAATAGACGGGCCACTCTGACTCACTTTCCGCCTTTCAAGTTCCTGCCAGAGGCTCCCATTGACTGCACCCAACCAGAAGCCAGAGGTAAGAAAGCCCAGTGATGCATCTGAAACATACCCACCTGGTGGGGCCCAGTGCAGAGTGGAGAAGGCTGGAAAGTGGGTCTGGAGGAATAAAGGAAAGGAATCCAGCACAGAGATTATCTTCTTCCACTCCTTCCGTTTTGCAAGTAGGAAAAATAAACCTCAATGAGATTAAAATATTTATCCAAGGTCACAATGAAAAGCAGTTTAGTAGAGCTGATAACTCACTGGTTGGCAATTTGAAGACTTAGACTGTAGTTTGGGGTAGGTCATTTGGGGTAGGCTTCAGTTTCACAGGTATGAGTGAAGGGAAGGGGTGGATATTGGGAGAGGGGAGACTAAGGGAATGTTTTTCAAATTGGGGTGCACATACCTGTGAGTGTACATAGGAGTTTTCAGACCCATGGCTTCCTTATATATACTTTCTCCTGTAATTAATCTGTTTTTTTACCTTTAATAATTGTTTTTTTCCCACTTGACAACAAAAAGCATGACCCTCCCTCACCTTCTATAATGGAGGGTATGAAACTTGTGGGGTGTCAAATAGAGGAACATTCTGGAAATGAATAGCTTTGGAGGCAGGTTCCTTTGATGGCACATGACAACTTCGGTAAAGAAATACTGATAGGCACAAACATTTACATGTAGACAGTCTTTCTGAGAAGGGTTTGAATTTCATGAATGAACATTTCACGTTTTAAATTCAGGACTGAAAGTGGGTTTTTGTCCACTTATGAGGAAAGAGGATTCTGAGGTGATGAATGTTTGAGCTCTACCAGGAACTAGTTGTGCCACATACCACGCAGACTGGTAAAACCGTGGGTGGTAGTATGCAATTGTCTCACCTCCTATACACATCGTTTTGTTCTTATTCAGAGCTCTGTTTCCTCACAGAAAAACCAGTTCACAATGAGATGAAACCAGGAGCTTCCAAGGCCAGTTGTCATTTCCCTTTGCACACGTTTAAACTAGGACATATTGCTTCACTAGATCAGTGTTATTTATGATTCCTTCCAATCCGCTGTCTACTTGGACAGCTGCAGTAGTCTCTATGATGCCAACCTTAAGCTTAAGGACTTTCAGAGTACTATTAGTTACCAATTATGGTTCTCCTTCTGTACATTGCTCTAAATAACTCCTGCAGTTCTTGAAAATGTTATTATTGTTTTGTTAAAATGACAACATGCTCTCTGTAAAAGTTACAACAAATGAGAAAATATAAAAGAGAAGGACAAAAATATCCTAGATTCTACCACTCAAAAAGAATTGTTAACATTTGGTGACATAAATTTCCATTTACTCTCTAGGAGTTAAGGGATTTGAGGTGGAAGACAATGTATTCTAGCTTAAGTTATGGTTCAGATAGAAAGTTTCATAAGTCATAAAGTTTCACTATGTAGCAAGTTTCATTAAACATTCAAACAAAAAAAGAAAATGAAAAAAATATATTTGATATGTTGGGCCTGGTGCCAAGAGATTGGAATGAACAGCTGAACGACTGACTCTCCTGACTCTCCTTCTCTGCCTCCAAGGAATTCACTGTCCAGAAGAGCAGACAAACAAACAAATCACTGCTAGGCAAGAAGAGATGACTAAAATCTACTATACTCTGCTAAAATGAGCAGCATTAATGCAAAGCTGTGAAATGGCACAGTGTATTCAGAAAAAAGATCAAGAAGCAGCAGTCATTCTCTTTGGGGTGGACTAACAAATCTTTCCTTTGCAAGGCTATTCTCTATCCCCACCCGCCTGAATCTTCTCTTTCTGTGCAGTGCTTCCTTCATAAGGAGATTCAAAACTAACTTGACTTTCAGTTATTCTAAGATAACCAAAGGGAATCTAGGAAGCTAAAGAGTATACAAAATACTCGGAATACATACAGCCTTTATAGCTAGGCTGCTTGAGGGTAACATTAACTTCTGCAGATTTGCAAATGTAGCTGTCTTAGTAATTAAATCACTCCAGTAGATAAAAAGCAGGTGAGCCACAGGTGACATTTACATATGTAGATAAGGGAATTGCTTGCTGTCCAGTAGTGTGTGTAATTTATTGTAATCACAAAACAACAGACTAAGAAGCTTAAGCTTATTTTTGTGTCTGTGGTGTGTGTGTGCGTGCCATATTTTATTCTTTTTGATTCAGATGTACTCAATAGTTTAGTGTTCTTAGAAATAAGCCATTTCACATGTTTGTACCACAGCCCACGAATCTCTTAGGAGCTTGATTTCTTTTCCTTTCTTTTGTTTTTCTGAGACAGAGTTTTGTTGTGTAGCGCAGGCTGGCCTTGAGCTCGCTTATGTAGCCCATGCTGGCCTCGAACTCATGGCAATCCTCCTGCCTCCTGAATGCTGGGATTACAGGCATGTGCCACCACACCTAGCTTGATTTCTTTTTGAAATAAATGAACCTATCTGTTTTGACTCCTCTCTCATTTTGGTCCTCTACCCATATCCATTCCTTTCACTCCCCGCCACATCTGTATTTTTGCTCTTTCTTCACTATCCATCGTCTCTTTCTCTAAGGTTCTTACAGGCAGACTGCCATTAAGTGGACAATTTTTCTAGGTCTTTACATTGCAATAATCCCCGGCCTCTGCCTACCTGTTTCCCTGGCCCAAGTTCCTAGAGCTTAGGGCTTAGCAGGAGATCATTCCACAGTTAAGTCTTCCCCTGCATCTGGGAAAAGAGGAAGATATGTGTAACTGTTTCCTCTAATGCCTTATTTCTTAAGGACATTACTTACACAAATATTTTAGTTGTATTGACTTCCTTTTTGATGCATGGTTGTTCTCAAGATTGATTTTTAAAAGAAAAATGTTTGAAGTGTGCGCACTTTTCATTCAAAATGAAAGTATATGTTGGTGCACAAGATATATTTAATGCACATATTAATTATTTACAGATTTGAGTCATAGGCATCTAAAAGCAAGCCTTCAAGCCGATCAAGGCTAAGTGGCTTTTAAATTATATCTGTCAGCATTCTTGTTATTCCTTTGGGTTAGAGAGAGTCTTTTTCTAAGATATCTTCATGATATAAAGAAAGCCATTTAAAAATTTCATATGTGCATATATCTGTTAGTGTCTAGTGTTCCTTAATTGTTCTTGATGTAAAATATAACTTATATCCTTTAACTTTTATATTTCATTGATGTATTGTTTTTTAAATCTGGTTCACACCTGTAATCAGAGATCCTTTCTTGTTTTTTTAAAAGTTTAACTACTTCCTTATGTTTTTATAAATTAGTAAAACTTTCATTTTCTCAACAGTAAGAGGGGGATCATGGTAGAGTTGATACAGAGTCATAGAGTTGTCATGAGGTTAAATGAATTAATATGTATAATGGCAGCAACAAATAACAGTATTTGAGTAGTTTCCTTGCGCCAGTCACTATTTCAAGTGGTTTACATGTATCATTAACTCATTTATTCCTCCTTCCAACTCTATGTGCTAACCACTGTGGTTATCATCTTCTCTTTACAGATGAGGAAACAGGCACAGAACTGAGTCTTGTTCCTAGGTTACACAGGGAGCAAATGGCAAAACTGGGATTAAAATTCAAGCAGGTGGATTTCTGAGCCACCCCTCTTATCCACTGTGTTAAATTGCCTCTCAGGGAAAAGAGTACTTAAAAGAACCAGGTTTTGGATTCATAAGAATTTTTATAAACATTGAAAAGTAAAATCCAGAGAATATGAAATGAATGCTTTTATGTTATTGGAGCTCAGTGTGGTTTGGCTAAGCCATCTCTAATCCTAATGGCTGCTATTTTAAATAGCTTTTTGAGTCCTTACTTCCTTCTTTTCTTTTTTTTTTTTTTTTTTTTGGTTTCAGAGAATATATATTCATTTATCTGGAGCGCTTACATGAACTTACGTGTAATGGTTTTTCTCCGGTACCGGGAACCGAACTCACGACCTTGTGCTTGCCAGGCAGGAGCTTTTGCTGCTGAGCTAAATCCCCAGCCCCTTCCTTCTTTTCTTGAATGATTTAAATCTCTGCCTTCAGGTAAAAACACACTAATGGAAAAAACATAAGGTTTTTGAATCAGAAATGGTTCAGCTCTTTTACTACCTCTGTGATCTTGAACAAGCCTATGTTTCACTGAAACTCTGTTGTCTTGTGTGCAAAAATGGTGATAATGTCTGTTCAAGTTCTACAACACCAAGGCATGAAATAATCAAACTTCAAAGCACAGAGGAGGGCAAGGAGGAAACTCAGACCACGAGTACAGACTATGATGCACACTGTCTATGACTGAGACACCTATCTTAGCTGCCTCCAAGGCTTAAAGTCTTGACAGCTCCCCAAGAGGATGGAAATTAAGGATCTCACTGAATACCACTACTTCATTGCTTATATACTCATGCTTGAAGTTCTCACTATAGAAAATTGTGTATCATTCTTATTCCATAACTCATATAATTCTTAATTTTAAATTAAGTTTAAACATAAAGAACTCTAAAGTATCTTACAGATATTTATAATTTGTACTTTTAGTAAAAATTCCCATATATAGGAACAAATTGTATATAGGAACAAACTGTATATAAGAACAAACTGTATATATAGAACAAACTGTATATAGGAACAAACTGTATATAGGAAAGATAGGCACAATATTTTAGGAAAAATTCTTGTATATAGGAAAGATAGGAACAAATGATATGCACAGAAGTACTATTTGTGGAATGCCAGTGCATAGAGAAGAGCAAAGTCTTTTCAGAAATTAAGAAATGCAAAACAAAAACCATATATTTCTTATATGAAAATAGTTCAGGTAAGGGATATAGTCATTGTTGATGTTATAGAAACTGGATTAAAAGCCTGTTGGAAGACCACTTTTAATATACAACAAGTACCTTAAATACGTTCACATATTTTAAGAGAATTTTCTGAAATCTAGATTCAAGAAACATTAACTACTGAAAAAGCTTTTAGTATAAACTGTTCATTGTGACATTATTCACAATAATGGTAAGTTAGAAACACTCTAAATTTTCTCTACCAACTAGGAATATAAGGAAACAAAGTGTTTCCCACAAATGATTATTTAAAATGATCAGTTATTTAAAATTATGCTGATAAGTAGTTTCTAATGGCAGAGGGAAATACATGTAAATACAAAGCAGGATGCACTTTATGTACAGTGTCATCACAGCTAAGTATAAAATAGTTGTACAAGTACAACAATTTGGAATAAATAGTATATAAATATACTAGAATGCTGATGATGGTTATTGGGGAGGTTGTGATAGTGGTGATTGTTTTCCTGCTTTTTCCTTTTTTTATATTTTACAAAGTAAGCAAATGTTATTTTACAGTGTTAAAAAACAAAGCAAACGATATGAATAGAGATTTTGTTGCTAGTCTGGGCATTTTGAGGATGCCTTAATAAGGCAGCTTCTGCTTGGGTGTGCACCCTGTTATACTGCTCCGCAGGGTTTCTGTGGGAATGACTCTACTATGTGGAGCGCTGGCCAATACATATTGCCATATATTATTGAAGCAAAGCAAGAAATTTCAACTGACAACCTTACATAAGAGCTAGGAAGACATTTTTCTTTTTCTTTTCTTTTCTTTTTTTTTTTTTTTTTGTACTGGGAATCGAACTTGGGACCTTGCGCTTGCCAGGCAGGCGCTTGCCAGGCAGGCGCTTGTGCCACTGAGCTATATCTCCAGTCCGGAAGACATTTTTCGAAAGGTTTTTTTAAGCATTTCCTTAATTTATGCTGTTCCTTAATTAGCCAGCTTTCCCATGCATTTGAAATTTCATTTACATAACATACAGTTTTTTAAGGCTTCTTTTGTTTGTATTGTTAAAAGTAAGATACACTATCATGTGCTGGAATCTTTATCAGGAACACACCAAGAAAAGAAAACAAGGTATAATTCAATCAAGTTTTTTTTTTTTTTTTTAAAGAATAAAATTTGGTGGTAATAAATAGAGTCATGTTTTACTCAGGACTATCTTGATTAACACTTGTCCTGATATACTGAATAAATGTGCCCGCTCCTCTCAGAATTGTTCTGGTCAGACAGTAAGTTGTATGTCACTTGCGCAGTATCAGATACGGAGATGGGGGTGGGAAGGGTGAAAGGTAGGATCAGGATCCTGACTGCTGAGTGGAGGTGTGACTGGAGTGGGGTAGGGTGGTGGCAGTTGGCTTCTAGCAGTCAGTGTGTAGAAAGAAGGAGGTGGCTGCTTCACTGAAACGTACAGAAAGTAACCCAGCTGCCAATGAACTCAGGCCCTTGGGTTGTATTCCTTGGTCTAATCAGTCACATATCTATTACCTGATAGTGATTCCAGCAGCATTGACTCTACCTGAAGGTGGAAAAGAAAATTTATCTAGTTGATTTAAGGTGCCCAGGACATGCTTACCCTCGGCTATGTTTTCCACAAGTACAAAGTTTGGAGCCCAGCATTTCCACCATTAGAGTTACTATAATTAAATATTCTCAAAATAATTAAAATTCTGTCTGGAGAGAAAGGCAAAGTGCAGGGAAGATGACACTCTCAAGGAGTTAGAAGGATTCTCAGGCTGGCACTGCTCTTCCTTATAGGACATTTAACATTTAGTGTCTTCAGTAATAAAAAGAGAGAAATAAAACTTATTCTGCCTATCTCATGGGCTTATAGTATGAATAAAATGGTTATGATCTGTGAAAATGCTCTGTAAATGAAAAGCACTCTGCAAATATCACACTGTTAGTATTATGAAGTTATTGGAATAAAGTTACTGCATCCAATTTTTAAACAGTATCACCTTGGCATGCAGTGAGCAAGATCTGGGGAAGATGATACACACTGGCTAAACGCTGATGGCGGGTTACAGAGAGGAGAGAACTGAAGCCGGCTGGCTGGTCACTGGAACCACAGAGAGCTTTTTAGAACAAAACATATTAGTGAGCACCACCCCAAGAGCCTGAAATTCAGTCGATCACACAGAGTACAGAGTA
Source organism: Chinchilla lanigera (assembly GCF_000276665.1). NCBI lineage: Eukaryota > Metazoa > Chordata > Mammalia > Rodentia > Chinchillidae > Chinchilla > Chinchilla lanigera. The sequence continues at coordinate 10,006,501 of NW_004955405.1, forward strand.
AGTCATTTGGGGAGGGGGTGAGAGGATCCTGCTGAACATGGTGCAGAGCAGGCTAGAGTCTGACTGGGTATGAAATGATAGAACTCTTGGTTTGATAATATTTTTCAGAGCTGGCTTTGCTAGGAAATTTAGGGCTAAAATGAATTTCTGGTATTTGCATGACTTATCTGTCTTAGTTACTTTTCTCTTGTTGCTGGAACAAAATACCTGACACCCCAAATTAAGGAAGGAAAGGTTTATTTAGCTCACAGTCCATAATTAGCTGGCTCCAAGGCAGGGTGGCAGGGCACAGGCTCAACAGTTCAAGGCAGCAGAAGACAGCAAGAGCAGCAAGAGCAAAAGGGAGAAACAAGTCTCTTTTCCTCCTTTATATTGTATATCGGCCATCCGCCCACGCCCACACAGTCTCCTTGCTCTCCTCTTCTGCAAGCTGAGGATATTTACAGAGTAAGGAGCCTGGCCTCAATCACTTAGTTGACCTTTAAACTTCTCAAGTTGACACAGAGCTACATCCTAGAACAGTAGGGTATGTCCTTTTCACCCCATTTCAGGATGTAGAGCTGCTGAGTTACTTAGGTAAGCTTCTAGACTCAAATTGACTCAGTGTATCAACCATAACATCACCCAATCCACTTCCCCTCAATTTTGGAAAATAAACTCCATGTGGGTAAAGATTTTTGGCCCTTTACTTCACTGCTGAATGCCCAGCACTTAGAACACTTCCTGGCACATAGTACCAGATAAATATTACATAAATATGTATCATTTGCCAGTATCATCTCTTGTCCTCATTCATGTCTATAATTTAAAGTTGGCTAAGTTTTGCTACTGCAGTTCTGGAGCTATTTAAGAAGAGAATTAGACCAAATTTAGGATACAGGGACTTGATTTGGGCCACACAATGGTGGCTTGAACTTGGGGCAATTGTTACTTGCACCACTCACCTCAGTTCTTTACTGGTGACTTGTCAAGTTCTGTTGACAAGTTTTAATATCTTGTTGGTAGTCTTCAAGCACTAGGATTACCTTTCCAAGAATAGAATGACTTTTAAAGTTGCGTTAGTTGATTATACCCCCAAATAAAATGATGGAAGAGTCTTTCAATTCTCACCAAAGTTTGTTGCTATCCTTTGAGCACTGTAACATGATAATGATTTAGATAATATAGTTTGGAGATTAATTATATTAACTTCACCAGTCACCTTAAGCTTTTTGGATAAGCGATTAGATTGTATTTTGTGTGCCGTACCTCTTATGTTATTACTTAACCACTTAACAAATGAATAGACTCCAGTTCAACTGAAGAAATGCTGGTTGAGTTCTGCCTATATCCAGATGTTAGAGATGAGTGTGTGGAGGTAAGACAAATATTACCTCTTAGTTTCTGGTGAGATAGGTGATACCAGATATATGTAATATGCATGTATGTATATATTATGTATATGAGTATGTATTGCCAAGATTCTTATGAGAGTAGTTAATGGAATACCTGATTTAAAGTGTAAGCATATTTATTATCTTCCAAAGGTGTACCTACGGTTGCCTAATCACTGATGTGATGAAATTATGGTTCTAGTTCGGCTTCTCTGGACATCTGTTGGTTTATCTTTCACATTTCAAAAAGAAAAAAGGGGGATAATTAAAGGGGTGAATACAAACAAAACTGGGGTCTACCAGCAAGAAGTGTGTGTGCCTATGTATAAGTGTGTGAGTGGGGTACTTAATCAACTGTCACATCCAGATAAAAACTTTGGAATATTATAGGTTAATTTTGCCTGAGAAATACAATGATTTAATAATACACTAAAGCCTGCGAAGGAGTAAAGCAGGGAAACATACTAGGTTTATTATATGGCATGACTTTATAATAATGTTATTGTTTAGTTAAATACACAAATGCAAAGTGTGTTCATTAAAAAATGTAAGCAGCAGAGGCAGACCATTGTTAAGATTGGTTGGGTATCCTTACTTTTTTTTGGTATCTTCGTGTTTTTATGTATTGACAAATAAGGGCTCAGGTGTATGCATGTATGCACACATTCATCAACACTTTCCAGAAAGCCTCAATATCTTTTGGTCTTGGCCTGGGCCCTCTAGGCTGGAGAACCACAGGCAAAGATTACTGTGTGCTACTTTATGCAGGAAGTACAAGTGAGGCTGATGGGGGTAAATTACAAAAATGGATGTGAGGCAAGAAAAATGCAAAGCAATGTGATGTGCTGTGTAAACCACTCTGGCTGTTTCACAATGAGGCTGGCAAAGCCACAGCAGATGTTGTTTGGCAGATGTGTTGACTTGCATTCAGGACTGCTCAGGCAAAGCTGCACAAAGTAGCCCTACTTGGGAGGAGTCCACCTAGGCACGGAAGGAAGGGGGCTTTCTCCTTGCATCCCTACTGCCTTTCATTTCTCATTGGTTGTTTCACCAAAAGTTAACTCCCCTGCCAGCCACTCAGAAGCCAGTTTCCCTGCTCCACAGTAGCGTGGGTAGTGTCAAGAGGTGAGACAAGTGACACTACTTTCCCTGACAAAGTGTTCATTGATAAGAAAAACACCTCTATATGAGAAATTTTACATGTTTTCTACATTAAAAGCCTCAGGTTTCAGGTACATTTTGGAGAAAATACTTTCATCTTGCGTTTTCTTCTCATTAGTGCCTTGACACCTTGACAGTTTTGAACTTAATGACCACTCCTGGGGAGCGATAGGAATTCCATCTGCTTTTCTTAGTTCCTAGGCACCAATTTCCACTCAGTCTCCAACGCCCTGCTAAACCTCTGAGATTCATTCTGCTACCCTTGCCCATTTACCCTCAGTTAACTAAGAGATTTCAGAAATTTGCAAGTTTTCCTGACTTTAAGAAATCCCCTTACTTTATTTTAAAAGTCAACTCACCTCAGAGAATAATTGTATTACAAATATAAAATATTCTTTATCCTAGTGCACTTTTGTTTTTTCCTTCAGAGAAGTTTAGTAACACAGTTAAAAATCAAATAGTGCTTGCGACCATTTAAAAATGTCCAGAAAAAACAGAAAAGACAAAACTAGTAATGTAAGCTAGCCCCACTAGTGTTGAGTAAACCAAAGAAAGCTTCCTGTATCATAAAAAAAAAAAATCAGATCTGACCACTGAGACTTAGTCAATATACCAGGCAAGCAAATTACAACATTAATCTTTTAGTTATGATATTCTAACATTGGGATATATTTTGTGATTTTTAGTGGTAAAACAATTTTACGAATTGTAAATTGTACCTGCTAGAGTCAGGGACTATCTAAAATCGAGGTAGGCCTAGGACCTCCCTATTCTTGAAATCTTGGAATATATGTTCAGGGCTGTTTGATGTTTAAAACGCTGCACCTTCATTAACCAAAGTTGGATAAAAACAAATACCATACTTCTGATCAGCACAAGTTCATACCATACCAACTCAAAGCTAGAGAATGCAATGTGTCAGTTTGCTTATATAGCAGTCATATTGAGGGCACATGTGCAATTTCTGGCTCATATGTTTTCTAAAATATTGAAAATAGTTCAGTGGGCCCTATCACCACCTTTGAGAACCTTCAAGGATCCAGAGACCCCAGGTTGGAGCTGTTTCTTTAGGCAGGGGTGACACAAATTTCTCAGATGGTTCCAGTGTTATGATCTTGTACCCTGACTAATAATAGAGGCCATTTAATACCAATAGCTTCTCAAGGTGGCTTTAAAAAGGGAATTATAGGGGGCTGGGGATTTAGCTCAGCGGCAAAAGCGCTTGCCTGGCAAGCGCAAGGTCGTGAGTTCGGTTCCTGGTACCGGAGAAAAACCAAAAAAACTAAAAAAAAAAAAAAAAAAAAAAAAAAGGGAATTATACAATTATTATTCAATTTTGTAGTTACTGGCAGAAAACAGAAGAGAGTGGGGTTGGGTATTTATTTCTGATTCCTCCTTCGCTGAGTCCCCTGTTGGAAGATGACACCTCCTGTCAGGAAGCCCTCTGCAGTCAACCCTCTGTTTCATAGTTCCGGTAACTGCTCCTCTCCTTAAATAATTTCTAAAACCAGGCCTTTAAAGATTACATTTATTTGTTTCCAATAGTCTTCTGAGGAGAACAGTGCTGTAATTAATAACAGGGCTCAAAGGATTGTTGTGACATAAGCTGAACTGATTTGGAAATATAGGAAATGAGTTTTCAGAAAATAGAATGATAAAGCTAAGAATGAAGTTAGTGAGAGTCTGACTGGCTAGAACCCAAATGGGTATGACCAAGGCACAGCTGAGGACCAGGTTATTTGAGTGAAGAAGAGATTAAAAACTGAGAGACTAGGGGCTGGGGATTTAGCTCAGCGGCAAAAGTGCCTGCCTGGCAAGCGCAAGGTCGTGAGTTCGGTTCCTGGTACTGGAGAAAAACCAAAAAAAACCAAAACAAAACAAAAAACAAACAAACAAAAAAACTGAGAGACTATAGTGTTGAAAGGTCTCCCTACGATTTATAAAAATGACCAAGAATTAAGACTAAAGAGAGACCAGAGCTAATACTGAGAAATCAGAAAGATTGGCCCCGGTATTAATAGATAACAGCAAGGCTTAATCTGGTAATGTGAGATTTAAAGCTGGGGAATTTTAGGGTGAGGAGTGAGAAAAGTCTGGGTATACAGTAAATAAGGACTGGGTATACAGGCCCAGATATATGGATACTGAGGAAGAAAAAACCAGCCACCTCTCGCTGGTACTGATGGCTGCAGGTGAAGCAGTATCCTCAGGGGAGAGCCATTTTACTAGAGAAGGTGAATGAAATGTTCAAAGAAGAGACTGAGGATATAGGGGGCTTGATGGATAATAAATAAATTCCGGAAGACCAAAAAAAGAAGATTATCACTATTAACACTATCATTAATTAATGATACAATGTTCTCAGGTAGTTCTTCTGCTGTAGTTTCACCAATATATTTCCTTATTTAAAGTTCATCTTTTAGTGGTTTTCTTAAGGGCTAATTGGAACGTATTACCTGAGTTATTTTCATGTTTAAACATTTGCTTGTTCCATTATTTTGGATCTTTTCCTTGAGGACACCAATTATAAATTTTAAAAGAGCTCCTTTGCCTGTATTTATTCTCTAATGTCTTAGTTACTTCCTTGTTGTTGGGAAAAAATACCTGGCACCCACAAGTTAAAGGAGGAAAGGTTTATTTTAGCTCATAGATTGTAGGTTTCAGTTTATAGTCAGCTGGTAACAAGGAGGGTGGCATAGCACCTCATGGGAGAGAAGAAAGAGCTCATGGCATGGCCGCAGGAAGCAGCAATGATTAAGGGAGGAGCAGGGATCTATATTACCCTTCTAGGCCACAACCATAGTGACCCATCTCTTTCCTCCAGGCTTTACTTCCCTCATATCACGCCCAGTTCTAAATCCATCAGCAAGCTAATCTAGTATCATACAACCATGATCCAGTCCCCTCCCAAAACCCCCACCTATGAGCATATGAAGCTTTGAGGAGACATCTAGATATAAATTATAACAGGTGTATATGGTTTCTAAACTTTTCTTTTTACTCAGTTTCCGTTCATATTGCTTGCTTTTTTCTCATTTCTTTTCTCTTTTCTTTCACAACATTCTTCTGATTTTTTCTTTTCTGTGATGGTTTTATTTTTCTACTACTGGTCTTCTGAGTTCTTTCATCTTGCATTTCATCACTTCCTATTCTTTCTACATATTTTCCTTGAATTCTTACATTTCTGCTTATGGTTTTAATAGAGGCAATTGCTTCACTATTTTTTCCTAATTCAAAGAAACATATTTTTCAAAGCTTTCATGTCTGCCATAAAGACATTGTATTGGTAAAATATTTCTCACCTGGTGTTTTGCTTCTTTCCTTAAAAAATTTGCTATAATTTCTTAATTACATTTCCAACTTCATTGACTGATATTGGTTTTTTAAAGATTTTATTATCTTCTTGATTCAGCTTTGATAATTCATATGAATCTAGGAATCTGTCCATTTCTTCTGCATTTTCCATCTTAGTAGAATACAAGTTCTCAAAGTAGGTATAGAAGATCTGGATTTCTGCAGGATCTGTCATGATTTCACCCTTTCATTTCTAACTAGATGGATTTGAGTCTTTTCCTTCCTTTTTTGATAAGATTGGTTAAGGGCTTGTCAATTTTATTTACTCCTTCAAAAAACTAACTCATAATTCATTAATTCTTTGTATTGTTTTCTTAGTCTCCATTACATTAATTTTTGCTCTGATATTCATAATTTTCTCCCTTGTACAAGCTTCGGGCTTGATTTGCTCTTCTTTTTCTAGAAGCTTGAAGTTCAATGTTTGGTTGTTTATTTGAGCTCACTCTGTTTTCCTATATGGCTATTCACTGGTATAAATTTCCCTCATAGGACTGCTTTCATTATGTCACATAAGTTCTGGTATGTTGTATTGTCATTATTGTTTGATTGTAGAAACTGTCTAATTTCTTCTCTAATTTCATCTGTGACCCTTGGTTGTTCAGGAGGGCGTTATTTAATTTTCATGTGTTTATGAAGTTCTTGTGGTTTCTTTTACCATTTATTTCCAACTTTGTTGCACTATGGTCTGATAATATCATGGGATAATTTCATTTTAAGTAATTTGCATTTACTTAAGCATGTTCTATGAGCAAGTATGTGGTCTATTTTGGTGAATGTCCCATGTGCAGCTGAGAAGAATGTGTATTCTGATGTTATGGGGTGGAATACTCTGTAGATATCAACTAAACCCATTTGTTAAAAAGTTTGGTTCAGTTCTAATATTTCATTGTTGAATTTTTGTCTGGTTCATCTGTCTATTTGTGACAGTGGTGTATTGAGGTCCCCCATTACAATTGTATTTGTGCTTATTTGATTTTTGATGTCCATTAGTATCACTTTATATAGTTTGGTGTGCTGGTATTGTTGCATATGTATTTATGATTGTTATCTCTTTCTCTAGGACTAGTCCCTTTATAAGGAAGTAGTGACCTTCTTTTTGTCTCTTAATCAGTCTTGGCTTGATATCCACTCTGCCTGCAAATAGAATAGCTACCCTTGCTTTTTTCTAGGTTCCTGGAGTATTATATTCCAACCTTGGACTTTCAGTCTATGAATTTCTTTTTGAATTAAATGTGTTTCCTGTGTTCAGCACATTGTTGGATATTGCTTGTTGATCCATTCTGCCAATCTGTTTCTTTTGACTGGTTAATTGAGACCATTAACGTTGATGGTTATAATAGATATGTATTGATTCATCCTTGCCATGTTATTTTCCTGTTGTTGGCTCTCCCCCGTTTTCCACCTCCCTCTGTTTAATTGTTTGCCTTGCCTGGTGGATTCCTTCTGCTGGGGTTCATGGAGCTGTAGTCCTTGTTATCTTGTTACATTTTTACCTTGTTACCTTTTGGAGTGCTAGTTTGGTGTTCATCAATTTTCTCTGGTGTTCTTTGTCATGAATGTATCTTATTTCTCCATCAATTTTGAGAGATAGTTTTGTGAGGTAGATAAATCTGGGTTGGAGGCTGTTTTCTTTTAGGCTTTGAAATACTTCACTCTAAGCTCTCCTTGACTTGAGGGTTTGTGTTGAGAAGTCAGCCATGATTCTGATGAACATTCCTTTATAGGTGATTTGTTTCTTTTCTATAACAGCTTTTAATAGTCTATTCTTGTGTTGAATTTCTGGAGTCTAGACTATTTTATGGCTTGCTGTAGATATTTTTGATCATGGCGAATTGGAGTTTTTTATGCCTCACTTACTGTATCTCAAATTCTTTTTTCCTGTTTGAGAAGTTTTCTGCCATGATGTTTGTGAACAGGTTTTTTTTTTTTTTTATGTCATTTGTGCTATCTCCTGCTTTTTCATTGACTCCAATCAATCTTATGTTATTCTTTTTGCATCATCTAGCAGCTGTTGGATTGATTTCTTGTAGTCCATTGCTATTTTTTTTTTTTTTTTTTCTCCGGTACCGGGAACTGAACTCATGACCTTGCGCTTGCCAGGCAGGCACTTTTGCCGCTGAGCTAAATCCCCAGCCCCTCCATTGCTATTTTTAAGAAACCTTTCTCTTTGTGATCACTAACTGTGGTCCTGTCCTCACAATGGCTCTTTCTGCGTGTATACTTTCAATAGAATGTTTAATCTCCTGGAAATCCATTTGGATCTGTTTTATGGATTACATTTCTTTCCTGTGTTGGGCAATCATGGTTTCCATCATTTTTCTAAGCTCCTCTATTTTTTTATCTGTATTTGCTCTAGAGTCACTAAGCATGTGTTTCATTATGGTCACCATCTCTATCGTTATATGAGAAATTATTTCTTTTTTGATTTTTTCTAGAGCCTTGTTAATTTGCTTTGTAACTTCTGCGGTTAATACTTCAAAAAGTCCAGGTGGGTGATTTTCAGATTGTTCCACCTCATTGTCCCCTGCGTTTGCCTTTGGTGAACTGGATTTCTGGAGTTGCATCTTGTTTAAGTGTCTTCTCATTTTGTATTTTGTTTTAGTTTAATTCCTGGGTTGATACTTATAAATTGCCTATGGTGTGTAGCTTTATTACTAGTATTTAGAACCTTTAGGAAATGACTACTTCTCAGAGGTGTCTTCCAGGTGTAGCCAGTTTTGGGGTTTTGAGTCTGTTGCAATATCCTGAAAGGAACAAACTGTAGAAGAGAAATTGTTCTTTTTAAAAAATTGTTCTTTGAAACTGCCTCGCTGTGTAACTGCTTCATGGCTTTGTAATTACTTTCTTGACCCCTGTAACCAAAACAGCATGACCGAACATACAGGATGCCTGATTGTACCACTGAACCAAGCTTCAAGAACCGATGATCATTAATCTACCCTTGTAATTGATGATCTAACCTTGTTAGCTAATCAGAAGAACTGCCAGGCTGTTCTGTCTTACCTTTGTACCTCCTGCTTGTGCATCATATAAAAGCCCTAGACCGCAGGAGATTGGGGCCTATTCTGGGAATGACTGCCATCAGTGCCTGTTGATGTAAATAAATCTGCCTCCAAATCCTGGGTGTCATTTTGGTGTTTCTGCTTGCTGTTGCAATCCTACCTCTTGAATTTACTGGAGATGAGAAATTGCTGCCTACTTGGCCTAGCCCCTTGTTCTTTGGCCCTGGCCTACAGTATTTTTAGTGACACTTAGGCAGTCTCAGTCTTGGTATAGCAGGAAGAACAACTGTTAGAACAATTATGTCACATTAGCTAAAGTGGTACAATCAGCAATAACAATAGCATCAAACACAACCAAACTGAGGCAACTTTTAATTTGCCACCTTTAACTGTATAAACTATATTTGCAGTTATATAACAAAATCTAAAATAAACTAGAAAATTGCATACAGTAAATAAGCCCTCAATATGGCAATTTTACCCTTAGGGGAGAAAATGTAAAAGGGATTAGGGAGGAAATGGAGAAATAGAAGAAAAGAAAGAGATTAGAGGCAAGGCTGCAGGACAGAGGAAGATCACACAAATTTTGGGAAACTGGTGCAAAAGGCAGAAGGGAGAGAGAGAAGGAAGAAATAAAAACGAGAGCAGAGCAGAACAACAACAACAAAAAAACTAGAAACCATGTTCACACTCATAAAACCAAGGACAAACAATGAGGAAAAAAATGAACAAAAATAAGAGAGAAAGAAAATGAAGAAAAAAGGAAAGAAAATAATAATAAGAAAAAAAAATGTTCACTTCAAGGTGTGTCTCTGATGTCACTGGTAGACAACATGGGCAGACAGAGTCCAGATCAGCACCAATCAATCCCAGCAAGCCAGTGGCAGCTCTACACGGGGTAGTGGATAATCCCAGGGAGCCTGCATCCCTATTTCTATTGAAGTTTAGGTTGTCCTCTGGCTGCACGGCTGGGACCAGATCCACCCAGTCTGCAGCAATCCCCTTGCCTCCTGAGGGCTTGAACTGGGCTGGGAGCCACTAGATAGAGCCAGCAGCAGTTCCAAGTCCTGAGTTTAGTTGGCCTCTCTCCAAGATAGCTCCCAGCCAATTGCCCTCTCTTGGGGGACATCTGAGTGGGAACAACTCATCAGCTACTGCAGTCCACTGTGTCCACCACTCTGTTCTTCTGGTGCACTTCTCTGTGGAGGCCTCTGGTACTGCCAGTAGTAACAGCATCTGCAGGTTCAAGCTGCTTCTCCCATGCTGTGAGTCAGGACTCAGTGCTGCCTGCTTCTTCCTTCTTCTTTGTTGAAGTTTCTCTCTTTTCTCTCCTTGTGGGCTTCAAGTCTCTCTTCAGATCCTTCCTTGGTCCTGGGGACCCATTTCCCTCCTTCTTTTCTTCCTCACATTGCTATATTCCAGCATCTATACACCAAATCTTAGAGAGGCTCTTTCTATGGAGCTCACCACTCTGCTATCTTCCCAGAAGCTGTAATTTCTTTGTACACCAGTTGTGTGCTACTTCCTTTCTTATTTCTCATCATTGAATGAAATAGGTTTTCTTGTCCAGCTGTTTGTAAGTTTCCAATATGGGTAAAGAACAAGGGTGAGAAGAAGCTATTTTTCATTAAGTATAGACTAACTTCTGTGTTGCTCCTTGAACAGAATGCTTCCTGTAAATATGGTTTATCTTGAGTTTCTTTGTGTGAGCTCATTTGTAGTCTTTCTCAATCAAACTGGGTACATGTGGCTTTTGTTGTTAATTGGCTTGTTCTAGTTCTTATGGCCCCATTTGCAGAGGATAATATTTTGCTAAGTCAAGGTGTGTTCCTTACCTTCAGGCACTACATATTTGCTAGTACTGTCTAGATGAGCCTTTTTGCTGCCGAGATCTGGCTCTACATTATTTTGCTGTCTTCTTTCTCCCACATAATTTCCATTCAATTTCAGTAGCTTTTGCCACCTCTTACAGATGTGTTGGAATCTGGTCAGTACCCTTGCTTGCAAAGTAATAAATGGGTTTGTGGATTATTAGGGGTGGAGGCCGTGTTTTTGTACTCTTAGCTCTTGAATGTTTTGTAAAGATAAAAAGAGAAAATAATATGCCTAGTCATGTTCATGAAGTCCTTAGAATTAGAAGTCCTGTCTAATTCATTACAATAGCAATGTACACATTTTAGGGATAAAAAGAAATCCATACTCTTGCAGCCTGTATCATCTCCTAGTGCTCTTCAAAATCACAGATTTTTAGAATAATATAAAAAGAGTCCTTCAAAATCACTGAATGAACTATGTTTATACAAATGCACTAATATATAGCCTACCAAAACTAGGGATGACTTCTATCTTTTTGGAAAATTCAGGACTTTCAGAGATAGACACCAAATTTATATTGTCCATTTACTCCTTATATATTTTATTTATTTATTTATTTTTTTTTTTGGTTTTTCTCCGGTACCGGGAACCGAACTCATGACCTTGCGCTTGCCAGGCAGGCGCTTTTGCCGCTGAGCTAAATCCCCAGCCCCCATTTACTCCTTATAAAATACCAGGCAAAGCAATATTCATATATTTCCTACACAGCTTCTAGTACTTTCATCAAGGTCATGTTCTAGAATTATCAGAATCATGTGGACCATGAGTTGGAATTATTCGCAATGAATTGGGGCAGGTGCCTGTTCCTTGAAGCCAAAGGAGCCTAGTTATTGGGCAAGAATTATTTCACACAGGGATAATGTAAGAATATTTCTGGTCCTGAAAAGTATCAACCTGAAATAGTAACAAGTTGATTAAATTTGACTATGTCAATGACAAGACAGTGATATAATGACTAAACAATTCTTGAGATGTCTGGACTAGATTCAGGCACTATATAGTTGAATTTTTAGTCCAAATTTTTATTAGTGATTTTATGATTGGTGCCAGCTTGGATTTTAGCAGTTTCATGAAAGAAAGCCATGCAGAATGAAATTAAGGACAATTTTGTGATTCATATGCCATTTCTCAAATTCGAATTAAATTCTTCTTTTCTGATAGCATAGATCCCTTTCAGGTCCATTAAATTAAATTCCTTTTGCAATGAAGTTGCACATATAGGAGGAATACTTGATAACTCAAGCACATCTTGAGATTTCCACACCAAAAGCAGCTGCAGCAATTTAAAGCATGATTCATCTTCAAAAATATGTGTCTTCTACAATTTGGACTTCATTTCTATCAAAATAGTACAGCAGCTCCTTGAAATCTGTAATTCCATTAAACTCAGGGCAACATGGCTGGTTTAAGCCTGAGATTTTCACTTCCTGAAACAAAAGCCCTTCCTTTCCCCTGTAGTTTTACATTCAGTATATTAGGATGTTTGATCAGAACAGTAAGAAAGTAGTCTCCTGGGTGCCTGCATGTTGAATAAGTCAGGCCTTTGAGAGCTCTTTAATTCCCCCAACATCTTTGACCTCAAAACATCTCTTTCCCATAACTGTGCCTTCTGACTGCATTAAAATTAAACCTCAATGCATACGTTGCTTTTTTTCTTCCAAATTGGTGATGGTTAAGAGCACAGGCATGAATAATGTTGACAACCATGAGTTCTATTCTAACACCAGGAGAAAGAGCTTTCTTATAAGGCTCAAATCACAAGCACGCCTCATGAATGATGTACACCAGAGCCCTCTTTCACTTTGAATTAATGTTGAAGCATTTCTCTCTTCTTTCCCCGGAGGAGCCCCATTTATAGTAAACATCCACACTTATACCAGACTTCTTAAATTCTTCAACAAAAAGATAGCCCTTGCAAAGCTTTTGTGTTGGAGCTAATCAAGATCAGTTAGATCACTTAGCTGGATGCTGCTGCTTTGTGATATTCTATTTTGCATGTCGGGTACCTGGAATGTCAATCTTAGAAACAAACAGTCTTAATACTGCTGGGTAAATGTGTGTAATGATGACTTTGAAGATTTTTTTTTCTAGTTGGAAATTCACTACGTGCCTTGGTCGTTTTCTTGTGTGGGACAAAATACCCAACATCTGCAATTTTAAGGGGGAGAGGGTTAGTCTGGCTCCCAACTTCCGGGCTCTCAGTTCCCGCACAGTCGGCTGCCTCCAAGACTGTAACAGCAAAGCTGCTCACTTCATGGCTTCCAGGAAGCACAGAGAGAACTGAAGGGCAGGGAAGAGAAATATGCCCTTTCAGATCACACCCTAGTGACCCTCCTCTTCCAACAAGACCACACCTCCTACCAGCTAGTTACTACATCACCTCCATGATTCAGCCATCTTCCAGAAGGCCCTACCTATGAGCATGTGAGGCCTTTGGGGGACATTCTTGAACCAAACCATAACACTATGTAAAGGAAATAAAAGAGAAGCCAGCTATTACAGAAAAGGCAACTAAGAATAACAGAGCTTTCCTCTTATTTATGAGGAAAGCATTACCCTTAGGCTGTATAGAGCACATTTTGTCCAGAGCACAGTTAATTTTTGTGAGCAGTCCATGGATACATTAATAAATGTATTCTTTGCCACTCATATATGTCTATAAATTTATCAATATACAAACATCGGTATACCTTATATTATTTAGGTCTTCTCCACACTTAGTTGCATTTAGACCATGTCATCTCTTCAGGGTGAGAGGTAAATTCAGTAGTCATGTTTTCTGCTGACTTCTTTTTCTAAAAATTTATCTTAAAGAAAAGAAGGAAAACATATTAACAAACAGACATCCATTTACAAAACAGCAGAAGAGTAACATAAGTAATACTGAATTTCAGACAAAGTGATAGAAAATTAACAATGGTTGTTGTATTACATACTGATATCTTCAAAGTGGTTTCTCAGGAAACCGAATAGAGACACGCAAGATTGATCAAATAATTAATCATTAACTGTTCCTTTCATAAAGTGAGAGAAGTCAGTAGTACAACTATGTTAGCTATCCTGTATATACATATATACATAATTTCCCCTCCTTTTCTGCTGACTTCTTCTGGAAGTTGCTGTGTATATTGCTTAGGCTTCTATAGAGGAAAAGAAATACATACAAAATTGTGTGAGGGGATTTATTAGATAGGATCACAGGTGGGAGAGACCACAATGGCTCTCTCCATGCTGGACAGCCAGAGGATCCAGTCGTGGCTGGCAGTAAGCTGGAAGCCACAGAACAAGCGGGATCAAGGATGCAGTGCTGGTCTGAGAATGAAGGCCTAGCAGCTCCCTGAAGAGCTGCTGGTGTGAGTCTAATCTGAAAGGCTGAAGAAGCTGGAATCCGATGGGCACTGGCAACAAGAGCAGCAAAAGATGCATCTGCTTAAGCTGATAGAGCTTTTCAAACACAGGCTGACTTCCTCCTCTTTTATTCTACCCAGACTGTGAAACTATTGTATGACAGCACCCACAGTCAGGGTGGATCTTCCCCTCTCAGTTCGCTGGGCTACATGCCAATCATTTCTGGAAACACCCTCACAGACACACCCACAGTTATGCTTTACTAATCTAGGCTTTTCACGATCAACAAGTCACACTGTGGTTTTGCTTTATGAATTAAAATGCTACATTACTAGCTATATTGATGGTCATAAATGTGAAATACTAATTTTGCATTTTACATTTTATTAAAGGGCTTAGCTTTATTTAATGCTTTCCCCCTTGAATTTAACTTTATTTGGTATAACATTTTTGCTACTGGCTTCCCTGTGGTTGGTAGACTTTTGCCTATTCCTTTATTTCTCATCTTTCTAAATTACTTTGTTTTCACTGTATCATACACACTTGCACACACATATGTAGCATTTGCAGGTCTATTCACAACATATTTTAGATGTACTGTTTTGAAGTGTTATAATAATACAGTGCGAATGCATAGACTGGTATTCCAAAGATTGGGATTTCAGATCCAGGCCTGGCACATTTTAGTTCTGTGACTCTGGATAAACCACTTCCTCTGTTGGGGCCTCAGTATCCTTATTTGTGAAAATAGGTGGTGAGGTATAATTTAAAGGTGTTCCCCATCTCTGATATTTTATGATTGTGTAATTACTTTCAGAGATTTCATATCATTCTTAGGATCATTACTAATCATACCCAACATCTTCCCTTGCATGTAGATTTTACTTTTTGAAACAAATAAAATTTATCAGAGCTAACATTTATCAGGTTAATATCATACATGGCAAATGCAGATGATACTGTCTTTAAAACTTGGAATTATAATTGGCTTCTTCCCCATCTTTATTTATATATATTAAGCTTTAAATAGTGGAAAATCCAACACAAACTGGCTGTCTTGGTTACTTTTCTCTCGTTGCTGAGACAAAATACCTAACGCCAAAATTAAGGAAGGAAAGGTTTATTTCGCTTACAGTTTGTAGAGTTTTCAGTCCATACTTGGCAGGTTACAAAGCAGAGTGGCACATGGCAGAGGGCTACAGCTCATGGCAGCAGAGCACAGCAAAAGCAACAAACACAAAAAGCCAGGAATGGCCTCAAGCAGCCTCTTCCTCTCCCTTACATATGCAAACTATCCACCCCAGGGCAGGTGCAGCTCTCACACCCATAATCAATCAAACTCTAAAAGCTTGCCCCAGGACCACACGAGGCTTTGAGGGGACACCCAGACACAAACCATAACACTGGCTTAAGCAAAGAGAAAATGATTGGTTCATATATACAAAAAGTGCAGATTTTGGCTTCAGGCACAGTTTGATTCAGCAACACAAATGATGTCATTAGAAAGCACACTTGACTATCTTATCTCACTAAGCTGCCTGCTCCATTTGGCTTCATTCTTAGGCACATTCTGTTTTGGATATTAACATCACTGCCAACAGTTCAAAGCTCATCTTTGTTCTTCTCCGAAACTCTCATAGAAAGTGAAATTCACTTTTCCTGACAACTGCAAGAGTCTCAGAAATGATTCTTATTGGCCATCTCTTAGCCATTTGCTTATCACTGAGTCAATCATAAAGATCAAGAGGATGCTCTGATTGGTTAAGCCTGGGTCATAGCTCACCCTTGGAGTGAAGGAAATTCAGTTGCACTTGAATCATATGGCCTGCACATGGTAGAACAATGCTTCTCCAAATAAAATCATTGTACTGATGGCAAAAATATATAATGGAGATTGAGGTGGAGGAGAGATGTAACTACTTTATTGGACAAATAATTGAAATATTTCCTCTTTCCTGTTTTAGCTGCAATATGGCATTTACTATCTCATAGTATAGCATCCTGATTTCCTTCCTTCCAGTCATTCTTCTCTCAAAAACATTTTAGGCATTGCCATCACATTAATCTCCCTGAGGCCTTGTCATGATCATTTCAGTCTTTAGCTCAAACTCTTTCAGTAATTCTATTCTATCAAAATACACATTCTTCATTCTGGCACTTATGATCTTTCCATAATCTGACTTTTGTATAACTGTTCATGGTTATCTACCTACCTGCACTTGTTCCACGTACCAACTAACCTGAATTGCTCTCAACTAATTCTTATTTCAGATGATGAGGCAGATGCTGCTGTTATCTCCGGTATCCTGTGGTCTCCTTCCTTTTAGTGCTAGAACCATTGATTTTTTAGGGGTGCATGGCTACCCAGTAGAGACTATACTTAACCAGGAGGGTTTAAGCGTAGTTATATATGCAACTTCTGCAAATATCCTTAAGAGGTATGTTCCTTTCTGTTATTTTTTCCTGGCTGGAAAAGGATTATGATGGGTGGACCTTGAGCAGCTATAATGAATCATGAAGTAGAAGCTGCATATTCAGGATAGTAAAGCTACATGATAGAAAGAGTTTCTGTTAATCAGAAAGCAACAATACCTGGACTGCCTACACTTGCAGGGGAGGAATAAACTTTATTTTATTTAAACTATGTTACTTTGAGGTTTTAACTGCTATAGAAATCAATCCTTCCCTGAAAATCTTTTGTTTAGGATAGCTTTTTGGTTGCCAGTATCAGGAATTCATTCAAAGCAAATAGGTAGAGTTGTTTTAGGAATAGAAAGATCTCTCACAGAACCTGTATGAAGGAATGAAGACTCAGGAATAGACTGGAAACTCAGAAATAAAATGCTCTGCAGAAGATAGGGAATCCTCTCATTGTATCTCATCTTTCCTTTTGCTTCTTGCTGGAGATTATTTCTATACCTGGGGTAGAGAAACAACAAACAAGTATTTGTTTAATGAGTGGCAGTTTACATGTGAAAGAGATAAGTAAGTGAGATAAGAAGATAATTCATAAAACATTTTCTTATATGTATATAGTTTGTTAAGGTGATTTTTTAAAAGGCCACCATACCTTTTTAAGAGTGTAAGCCCTCTGTTAATTCTTTCTAAGCCCTCCATTTTTTTATTTGTTTATTCTAATATCACAGAAGGGGCCAAATATGCAAAGCTGTCTATAATTGATCTAATGAAAGATGTTATAAAGACTGCTCCCCCCCCCCCCCCGTATGTGCTAGGAATTGAACTCAGGACCTCAAGCTTACTAAGTATATGCTCCACCCTTAAGCTACATACCCAGCCTCTAGCACCGTTTCTGTTCAGGTGTTACAAAAGCAAATCTTTATGGGAATGAAAGCTGTAGCCCACAAGTAACTATTCTAATAGCCAAGAAAGTGATAGATTATTGTTGAAACAATATCTATGTTTTTCATTTTTATGTTTTTCTTTTTACTATTTGGGTTCCCGATCTTACCTAGTTTGTGCTCCTAGGGTTTTTTATGTTCTTGCCAGCTCATTGGTATGTTTGACAAAATGTTTTATACATTCTGCCCAGTACCTTTGGTTGCTTTGGGTGCGGGAGTCTGTCAGTCTCTAGTCTGCCACACTGCTGGATATGAAAATCCAGTATGCTTTTCAAAGCCCTTCACTGGTTTGTAAAGTATTAACCTGCATTGCAAAGACCAGGACCCTAACTCTGGTGGTCTAGGCTCCCTGCCTGTAAATATGAAGAATAGCTACCTTTTCACCTGTGTCAAGCTAGTTTTTGTAAAGGACTCTGTTATGGTTTATGTCTGGATGTCCCTCCTGACGCCGCCCTGAGGCCTCATGCATTCATAGGAGGGACTTTTGGGAGGTGATTGGTCATAGGGGTATGACAGTCATCAGTGAACTAGTCCACTCAGGAGTTTATAGCTAAGTGTGATGTTGGAAGGTAAAGCCTGTTTGGAAAAGATAGGTCATTAGGGGCATGACCTGGAAGGGTCTATTTCTCTCCATTGTCCCTCGATTTCTCTCCCTCTCTCTCTCTCTCTCTCTCTCTCTCTCACTGTTTCCTACTCTCATGCTATGAGCTGCTTCTCCTCTGTCATGCCATCCTGCCATGGAGCCAGCTAACTGTGGGCTAAAATTTCTACAAACTAGAAGTTCAAACCAAAATAGACTCTTGCTCATGAGAGTTGTGGTGTTGGGTACTGTGTCCCACTGATGAGGGAAGTAACTAAGACAGATTTTGGTCTTAGTTACTAAGACAGAGAAGTAAGGTCATTACTGTGACTGCCTGGTCATATGGTTCACAACCTTTTAGAACTGGGTAACTGGAGGAGTTTGGAAAGCTTTGAAGAAGCTTGCTGGAGAATTAGCCCTAGAATCCTATTCTATTCAATCCAATCCTATTCAACCAAGCTTAATGGCAGATTCTGGTCAGAGCTCAGAAGAACAGAACACTGACAAAAAGGCAGTCAGAAAAGACCAGGCTCAGGAGATTTCAGTTGGGAACAAGGACTCCATTACTAGTTGGATGCCAGGGCAGGTCTGTTGTGCTTTAGCAGAACATTTGTCTACATTTTGTTTCTATCCTGAGAGTTAAGGGAGATGAAGATTAAGCCCAGAAAACCAATTAATCTCTCTGAGGAAATTTTAAGGCAGTCTAATATTGGCAGGAGTATTGTTGGGGGCTTTTAGCCAGCTCTATCTTGAGATTCAAGAGCAAAAGACAAAGTTGCATGATTTAATAAGTTTTGAATTTGGCCAGAAAGGAAGCTCCTATAAAGTTGAGGCCTGCAAAGATGATGCAGAAGAGAGCCTGACCGCTAAAAAGAGTAGTATTAAAAAGAAGCCAAGTATTTTACACCAAGACAGTAAGAAAAATGCCTTAAGGGAATGTGAAGAACCAGCAAGGCCCCACAGTTTGCAGGCCCAAAATTATAAAAGAGAAGGACTTTGCTTTGAGAAGAGAGCCCCAGAGCCCTCTGTTGGAGGAGGGTCACCTAGGAAATTGATTCCTTGGTACTCAGTTGACCACGCTCAGCCATCCAGGCACGTGGAGCCCTGTGCAGCTTTGACACAAAAGGACTCAGCTATTTTAAAGTGTCTGACAGGTGGCAGCAGACGATGTGGTACATGCAGGATGCAAGAGTCGTAGGGTCATTTCTTTCTTTCTTTCTTTCTTTCTTTCTTTCTTTCTTTCTTTATTTTTTTTTTTTGGTTTTTCTCCGGTACCGGGAACCGAACTCATGACCTTGCGCTTGCCAGGCAGGCGCTTTGCCGCTGAGCTAAATCCCCAGCCCCCGTAGGGTCATTTCTTACCTTTCTTGTTGCTGGGACAAAATACCTGACACCCACGAGTTTATGTTAGCTTACAGTTTGTTGAGGTTTCAGCCCATAGTTGGCTGGCTCCAAGCAGGGAAGAATGGAAGAAGGGCATGGTAGAGGAGAAGTCCATGGAAGGGAAGGCAGGAAATGGAGCAGCAACCTCTCTTTCCCTTTTACGGGCTACAAGCTTTTGGGTGATGCCATCCACACCTAGAACTATGATAGATCAATCAATGGACTCATTTGGTTATCACACAGCCTCAGTTCATATTCACATACCCAAAATCTAGCCACCTCTGAAAGCTCCACTGATGAGAGCATGCGGCTTGGGGAGATGGGATGTCTAGATACAAGCCATAACAGTCAGGGAGGCCTCCACCCAGACTTCAGAAAATGGCCTAGGAGGTCAGGGAGTGTGCCATGAGTGGGCAGTGTGTGAAACTGTAAGAGTGAAGCCAAAAGTAGGGACCCCCAGCATGTTGGAAAAGCCAGGAACACGAATGTCTGAGGAAAGGCATAAGGAGTGAGCAAAGCTGGTCTGAGGGAAGTCATGAGGGCTACAGTGACCACCAGCAGTGTTGGAGGGGCAGGGTCGCACAGGCCCTTTGGAGTTCACATGTGTTATGGTTTGTGTCTGGGTGTTCCCCCAAAGCCTCATGCAGTCATGGGGCAGGTTTTTAGAGTTTGATTGTTTATGGGTGTGAGAGCTGCACCCACCTGGGGTGGACAGTTTGCATATGTAAGGGAGAGGAACAGGCTGCTTGCAGCCATTCCTGGCTTTTGTGCTTGTTGTTTTGCTGTGTTCTGCTGCCATGAGCTGTAGCCCTCTGCCATGTGCCACTCTGCCTTGTAACCTGCCAAGTAAGGACTAAAACCTCCACAAACTGTAAGCAAAATAAACCTTTCCTTCCTTAATTTTGGGCATCAGGTATTTTGTCCCAGCAACGAGAGAAAAATAACCGAGACAGAATTTAGCACCAGAGGAGTGGGGTCCTTGCTGTGACTATACCTGACCATGTGGTTCAAGAGCCTTGGGAAATGGCTTGTGGGAAGTGTTCGGAAAGGTTCAGAGATGTCACCTGAAAGAGAAGCACTAGAACGCCTTCAGCTGTTCTGTCTGGGAGATTCTGGTCAGAGCTCCGAAGACCAGAAGGCTATTAGAAATCCTTCAGGTAAAGACCAGGTTCAGGAGGTTTCTGTTGGGAAGAAGGACTCCATTGGTTGTTGGACTCCAGACCATGTATGTTATGGCTTGGCAGAAAGTTTGTCTGCATTTTGCTCACGTCCAGAGACTTTGCCTAAGACTGAGATTAAGGGCTGCAGCGGACTGGTTAATCTGGCAAAAGAAATTTCAAGGCAGTCAGATGTTGGGGAAGTGGCATGGCTATTGTTGGGGGCTTTTAGCCAGATTTATAGTGAGAATCAAGCACAAAGAGCCCAGCAAGGTGATTTAAAATGTTGTGAGTTTTGCCAGAAAAGAAGCTCCCGTAAAACTGTGGACTGCAAAGGTAGAGCTGAGGAGATCTCCATTGCTGAGAAGGAGCAAGAGAATGAAAAAGATGGCCTGAGGGCATCACAAGCAGCAAGTCTCCACCCTTTGCAGCCTCAAAACTGCAAAGGTGACAGACGTTGCCTTGAGAAGAAAGCTGCTGAGCGCCATGTTCCAGAATGGTGGCGGCAGCTGCACCAGGTTCCAGAACGGCAGCAGCATAGAGAATCTGCTCCTCAGAATTGGATTCAGAGTGCCCAGCGATCCAGGCACTCCACCCCTATGGCCAAGAGAGAGGAAAGATCGGCTACTGCTCCAGGTGGCAGCAGACCTTGGCATCATCCCCATGGCCCTGGCTTTAGGTGCATGGAGAATGCAAGAGTTCTGAGGTTAAAGAAGCTTCCACCCAGATTTCAGAAGGCCTGGGAGGCCAGGCAGTGTGCCCCTGAGAGGGCAGTGTGTGAAGCTGTGAGTGTGAAGCAAAAGGTGTACTGGAGACCTCAGAAGTTTAGAAAAGCCAGGACAGTGGATCATCTAAGGAAAGCTGCAAGGAGGGAGCAAAGCGGGCCTAAGAGAGAAGCCATGGAAGCTGTAACCACCAGAAGTGCCACAGGGGTGGACTCATGCAAGCCCTTTGG
Organism: Chinchilla lanigera; assembly: GCF_000276665.1. Lineage (NCBI taxonomy): Eukaryota > Metazoa > Chordata > Mammalia > Rodentia > Chinchillidae > Chinchilla > Chinchilla lanigera. The sequence goes on from NW_004955405.1 coordinate 10,028,048, forward strand.
AGCTCACGGTGTGCCACAGACTGCTTCAGATGCTGGTCACGGAATTACAGGACATAACATTAGCCCTGCTGGATTTTGGACTTGCTTTGTTCCCAATGCTCTGTGCCCCCGTTTGTACCTTTTGGAATTGTACTGCTTATTTTGTGCCATTGAATGTTGGAAGTGTTTAACTTTTCATTTGTACAGGGTCTCACAGCTAAGAGTTTGCCTTACATCTCGGAGACTTGGGACTTGGACTTTTCAGCAATGCTGAAACTGTTAGGACTTTGGCAACTTTTGCAGATGGACTAAATGCTGTTTGTATAAAGGGATGGGCATGAGTCTTTGGGTGGCCAGGGGTGGAATGTTATGGTTTGTGTCTGGGTGTCCCCCCAAAGCCTCATGCGGTCATGGGGCAGGCTTTTAGAGTTTGACTGTTTATGGGTGTGAGAGCTGCACCCACCCTGGGGTGGATAGTTTGCATATGTAAGGGAGAGGAAGAGGCTGCTTACCACCATTCCTCTCTTTTGTTTTTTGTTGCTTTGGCTGTGTTCTGCCACTATGAGCTGTAGCCCTCTGCCATGTGCCACTCTGCCTTGTTTTTTTTTTGTTTTGTTTTTTTTTTTTTTTTTTTTTTTTGGTTTTTCTCCGGTACCAGGAACCGAACTCACGACCTTGTGCTTGCCAGACAGGCACTTTGCCGCTGAGCTAAATCCCCAGCCCCTGCCACTCTGCCTTGTAACCTGCCAAGTATGGACTAAAACCTCCACAAGCTGTGAGCGAAATAAACCTTTCCTTCCTTAATTTTGGTGTCAGGTATTTTGTCCCAGCAACGACAGAAAAGTAACCAAGACAACATCTTACCACAGACTGCCATGGGTGCTGGACATGGAACTACGAGATCTAATGTTTGCCTGCTGGATTTAGGTCTTGCTTTGGTTCTATTCTTTTCTCTCCCATTTCTCCCTTTTGGAATTGGAATGTTTACTCTGTTTGTGTGTTGGCAATGTTAAGCATTCTTCTCATTTTTACAGGGCCTCACAGCTAAGAGTTTGCTTTAAATCTCAGACTTTGGACTTGGACTTTTCAGCAATGCTGAAACTGTTAAGACTTTGACAACTCTTAGAGATGGACTAAATGCATTTTGCAAAAAGAGGTACACCTGAGTCTTTTGAGGGCTGGGGTGGAATGAAATGGTTGATAACCAGATGTCCCCCCAAAGGCTCATGGACACATACCTGGGCTTTTGGGAGGTAACTGGATCATGGGGATGTGGTACTTATCAGTGGATTTGTCCACTGATGCGTTTATAGCTAAATGTGCTGTTGGGAGGTGAAGTCTGGTTGGAAGGGGTGGGTCACTGGGGGGTGTGGCCTGGAAGGGTGTATCTCCTTCCCTCCTCCCTTTACTTCTCTCTCTGCATAAAGACAGACAAGTGTGAGAGTATGGCAAGACTAGGGAGCCCACAAAGTTTGCTGTGTGCTTATTTATTCCCTTTTGGAATTGGAATGTTTACTCTGTTTTTGTTTGTAAACACAAATTGTTATTAACATATTTGTCTCCTTATGTGTTATGGCTTGTGTCTAGATGTCCCCTGAAAGCCCTCATGTGGTCATAGGTGGGTTTTTTTTCAGAGGTGGCTCAATCTAAACTGTGTGATTGATTAGTGGTGCAATGCTAGGATTAAGGATGGGTGATTATTAAATCAGTCCACTGATTGATTTAGCATTGCCCTAACCCTGGTAGCATGGATGCAATATAAGGGACAGAAAGAGTATTGTCTTGTCTCTTCCTCATTGCTTTGCTACCTTCTACCTGCCATGAACTGTTTCTCTTCTGCAATGCCTGTCTGCCACTCCATCTTGCCTCGGAGCCAGCCCATTATGGACTGAAACCTCTACAAACTGTGAGCTAACCCATTACCCCTTTAACTTTGGGTGTCAGGTATTTTGTCACAGCAATGAGAGAAAAGTAACTAAGACACTTCGGTTAGCCCCTGGGTGGAGGGGACTGTTTGTAATGTTTTTTTTTTTTTGCCTCCACGTCTAGCAGAAGGCACCACAGATGCTAGACTGCAATAAATGTTTGATGAGTGAACGAGCAACTGAGGAAGATCATAATTTAGAGGGCAGTGAATGAGACAAAATAGATTTTAGAATTATTTGGAAGATACAATGGATAAGACATGGTAATACATAAGAGATGGAATAAAAACATAAAAACATGTTAGACTGGAATAAAACGGAAGTTTTAGTTTTCTGTTGGATTACAGGTGGATGTCAACAGTAATTAATAATAATAGCTGGTATCCACTCTGCCCTGTAGTACACTGAGTTTTTATATGTATTAAATCACTTAAATTCTCAACAACTCAATGGTTTTTTTTTTTTTTTTTTGGTTTTTCTCTGGTACCAGGAACCGAACTCACGACCTTGCGCTTGCCAGGCAGGCGCTTTTTGCCGCTGAGCTAAATCCCCAGCCCCTCAACAACTCAATGTTGTAGGTATTGTTATTTTAGTACTAATGAGGACACTGAGATGAGCGTTTAACTTGACCAGGGTCACAGAGATCGTAGGTGGCAGGTTCAAATCCAAGAATTCTGATTCCAACAGAATACACAGTAACCTGCGTTTCTTTACCTTCTGTAAGACGAGCTCAATGCATAGAATAATGGTCCTGTTCCATGTGTGTCACACAGCTTGCAGCTCTTTTAGTAAACTTTGTCTCCAAGTTTCTAAGATTGTGATGGTTTATCTCCTGTCAGGTTTCCAGGTGCGCGGTTCCGTCTGTAATTTCACTTTTCCCATGGGCAGGTCTTAAAGTGGGGTGGGAGTTGGACAGAGCAGCGCACACAAAGGCCGGGAGGCGGCAGGCCCGCGGAGGCGTTCTGGAACGCACGGCGGCCGCGGGAACGACGCGGGCGGGCTCCCGGCACGCTCGCCTCCCGTCGCGCCGGCACACGCGTTACACGGTGGGAAGGCGCGCGGCAGCCTCGCTGGGCTGCCCCCGCCCTCCAGCAGGAGAAGGCGCCTCCTCCGAGTGCCGGCCGGCCGCCGGCGCGCGAAGGCGTCGCGAGGCCGCCTTCAGCGCCCAGGAAACACCGCTCCCGCAGCCGCACGTCGTTCCAGGGAAACCGTTCTCGGAGGCACCTGGGGCCGAACCAGCCCGGCCTGGCGCCAGGGGGCGCGGAAGCGCGTCGCCCCTGCGGCCCCACTTGCCGCGGCCCCGCCCTCTCCCCGCCCCGCCCCCTGGGAACCTGCCGCTCCCGGCTCCCGGCTCCCTTCCGGCGCACGCGCAGTCCCTCTCTCCTTCGGCGGCGGCTCCCAGCGCAGTGCGCCCGCCGCGACGGAGTCGGAGGGCTCGGCCCGTGGTCTCCCGGCTCTCGCCTTTCCGGCGCGCTCCGTGCTGCTCTGCGAGCGTCCCTGAGTGCGGGCGGCAGCCGCGGCGGGTTCCTCAGGTGAGTGCGGCGGCGGGAGGGAGAGGCCGGGGCGTGGAGC